>NC_069076.1:35289071-35914071 GCF_025698485.1 Gossypium arboreum
GAGATAATTTTAATACTAAAAATTCTATTTATGTTTTTTCTAACTCTATTTTCTTAGGACTTAATTTGATTCCATGTTTTATGAATAGTTGAGAAATAATATTTAAATGTTTTCTATGTAATTCTAGAGTATCTGAAAATATCAAAATATCATCTATATAAACTACACAAACTTTCTTATATTTATTAAAAATAGTATCCATCCATCTTTGGAATATTTGTGATGCATTACATTATCCAAATGGCATCACTTTCCATTGGTAATGCCCACTGGGGCCTAAAAGCTGTTAAATGTTCGGATTCTTCTGTTAGCATGATTTGTCAAAATCCCGATTTATAGTCAAATTTACTAAAATGTTTTGCTTGTTTAGCCTGATTAATTAAAACATCTTTTCTTAGTATAAAATAACCATAAAAAATAATATTTTGATTTAATCTTTTATAATTAATGACAATCCTACCTTTTCATCTTTTTATTTCGCATGATTTCTAACTATAAAGGCTAGACTAGAATGTAGACTATTATTTTTTCTATTAATCCTTTTCTAGTAATTCTTTTATTTGTATATTAAATTCTTCTATATTTTGTTTAGTATAGATCATAGGGTTTACTCTAATAATTTTATTTGGATTTTCCAATTTAATGTTGCATTATTTAGGGTATTTTGCCAAAATTTTAATGGTTCTTCACTAAAATTATTATCTAATATTTTAAACAACCAATGACTTGCTTCTAGTTGTTTAATTTGTTCTTTTCTTGGTAGTGAAAATTTTTGTCACATACAAATTTATGATTTTCTACTAATGGTATTTCTATAGAAGTTTTTTCTACAAATAACATAATTAAATTTTTATCAATAGAAAATGAAAAATGTTGATATATAAAATTATTTCCTACTAATATATCTCCATGCATTTTCGAAAACATAATAATTTAGGTATCACAAATCTTACATTATCTACGTATATCGGTATGTTTCTAGCTTTATATTGAATAATGGTTTCGTTACAATCTATTCCTATGGCTCTTATTGGATGCTTCATAGGTTCCCATTTTTCTAAATGAATAACATTTTTTCTGCAACTACTAGTTATAGCTCCAATATCTAGTAACATGTAAAGAATATGTTTTATATTCTCTAAATTAAAAGGTAATTTCAATATATGTATAATATTTCCTGGATTGGAAATTTGAAAATGTAATAACATCACTTGTTCCAAGTTTCATTTGTTGGAGTATTATTGAAGTTTGTATTTATTCCGTTCTAATGTTTCTAAAAGATACTGAATTTCTACTTGGTTCTGTAGGTGTTGAAGATATATAACTTCTACTTGGATTTTCCTCATCATCTATTTGAGTATTTGAGGGTAAAACTAGACTATCATTTTGATCGCGTGATTCGTAACAAGTAATAAATATTTATAATGAAGATCAAACCTAGACTAACTATTATCACGATGAAAAGGCAAGCATCGAACAATAGTATAGTAATGGCAAGACCAGGATATAGTACCCAAGGGAACCAAAAGTACTAGTAATAACTATCTTTTTATTATCTAGCCTAAGAATAAAAGGGGTTTGTTTTAATTAACTAATTATTTAAACTAAGAACGTACAGAGAAAAGAATTGGGGAATTGCTTTTGGGAAAATTGATTGACTTGAGACAATACCTAAGGAAAAATCCACCTAGACTTTACTTGTTATTCTGGCTCCGAATCGGACGATTTATTCATTCAACTTGTTCCATAGAGATCCCTAAGTTATGTTATTATCCCTATTCAAGACTAATAACGTCTAATCCCTAGATTGAATAACCGAGACTTTTCTCTAATTAACACTCTAGGGTTGCATTAACTCGATCTATAGATCCCTTTATTAGGTTTCACTATAATCCGGCAAAATCTTGTCACCCTATTTCTAGGCGAGCAATCAACTCCACTTAATTATGGCAAATGTACTCTTAGACAGGGTCTATTCCTCCTCTGAATAATAGCTTGTCTTGAATCAGTATCCTGGGATATCAAAACAAGAATTAAGAACACATAATTAAGAACAAGTTAAATATTTATCATACGATTCAGAAAATAATAACAAGATTCGTCTTAGGTTTCATTCCCCTTAGGTATTTAAGGGATTTAGTTCATAACTAAATAAGAAAACATCTCAGAAGAATAAAGAATCCCAAAACTCCTGAAGGAGAATTGAGGAGAGATCTTCAGTCTTAATGATGAATTCGGCTTTTGAGATAGATCAATCGGCTTCCTTGGGGTAATTCCTTACCCCTCTTCTCCGTCTTCCTTTTTCTCCTGTTCTAGTGTGTATTTATAGGCTTTGGAATGCCTAAAAACCCTCCAAAGTGGCCTTTTTCGAATTGGACTTAACTTGGGCTTGGCAAGGACACGCCCGTGTGACACGGCCGTGTGACGTAATTACCAGGCCGTGTTTGATCCATTAAATTGCACACTGCCGTGTGGGTTAATGGCCAGGCCGCGTGAATCGTGAAAGCCTTGGTCGACACTCTCGAAAGACATGGGTGTGTGAGCTACCCGTGTGGCAAGGCTTAGGCAGTTTCATCTTTTCGATTTAGTCCATTTTGGCTCTTTTTTTGCTCCTTTTGACTCTTGGTGCTCTCCTGAGTACAAAACATGAAAATGAAAGCATTAGGAGTATCGAAGTCACCAATTCTAATGAGAAATCATCTATAAAATGCATTAAACATGGGGTAAAAATATGTATATTTTACGGTTTATCAAATACCCTCACACTTAAGCATTTGCTTGTCCTCAAGCAAAATCCTCAACTCATAATCAAAATGAATTTTCCTCAACTTATAATTCTTATCGATAATATCTCAAAATAATCCATAGGTAATCATACATTGAGAAACCAACTAAAAGAACATAAAAGTTTCAAACATTCCAAGTTGAATATTTAATCATGCAAACATAGGTGTCTCTCTGCATCTAAGTAATTATCCTTGATTCCAAATATCACAGAGTTTCACATCCTTACTAAAGATTCACTCAAATCACTCGAGGTGTTTAAGGACAATAAATGAATCACTCAATAGTCAATAATGAAAAGTCATTACCATAGGCTTGCATAAAAATCAAATCTCCACCACTGTAATTTAAAATGATACATCAATCAAAAGGTCTTTAGAAGGTTGGATAAGGCTTGGTTAGGGGGTGTGTCACAAGTTGAAATAAATGGTTAGAATCGAGATTGAATTGAAAAGTTGCCTAACTAGAAAAAGAGTTAATCTTCACTTGCGTACAACAGAGCTTCACTCAGAATATGAAATTATAGATATGCATACATAGTTGTTTTTCTTTAAGAGCAAGTTAAATAATATAGACTAAATATCAAGAACAAAACATAGCTAGGCAATCCATTCAACTCAAATCTTGACAAAAATAGGGATTGATTTAGGGGATTTCAACAATAATGGGTTAAAGGCTAATATTAAGGGTAATACAAGAAATGGCTTGTTAGGCTCAAGGGGGTTTACTAAGGGTTAATCATGGAGGTAGGCTTTTCATGGCATGAGTGGGTTAATCCTAAGTGCCTTAATCATTTTGACATATCAAATCAAATGGTGTGGTCTCGACATGCATAATTAGGCAAGTTCTAGAATAACAGTTCAATACTGGCGTACTTAAAGCAATAATAAAAGTGAGCATGAAAGGATGAATAGATGCTCAAAAGGCTCAAAAATCTCACAAAAATTATGGCTTTTTGATGTTTAGATTCGTGAATTCTAATTCAAAGTAATACCTAGACTTGGGAAAACAATCTATAATTTAATTTCTTAAAAATCAACTTATCATGCTTGATTCTCTAATGTCTTAAAGTTTAAATAATCAATGCATAAATCCTTATGTTTTAATTCAAGATATATCAATCAAAATCATAAATCATTTAAAATTTATCCTAAATATGATATGCAAGTTTTTCATGAGAACAAGGTGATTATTCAGGGATTTTTTTCTGATAGTGAAATAAATACCCCCCACACTTAAGATGTACATTGCCCTTAATGTACAATGATAGATGTTAGAGAATAAAAATAAGATAGGAAGAGAAGTGAAACTTCCTGTATGATGAATTTCTCAAACTTAGAGTTTTGGAGAGTGATCGGTTTGATAGTGGAGGAGGATACTCCGGCAGTCGTAGAGGTTCATTAGGCCATAAGTTCTGGGCCAAAAGAATATTATATCTAGTGGTAACTATGGTCGTGGTTGAGCAGGACATGGCAGTCGTGGAGAACCTTCCCCGGTGGAGTTGTAGTTCCTATGTGATGATGAGCTTAGGAGTTCTATATAACTGTGATAAAATCAGGAACTTTTTAGGAGATATTAGGAAGTATAAGGATTCGAAAAGAAATAACTGAAATAAAGAATAAAAATAAAATTCTAAAATCTAATAAAAATAATAGAAATAGTTTCAATAATAAGTAAAAACAGAAAATAATAAATAAATATTTCTAAACATCTTCATCGCTGGATGGTTCGTGAGGCGGGACTGGCGATGAGATGGGAAGGTGCTGACAACTCTATTGTAGAGTAGCATCAATGTTGTCAAATTGTTGAAAACACTGAAGCTCGAATCGAGTGAGGTGCTCAGAGATGTTAGCATATAAAACTACCACATAAACTGGACGAGAGGGTAGTGGTAGCTGAGAATAGGGATCAGGGAGTGGAGAAGGGGAGATTTCAGCTAGGGCTTTTGAAAGGAAGAAGAAAATGAACAGTGATTTGCTTATATAGGGGAGGGCCACATGGCCCAGGGCCACGCCCGTGTATTTATGAGGGTGAGCCCGTGTGTTTCAAATTTTGTAATTTTAGGTCATGCTTGGCTATTTTCCCACGCCCGTGTGTCTTGGGCGTGTGTGGTACACGGCCATATTGCACGGCCGTGCCTGGCGTTGTTCGCTTCTCTCCCGGCCATGTTAAGGTACCACGCCCGTGTATTGTTATCCACAGCTTAACGGTACGGGCGTGTCTCACACCCGTGTCGAAGATACAGAATCGAGCCTTGTTCCTGGCACGCCTGTGGGTTTCCATTCCCACGCCCATGTACCTATCAAGTTCACCCACGATCATGTCGCACAGCCGTGGAGATTTATCGCATCCCGTGTTTTGGGGAAATCATGTCATACTTCAACACGGGCGTATCGCACGACCGTGTCTCTTCCCTTGTTTGGCCACTGCTGTAGGCACACTCGTGTGCCTGGTCGTGTGTGCTGAAAAACTTTGCAATTCAAAGACTAATTTAATTGATTCGAAGTGTGAGAAGTTAAAAATAAAGAAATCAAAATATGTTAGTGCTCGGGTTGCCTTCCGAGAAGCACTTATTTATAGTCTAAGCTCGGCTTACCTCTCTATTGATTTATCATGGTGGTTTGAGGAGTTCATACTCCTCGTTCCTGCTGTCAATTTTGAAATAAGGTTTTAATCGGGTGTTGTTTACCTTAAAAGTGCCAAACTTGGGATGACTCACCTCCACTGTACCGAATGGAAAAATACTAAGTACCGTAAGAGGGATTTCCTTATTCTGTATGGTCATGACAATGTGAGGATCAACGGCATCTAGTAAGACTTTATCGCCAACCTTAAGTTGATTAGGAGAGGTATTGGGTTTGTTTTAGCGTAGTTTCAGTTTATCATGTATTCTCGGTTTGTGTTCTCGCCATTCGTCTAGCTCCTCTATCCGTAATCTTCATTCTTCATGGACGTCTTTGTTCTCTTCATGATAGCAGCGCACTGTCTCTGTTGTCTTGGTTCGAGGAAGTTCTTACAAGGACGATTGAATATTAGTTTTATCATCGACAGGTCTTATAGCATTATCTTGAGTTTTAAAGGTTCTGACTGAGTCGCGTGCTTGGAGTGTTACTGTGTCGTCACCTGCACGAAGTGTTAGCTCTCCTGTGCCTACATTAATAATGGTTCTGGTAGTTGCTAAAAATGGTCGTCCTAAAATTAAAGGTATCTTGTTATCCTTATCCATATCTAAGACAACGAAGTCTACTGGGTAAATAAATTTATCTATTTTAACGAGAACGTCTTCAATAATACCCTTAGGAAATCTAACTGTTTTGTCAGCCAGTTGTATGCTCATCTTAGTCTGTTTGGGTTTACCGAGACCTAGTCGTTTAAACATTTTATATGGCATAACATTTATACTTGCCCCTAGATCAGCTAAAGAATTATTCACAGATAGACTACCAATTAAGCAAGGAATTGTAAAACTCCCTGAATCTTTCAATTTGTTAGGTAGCTCATTCTTTAGAATAGCTGAGCAGACTGCATTGAGTTCCACATGTGATGTAGCATCTAATTTCCTTTTATTGCTCAGAAGTTCCTTTAAGAATTTTACTGAGTTGGGCATCTACGAAAGAACTTCAATAAAGGGTAAGTTAATATGTAATTTATTTAAGAGTTTGACAAACTTATCGAATTGTTCTTCTGTTCTGTCTTTCGTCATCGCTTTAGGATATGGCACACGAGGTTCATGATTTGTACTTACCTGTTTGGGATCATTATTGTTTACCTCTTCTCGTCCTTTGTTCATCGTGTTGTCTTGCTGTATTTTTGGCTCAGATGCAATGAATCCTTCATTGTCTTGAGTGCTAATTGCATTGAGGTGTTCCCTCGGATTAGGTTCAGTATTACTTGGTAGGCTACCTTGTGGTCATTCGAAAATTAGTTTAGACAGCTGGCCTATCTGAGTTTCTAGTCCTTGGATCGATGTTTGTTGATTCTTAAGTGCTGTCTCGGTATTTTGGAAACGGGTTTTTGACGCTGAGATGAATTTAGAAAGCACACTAAGATGAATTTAGAAAGCATCTCTTCAAGGTTCGGTTTCTTCCCTTGTTGATAAGGTGGCTGCTGAAAACCTTGAGGATTTTGTGGCTTTTGATTGCCTTGACCACCCCAGGAGAAATTTGGGTGGTTCCTCCAACCTGCATTATAAGTATTACTATATGGGTTATTTTGAGATCTAAAGTTATTGTTACCCATATAGTTGACTTGCTCCTTTTCGGTTGTGGGATTGAAGGATTGATATCCTGTATGCACACCTCCACCACTTGAGTCACACCTCATTACTGGATGTACCTGCGTAGAACCAAGTAAACCATCAATCATTTTATTGAGAAGTTCTACCTGATTAGAGAGCATGGTGACTGAATCGATGTTATAGACGCCGACTGTTTTCGTTGGCGTTGTCCTCATAACCTGCCACTGATAGTTGTTCAGTGACATCTCCTCTATGAATTCATAGGCATCTTCCGGTGTTTTATTATTGATGGTTCCGTCAGCAGCTGCGTCAATCATTTGTCTTGTCGAGGGATTCACACCATTGTAAAACGTTTGAACTTGCAGCCAAAGCCATAACCCATGGTGAGGGCACCTTCTCAGTAAGTCCTTGTATCTCTCCCATGCATCGTAAAGTGTTTCTAAATCCATCTGCACAAAAAAAGAGATATCATTACGTAATTTAACAGTTTTAACCAGTGAAAAATATTTTAGTAAAAATTTCTCGGTCATTTGTTCCCAATTAGTGATATACCCTCGTGGTAACGAGTTCAACCACTGTTTAACTTTGTTTCTCACTGAAAAGGGAAATAACCAAAGACGAATGGCATCATCAAAAATGCCATTGATTTTGAATGTATCGCAAAATTCAAGAAAATTCGCCAAATGCGTGTTGGGATCTTCATCCTGCAAACCATCAAACTGAACAAACTACTGTATCATCTGAATTATGTTAGGTTTGAGTTCGAAATTATTCGCAGCAATAGCAGGTCCAACTATACTAGACCCAGTTCCTGTTAAAGAAGGTTTAGCATGATCATACATTGTACGTGGAGCAGGATTTTGATTAGCTACAATTACAGGAGGCAACTGATCACCTGGGTTTCCAGCCATCTCTTTGGTTGGGGTTTGAGTATCATCTTTTAGCTCGTTCTCCGTGTATCGTAAACTACATCTTATTTTTCTTTGATTTCTATGAACTGTGCGATATATTTCTTCGTAAAAAAGTAATGGTCCTGACGAGTTTCTTCTAGTCATAAACTATAAAAACCTGCCAAGAGAGAGAAAAAGTGAATTAAGAAATAATAAAATAAAATAAAATTGCAAGAAAAATAAATGGCCAAAGTAATAAAAATTTAGTGTTCCTAATTGTAACACCCCAAACCCGGCTTGGAAGTTTGGCTCAAATCTGGTGTGTCACATTGAAGTGTTTTTCGAAAACCATGTTTCCATTAAAAACCCTTCTTAATAATTAAAAAATTATACCCTTTTTAAACCTTGTTAGAAAACCTCAGCTGAATAACATTCTTAACAACTTTGTAAAAATCTTGGCAGTTGCGGAAGCTTAATTTAAAAACAATTGCGGTTACATGATGTTTTGAACAACAGTAGTTGCTTTGGAAAACCGTGTTCTAATATTAGCAATTATAAGAGCAATAAATAAAATTCCAAATTTGAAATCCAGAAAATTACAACGGCTTTACTACAACCCACATAAAAACATTTAAAAGTAATAATTAAAACTGTAACATAAATAGTGTGTCTGGCTTCCTCCGAGCCCCTCGCAGACTCGATCCGTCTAAGGTGGAAATTACCGAAGGTTAATAAACGGGTGAGTTTATGAAAACTCATGTGAGATCCCTACTATATAAAAGGAACATCGGTCATATAAAAGAATTAAAAGTCTGACCCTACTTACGATTTCAGATCAATTGGGCTTTAGCCCATTATAATGACAAGACAGATGGGCTTTAGCCCATTACAGAATAAGAAACATTATTAGAACTAGAATCAAAATGAGAATCAGAATCAGAATCAGGTGACAGAATCAGAATCAAAATCAGAATCAAAATTAGGTGACATAATCAAAATCAGTATCAGGTAACAGAATCAGAATCAGAATGTGAATGCAATCCCAACCCAATCCAGCCGTATACACCCCCGTACCAACCTTACACCATGTTGGGAGACAACTCGACCCACCCATCCGCTACATACCATAGAATTTGCAGCATGGCTTCCAGAACAGATATTGTGACAGAGTCACCAGATACATATATTGTGGCAGAGCCACCAGAACAGATATTTGTGGCATAGCCACCAGAAACTGATAATTTGGCATAGCCACCAGAAACAGATAATGTGGCAAAGCCACTTAATGTAATCGTGGCACAAAGTCACAAGAATCGCATTATGTTAGGCACATAGCCATCAACTAGAGTAACATAACCGGCACACAGCCCTAGGTAAATGTGATCGACACAGAGTCGTCAATAACCATATATTGGCACATAGCCTTAGGCAAATAAGTTTGGCACACAGCCATAATCAGGTTGGCATAGAGCCATATGTAGGTTGGCGCAAAGCCATAATCAGAATAATTGGCTTTAAGCCATTGGTAGTTGTATCATGTTAGGCACATAGCCATCAACGACGGTAATATCGTCAGCACACAGCCTCGAGTAAATATGATCGACACAGAGTCGTCAATAATCATATATTGGGCTTAAAAGCCACCGGTAGATCCACAGTCGTCAAGCAACCATGCGATCCTATCAGATCAGATCTTCCTCCGTACAAAATCCCAACCCATGCAACATGTCATGTATGGAGAATGTCATGCCCATATTTGAATCAAAAAATCACAATCAAGTCATTCATATATGTACAATCAAATCCGTCAACCACACAGTCCAAGTTAGTCACCTGCCAAAAAGGGCAAAATAGTCATTTAACACCCTAGGGGTAAAATGGTAATTTTACCCCACAAAGGGTATCTCAGTAATTCTACCCTACAGGTGTATTTCAAAATTTCTACCCTACAAAGGTATTTCGGTAATTCTACCCTACAGGGGTATTTCGATAATTCTACCTTACAAGGGTATTTTGGTAATTTTGTAAATCGAGGGTAAAATGGTAATTCTGTAAATCTGGGGTACTTTGGTAATTTTACAAGTCGAGGGTATTTTAGTAATTTTACAGGTCGAGGGTATTTCGGTAATTTCACAAATCAAGGGTATTTTGGTAATTTTATAAACTAGGGGTATTTTGGTAATTTCACAAACTAGGGGTATTTTGGTAATTTTACAAACCAAGGGTATTTTGGTAAATTTTACAAACTAGGGGTATTTTGGTAATTTTACAAACCAGGGGTATTTCGGTAATTTTGCTAATTGAGGGTATTTTGGTAATTTGGTAAACTAAAGTATTCTAAACAGGGATAACAATACGAATGGGCCTAAAGCCCATTCTCGACCCAAATGGGCCCACACGCTCGTGTGGCCCTTTTAGCCCAAATCTAGCCACAGATATGAGATTCACCTAGCCTAGTCCAATATTTACTACACAATCAAACAACTTATCCAATTGGGCCCGTACACATGGCCCCTTTCGGCCCATCGCGGCCCGAAGTAGCCATCCTACAGCTAGAGTAGTGAGAAATACACACTTGATAGGAGACTGGAGTTAATCTGCGCTCCGAGCACTCTTAGTCGACGCCCAACCCAAACGAGCATGCCATAAAGCGAAAGGTGTAACACCCCTAACCCTAATCCATTCGCCGGATTAAGGCTAAGAGGTATTACCGAACTAAACATTTAATTATCTCACATTGTCAATACACATAAACTGAGATCGAACTGAAATACATACTGATATTTAAGTTATACGCCATTTTTGTATGGCCAAAATATTTATAATTTCAAAACATCATTATCATTAGCCTAACCTATACATGCCATATCGAGTCCAAAATATAACTGTACCCAAAAAGATCGATAGTGTGATGAACTGCTGACGATCCCCGAATCGGTGGCCAAAATCAACAATCTATAAAATAGAGAAATAAAGAACAGAGTAAGCTTTCAAAGCTTAGTAAGTTTTAAGCAATTCAAACAATTAAAACCTGTCATTTAAATCGATCATTTAGTATCACAAAACGAAAATTCTAATTACAAATCACTTGGCCGAATGTACACAAGTACACCAATTAAAAAGCCTATTGGCTGAATATATATGTATATAAAAATATAAATACACAAAGAAATTTCAGCACATACTTTACTTTACTTTATAGCTCATACAATTAATTTAAGTCACACACTTTCATGTAATGATAGACATCGACCGAATAGGTCATGCTCTTATTCGTAGATATAATAATCATTCACACACATATATCTTTCTTTGATACTAATAATTCACTTTAAAAAAATCAATTCACATACGAGTACCTAATACGTACCTGAATATCATAATGTATCATACATAATCAATAGTAGTTTACCTCGAACTTTTGAACTCATAATCTTACTCGAATCACCGGCGTTAATCCTGCTAGGTTTAAAACCCGAATCTAGTCACCAGCACAAAACCTGTGGGACTTTAAGCTCGATATAATACCAAAGACGAAGCTGCATGGATTTAACCCGGATATATTACCAAGACGAAGCCTCACGGATTTAACCGGATATAATTCCAAAGATATAGCCTGTGGGTCTTTAAGCCCGGATACACATCAAATATCATGCATATTTAATCATATATTAACACATCTCATTCAACATATCACATTAGTAGTCATTTTCTACATTCGGATATAAACTCCATATGAACACCATCATTTACATTTTGGTTCAAAAGTCATACATAAATATCACATATCCATTTCACCATTCAAACTTAACCCATAGTGACCATTCGACTATAAGTCATATACATAAATTATTTATCACACAACTTAATTCAAGTAGAACCAAAAGGTCAAAATTCATCTAATATTTACATATCAAAGCATCATCAATTATATACTAAAGGTGACTACTCAAAACTTACCTCGGATATACTTGAACGGTTGCGGAAAGGCTACTCAATTACTTTCTCTTTTCCCCTATCCAACTTTGATCCTTTTTGCTCTTGAGCTTTTTCTAGCAATCTCCTTAGCTGAAAATTTTAACAAAAATTCCTTCTTTCTCTATGCTAGCTACGGCAATGGAGGAACAAAGATGAACCAACTTTGGTTTCTCCTCCCACTAACACATTATTTTACTACTCTTATTGTTTTATTCATCTAATAGAAATAATGCTAATAGAAAATACATATAATATATATTAAAGAACATCATGGCCTGCCACTATTAAAAATGGTTAATTTGACATGGAAGTCCATTTTTTTTTTGATGACATGCATTAATAGACCATTTTAAATTAACCTATCACATTTCAAGAATGTCTCACCTAAGTCCTATTTAATAAATTTCACATACAATGACAAAATCAAAGCATGAAACTTTCACACATGCATTTGCACATATAATAAGCATAGAATATAACGGTTAATTATTTTTGGGTCTCGGTTTTGTGGTCCCAAAACCACTTTCTGACTAGGGTCACATTAGGGTTGTCATAACTCTCCCCTCCATAGAAATTTTCGTCCCCGAAAATTCTTACCGGTGAATAAGTTAGGATATCGTTCTTTCATAGAGTCCTCAAGCTCCCAAGTAGCTTCTTCTACCCCGTGTTTGAGCCACAATACTTTCACTAAAGAAATTTTCTTATTTCGTAGTTCTTTTATTTCACGAGCCAAAATACGAACTGGTTCTTCTTCGTAACTCAAATCAAATTGAATCTCAACCTCTGATGGATTAATTATATGCGATGGATCGGATCTATAACGTCGAAGCATCGAAACATGAAAAATGTTGTGAATCTTTTCAAGTTTAGGGGGTAAAATCAATATGTATGCGATCGGCCCAACTCGTTCAGATATTACATATGGCCCGATGAACCTCGGACTCCATTTGCCCTTACGACCAAATCTGAGCACCTTTTTCCAAGGTGAAACTTTAAGAAACACTTTGTTTCCGACCTGATACTCAATGTCTTTTCGTTTTAAATCCGCATACGACTTCTGACGATCTGAAGCTGCTTTCAGACTTTCACGGATCATTTTTACTTTCTGTTCAACATCTTTAATCAAATCAACCCCGAAGATTTTACTTTCGCTAAGCTCGGTCCAAAACAACAGTGTATGGCATTTACGACCGTACAAAGCCTCGTAAGTTGCCATCTTAATGCTTGATTGAAAACTATTGTTGTAAGCAAATTCAATCAAAGGTAAATACCATTCCCATGAACCACTAAACTCAAGGATGCAACATCTCAACATATCCTCGAGTATCTGAATTATCCGCTTGGATTGACCATCGGTCTGAGGATGAAAAGCAGTGCTAAAATGCAACTTAGTACCCAATTCTTCTTGTAATTTCTTCCAAAATCGCGATGTGAATCTTGGGTCTCTATCTGATACAATTGAAACGGGTACCCCGTGTAATCTGACAATCTGAGAAACATACAACTCGGCTAGCTTATCAAGTGAGAAATCCATATGTACAGGAATGAAATGAGCTGATTTAGTCAATCTATCTACAACAACCCATATTGCATATTTCTTGCTCGGTGACAAAGGTAACCCAGACACAAAATCCATCGTGACTCGATCCCACTTCCACTCGGGTATCATGATCTGCTGAAGTAAACCCAAAGGAACTTGATGTTCCTCTTTCACTTGTTGACATATCAAACATTTCGAGACAAAGTCGAAAATGTCTCGTTTCATACCATGCCACCAATACTGACGTTTCAGATCGTTGTACATTTTCATACTACCCGGGTGAACTGACATTCGGCTACTATGAGCCTCACTCAAAATCATCGAAATAAGTTTCGAATTTCTTGGAACACACAATCGACTTCTGAACCTCAAACAACCATTGTCGTCCATTTGAAACTCTGAATCCACATTCGAAACACATTCAGCTCATTTAGCAACCAATTCCTCATCAACTTTCTGAGTTCCACATATTTGATGAATCAATTACGGTTTGGCTTTTAATTCTGCTACTAATACATTATCAGATGAAACGGACAAGTGTACATTCATCGCTCATAAAGCAAACAGTGACTTGCGACTTAAAGCATCGGCAACCACGTTAGCCTTTCCCGGGTGATAATCAATGACAAGCTCGCAATCTTTCAACAATTCAAGCCAACGTCTTTGTCTCAGATTCAAATCTCTATGAGTCATCAAATATATATGACACCTCTCTCTAAATAAGTAGTGTCGCCATATTTTCAAAGCAAATACGATAGCAGCTAATTCAAGATCATGGGTTGGATAGTTTTTCACATGTGGCTTCAATTGCCTCGAAGCATAAGCTACAACTCGACCTTCTTGCATCAATACACAACCCAGCCCATGTAAGGATGCATCACTGTAAATGACAAACTCTTTACCGGATTCAGGCTGCACTAACACTGGAGCTTCAGTCAAATAGGTTTTCAGTTGGTCGAAACTTTTCTGGCACTTTTCTGACCATTCGAACTTAACATCTTTCTGAAGTAGCTTCGTCATTGGTGTGGCTATCATCGAGAAACCCTTTACAAACCGTCTGTAGTAACCAGCAAGTCCCAAAAAGCTCTGAACTTCAGTAACATTTCTAGGAGGCTTCCAATCAAGTATGGCTGATATTTTACTCAGATCAACACGAATACCTGATGCGGATACCATATGCCCCAAAAAGCTAACTTCTCTCAACCAGAACTCACATTTACTGAACTTAGCATATAACTGCTTGTCGTGTAAAATCTGCAACACTAATCTCAGGTGCTCGGCATGTTCAGTTTCATCTCGCGAATATATTAAAATGTCGTCTATAAACACAACTACAAACCGGTCTAAATACTGTCTGAAGATTCGATTCATCAAGTCCTTAAATACTGCAGGGGCATTAGTGAGCCTAAACGGCATCACTAAAAACTCGTAGTGACCGTATCTCATTTTGAAAGCAGTTTTAGGCACATCTGAGTCTCGAACTCGAAATTGATAATAACCCGATCTCAAATCTATCTTTGAAAACACTGAGGCTCCTTTCAGCTGATCAAACAAATCATCAATACGCGGTAACAGATATTTGTTCTTTATTGTCACTTTATTTAATTGACGATAGTCAATGCACATTCTCATAGTTCCGTCTTTCTTTTTCACAAATAATACTGGTGCACCCCAAGGTGAGAAACTCGGTCGAGCGAAACCTCTATCCGTCAACTCTTGCAATTGAGCTTTCAATTTCTTCAATTCGGTTAGTGCTATACGATACAGAGCTATCGAAATTGGTATAGTCCCAGGTACAAGTTCAATGCCAAACTCTACCTCTCGAACAGGTGGTAATCCCGGTAACTCCTCAAGAAAAACATCCGAATATTCACAAACCAATGGCACTGATTCAAGTTTCTTTTCTGACTCTTTACTATCAAGTACGTACGCAAGATATGCTTCACACCTTTTTTTTACATATTTCTGAGCCAACATCGAGGATATTACTGCTGGTAACCCGTTCAAATCAGTAGACTCAACTCGGATTATCTCATCATTTGCACATCTCAAATCAATAGTTTTTCTTTTGCAATTCACAACTACATCATGTACGGTCAACCAATCCATACCGAGAATAACATCAAATTCATCAAACGGTAAAAGCATCAAATCGGCTGGAAAACAGGAACCTCGGATTATCAGGGGGCATTTCCTGCACACTTTGTTGACTAGCACGTATCGACCCAAGGGATTCGACACTCGAATCACGAACTCAGTAGACTCAACAGGTAGAGTCTTACTGGATGGTAAAGTCTCACATACATATGAATGAATAGAATCAGGGTCAATCAATGCAATCACATCAATATTAAAAAGAGTGAAAGTACCGGTAATAACATCAGGCGAACAAGCATACTCACGTGCGCGTATAGCGTAAGCTCTAGCAGGGGTATGAGCCTCGGATCTAGTCGTAGCATCTCTAGATCCTCTCTAACCGCCGCTAGCATTTCTCGTATTTTTAGGTGGTCTACCTCGTGCTGTAGTAGTACTCGGTTTCCCACTCTAATTCACATTCTGCTCAGACAATCTCGGGCAGTCCTTGATAAAGTGGTCAGCTGATCCACACTTATAATAGGAGCGATCATGAAATCTACAACTCCCCAAATGCCATTTTCCAAAAAACTTGCACTCGGTCCTATCCTGACGATCATTTCCAACAATGGCAACTGAAGTGGCTCGAGTACTCACAGGGGGTCTATCACAGTCTCGTCTGAAGAAGCCCGAAGTGTTCTTAGATCGGCCCGGATCATCTCAGAATTTCTTCGGTGACTGCTGAAAAGGCTTTCCTGAAGATCTTTTACGGAACTCTCTAGCTCCATCTTCAGTTTTTTTTTCTTTACTGAGTTCTTCGGCTTTGTAAGCTCGCTCGACAAGTACTACAAACTCTCTGATTTCAAGAATGCCAACAAACAGTTTTATATCTTCGTTCAACCCATCTTTAAAACGTTTACACATAATAGCTTCTGAAGAAACACATTCTCGGGCATACCGGCTAAGTCTCACAAATTTTCGTTCATAATCAGTAACTGACATGGAACCCTGTTTAAGTTCAAGAAATTCCTTCCGTTTCTGATTGATGAATCTCTGGCTGATATACTTTTTCCGGAACTTGATTTGGAAGAACTCCCAAGTCACTCGCTCTCTTGGCACAATAGAAACCAATGTATTCCACCAATAGTAGGCAGAATCACGTAGCAAAAATATAGCACATTTTAGGCATTCATTGGGTGTGCAAGACAGTTCATCGAACACTCGGATAGTATTGTCCAACCAAAATTCAGCTTGCTCAGTATCATCACTGTCTGTAGCTTTAAATTCAGAGCCCGTGCTTTCAATTACATCAACCGGGGCTTATTCAACCTCATCTGATCAATTACCGGAGGTATCGTAGGTGCAGGGGGTGTATTATTCGGGAGTGGGGGTTGTGGAGCAGTCGTATTAGTTCGAATGTATTAGTTGAACCAATCATTCATCACATTATAAAAGGCTTGTCTAGCCTCATCATTTTGATTGCTCGCAATAGGTTGAGAGTCCACCGGCACTGTCCTGTACGTGGGACCAGGCGCTACACTTTCAATATCATCAGCTACCACTCGATCGGGATCGGGATCCATTACTATGCGAAAACACATTTTTAACTGTCAGAAATCCTCACACTATCATATTATCACATAATGGCATGTATGGCTAGACTCATATACACTATGTTAGTCCTAGAATCGACTAAACCGTAGCTCTGATACCAATAAAATGTAACACCCCTAACCCTAATCCGATCACCGGATTAAGGCTAAAAGGTATTACCGAACTAAACATTTAATTATCTCATTCATATTGTCAATACACATAAACTGAGATTGAGCTGAAATACATACTGATATTTAAGTTATACGCCATTTTTGTATGGCCGAAATATTTAAAATTTCAAAACATCGTTATCATCAGCCTTACCTATACATGTCATATCGAGTCCAAAATATAACTGTACCTAAAAAGATCGATAGTGTGATGAACTGCTGACGATCCCCAAGTCGGTGGCCAAAATCAACAATCTATAAAACAGAGAAATAAAGAACAGAGTAAGCTTTCAAAGCTTAGTAAGTTTTAAGCAATTCAAACAATTAAAACCTGTCATTTAAATCGAGCATTTAGTATCACAAAACGAATATTCTAATTACAAATCACTTGGCCGAATATACACAAGTACTCCAATTAAAAAGCCTATTGGCCGAATATATATGTATATAAATATATAAATACACAAAGAAACTTCAGCACATACTTTACTTTACTTTATAGCTCATACAATTAATTTAAGTCACACACTTTTATGAAATGACAGACATCGACCGAATAGGTCATGCTCTTATTCATAGATATAATAATCATTCACACACATATATCATTCTTTGATACTAATAATTCACTTTAAAAAAATCAATTCACATACGAGTACCTAATACGTACCTGAATATCATAATGTATCATACATAATCAATAGTAGTTTACCTCGAACTTTCGAACTCATAATCTTACTCGAATCACCGGCGTTAAGCCTGCTAGGTTTAAAACCCGAATCTAGTCACAGCACATATGACAGCCCAAAATTGACCCTAGTCAGGATGTGGTTTCGGGACCACAAAACCGAGGCATAAAAATAATTTAAAAATTTATTTTGATGCCTATGATATGTGTTAATTTGTGTGTGACATTTTGATGATTTGATTTAGAGTTATAAAGGTGGATTTCACTACAAAGGACCTAGTAGTAAACTTTGAAAGTATGATAGGGAAATGTGTGATGACTAATTAAAGCATGCATGCAAAACAATGGACTTGCATGTCAAATACCCCCCTTTTTATAGGTGGTGGCCGGCCATGGCAAGAGAGGATGGGCAAAACATGTCATAGACATGTTTTGTTGGTGCATTAGGGAGAAATGATAAAATAAAGAGTATGGGCAAAGAAAGAAAAAAAAAATGGTCTCATCCATGCTTCTCCCCCCCCTTGCCGTGTATGAGAGAAAGAAAACAAAGAAGAAAAAAAAAAATTTTCATCTATTCTCATTTCTTTGGCCGAAAATACTAAGGAAAAAGGAAGGATTTTTGCTTCATGCTTGGTTTAGAAGAGAACTAGAAGTAGATTTGGTCATACTTGTATCAAGATTAAGGTATGTTTGAGGTTGTGTCATGAGATTCATGCATGTTTTAGTTGCTAACTTGATGTTCATGTTAGCCCATGGTTCAAATCCTTGTTATGCCATGGAAATGGTATTTGGCCAAGGTTGATATTGTGTTAAAGCCATTGCATGCTAAATGTGAAGCTTGTTGATGATGCATGTAATAATGGATTGACTACTCTTGAAATTTCTTTTAGCATTCTTGAGTAAGACATGGAGTTTTTTTTTTGTTTAACCATGACCAAAAATTGAAAGGGGATGGTGTGTGATGTATTCAGCCATGGCATGCTCATAAGTGCGATTTATGCTTGTTGCATGATAGGTAAAATTTGTGTTTTGATATATGTTTATATGTGATTATGATCACCTTGAGATTGACCTTGCACCTATATGTTTATATATGTTTGCACATGATGTTTTGGTTATGAAGTAAATGATAAATGTGTTTGTTTAAAGAAGAAATTGTTGGAGAATGTTTGTAAAATTGCAAGTATATTCGGCCATTAAGGTGAGTATGTGGGTGATGATGAATAAAATTTTGGTGCATATTCGGTTATGTGTGTATACATATATATATATATATATATATATATCTATATACATGAGTATGCCCATTCGTGATGTTGCCTTTAATTATGTGTATAATCGACTAAATGGGTAATTAGTAAGAGTGGTTGCCGAATGTACAAACAAACATATGCATGTGTAATTGAACTGAAAATGTTTAGCAAGATGATTAAACTAGTTGATTTATTAATCAAGCTCAAGGAGTTAAAGGAGGAGAATCAAGCAAGGGAAAGGCGAAGGTCATCGAGTAGCCGACTTGGAACTATTTTACCCAACACAAGGTAAGTCACTAAGCATGTATTTGGTATTGATTTAAATAGACATAATGTCTATGTAATTATGCCGAAAGGAATGATAAATTTATATACATGTATGTATGTGGTGATGAAAGTATTGAATGAAAAGAAAAGAGGTGTGATGTATTGAGTTGTTGATTTTGGCACTAATTTTGCGGGTCTAAATGGGCACGGTGACAAGATTGGCACTAAGTGTGCGGGTTTAAAATTTGTACAGCACTAAGTGTGCGAGTTTGATTATATAGCACTAAGTGTGCGAGCTGAATATATATATAGCACTAAGTGTGCGGACTCAATATATGCTTTTGCATCACTATTGGCACTGAGTGTGCGACATTATCGAGTTAATCACGGACAGTGGATTGGGTAAGTACCTTGAGCTCATGGCGAATAGGCACTATGTTCATGTTCGGGGATGAGCTTGGTAAGCTTTAAATCTATGTGATGATTGCAATTGTATGATTGTGGTGAAAATGAGTTGGTGTGTAAAAATGCCTCAAATATCTTATTGAATAGAATATGAAATGTGGATGTATGGCTTGGTATGAGATTGAACTGAAAGGTCCGAGGAATTATGGTATAGTTTCGACATGGATGGAGTACCTAACCTCGTTTATTGTTTCATGTTGTGATAATTTTATTGATGGATGATTGTCGAATGCTTAGGACTTACTGAGTTATAAACTCACTCTGTGTTTTCTTGTCACCCATTTTAGGTCCTTTGGATCTGTCTCGTTTGCGTGCTCGGAACCGTCGTTGAAGTCATCACACCGGCTGGAAATCTTTTGGTATTGTCTTCGTAGTTGAACTAGGAGAACATTTGGCATGTATAGGCTATTTTGTTTTGTTGAATTTTGGGTTGTAAACTTTAAGCCATGCGAAAATGGCCTATGTGGTCGGTTGAGTGTGATTCTAAAACCTATAGTCACGAGCCTTAGAAACCTTAATTTTGATAAGGTGGCCATAGTTTGTATTATGTATGATGAAATAGTTGGCCATGGAAGAATTATGAAATAATCATTGTTTGCTTTAGTAATAGATGCTGCCAGCAGCAGTGAGGTGAGATGGAAAAATCACTAAAAATAGTAGAAGTAGAATTAAATAGTGAATAAATTATGAAATTGAACCTTGATGAATCTATTTTCATATGGATGAAACGAAACGACCATATGAGCTGTATTTTAAGAGATATTCAGGTTTTTACGAAACAGGGCCAGAACGGTTTCTGGATCCCCTGCTCCGACTTTGAAAATTCACTATAAATTAACCAGAGAGAATTAGAAGTCATTCTCTATATGTACAGATTCCCTTGTGAGTCTAGTTTCTCTATAAAGAAGTGTCATAAGTGTTGGATCCCTGTACAGGAAGATATCCAAGTGTTAGTGCACAAAGGTCAGTGTAGTCGAACCCTGAAACAGGGGAGACTTTAACTAATAAACTGTACTAATTGGTTCGACCAAAAATTCTATTAAAAAAATTGTAGATGGGATTATGAGTCTAGTTTCAGGGAAAATTTATGGAACTGATTTTCGAGTTCGGGAACTCGAGATATGATTTTTAAGGTGACAGTGACGCAGTTAGCTAGCCTGCCTGGAATAGAAATTAAATATTTCCAAGAGAGAAATAAGGGAAGTAAGCCCGGTAACACCACGTGGTCAAATCCGGTGACGGTCACGGGTTTGGGGTGTTACATCACAAAACCTGCGGGACTTTAAGCTCAGATATAATACCAGCACTAGGCCTGCGGGATTTAACCCAGATATAATACCAGCACGAAGCCTGCGGGATTTAACCTGGATATATTGCCAGCACGAAGCCTACGGGATTTAACCCGGATATAATTCCAGCATATAGCCTGCGGGTCTTTAAGCCCGGATACACATCAAATATCATGCATATTTATTCATATATTAACACATCTCATTCAACATATCACATTAGTAGTCACTTGCTACATTCAGATATAAACTCCATATGAACACCATCATTTACATTTCGGTTCAAAAGTCATACATAAATATCCCATATCGATTTCACCATTCAAACTTAACTCATAGTGACCATTTGACTATAAGTCATATACATAAATTATTTATCACAAACTTAATTCAAGTAGAACCAAAAGGTCAAAATTCATCTAATATATACATATCAAGGAATCATCAATTATATACTAAAGGTGACTACTCAAAACTTACCTCGGATATACTTGAACGGCTGCGGAAAGGCTACTCAATTACTTTCTCTTTTTCCCTATCCATCTTCGATCCTCTTTGCTCTTGAGCTTTTTCTAGCAATCTCCTTAGCCGAAAATTTTAACAAAAATTCCTTCTTTCTCTATGTTAGCTACGGCAATGGAGGAACAAAGATGAACCAACTTTGGTTTCTCCTCCTACTAACACATTATTTTATTACTCTTATTCTTTTATTCATCTTTAATTCATCTAATAGAAATAATGCTAATAGAAAATACATATAATATATATTAAACAACATCATGGCTGGCCACTATCAAAAATGGTTAATTTGACATGGAAGTCCATTTTTTTTTTGATGACATGCATTAATAGACCATTTTAAATTAACTTATCACATTTCAAGAATGTCTCACCTAAGTCCTATTTAATAAATTTCACATACAATGACAAAATCAAAGCATGAAACTTTCGCACATGCATTTACACATATAATAAGCATAGAATATAACGGTTAATTATTTTTGGGTTTCGGTTTTGTGGTCCCGAAACCACTTTTCGACTAGGGTCACATTAGGGCTGTCACAAAAGGGATTAGCCAAGAAAGGTACATTTACTCTCCTCATGGTTCTATCTATTTAAAGTTAGCTTCGCATCCACTCTTATGTTAGCTTCCCGATGTGGGATCCCTCCATCATCAGAGTTTAAATTCAACACCAACTCTTGCCGCCCCCTGTTAGCAAAATAAATGCTCTTTGATTGCCATGAGTTTCGAACCTTGGACCTCCTTGCCAACTCTATGATGCCACCTTCCTGCCTCTTATGTGGTGCTACTTTGCAACTAGACCACAAGGCTTTTTGTGGCATAATTTCTCTAACAATATTCTTAAGGCCTACCTACTACACCCCGGGTTTGATTCACCTTAAACCAAAATTTTTACTAGAGTCTAGGTTTGAGCCCAGGACTTCTCGAACACTTCTCAGCACACTTAACCCCTAAAACTAGCCTTCATTAACGAAGTTTACTTGTACAACAAAACATTATAAGTTGCCTTCAATAGCTCCCATGCTCAAGGCCCAAAACTTCTAGGCCCAAATTTAGGATGTTACACTAATATTTTAGTTCCCCGGAAACGGTGCCAAAAACTGAATTGCGTGATTCGTAATAAGTAATAAATATTTATAATGAAGATCAAACCTAGACTAACTATTATCACGATGAAAAGGAAAGCGCACCTATCGAACAATAGTATAATAATGGCAAGACCGAGATATCGTACCCAAGGAACCAAAAGTACTAGTAATAACTATCTTTTTATTATCTAGCCTAAGAATAAAAGGGGTTTGTTTTAATTAACTAATTATTTAAACTAAGAACGCACAGAGAAAAGAATTGGGGAATTGCTTTTGGGAAAATTGATTGACTTGAGACAATACCTAAGGAAAAATCCACCTAGACTTTACTTGTTATTCTGGCTCCGAATCGGACGATTTATTCATTCAACTTGTTCCATAGATATCCCTAAGTTATGTTATTATCCCTATTCAAGACTAATAACGTCTAATCCCTAGATTGAATAACCGAGACTTTTCTCTAATTAACACTCTAGGGTTGCGTTAACTCGAACTATGAATCCCCTTATTAGGTTTCACCCTAATCCGGTAAAAACTTGTCACCCTATTTCTAGGCACGCAATCAACTCCGCTTAATTATGACAAATGTACTCTTAAACAGGGTCTATTCCTCCTCTGAATAATAGCGTGTCTTGAATCAGTATCCTGGGATATCAAAACAAGAATTAAGAACACATAATTAAGAACAAGTTAAATATTTATCATACAATTCAGAAAATAATAACAAGATTCGTCTTAGGTTTCATTCCCCTTAGGTATTTAGGGGATTTAGTTCATAACTAAATAATAAAACATCTCAGAAGAATAAAGAATACAAAATATAAAGAAAACCCAAAATTCCTGAAGGGGAATTGAGGAGAGATCTTCAGTCTTGATGATGAATTCGGCTTCTGAGATGGATCAATCGGCTTCCTTGGGGTAATTCCTTACCCCTCTTCTCCATCTCTCTTTTTCTCATCCTTTAGTGTGTATTTATAGGCTTTGGAATGCCTAGAAACCCTCAAAAGTGGCCTTTTTCGAATTGGACTTAACTTGGGCTCGGCATGGACACGCCCGTGTAACGTGATTACCAGGCCGTGTTCGATCCGTTAAATTGCACACAGCCATGTGGGTCAATGGCCAGGCTGTGTGAATTGTGAAAGCCTTGGTCGACACTCTCGAAAGACACGGGCGTGTGAGCTACCCGTGTGGCAAGGCTTAAGCTGTGTAATCTTTTCGATTTGGTCTATTTTGTCCCTTTTTGGCTCATTTTGACTCTTGTTGCTCTCCTGAGTACAAAACATGAAATTAAAGCATTACGAGTATCGAATTCACCAATTCTAATGAGAAATCATCTATAAAATGCATTAAACATGGGGTAAAAATATGTATATTTTACTGTTTATCAAATTTGTATTTGTTATCGCCGTATTTTTAAAATATAATTTATCTCCAGACGACACATATTCTATTGTACTAATTGGTTTAGATGTACTGGAGCTATTAATTATTTCTATCATCCAATCTTTTGGAATTGATAGATCTCTTAGATGTAACAAATTTTGTTGTATTTCAGTAGTGATTTTATTAGGTTCAAAGATTTCAATAATTTTTTATTAATTTCTTTGATTTCTTCTTCTGTTGTATTAGTATATCCATTAAAAGAAATCCAACTGTTTGCTAGATCTTCAACTAAATCATTAATTTCAGAATTTTTTATCTGAATTCTAAGACATAAACATTCTTCTATCAAAGGATCTGTAATAGATATAAAGTAATTTGGTTTAACTTTAAATCCTATTATTCCTGAATGTAAATGTGATTAAATTCCTCAAGTGCTTTTATTGGATTTTCAAATTTTTTATCTAATAATACTGCTATTATTGTTATATCATGTCCTCTTCTAAATAATGTTCTTATAGTTATCATTATAATCCTTAAATGTCTATATCTAACTTGGGGATATTTCTTTTTAATCCTCGTAATTTTTTTTGTAACACCCTAAACCCGGTCTAGACGTTATGGCCGAATCTGACAATGTCACATGGAATGTAATTTGTACTCTAATTCATCGAGTGAAAACCCTTCCAGTTTATTAGTCTTTAATTAACTCAGAAAAAGGCATGTTCGTTGTTATGGTTCAAAACGTGACTTTTTGGCGGAAGCTTGTGAACTTTTTGTTTGAGAAAGCCGTTCGTTTTTAGGAAAAATTTAATTTCAAGAAAACGTCAAGTTTTTGTAGTGATAAAACTGGAAAGCAAAGTATAATACCAAATTTAAACAGTCAGTCCCAAAAGTCCCAATTACAAAAATAAATACCCAAATTATTAACAAAAAATTAATTAACTTAAAAAACTGAATTAAAATAGTACGAAATAGTGGTGGTCACTGCCGAGTCCTCCGCTGCTCCGATCTATCTGATGCTGGGGATTACCTGAACAGATCAAATAGAAAGGGTGAGTTTTCGCAAACTTAGTATGTAATCCCCACAGAATACATACACACAGCATAATATCAGAAATCAATCATGTATATACAGTTTGGGCCTGAGTCCATTACAGAATCAGTGTAGGCCTTAGCCCACTCATGTAACGCCCCGAAATTGGGACTAGAAGTATTGGGCTTTGAGCATGGGAGCGATTAGGAGACTGCTAATAAATATTTTAGTTAGGCAAGAAAGTGACGCAAATTTCATGTTTGCTTTATTTGCTAAGTGACTGGGTGTGTTTGGGAGTGTTTGAGAAGCCTGGGTTCAAGTCTGGGCTTTTGCAAAAAAAAATTAGTTTTTCCCCTTAAGTGAACCTTGGCATTAGCTTGTAGGCCTTATAAATATTTGTGGGTAAAATGTGTCACAAGAAGAGCGTGTGGTCTAGTGGCAAAGTGGCATGTAGCTTCTGCTGGGGGACTTGAGTTCGAGTCCTATGTTGCACAATGGAGTAATTATTTTGTTGTTTGAGCAGTGTAGGTGGTGGAGTTAGACTAAGACTCCGTGGTTGAATTGGTCATGAGAGTTTGAATAGAGTTTGAATGGGATGTTGGAGTGATTTGTGGAGAGAATCATGGAGCGATATTAGGAGAAAATCAAGGAATTTGGGTTAGGGAGAAGAGTTGTGCTGTATGGGGGCTTTGGGCACTCACACATTCGGCTATCAGGGGTTCCTTTTTGTGTTTTTTGGTAGCCGTTTGTTGCTGGGGACCTTGGCTTCAGTTTTTCCTTGCGTTGGTATTTTTTCTCTCTAAAGCCAAAATTAACTTTTCGTTTTAAGGTGTTTTACTGTGAGGTTGTTTTGATTTTGCACTCTTTTTTACTCTGTTTAGCCGAATCTTTACATTTTCCTTCTCTTCCAATACTGGCCGAATACATCCCTCAAACACTGTCCAGATTGCTCCCCTTCTGTTCTCTATTTTCTTCTTTTTTCCTCCTCTTGTTATTTCCACTGCATCTTGGCCGATTTTTCTAAGTTGCTTTCTCTCATCGCGATTTTATTCTTTCTTTTCGAGTTTTATTCAATAGCCGATTGTTCCCCTACCTTTCTAATTTTCTTTGATTTCTATGTTATTGGATACAGAATCAGATATAAATTAGGGCCTTAGCCCATCTCAGATATGATCTGCAGATTAGAACAGAATATCAGAATCCTACCCACCAGCCTCTACACACCATCTCTATCCAACCCTACACACCATGTGGGGATTAAATCAACTCACCCATCCCTACACACCATGCTTTACCAAAATGCGGCACATAAATAGATATTTACACTAAAATGTGGCACAAAGTCAGAATATCGCAGCAAAGCTGCCAGGTAACAAGCTTAAGAGCCTTCTAGACACTTCCTAAAATAAATCATCAACCCACCCCGATACAATGCAACATATATAAAATGCCATGCTATTATGCAATTACAGTTCATACATTCTTATTTCGGAATTCATGCTCAGTACAGAAATCAAATAGGCAGATCACTCAGTTCATACATTCTTATCTAAGTAATACTTACCAACTCTATAGTAGGTCCACAGTCGACTCGGGCGACCTGTGTAACCCTATACAACTTTTCAAAAAAATGGGCTTACATGTCCATGTGGCATGCCTGTGTGGGCCCACATGGCCCAAATTGGCCTTGGCCGTGTGGATCGCACGGCTTGACCCAAAAATCCCACTCGCTTGTGTGGACTACCCATGTGGTCCCACACACCCGTGTGGCCCACACGGCCCAATTCAGTCTGGCTCGTGTGTCGCACACAGTCTGCTTCGTCGACCATACGTGTAACGACCTAAATTTTACAGTTATTGAAAAAGTGTATTTTCGGGTCTCAATTTCTGAAAAATGGATTCGTAAATATTTATTAAAAATATTTACGAAGTTAAGTGGGTAGTTAATTAGAGTTTAATGAAGTGAATTAGCTTAAATTAAGGATAATTAGATAAAAGGATTAAATTAAATAAAGTGTGAAAGTTTAATTATAGAATAAAGAAAATTAAATGGACTAAATAAGCAAATAAGCCAAAATGAGTACCAAGTGTATGGTAAAGTTAAAATACATGTGTAATAAATATTATACATACATTTGTAATACATGTATGTATTTACTTATTATTTAAGTAAATATTATTATATTAATATTATTTTATATTAATTAAATAAAGTAAATTAATTAATTAATTAATTAAAAGTTGACAAATGTATGGTGCATATAATGACATCTGTAATACTAATATACATACAATTATGAAATACATGTATGTTTACTTATTATATAAGTATATTATTAAATTATATTATTATAATATATATAAAGTAAATGAAATAAAAGAAAAGAAATGAAAAGAAGGAAAGAAACAAAATAGCATGAAACAAATAGAGAAAGAAGGGAGGAAAGAAAGACAAGAAAGAAAAAAGAGAGAAAATTGGGGATTTGAAGCTTTAAGCTTTAATAGGTAAGTCGATTAAGTTCTTTTTTTTAATTTTGATGTTTTAGAAGTTTTAGAACAAAATTTTGTAGAAATTAAGTTGAGATTTTGAAAGTTCTTAGGTTTTTGAGTAAATTTCATGTTAAACAAATGATAGAGTTAGTGATTAAATTGATAGAATTTTAGTTAGAATTGATTAAAGGATTAAATAGTAAAAGAAGCTATTAGTTTTACATAGTAGGGACTAAATTGCAAGAATTTTGAAATTAGGGTTTTATGATGAAATTTAGATAGTTATGTCTAAGTTTGGTTGAAAACTGAGTAGAAACAAGGTATGAATTGAGATAGAAAAAGTAAGTGAATTTAGTTAAGATTAAAATTGAAATTAAAGTAGAAATTGAATAGAAATTGAGTAACAAATTTAAATATTAAATGTAAATTAGTATTGTCTTAATGATTATGAAAATTATTTTAATTTTTCGTAGCTAACATCGCACCTGAGGCATCTACAAAGAAAGGAAAAGAAAAGGTGGACGAAGAATAATTCGAGAAATTACGGTTTGTATTTCTATAATCCAATTTAATTATTAGTTGTTATAATTTAATTTAAATGTTTATGGTAAGAAAATTAAGGTAAGTGTAGTATATTTGATATTGAATTGAGTATTTGTGAAATTATAATTTATATGATATTTGAGCATTGGTATTGAATTTAAATTGAGTTGGTAATTAATCTGAATTTTAATTAGTAACTATTATATTTTGGTTTATATGTTATTGTAAGAAATTAAGGTAAGTATTAGTAATTGTTATTGAATTGAATTTATATGGATATATGTGGTTGATATGAAAATTGAATATTGGATGTATGTTATATTTGAAAAATATATTGATCGGGAATGTGATGAAATTAATTATGAATATGTGATTATTGTGAAATTTAAATATTTGTTATTGGAAGGTAAAGTGAATTGTATTGATTTGAGAATATATGTGATTAATTAAAATGTATATTGGTTGAAAAAAATAAAATAAAAAAAATTTGAAAGTGAAATTGAAAACCCTATTAACAGTATTCGGGCTAAGTCGGATATAGTTGGAATGCCATAGGATTGGAAGTGTACAGGGATACTTCAACCATGGGTCGATGAGGCACTATTAGTGTCGTATTGTTACTTCGACTTTGTGTCGATGAGGCACTTCGTGTGTCGTACTGTTACTGTTACTTCAGTTTAATCCAATGAGGTACTATGTACAGTACTGCTACTGTTTTCTTTGGCAACGCCGATGAGGCACAATTTGCCGTACTAGTGTGTTTGGTTAGATCCTTGTATCCGTCTAGGTCCGAGTCATGTTAATAGGGGTAAATAAAGTTATTGAATAACTGACTGCTATTGAATAATTAACTGTTACTGAATAAATGACTGTTACTAAATGACTAATTATTACTGAATTATTGACTGTTACTGAATAAATGACTGTTACTAAATAACCGACTGTTACTGAACAATTGATCGTTACTGAATGATATTGATAAAGTGATTAATATTGAAAATACTAACTATTATTGGAATGAATGAGTACAGAATATTGATTGACAAGTGAATTGTTGAATAATATTTATTGAAATTGAATAATGAACTAAAGTATGAATAAGGCACATGAATTAAGTATCTCTGAATTGGATATGAATGAAGAATATTATTGTTTTTAAATGATTTGTGAATTTATTTTGAAAAGCTAATCGGGTTAATAGATGATAAAGATTGAATGAGTTATAAAGAATTTATCCATGAAATGAGTAATTGAATATTTATGATCATTATATGATTTTAAGTGTATGTTATGTTATTAAGTGTTCAGATTATAGAAATACAACTGAGTTCATACTCAGCGTACGGTTTGTTTCCGTACGCAGGATAAGTTAAAGTCAAATCGTTGAATCAGCATCCCAGGCCGATCCCAAACTGTAAGTGGAGAAGTATGTTCATTATTGGTAATGGCATGTACCTAGGATGTCAAAAGTGGTTATTTTGGAAAGTTATTGTAAATGTTCTTATAAATGATAATGGTTGAGTACACAGCTTAATTAAGTTTGGTATAAAGATGCAAATTTGGGAATAATTATAAATAGGTTTGATTAGTAAATTATCGTTAGGTTTTGTTGATAAAAAATTGTGGTACCAATGAAAGTACATTGGCTAGACACTTAAGATGGTTGATTTAATATGTTTTAGATGTGTTTGATCGTAATTTGAGTAAGTTAAAAGATTAGAAATTATGTTGTTTGTGGTTTATGATTTGCAAGGTTGGTAAACTTGAATTGTAAGACTCATTTTGAGTCCACACGGCCTGGCACACGGGCATGTATCTTGGCCTTGTAAAACTAATTTGTTCATAAGTAATAAGTTAGAGAGTTATACGGGTAAAAGACACAGGCGTGTCACCTAGACCACACGAGCATGTGGGTACTATTCGATAAGAAAATTTTGAAATTTTGAGAAAAAAATTCGTAGTGATTTTAAATTAGTCCTGAATTGATTTTACTGCTCATATTGGACTTCGAGGGCCCATTAAAGGGACGATACATTAACTTTAGGATAAGTCTAAACAATTATATTAAATAATGTCCATAATTGAATTGTATTGACTTTTAATGCCCTGTAATCTTGTTCCAGGGATGGATAAGGGTTAGGGGGTGTTACAACACGCTCGTGTTATGTCACACGGCCTACCACACAGGCGACCACACGCTCATGTGGTGTCAACAGCATCATTTTTTGGCTTTTCACCGATTCTCATTTTCTGCAATATGGGTACATACCTGTATTGTTTTCGACGCGTAAATACTCCCAAGCGCACCAAAGCCTAAAAATCATTGTACACAACCTCGATTTAGTCATTTAAAGATTTAAAACTAATGAATTTGTCGTTAAGGAATTACCCAAAACTTGACTTACCGCTGACAGAAGACCTTTGTAACCACTTCTCAATCCAAGAATGAATTTACTGCTCCAAGACCTTCGCCTAAACCATCAATTCCAGAAAAAGATTTAGATTCCTACTCGAATGACATACAAGTACAAGAGAAGGGAAAGAATTACCTACCGAAACTGCACCAATGCAATTCTTGAAGAAAGAAGGGAATGATAATAAAAATAAAACGGAAAAAGAAAAGAAAATGGAAGATTCAAGGAGAATTTTGACAAGAGTGAAAGACAAACAAAAACAATAATGAAGAGAGAGAATAGAGAATTTCAGCAATGTGCAAAGATGAAACTGAAAAACGTCAGAATTGGAATTGGGGAGAGAGAAAACAAATTTTCAAAAAGAGAGTAATAATCTGAACTAAATCAGATAACTCCTCAATGTCTCAATCTGCTCCCACACTCCCCCACTACAACTCAAACACCCCAAAATCGTCCACCACTCTTTCTCCCTATCCAAAATCCCATAATTTTCTCTCCACACTTCCCAATACACCTCTACCACTTTGGCATTTCAGTTATGCTCAAACTCTCCACGGTACCACTAGCAAAAATAATACCCTTGCCGTCCCAAAGAATCGAACCCAAAACCTCCCTCACATAAACACTCCACTTAGCCACCAGACTAACAGGGCCATTCTGACAATTATTTACAAACTTTTAATTATAAGCCTACTGATTAGAGATAGGGCTTAATTCATAAAAATACCAAAATTTTCTCAAGGTAAGGCTTGAATTAGGACCTCTCACACACATCTAGAACACTTAACCACTAAAGCAAATAGATATTTATGTCACTTTTTCACAAAAACAAAAATATAAAGTTTGGGGCGTTACAACTCTACCCACTAGAAGAAAATTTTGACCTCAAAATTTACCTGATCAGAACAGATGAGGATACTGTTGACGTATCGCATCCTCAAGCTCCCACGTGGCCTTCTCATTGCCATGATTCTGCCACAGCACCTTTACTAAGGGGATAGATTTTCTCCGCAGAACCTTAATGTCACGATCTAGAATCTAAACTGGCTCCTCTCGAAGGTCAAGTCTGGCCTAACCTTAATATCTCTAATAGGAACAATATGTGTGGGATCAGAGTGGTAGCACCTCAACATCTAGATGTGGAAAACATTGTGAATACGGTCTAACTCCGGAGGTAATTTTAACTGATATGTGCCTGGCCCCACTCGTTTCAGAATTTGGTACTGCCCAATAAACCGATGGTTTAGCTTGCCCTTACGACTGAACCTCAGAACATTCTTCCATTGCGAAACCTTGAGAAATACTAAGTCCCCCACAAAATACTCGATATCATTTCTTTTCAGATTAGCATAGGACTTCTGCCTATCAGATGCCGCTTTCAGTCGATCTCGAATCAATTTGACCTTATCCTCCATTTCAGAAATCAACTCCGGACCCAGAACACGTCGCTCACCTAACTCAGTCCAGCATAAGGGAGTGCGACACTTACAACCGTACAAGGCCTCGTAAGGTGCCATTTCGATGCTAGATTGGTAGCTGTTATTGTAAGCAAACTCCTCCAACGGCAAGTACTCCTTCCAACTGTCTCAGAAGTCAATCACACAGATCTTTAACAGGTCCTCCAGCATCTGAATCACCCTCTCCGACTGACCATCTGTCTGAGGATGGAAAACAGTACTAAAGTCTAACCTTGAACCCAGATCCTTATGTAGCTTTTTCCAGAATCGAGACGTGAAGCGAGGATCCCTATTAGATATGATCGAGACAGGTACCCCATGTAGTATCACTATTTTAGATATGTAGAGGTTAGCCAATTTTTGTAAAGAGAAGTCTGTCCTGGCCGGGATGAAGTAAGCAGACTTGGTCAATCGATCCACGATGAATAAGACAAAATTCTTTGTTAGAGGCAACCCACTAACGAAGTCCATCTTTACTCGCTCTCATTTCCATAACTATATCTTAACCAGCTACAGCAACCCCGAAGGCAACTGATGCTTCGCCTTAACCTGCTGACAAGCCAAACAACGAGCAACAAAGTCAATAACCTCACGCTTTAAACTTAGCCACCAGTATAACTCACAGAGATCTTGGTACATTTTATTCTCGCCAGGATGTAAAGCATAAGGGCTACTATGCACCTCCCTCAGAATCGACTGTCTTAAATCCTCCTTATTCGATACACAAATCAGACCCCGAGGAAACAAAGTACCCCATCACTGTTAATCCCAAAATCAGACATATCACCATTCTCAACCTGACAGAAACACAGCTCAAGAGACTTATCCTCTATCTATTTACCCCTGATTTGTTCAATTCATGTCGGTTTCACCTGAAGTTCAGCCAACAGACTCCCATCTTTGAAAAGACTAGGTCGAGTGAACATCGCCCTCAGATTAGTCATAGCCCTACGGCTCAACGCATCGACCACCACATTGGCCTTGCCAGGATGGTACTCAATGGTAAAATCATAATCCTTAAGCTGCTCAACCCATCTACGTTGCCTAAGATTCAGTTCCTTCTGAATGAGGAGATACTTGAGGTTTTCATGATCAGTGTAAATAATACACTTCTCACCGTATAGATAGTGCCTCTAGATTTTCAGAACGAAGACTATAGCAGCCAGTTCCAAATCATGAGTCGGATAGTTTACCTCATCCATCTTAAGCTGACGTGACGCATAAGTTACAACTTTACCATCCCGCATCAGAATGCAACCCAGACCCACATGCGATGCATCATTATATACGATGAATTCCTTCCCAGATCTAGGCTGTATCAGAACCAGAGCCTGAGTTAAAATAGATTTGAGCTTCTAGAAGCTCTCTTGTTACTTATCAGTCCAAAAAAAGGGAACTCCCTTACGCAGAAGCTTAGTTAACGGTGCTGCGATAAAAGAGAACCCTTCTACGAAGCGTCGATAATAACCCACTAACCCTAGAAATCTGCAGATCTCAGACACATTCTTCGATAGTTTCCAATCCAATACAGCCTCAATCTTATGAGGATCAACACAAATCTCCTCAGTAGATACTACGTGTCCCAAAAAGGTCACTTCACATAGCCAAAACTCACACTTATTGAATTTCGCATACAGCTGTTTCTCGCGAAGAGTCTATAGAACAACTCTGGGATGCTCATCATGCTCATCTTCAGTTTTATAATACACAAGGATATCATTGATGAATACCACCACAAATTGGTCCAGATAAGGCTGGAACACTTGGTGCATTAGGTTCATGAATGCTGCTAGTGCATTAGTCAACCCAAAAGGCATAACCTGGAACACGTAATGTCCATACGAGTCCTAAATGCCATTTTATGCACATCAACCTCCTTAACTCTCAACTAATGATATCCCGAACACAGATCGATCTTGAGGAACAGAAAAGCCCCTTTGAACTAGTCAAATAAGTCATCAATCCTCGAAAGTGGGTACTTATTCTTAATCGTTACTTTGTTCAGCTGACGGTAGTCGATACACATTCTCACTGTACTACCTTTTTTCTTAACAAACAGAACAAATGCTCCCCATGGTGACACACTAGGACGAATAAGCCCACAATCTAGCCGCTCTTGAATTTGAGCCTTAAGCTCCGTAAGCTCTTTCGGTGTTATTCGTTAGCGAGCGATAGACATAGGAGCTGTACTCAGAAGGAGCTTAATCTCGAATTCTACTTCTCGGCTCAAAGGCAAACCTGGTAGTTCCTCAGGAAAGACATCCGGAAACTCCCTCACAGTTTTCATGCCTTTAACCGAAGAGTCTTCAGAATCAGAAACACTGATGTAGGCTAAGAATGCCTCACACCTTTTTTGTACCAACTTTTCTGCCACTAACACAGAAATTACATTAGTCATATAGTCCTGTCGTTCCCCACCTAACAACTACCTCGTTGTCCTCCTCCATCCTTAAAATGACCTTCTTTGTTGTATAGTCCAGACTCACTCGGTGCTTGACCAGCCAGTCTATACCCAGAATTAAGTCAAACTCCTCAAATGGAAGCTCCATCAGTTTAGCCAGAAATACAATCCCTTGAACCTCTAACGGAACGTCTTTATACAGTCTACTAACCCAGACAGATTACCCCAAATGACTCACAACAGTCCCCTCACTAGAAGTATTCTCAACCGGAATCCCTAAGTTTTCAGACACAATGTGTCTATCAGTGCAAGATAAGGTACATTATGAATTAAAAACATACTCGAGATGATGTCTGGAGCATCTCTGTCCTCACGATGACGAGCAGTATAGACTAAAGCAGGCTGCCTCGCCTCAGTCGGTCCAGCACATCTGCCTGGTGCTCTCTGTCCTCGGCCCATGTCGTTACCACCCCTAGCTGACCACCCCTACCAGAACCCGTAGCTTGCATCTGATCAGTCTTCAGCGGACGCTCTCTAACATGATGCTTAGTAGACCCACACCTCAAACACACCCTAGTAGTCCTCCAACACTCGCCTGAATGACGTCCACCACAATGCCTATAAGGCAAAATCCTAGTAGGTAAAACAGGGGGCGCCCAACTCTAACTAGCCCATCAGATCTGGCCTTTTTCTTAGGCCTTTTCACAAGACTCAAGGGCTCCAAATCCCTCTTATTCTTGCCTCTCTCCTTATCACGGTTCTGGCGTTCAGCGCGCTTTACCTTCTCAGCGATCTTCGCCTTTTCTACTAGTGCTAAAAAGTCACGTTCCTTCTGTGGAGCTATTAGAACTTGCAAACTGTCCCTGAGGTCATCTTCGAAGCGTACACAACTCTTATATTCAGTCACCACAATGCCTCGCGCATAGCGGCTCAATCTCAGAAACTCGGCCTCATATTTGGCCATCGTACGATCCCTTTGCATGAGATTCAGGAACTCACGTCTCCTAGCGTCGATATAGCTTGCCCCACATATTTACCCTAGAAGGCTGTCTTATAGAAATCCCATGATAGATGCTCGGGCTGAGTGCCCTCTTTAACGGTCAGCCACCATTGATATGCTTTATCACGAAGCAAGGAAACAACCCCTTTCAGTTTCTGTTCAGGGGTAAAATCCAGGTCGTTCATGATTCTTTCCGTGGCCTCCATCTAATACTCAGCCACACTAGGGGTGACTCCAGTGACGCCCTAAAATAGCTCAGCCCTATTGGACTGGAGTCGTTCTGTAATCGACCCTCGACCCTCAAATCTAGTATTAGGCCTAGCGACCCTCTCTAAAATCCTCAGCATAGCCTGGGACAATGCATCGTCCCCGACTGTGCGATCATGAAACCCAGTCTCTGTAGCAGGTGAAACCAGTATCTCACTCATATCAAGATTCGACATGCTACCTAAAGATGAGGACTCAGCTCAATCCCCCATATGGCCTTTGTAACCACTTTTCACTCCAAAACTAACGAATTCGCCATTAAGGAATTACCCAAACCTTGACTTACAGCCGACAGAAGACCTTTGTAACCACTTCTTAGTCCAAGAACGAATTTACTGCTCCAAGACCTTCGCCTAAACCATCAATTCCAGAAAAATATTTAGATTTCCATTCGAACGACACACAAATACGAGAGAAGGTAAAGAATTACCTTTCGAAACTGTACCAACGCAATTCTTGACGCAAGAAGGGAACGATAATAAAAATAAAACAGAAAAATAAAAATTAAAGGGAGGATTCAAGGAGAATTTTGACAAGAGTGAAAGAAAAAAAATGAAGAGGGAGAACAGAGAATTTCAGCAATGGAAAAAAAAATGAAGAGGAAAACAGAGAATTTCAGCAATGTGCAAAGATGAAACTGAAAAACATCAGAATTTGGAATTGGAGAGAGAGAAAACAAATTTTCAAAAAGAGAGTAAAAATCTGAACTAAATCAAATAACCCTTCAATCTCTCAATCTGCTCCCACACTCCCCCACTACAACTCAAACACCCCAAAACCGTCCACCACTCTCTCCCTATCCAAAATCCCTTAATTTTCTCTTTACACTTTTCACTACACCTCTACCACTTTGGCATTTCAGTTATGCTCAAACTCTCCATGGCACCACTAGCAAAAATAATACCCTTACCATCCTAGAGAATCGAAGCCAAGACCTCTCTCACACTAACACTCCACTTAGCTACTAGACCAGCAAACCCAATCGGACAATTATTTACAAACTTTTAATTATAAGCCTAGTGATCAGAGATAGGGCTTAATTCATAAAAATACCAAAATTTGCCCAATGTAAGGCTTGAACTTGAGACCTTTCACACACAACTAGAACACTTAACCACTAAAGCAAACAGATATTTGCGTCACTTTTTCACAAAAACAAAAATATAAAGTTTGGGCATTACATTGTCTTTAGTAAATATTGAGATTTCTGTTAATCCTCCTCTAGTATCTTTGGCAACTACATTACCACTTATTTTTTCTCTGTTTTCAACACCAGATCTTATATTTAGATATTTTATATATTTCTTCTTTAGAAATATGATTTTTATTAGTCTTTTCTATCAATTCATCAGAAAAGTCATTTTCTTCTCCGATTATATTTCCTAATTTTAGATCTTATTGTTCATTATTAGGAATTTCTTCTAACCGATTATTAGAACTACTTCCTATATTAAACATAAATATATATTCTTCACTATCTGTATCAAAATTTTTTTCGATATTAATTTGTATAATATTTCTTCAACATTTATTTCCTCTTGAACATATTTCTAAATTTTGTTCTTCAAGTATTTTAATCATTTTTCTTGCACTTTTCCCTTTATTGGGACAATTTGGTTCTATATGACCTTCTCCATCACATTGGAAGCAATTACATTTTTTTTAAGGATTTTTAGAATTTTTCTTCTAATAAGTATTTTCTTCTTATTATTACCTGAATTTTTATCTTATTCCAAGGTTTCCATCTAACTAACTTATATCTCCTAGTTTTCTTTTTATGTTTTTATAGGTATTAGGACATACTAATTTACATCCAAATTCTTATTCATTTTCTAAAAATTTTGTAAGAAATTTATGCTTAACTGTTTAGAAGTCTTACTTTGTAAGAAATAACTAGTTATTTTTCCTTTGCAAAATTAATTCTATGTCCTATAGAATTTATAGTATCTATATCTACACCAGATATTTTGCTATGTTTTTCTAAATAAGAATCGTATTTTTTTATAAAATCTCATCTCATGGTGATAGTAATTTATGAAAATATTTTTTCCAAAATTCAATATTTTCATTTTCTTAGTTTTGACATTCATGAAGAAATTATTTAGAAAAATCTTCTAAACATCTAATGTCACATAATTTAATTTTTGACAACACATAAACATATAGACTATCTTGATCTTTTTTATCAGTATAGCCACAAAATTTTATTTTTAGAATATAAATTAATCCTTTTAATACATCTTTGGGAGTTTGAATGTGACAGCCCTAAAGCGACCCTAGTCGGGAAGTGGCTTCGGGACCGCTAAACCGAGGCACCAAAATATTTGAATGTGATAATTATTGTCTAGAATATGTAAATATGAATGTGTGAAAGTTTCAAGCTTTGATTTAGTCGATTGCATGTGAATTCAGTTAGTAGGACTTATGTGTGATACTTTCGAAATGTGATAGGGTAACCTATAAGGATCTAATAGTGCATGTAATAAAAAGGGGGGGCTTGCATGTCAAATTTCCCCCCTAATTAGTAGTGGTCGGCCATGCTATGAGTGGAAACATGTCACAAACATGTTATGTTAGTGATGTATGGTAGGAAAAATAAAATAAGAAGTATGGGTAATAAAGAAATGAAAAAAAAAAAGGAAAGAATGTGTGTGAGTGTTTCTTCCCCCCCCCCCTATTGCCGTGAGTGAAGGAAAGAGAGAAAAAAAAATTTGTTCATCCTTTTTCATTTCTTTTGGCCGAAAATTCTAAGGAAGAGGAGAGGAGTTCTTGCTTCATGTTTGGTTTGGAAGAGAATTAGGAGGAGGTTCGGCCATACTTGTATCTAGATTAAGGTACGTTTGATGTTGTGTCATGAGATTCATACATGTCTTTAGTTGCTAGCTTGAGTTCTAATTAGCCCATGGTTCAAATCTTTGCTATGTCATGGGGATGATATTCGGCCAAGGTAGATTTTGTGTTAATGCCATTGCATGCTAAATGTGAAGCTTGTTAATGATACATGTGATGGTGGATTGACGACTCTTGGATTTTCTTTTTAGCATTTTTGAGGGAGACATTAAGTTCTTTGTTTAACCATGACCAAAATTGAAATGGTATGGTGTTGTGATGTATTCGGCCATGGTATATTCATAAGTATGATTTATGCTTATTGCATGATAGGTAAGATTTGTGTTTTGGATTTATGTTTATGTTTGGTTATAATCAACTTAGTGATTCGGCCCTTGCACATATATATATATATGTTTGCACATGATGTATTGGAATGACATATACAATATATCAAGGTATATATTTACATATGATGGTGTTTCGGTTATGGAGTAAATGATGGATGCGTATTGAGTTATAATATGTAATGCATTAGTTAGTAAAATGTATGCCATTTGTGTGTGGTATTGAGTATATAATTGACCTCAACATAGACATGCATATTCGGCCACATGAATGAGTACATAGGTTGATGTGTTTGTTCGGCCATAGGTAAGCATATTGAAGGCTTATTCTTGACTTAGAAAATTCGGCTAAGGAGAATATTAACTAATGTGTTGAGTTTGATTCACAATTCCGTACATATGTGACTTTAATGTCTAATGAATATATATGGGCTAAGTACCTTGAGTTCCTCTTTTTGATGCTCAAATGATTAAATCAATTTATTTGTTAAATTAAGCTCAAGAGCAAAGAGGAACTAAATCCGATAAAGGGAAGGAAAAAGTGGTCGAATAGCCATCGGAATCGTTCGACAACATCCGAGGTAAGTTTTCGAGTAATGGAACTTAGATTATGATTTGATTAGATCATGTTTTAAGCAAATCAAAATCATGCTCTTTGTGTGTGGCTATTGAGCCGAAATTGCAAGTGTGAAAAGTGCCTTGTGTTTGAGTTTTGCTAATGAAAATGAAATACGAATGTGTCATGATTTATTGATAAATGTGCATGGTTATTCAAATGATGTCCGGGCTAAGTCCCGAAGGCTTTGTGCTAAGTGACTATAACCGGACTAAGATCCGAAGGCATTTGTGCGAGTTACTAAATCCGGGTAAGTCCCGAAGGCATTTGTGCGAGTTACTAAATCCGGGTTAAGTCCCGAAGGCATTTGTGCGAGTTACTATAACCGGGCTACGTCCCGAAGGCATTTGAACGAGTAGCTATATCCGGTTAAACTCCGAAGGTACGTGATTCGGGAATGAATGAACTTGCTGTAAAAATTTCAGTTAATACGCTTGTGAAATCCCAACAATGAGGTATGTTTCGTATGTGCTTTGAATTAGTTGAGCCCTTACAAATAAGTATTCGCTCAGTTGATAAATGAGCTACCGGCCTTTGGCTAAGTTGATCTTTGTGTATGAATATAAGGGCTGGTAATGTGAAGTAAGTATGATATTGAGAATTTGTGCATATGAAATTATCTGTTTAGCTACATAAATGTTATACTTTGGTTGTGTCTAAACTCATGACTCAAACTTACTAAGCATTAAATGCTTACTTCGTTTCTTTGATTCTCTGTTTTATAGATTTTGGTTCTTCAGCTATCGGACTCGGGATTTTTGAAGTCGAAGTCGCCCACACTATCAAAGCTCCTTTTGGTATATTTTTGGTTGAACTTTGAAATGGCATGTATAGGACTACCCTTTTGTTGTAGGTCACGTACCTTTCGGTTTTGTGTAAATTTGGATAGTCATGCGAAAATGGCTTAAGTATACTTTGGGCATGGTATTATAATCATTGTATGTTGTTCATTAAGAGGTATGGAAATGTTTGGAAACGATTAGCCATTGGGATGGTTAATCATGATCATATTTTGTGCTATATATGTTTAAGGGCTAGTTGAATCATGGAAACTATGAAATAGGTAAAGCCTACCTTAAAGACAGATGCTGACAGCTGCAGTGACGTGGATGTGAAAAATCACTAAAAATAGTAGGAATAGAATTAAATAGCGAATAAATTATGTAAACGAACCTTGACGAGTCTAATTTCATAGGAGAGTAACAAAACGATCATATAAACAGTATGTTAAGAGATATTTAAGTTTTCGTGAGACAGGGCCAGAACGGTTTCTGGAGTCCCTGTTCCGACTTTGGAAATTTATTATAAATTGACCAGAGATAATAAGAAGTCATTCCATATATGTACAGATTCCTTTTCGAGTCTAGTTTCCGTAGAAACAAACGGCATCAGTATTGAATCCCTGTACAGGGAGATATCCAAATCGTAATGCAGGAATGTCAGTGTAGTCGCACCCTGTAACAGGGGAGAATTTAACTAATAAACTGTACTAATTGGCCTGACCAAAAATTCTAGAAAAAAATTTGTAGATGCACATATGAGTCTAGTTTCGGGGAAAAATCACGAAACTGATTTTCGAGTTTTGGAACTCAAGATATGATTTTTAAGGTGACAGTGACATAGTTAGCCGGCTGTCTGGAAATTTTTAAAATGAACTGTGCAAGCAAGTGGATTAAGCCCGTTAACCCCTCGTGTCCGACTCCGGCGACGGTCTCGGGGTGTTACATTGAATCTGGTTGATTAATTACCCTTTCTGTTCTTTTCATTTTTCCTTTTCTTCTGTAATGACCCGAATTTTACTGTTACTGGAAAAGTGTATTTTCGGGTCTTTGTTTCTGAAAAATGGATTCGTAAATATTTATTAAAAATATTTATGAAGTTAAGTGAGTGGATAATTAAAGTTTAATTAAGTGAATTAGCTTAAATTAAGGTAATTAGGTATAAGGATTAAATTGAATATAGTGTAAAAGCTTAATTATAGAATAAAGAAAAGTCAAAGGACTAATTTAGTAAATAAACCTTATGTGACAAGTGTGTGGTAAGTATAAATACATGTGTATTATTTTAATTGGAACAAATGTATGTATATATATATATTTGCTTATTATTTAAGAAATAATAATTATAAATAAAAATATAATAATATAAAGTATAATAAATAAAAGACAAGTGTATGGTGTTATATGGATACATATGTACTAATAATATACACATGTATAAATAATAAATAAGTATTATTTAGTAATAATATAATATTATAATAGTTAAATAATGAAACAAAGGAAATAAAAGAAAGAAAAGAATAGAAAGAACAGAACATGAAACGAAAATGGGGAGAAAGAAAAGAGAAAGAAAAGAAAAAGGGAAAACTAGGGATTTGGAGCTTGAAGTATAAATTGCTAACGTTGTTCAGGGAAAATCTCGGCTAAGCAAGGAAAAAGGGAAATGACAACGGGAGTTAGCTCAGGAATTACGGTTTGTGTTTCTATAATCCGAACTTAATATTTAATTGTTGAATTTTTTTTTAAATCATATGGTAATTGTTGAAGAGAGAATTATTGTGTTTTATGATTGAAATGAATTGATTTGGTATGAATAATTTATTGAATTTATGTGGATTTATGTGATTGATGTGGGAATTGAATATTGAATGTATGTTATACTGAAAAATATATTGATTGGGAATATGATGAAATAACTATGGATGATGAATAAATAGTGATATTGAATTCTATATTGATAAAAAGTGAGATTGAACTGATTTGTAAATAAATTAAAAATGATACTGAATTAAGAAAGTGAACTAAAAACCCTATTAATTGTATCGGGCTAAGTCGGATATAGTTGGCATGCAATAGTATTGGAAGCGTTCAGGGATATTCCGACTATGTGTCGATGAGACACTATAAGTGTCGACTACTGTTACTATTCCGGATTCGTTCCGAAGAGGTATTCAGACTGATTATTCTTTATTATCGTTCAATTTGTTCCGATGAGGTACTCTATGTACCGCCATCTTTATTCTTTATTCTTTATCAGTATTACGATGTATTTCGCTTCTACCGATGAAACATTGTATGCTATCCTCGGTGTGTGGGTTGGATTCGTGTATCCGTCCAAGTCTGAGTCATGTTAATAAGGGAAAATAAAGGTACTGAATAACCGATCGCTCTTGAATAATTAATCATTCTTGAATAAATGATCATTCTTGAATAAATGACTATTACTGAATAAATGACTATTACTGAATAACTGATTAATACTGATGACTGACTGATAATGAACAATAAAGATCAATTGATTGTTACTAAAGAATATTGACTGTTATTAAAATAGAATAGTACAAAATATTGTATGAAAGGTGAATAATCTTATTATTCAAAGTGAATTGTAAATATATATATTGAAAACTGATTATTAAAGAATAATTGATTGTTCTTGAACGATATTGATAAATTGATTGATATTGAAAGATATTAAGCGATATAGAAGTTGGATTAAAACAGATTGCTGATTGAAAAGTAAATAGTTGATTATTATTTAAAGATATCGAACAATTATACTATTAAGTTTATTATATGATTTTAAGAGTTTGTAATATTTTTCTTACATTATTAAGTGTTCAGATTATAAAGGCACCACTGAGTTCATACTCAGCTTACGGTTTGTTTCCGTGCGCAGGTTAAGTTAAAGCCAGATCGTTGAATCAGCATCTCAGGCTGATCCCGAACTCAATAAGATAAACTATGTTAATTGTTGATAATGGCATGTACCTAGGATGTCTTAAATGTGTTATTTGGCATTGTGATTGTAATAGTGAAATAATTAAATTGATAATTGATAATGATACATGATAAGTGTTTAAAGTTAAGTATTGGAAAGTATATAAAATGCGTTTGGTATTGGTATTTGTATTGGTTGTGGATTGATATTTGCAGGGTTGGATAGTAACGTGTGAAAGGCTCATTATTGAGTCCACACGGCCTGGCACACGGGCGTGTGCCTTGGTTGCCATGGCCGTGTCTTAAAGTCAGTTTAGTACATGGGCAGGTCACACGGACATGTGTCATGGCCGTGTTTAAAAGTCAGTGTTGCACATGGGTTGAAGACACGAGCGTGTCCCAAGCCGTACGGACATGTTAAACTAGTCGCACGGGTATGTTAAACTAGACACACAAACGTGTGGTACTGTTCAAAAGAAGAAAATTTAAAATTTCACGAAAAATTTCCTAAGCTTCCGATCGAATCCCGGTTTGTTTTAATTACACTTGTAAAGTACTGTGGACCTATAAAAGTTATATTTAGATGGATAATATTGCATTTATACTTGTTTATGTGCAAATGTACTGTAATGATTGTTAATACTCTGTAATCTTGTTCTGATAACGGGACGAGGTTAAGGGTGTTACATTTAGTGGTATCAGAGCTAACCAAGTTTAGCCGATTCTAGGATTAAGTCGAGTACAGAAAAGAGTCTAGAGGTACATGCCATAATTAAGTCGAAATTGAGTTGGGATTGGATGCTGATATATTTGTTTGTTACTGTTTTATAGTTGAAAATGTTAAATGAATATATTGATGGTATTGATTATGAAATGTATACTGGAGACGAATAGTCTCATGAATTAAATAGAAATTGAATCGGTAATGTTAAGTATTAACTCAATGAATAATTGATCATTGAATGTTGACTGATGAAATGATAGAGAAAAGATGATATAAAATTATTTAAAATTATAACTGATGCTCTACAGTGAATAGAAGGAACTGTATCTGTTACGATATCTACCCCTCCTGTTTTTTAATCGGTTCTTGAAGTGCTTCAAGGAACAGAGTCTGTTTGAACAAGGAAGTTATCTGTTGTTCCATGAATATAGTGTGGAAGAATTGAGAATTTCAGTTGAAAATGATCTTGAAAGAACTAAAATCTGGTTAGAGAATATTATCAGGATTGTCAATGAATTGTTCTGTTCACTGGTTAGATGTTAGAAAGGAATGATATTTCTGTTAAAAGATTCAGCTTATCAGTGATGAAAAATATTGATTTATGTTGTAATTAAGAAAGGGTTATTTGGAAATTTTCCGAAACGAGTTTTAAAAGAAATATATAATAGTCAGATATTTCTTAATCAGAGATGTAAAGAATTCCTGAAGCTTAAACAGAGTTATATGATTATAACTGTATCCGAAGGGAAATTGTCTGATTGAATAAATATATTAGAGGATGTATTTTGACAGAGACTGTATGGTACAAATGGTTTGAAGATGGTTTAAATGAAGACATAAAGCCAAAAAATGTAGAATAAAGAGTGGAGTATGTGCTGGATATAATTCTTTTAATTATTATCTTAGTGATTGCTTGAAGAAAGTTGAAAAAGATATTATTCAGATTTCAAGACTGAGTAACACAGCTGCTAGAGGTAGATTACTCTGTAACTCTGAAAATACGAGTGATAATCGAAGCGTGACAAAGGACTTCACTGAAAAATCTAGAGAATGAACATAAGCCAAGGCATATGTTAATTGTATATAAGAAGATCTATCTCTACTGGATGTCATTACAGGTACTTTCTTCTTTATTGACACTGATAAGATTATTCTAAATTGATCTTGCTTTAATTTATTCCTATTATTGCATGAATTCAGTATTTGCTAAAGATTTGTCTGATGAGTTTACTGAATATGGGTTAAAGCATTAAATTTTCCGGATCAGTATTTATGGGCTGATAAGATCTATATGAACTATTTGATAATAATATTACTGTTTTCTGATTGATTTGATGTTATTACTATTTGATGTGATCTTGAAAATAGAATGGTTAATTCTACATGATGCTATGGTAAATTATAAGAAAAAGTATATTATATTGCAAAGTCAAGATAATGAAATGTTTTGTTTCGAATCAGAGAAGATTGAATGATTTGTCTTTGTGATATTAATAATGTCAACACAGAAATGTGCCAAAAAGGGGTTATAGTACTTACTTTGCTTATGTATTGGATATTGAAGTATTTAAGTTAAAATTTAAGTCAATGGCAATAGCATGTGAAAATTTTGATATATTCCAGAAGAGTTACTTGAATTGCTGTTGATTAAGGAAGTTGAATTTGATATAGGTCTTGTGCTTGAAATGATGTTGAAAAGTGTATTTCAAATCAAAAGTTTTCTGAAACTAGTCGGTTATTACCAAAAATTTGAAAAAGGGATTTTTGGATGATAAGATTACTATAGAAAGATATGGCATTGGAATGATTTGATAAATGTCAACAAGGTTTTGATTAGTTGAGAGCACAGTAAACTGAAGCACTAGTTTTGGTTTAGTCTGAAATCCGATGAAGAAACTTGTAATTTCTAGGGATAGCAGTGTTTTGATACAAGAAATAGAACTAATCATTTATATTATAAAAAGTTAGAATCACATGAGAAGAATTATTTGATACATGATTTGGAAGTGGTAGCTATTGTCCTTGCATTAGAAAGATCATGATTTGATAATTGATTATCATTCAGGAAAAGAAAATGAAGTTATATATACGCAGAATTGAAAGTTTTGCTTTGTGTTATGAGTTATGAACACTCAGCTGTTATCACTTGATGATGGTTCAATTTTAGTTGGGATAAAAGTTAAACTGATTTCACTACAGTAGATCTGCAAAGCTTAGGAATGTAATAACGAGTTACTGGTTAAATGGGTATAGTGTACAAATGACTTTTGATTAAAAAAAATTCAGATTGAATCTAATGATTGTCTGCTATTTAGAAATAGAAGCTATACTGAAGAATTCAGAAGCTTATACAGAAGATTTTGCATGAAATTATAGTAGTAACATGTATATGCATTCTGGAAGGAATAAATTGTACAGTGACTTAAAGTAGATGTGATGATGACTTGGAATGAAAAGCGATCTTTTGAACTTGTATATAAATGTTTATAAGCCAGCAAGATAAAACTAGGCATCAAATACTGATACCTTCAGGACTGTTACAGCTAATGATGATGTTAAAATGGAAATGGAATAAGATTTCTAAGGATTTGAATTGGAATTACCTCTATCTTCGAAAAAGAGAAGTGATATTTGAATACTCGTCGAAGGTATGAAGAAGTTTGCGTATTTTATTCTAGTATGAATAAGTTTCTTACTTAGTAATTATCTAAAATATGGATTTCTGAGATTGTCAGATTTATGGTATGGTAGTTTCTATTAATTCTAATCGATATTCATGGTTTATATTCTGATTCTAGAATGAATACAAGAAGTTCTGGATACACGATAATAATTTTCAGCACTATATGAAGCTTTGTATGATTGTGAATGTAAAACTGCACAATATTTTATTGAAAAAGTGAAACTGGGTTCTCGTTCTGTTTGGGTATTTGAGATTATAAAAAGAGTTGGACTGGTAATGAATTGACTAGTTTTACTTCTGCAATTACAGAAAAATTTATGAGATATTTTTTTTCAAGATTTGGTGCTCCGAAGATTTAGATCAGATCTTCCACATGTTACTTCGACAAAGGATAATGGAAGTTGAACTAAATCATGGTATGAAGAAGAAGAACCAATTGAGATACTACCTTAAGAAGTGAAGTCATAATACTGAAGAAATTACACGGGAACCGAGAGAAAGCAAAGGAGATTTTGCATTACCCCACCTCTTTTCGAGGCAAATTTCGAGGACGAAATTTATTAAAGGGGAGAATTGTAATGACCGAATTTTCTTTATCATTAGGAAAAGTGTATTTTCAGGTCTTTGTTTTTGAAAATGGATTCGTAAATATTTGTTAACAATATTTATTAACTTAAGTGAGTGGATAATTAAAGTTTAATTAAGTGAATTAGCTTAAATTAAGGTTAATTAGGTATAAGGATTAAATTGAATACAAGTATAAAAGCTTAATTATAGAATAAAGAAAAGTCAAAGGACTAAATTAGCAAATAAACCTTATGTGACAAGTGTGTGGTAAGTATAAATACATGTGTATTATTTTAATTGGTACAAATGTATGTATATATATATTTGCTTATTACTTAAGAAATAATAATTATAAATAAAAATATAATAATATAAAGTATAATAAATAAAAGACAAGTGTATTGTGATATATGGATACATATGTACTAATAATATACACATGTATAAATAATAAATAAGTATTTATTTAGTAATAATATAATATTATAATAGTTAAAAAAGAAAGAAAAGAAAGAAAAAGAATAGAAAGAACAGAACATGAAACGAAAATGGGGAGAAAGAAAAGAGAAAGAAAAGAGAAAGGGAAAACTAGGGATTTGGAGCTTGAAGTTTAAATTGCTAGCGTTGTTCTGGGAAAATTTCGACTAAGCAAGGAAAAAGCGCAAAGACAACGAGAGTTAGCTCAGAAATTATGGTTTGTGCTTCTATAATCCGAACTTAATATTTAATTGTTGAATTTTTATTTAAATCATATGGTAATTGTTAAAGAGAGAATTATTGTGTTTTATGATTGAAAAGAATTGGTTTGGTATGAATAATTTATTGAATTTATGTGGATTTATGTGATTGATGTGGGAATTGGATATTGAATGTAGGTTATATGAAAAATATATTGATTGGGAATATGATGAAATAACTATGGATGATGAATAAATAGTGATATTGAATTCTATATTGATAAAAAGTGAGATTGAACTGATTTGTAAATAAATTAAAAATGATACTGAATTAAGAAAGTGAACTGAAACCCTATTAACTGTATCGGGCTAAGTCGAATATAGTTGGTATGCCATAGGATTGGAAATGTTCAGGGATATTCCTATTGTGTGTCGATGAGACACTATAAGTGTCGACTCATCATTATCGTTCGGATTCGTTCAAGAGGTACTCTGTACTGATTATTCTTTATTCTTGTTTGGATTTGTTCCGATGAGGTACTCGTGTACCGCCATCTTTATTCTTTATCTTATCCGATTACGGTGTATTCCGACTTCGGCCGGTGAAACACTGTATACTATCCCCGGTGTGTGGGTTGGATCCGTGTATCCGTCCAAGTCCTAGTCATGTTAATAAGGGAAAATAAAGGTACTGAGTAACTGACTATTACTGAATAATTAACTGTTATTGAATAAATGGTATTCTTGAATAAATGACTATTCCTGAATAATTGATTAATCTTGATGGTAATCGATAATGAACAATAAAGATCAATTGATTGTTACTAAAGAATATTGACTGTTATTAAAATAGAATAATACGAATATTGTATGATATGAATATTGTATGAAAGGTGAATAATCTTATTATTCAAAGTTAATTGTAAATATATATATTGAAAATCGATTATTAAAGAATAATTGATTGTTTCTTGAACGATATTGATAAATTGATTGATATTGAAAGATATTGGTGATATAGAAATTGGATTAAAACAGATTGTTGATTGAAAAGTAAATAGTTGATTATTATTTAAAGATATTGAATAATTATACTATTAAGTTTATTATATGATTCTAAGAGTTTGTAATATTTTTCTTACATTATTAAGTGTTCGGATTATAAAGGCACCACTGAGTTCATACTCAGCATTCGGTTTGTTTCCATGCGCAGGTTAAGTTAAAGTCAGATCGTTGAATCAGTATTCCAGGCCGATCCCGAACTCAATAAGATAAAGTATGTTAATTATTGATAATTGCTTGTACCTAGGATGTCTTAAGTGTGTATTTGGCGTTGTGATTGTAATAGTGAAATAATTAAATTGATAATTGATAATGATACATGATAAGTGTTTAAAGTTAAATATTGGATAGTATATAAAATGCGTTTGGTATTAGTATTTGTATTGGTTGTGGATTGATATTTGCAGGGTTGGATAGTAACGTGTGAAAGGCTCATTATTGAGTCCACATGGCCTGGTACACGGGCGTGTGCCTTGGTTGCCATGGCCGTGTCTTAAAGTCAGTTTAGTACACGGGCAGGTCACATGGACGTGTGTCATGGTCGTGTTTAAAAGTCAGTGTTCAAACGGGTTGAGGACACGGGTGTGTCCCAAGCCGCACAGGCATGTTAAACTAGCCATACGGGCGTGTGGTATTGTTCAAAAGAAGAAAATTTAAAATTTCACGAAAAATTTCCTAAGCTTCCGATCGAATCCCAGTTTGTTTTAATTACATTTGTAAAGTACTGTGGACCCATTAAAGTTATATTTAGATGGATAATATTGCATTTATACTTGTTTGTGTGCAAATGTACTGTAATGACTGTTAATACTCTGTAATCTTGTTCTGATAACGGGATGGGGTTAAGGGTGTTACATTTTCCCATCTTCTTAGGAATTGTAAAACATCTCCTTGAAATGTTTCAACAAAATAATTTGAATTTTTTTCTTTTGACCAAGTATTGTTGTTTACAACAATAGTCATAGACTGTGCCCAATCATCAATGGTTTTTTCATAGTTTGGTATAGGAATATTTGTAATATCTAAATATATTCATCATTAAGCAACATTTCTTTTATTTAAACCGTCTATCCTATGTGGAACAAGTTGGGTAAACGACCTAAATTTTCAAATTTTATTTCATTAGTAGCAATATTTTCGGTTTGATTACAAAAAAATTCTAGTTGTATTTTCAGCTTGTTCATATTGTTTATTATAGGATATTTCATTCTTTCATTTTTATTAGATATCTTAGTAAATTTATTCTTCCAATGTTCTATAAGTTGTTTATAGGATTGGAAGTTATATTTTGTTGATAAGTAAAATTTCTTTTCTATTTTTCAGATTTTTATACCTTTAATTTTTATAGATGATTTTTCAAAGGTGTCTTCTTCCGACAAAACTAATATTATATTACTATTACCATAATATAAATGACCTAAATCTATTTCTTATTCTATTTTTTATTAATAAGAACTTGTTTTAATTTATTATTAATTTCAGATAAAATATCTTTAGATTCATTGTTCAAATCTAATTCAGATTACTTCTCCTAAATTATTTATTTATTATTCTATTTTATTTACTTTATTATATAACTTATGAAAATATATAGAAGTAATATCTACTAAACTATTAAAACCTTTACTAATTGATGAAATATTATTTTCGTTTTTAGAGTCAATAAGCATAGTAGGATTGCAAATTTTATCCTTGTATAGACAATCAATTTCTTCCATGAAATTTATCTTAGGTACCTAAAACCATTTGTTATCTATTAAATTCTCTTACTTTAAAACACCTATCATCTCAACCAAGAAAAAACAAACAGCAGTAAAACAGAATAACAGAAATATTGGTTTTAAAATAAATAACCATAAAATAAACAAAAGTGAGAATAAATGATAAAATTTACAATGAATACTATGATATTATTTCTCCAGAAATCAATACACTATAACTCTGATACCATTTACAGAAAGGACAGATGAAGGTTAAGGTTACAAAATGAAATTCGTAGTAAAGGAAATATTTACAAAAGAGAGAAAATGGCTTAAAACTTAGAGAAGTAACTTGAAGGAGAACCTGAATGCAAAACTTCGATCCTATAGAACTTACAAAAATATATGGAAGTAATATCTATTACTGACTGATGAAATAACATTTTTGTTTTTTGAGTCAACATGCATAGCATAATTATAAATTTTATCCTTATATAGATAATCAATATGTTCCATAAAATTTATCTTATAAACCTAAAACCGTCTGATATCTATTAAATTCTCTTACTTTAAAACATCAATGGTCTCACCCAAGACAAAAACAGACAACAATAAGATTGAATAAAAAGATATATGGATTTTAAAATAAATAAAAATGAGATCTTATAGTTGTAGTAAAGGTAAATGTTTTGGACGCGCTGAAAGCAAAATGGTCAAAAAATCTCTTATTTGCAAGTTATGCATCTAAAAGGGCCAAGTATGCATGTACCATGTAGTATGCATAAACCTGATCTGAAAACCATAGATTAATTGCACAAACAAAAATTTAGTATATCAACTTACTTAAAAAGGGCAAAAACTAAATGTTTGACCTCCCATCAAAGCTACATCAACTCTACAACAACAGCAACAAAAAAAAAAAAAAGATACAACTGCCACTAGTCTACAACTACCATCACATCCTGTCTGTCTGTCTGTCTGTCCGCCCATTTACTCTACCATTTAACTATAAATAAATCATATTAATTTAACACAAGGATAGGTTTCTTTTACAGCATAACAAACAGCTTCAAAGTGAAAGGAACATGCTTTTTGTTACCAAATAATTATATTAATGAAAACTCATTAATACCATGTACAACTTTCAAAACTAATGAATAGTGATCATGAAAAGCAAATAGAGCCTGGCCATTACAAGTCAGTAGTCACCATTGAAGCTAAATCCAAGTCTTCATCAGAATCAATCACCTCCTCAAAGTCATAGTATGGATTCACCTGCACATGTGGCATTTATCTTTATGATGTTTACAGCAACAGCCAAAAATCTGAACCCATTAATACAAGCCAGTTTGATACCTTGGGTCTTGGGGTAATTGCTTCAAAACTATGGAATTCAGGATTATCAAAACCAGGGGGCTTTAGTACAACATATGCTCCCTTGTTATTGTATCTCTCTTCTATTGCCTGCATCATAGAAAAATCTTTTTAGTTAAATAAAAAATAAAATGCTGTGGCTGTTCTAAGGAAAATGCTGAAATCTGCTTTACCAGTCAAAACACCAACAGATACAAGATATGGAGAATACGCCCCCACAGCAAATATATTGTTCTGGTTCCAACTAGAATTTTATCCAAAAGCTTTCCTTTATATATGAAACCAACATAAAAATAGATAGATATACTTATATGCCAGACCCGGATCTTTAACAGGTATCAGTACCGTCACATACAGTTATTACTGTTACCTTCATCCATGAGTGATGTTAAACCCCACACCCTTGATAGCTATAATGGACGTGCTATATGGATAGGTTGGAATACAAGATAGGATTAGTATTTCGCATCCACTAATTCATGGTAACATGATTAAGTAAAATTCCAGAATGACAACATTGACTAAACAATAAGTGCTGGACTTAATGTCAGACTACTAAGAGCCACCACCAGCAAAAGATGAGTGTAGTTGAGATAAGATAGCTATAATGGATGTACTGATATTTAAGAAAAACCAGGAGCAAATACTTGAGCGAATTGGAAGAATGAAGTAACAAAGCATATATATGATAAAGGTGATATGGTGTTAAAGGACCCTGCTCTTGATGATCTAGACAACATATCTCTGATATTGATGTTTTCATTGGAAAACAATATCAACGGAGGAATAAGAATTAGAATTCTACATTTATTTAATTTCTTTAGGAGTTTTAGTTTTACTAGGTTTTTTATTTCCTTATAAACTTTAAATTAGGAATTCTATTAGGACTTTAAATTAGGAATTAGATTAGGATTTTCCTTTGTAATTAACAGCCTATAAAAAGGCTGCCAATATGAAATAAAAGGGGAGTTTATTTTTTATCACAAACGTTAGTTTGGGAAGGGGGTTCAGTCAGAGACGAATCTGCCTTTGAGTAACCATAGGTTGAAGCAAGGATACTTTCTCGTCTAGACCTGTGACTAGATCTTACGCTAAGGCACATAACAACTTGGTATCGGAGTCAGCTGTCATGGGTGACGAAAAAACTTTGACAGCCAAGCTGAAGGCATTTATGGAACAAATGGCTACAAGGCAACAAGCATTAGAGGAGCAGATGGCGATTTTATCTCTTTCGGTCCAAAAGACAACGAAAGAGAATTTAGAAAAAAATAATGAAGAACAAGGCAGCAGTGGAGGCAAGAAAAGAAATTCAGATTCACAACACGGTGGGGGCATGGTGCCAAGATACTCCAAGATGGAATTTCCCACTTATGATAGTGTTGGTGATCTTTTAGGATGGTTAAAAAGATGCGAAAATTTTTTTGACAATCAGCGGACCAACGAAGAAGACAAAGTCGGCTTAGCTTCATTCCATCTCTTAGGAGAAGCACAATTGTGGTTTGATCAAATCGAGGAAGAGGAGGCAAATCTGGATTGGGAGTGCTTTAGAGAGTGTTGTCATGTCAGGTTCGAGAGGTTCACTAAAGTCATTCTTCAAAATGGCTACAAGCAGCCCTTGCCGATCATACGCTTTTCATCAAGGTAACTTCTACAAATAAGAAAGCTATCCTAATTGTGTATGTGGATGACATCATTCTTACTGGAGATGATGAGGAAGAGATTAGCAATTTGAAGAAGTTGTTAAACAAGGAATTCGAAACCAAGGACTTGGGAAAGCTAAGGTATTTCCTAGGAATGGAGGTGGCAAGATCAAAAGAAGGACTTGTGATCAACCAGAGAAAGTATGTACTTGATTTACTCAAAGCGGCTTTCTTGGTCGTAAGCCGGTGATACACCAATGGAGGCAAACTTGAAATTCAATAAAGAAGATGAGTCCTTAGTAGACAGAGAGAAATTTCAAAGGTTAGTTGGGAAACTAATCTACTTATCCTTGACAAGGCCAGATATAGCTTTTCCGTAAATGTGATAAGTCAACACATGACTAATCCTCTTGAAGAGCATATGGCGTGACAAATAGAATTCTCAAGTACTTGAAGAAAACTCCGGACACGGCTTAATGTTTAAGAAGACACAAGATGAATGTTAAGATTTTTACAGACTCTAGTTGGGCTAGAGATCTCACCGAAAGAAGATCCACTAGTGGGTCTTGCACTTTTGTTTGGGGTAACCTTACAACTTGGAGAAGTAAGAAACAATCTGTTGTTTCAAGTAGTAGTGCTGAAGCTGAATTTAGAGCACTAGCTTTGGGGATATGAAGGAATTTGGCTACTTAAATTACTAAAGAACTTGGCACAAATCGGAGGATCACTTTGAAGTTTTGTGTGATAATCAATCGCCATTCAGATTGCCAAGAACCCGATTCAACATGACCGAACAAAGCATGTTGAAATTGATAGCATTTTATTGTTGATCAAGTCAACAAAAGACAGCCACTCTTTCTTACATTCCTTGAAGGATGATTGAGACATTCTTACCAAGGCTTTACCAAAACACGTGTTCAATAAATTCCTATTCAAGCCGGGATTATACAATGTATATTCTCCGACTTGAGGGGAGTGTAGGAATATCCTGTAAATATTTTAGGAATATTTTGTAGATATTTTTTATTAAAATCCCTTATTTTAAGGGATCATATCTCCTATTTAGTATCTTTCCTAACTTAGAGTTTCCTAAAGTAGTGTCATAGGTTGTATATAAAAAAAACTCTGATTTATGTTATATTGAGTATCAAATACTCTGATTTCTACAAATATCAACGTCAATTTCAATCACTACTGGCTAGGACTACTGATCTTAAACCTCGACAACAAGTAAACCTTTTTACTGCTGGATTAGTAGAGGAACTTAGAATTGATATCGAGATGCAACAACCGGGAAACCTTGAAGTTGCAATGAATATGGCTCGAGCTTTGGAACTGAAACAAAAAGTCTCTTCCAAGATGTTATCTCAAACCAATCTAAACTGGTCAGCTTCCCAAAACACTGGCAGCAATTCCATTATTCCAACAACTAAGAGCTTTGCAAAGGGAGGAGGACAAACAACGAAACCAATGGGGAATAACAACAAAATAGGTTCTTCCGCACCATTTATCAAAAGATTGACACGAGCAAAGATGGCGGAGAGAAGGGCTAAGGGATTGTGTTATAATTGTGACGAGTCTTACTCCATGGGGCACAAATGTAAAAGGCTATTTTGGATAGAAGTACCAGATATTAAAGATGAGCAAGATGATGAGGTAGATGATCTTGAAATTTCCTTACATGCCATTAGAGGAACTTGCAATTCATCTACTATGCAACTACCAGCAAAGGTATCAGGAAAAACAGTGTTAGTTCTCGTTGATTCAGGCAGTACATATAACTTTCTACGCGAAGGTCTAGTGCCAAGATTGGGACTAAAAATATAAAAGAAAAGGGGGTTGCAAGTATGTGTGGCAAACGGAGAATGGGTTCCTAGCATTGGCATTTGTAAATCAATACAGTTCGTTGTGGCCAATGACAACTTTCAAGCTGATTTTTATACAATACCATTAGAAGGGTTTGATATGATTTGGGGGGTTAAATGGTTGTGTATCCTTGGTCCAATTTTATGGGATTTCAGCTCCTTAATTATGCAATTTGCAGTAAACAAGAAGAAGATACTCTGGCAAAGGCAGCACCCAGAGGAAGTTCCACGACTCAGCTTGATACAGGGACAGGATTTAACTAATATAGTATTAGATAAGCTACTGGTAGAATTTGCACATTTATTCCAATAACCGTTTGGGTTACCTCCTAACCGCAAATGTAACCATCGTATAACTCTCAAACCAGGAACGGGACCAATTGTAGTCAGGCCTTATCGATATCCACATTTTCAAAAGGATGAGATTGAGAAGCGATGTGACCAAATGTTACAACAAGGAATCATTCGACCCAAGAGATCACCATTCTCTTCTCCAAGATTATTAGTAAAGAAGCATGACGGGTCATGGCGTTTTTGCATCGATTATCGAGAGCTTAATGCTTGCACTGTTAAAGACAAATATCCGATTCCTGTCGTGGATGAATTGTTGGACGAACTTCATGGGGCAAAATATTTTACAAAATTGGATTTACGATCGGGATATTTTCAAATTAGAATGGCAACTACTGATGTGGAAAAGACAGCCTTCCGAACCCACCATGGACACTTTGAGTTTCTTGTCATGCCATTCGGGCTTACCAATGCCCCTTCCACATTTCAGAGTTTGATGAATGACATTTTTCGCCCTTACTTGCGTAAGTTTGTTTTATTCTTCTTTGATGACATATTAATTTATAGCAAAACATGGACTGAACATATGCATCATGTAAGATTAGTTTTTGAACTCTTGCGGGATAAAATGTTGCTCTTAAAGAAATCCAAGTGTTTCTTTGGAGAGTCTCAGGTAACCTACCTCGGTCATGTCATCCATGGTGAAGGGGTCGAGGTTGATCACACTAAAATTAAAGATGTCACCGATTGGCCAACTCCTAAAACTACCAAGGCTCTACGAGGCTTTCTTGGGTTGGCAGGATATTACAGAAATTTCATCAAGAATTATGGACAAGTGGCTGCACCCTTAACATCTCTTCTAAAGAAAAATGCCTTCAACTGGACTAAGGAAGCTGATGCTGCTTTCACCCAATTAAAAACTTCTCTTTCAGCAGCCCCAATTTTGCAATTACCCAACTTTGCGGAGGAATTTGTGGTTGAATGTGATGCTTCGGACAGCGGGTTTGGAGCTGTACTACAGCAAAAGGAACACCCCATTGCCTTTTTCAGTTGCAAGATTGCAGATCGACACCTTAAGTTGGCTGTCTACGAACGTTAATTAATTGGTTTGGCAAAGGCAGTGACTCATTGGCGACCCTATCTTTGGGGAAGGCATTTCCTCATCCGTACTGATCACTTCAGTCTTAAGTATTTGTTAGACCAACGACTTACAACATCCCCACAACAACATTGGATCAGCAAGCTAATGGGGTTTGATTTCCGAGTGGAATATAAAGCAGGGAAGTTGAACAGGGCTGCAGATACTTTATCTAGAAAAGACGAAGACTTACCACACCTCATGACTGTTTCATTCCCTCAAGTTGAAATTCTTAAAGCCATCAGACGAGAAATAGAAGCTTCCCCAGAATTATCACAACTCCAGCAAAGAATTCTACAAGGAGAGTTGGGGCCCGATTGGGTTGCACAAGATGGGTTGATTTTCTTCAAAGGGAGGTTGTACCTTTTACCTACCTCACCAATTATTCCCACTCTTATCTCCTCTATACATGCTATGGCACATGAAGGGGAATTGAAAACATTGCATCGTCTTCGCCAAGATTTTTTTTGGAAAGGAATGAAGCTTGCAACCTCAGAATTTGTGCAACATTGTTTAGTATGCCAACGCCACAAATGGCAAAATTTACAGCCCGCAGGTTTACTTCAACCTCTTCCAATACCACAACATGTTGGGGCTGATATTTCTATGGATTTCGTGGAGGATCTACCCAAAGTAAAAGGGAAATCGGTACTTATCGTGGTTGTGGACAGACTGTCGAAGTACGCTCATTTTTTACCTTTGTCCCATCCATTTACCACTATATCTGTTGCTACCGTCTTCTTTGCAGAGGTATTCCGACTTCATGGCTTGCCGGAATCCATAGTTTCAGACCGTGATAAAGTTTTCCTCAGCCTGTTTTGGAAGGAATTATTTCGTCAAAGTAGTTCTAAGCTCGCTTTTTCCTCAACATACCATCCCCAATCTGATGGTCAGACAGAGGTAGTTAACCGAACAATAGAAATGTACCTACGATGCCTCTCTAGTGATCGTCCACGACAGTGGGTCGATTGGGTTCCATGGGCTGAGTATTGCTACAACACCTCATATCACACTGCCCTAAAGGTCACTCCCTTCCAATTAGTATACGGTAGGGATCCACCTCGACTTCTCTCCTATTCAGCTGGTTCTACAAGGATTGAAGCTGTGGATAAGGCTCTACAAGATAGGGATGCACTTTTACACAATGCTCGGGATAGACTCTTGCAAGCTCAGCAACGAATGAAAGCCACTTATGATTTGGGGCACAGAGAGTTGAATTTTAAAGTCGGGGATTGGGTTTGGTTACGGCTTCAACAGTATCGACAATTGACGATAACTAAACAGAAGCATCACAAGTGGCCTATCAGCTTGAATTACCTACAGGCAGCAGAATACATGATGTATTTCATGTTTCTTTCCTCAAAGAATACAAGGGACCTCAACCAGATGCGGTAGGAGACTTGCCCTTAGTATATGATGGCAAGGCCTTGCCTACTCCACAAGCTATTATTAATACCAGCTTAATCGGGTCAAGAGGAACTATTAGTGCAATGGGCGTGATATCCTCAAGAAGATGCCACTTGGGAACCAATTGATAATTTTCGAGCGACTTATCTCGAATTTGAGCTTGAGGACAAGCTCAACTCAGAAGGGAGTAATGATATAGATGTTTTCATTGGAAAACAATATCAACGGAGAAATAGGAATTAGAATTCTACATTTATTTAATTTCTTTAGGAGTTTTAGTTTTACTAGGTTTTTTATTTCCTTATAAACTTTAAATTAGGAATTCTATTAGGACTTTAAATTAGGAATTAGATTAGGATTTTCCTTTGTAATTAACAGCCTATAAAAAGGCTGCCAATATGAAATAAAAGGGGAGTTTATTTTTTATCACAAACGTTAAAAGGGGTTCAGTCAAAGACGAATCTGCCTTTGAGTAACCATAGGTCGAAGCAAGGATAATTTCTCGTCTAGACCTGTGACTAGATCTTACGCCAAGGCGCACAACAATCTCCTTAAAGCACACAATTGCAGAAAAATGTTATTTTTAGTACTGATTACTTTGTATCAGGGATGTCCTTTTTTTGGGGGACGGGTACTAATGATACATCCATTATACCAAAAATACAAACTAACAAATGGAAAAGGAAAAAGTCCCAAAACATTAGCTCATTCTACTTAAGTAATTTACTTGAGCAAGATACTCATAAACAGATACCTCACTTGCATGCATAGAAAACACAAATCATTCAAGTATATGTAAATTTAAGATATGTATACCCTTCTGTGTTTTGATGCATTTCAACAAGACCACATAACTTCAATCTAACCATGTCCAAGAAACAAAACAGCTTTTTACTTCCAATATGGAAGCCAAAAGATACATTAATAGGCATTCAAACCTCCTAAAACACCTCAATGATATCAAAAGACATCCACATATAACCACAAAAAAGTAACAGTAATATAAAGTCTAGGTACAGATCCATAGAAAACATTCAAAAGGATGTTGTGATTGAAACTTAAGCCAAAACATGTACATAATTTGTCATTTGTTTTCGAGATCAAAGCAGAAACCAAGCTTTTAAATCTTGGGGGACAACAAATAATGCATTGAAGATCATGAAGATACCTGAAATTGTGGGTAGTCTGGAGCACTAAATACAGTTATCAGTTTCCCCGACTCCACATCATGATCTATTGTGTATCCTTCATCCATTCCCCCGAGACCAGGCCTTTTTTCTCTTGCATCTGGGCCTTCATGTGACCTGATAATTAGCTGAGGCAATTGCACCAAACAACAAACACACTGTCAATATTTTGTAACACAAAACAAGAGCTAGCTGATAAAATTAATGGCTGTGATGACTAATATGCAATTATGTAACATATGACTTAATTTCACTCAAACAATAAAAATAATATCAATTATATTGAAAAAAAAAGAATGGCAAAGTCTGACAAGAAATAAGAGTGTAAAAGCTAAATTTTACAGCGTCAAGTTACTATCTTACTTCTAGTCTCCACACTTGCAAGTTGCAACCGCAATGCAAGTTTTGACAGGCAAACCCTACAACAAGTCATTCCCCTAACACACACTATAATAGATATGCATGTTCAAATCATACCCAGATGTAGACTAATTACCATTTAGATAATGCATTCAGTCCCAGATTTAGACTCAAATCTAGGCAAAAAATTTGTATAAGATGTTCCTTCAAAATTGTCCAGTTCATACCAGAACCACTGCCAACTCTACTCTTTCTACATCCTAATATCGGGTCAAAACCTAATTTATACATAGCTTACCATGAATCACACAGGTTTAGACCCCAAAAAGAAATTCACTTGTCCAACCTGAACTGCATTTTTCTCCATATTTTTTTTCCAACCCTGCATCTTACTGAGATAAATAATTTTAACTTTCAGCAGTCACTAGTATAACTCATTTCACAACCTTCCATTAGAAAACCAACAACTGTTTTATCAAATCTTTGATGATAGACAACAATTGATGGTTCAAGCAGTGTCCTCATTAAATTGCATATTGAATGCATGAATTAAAGGATAGAAAGCACCTAAGAACATCTCTGTTGTGTATGCTTGGTAGTTGTTAGGTAGGACTATTAAGAGATGTTGTTTGTAGGACTCTTTAGAATAAATTGTGTTCGGACTCTTGAAATAGAAGTTGTGTTTGGTAGGACTTTATTTACTTTCTTTAATTATTGTAATCTCTATTTAAAGGGATGATTAATAGGGTTGAATTTTACCAAAACCCTAAAAAGAGATTTAGGTCTGTAACAAGTCCTAAGGTTTTAGTCTCCCTATCAATCCCAAATTCACGTATGTAACAATTTCATATCAAAGCCAACAATTCTCAGCAATGGCAAAATTGCGGTAGGCAAAGTGGCAATATGCACAAAGCTCAAGTATATGTGAAGACAGAGAGAATAAATAGGCAAGCAGCAAGTGGATGAAATTTTTGCTGAGAACAAAACTAAAGCGTCCAATCAAATGCTTGAAAGAATGGATAACATGATTGCTAGTAAACAAGTTTGTAACTCTAGGATAGATATCAAGGTAGACCCCTAACTAAACAAAAGCATACCATGGCAGCCTCTACTGATTTCGCTTCCCTATCTTGGTCTCATGGGTTTAAAATTGGTGAGGTAATTTTGTAAATTGTGAATGTTGGTAAGAAGTTTGAAAGATTTATTCAATGGTACTCCTAGATAAGAATAAATTTGTGGAGGTGCACAACCCCTATCAGTTTCAACTGTTAGTAATGGAAAGGAATAATGGTCTGGTAGCAGTCATTCTATCTAATAAAATGATCTTTAATTCGACTAAAAGGAAAAGGATGATCAATGGATGTGTGAGCACCAAACCAGTTCCAAACTCTCTTGAGGAATCTACCATTTGCCAAGTTTATCTTAACTCTGAGCTTGAGGACAATCTCTTTTCCAGGTGGGGAGTATTTTGTGAATGCTTAGTAGTTGTTAGGAAGGATTTCTAGGAGTTGTTGGAAGAAATATTAGAATAAAGTTGTTTTAGGACTCTTAAAATAGAAGTTGTGTTTGGTAGGACTTCATTTAATTTTCTTTAATTGTTTTAATCTCTATTTAAAGGAACCACTAATAAAACAAAGGCAAGTCACATTTTACCAAAACCCTAAAAGGAGATTTGGGTCCCTCTATAACAAGTCCTAAGGTTTCCGTCTCCCTTTTTTAATGAGATGAAACATCAATCCCAAATTCACAGACCTAACAATCCCAAATTCACATACTGAAATAACAGTATGTTAGATAACATCCCCTTCTCTTATTAAACATAGATCTGATAGAAACATAAATAGCATGTTCACACTAAGAGAAATAAACCATCTAGTAAAAAATTAACCGAATACCAAACTGCTTAAATGCCTCTACTAATGTTGATGGAGAGTGGTGGCAATAGAATCTAATTACAAAATGACCAATTCATTTGTTAAAAATTTAACCACAAATGCTATAAATGAAAAACATAATCACAATAATACCTTTAGTTTGAACCTTTTTAAGAATTCCTCCGTGCAGTCAGGGCCCCATAACAGGCCAATGCCTCTCTCCTTATTTGGGGAAAGACCAGGTTTCATTGATGGATCTGACCATAGCACATCACCAGGAATCAAATTCAATCCTTCCCAAGGAGGATCGAGGACTGATCTTCGAGCTTTAGATAATTCCTCCAAAGAACCAAGGCATAAGGTGTTGGCTTCAGGGACGAGATTTATCCTACGATTCTTCTTTCCTTTTGACCTTTTAGTAGGAGTGACAGAAATGCTGCGGAAAAGCCCCCCGTGAGCAGTATATACACGCTCAGCAATTATAGAGGCCAAAGGTAGTCCTTCAAAGCATCCCAAACATTTTCGATACACATGCTTACCTTTATCCCCATACTTTGCCAGAACTTCCTTCTCAAACCCATAAGTAGAGGTGCAGTATTTGGATTCATGATTTCCACGAAGGAGAAACACTCTATGCGGCATGAAAACCTAGAAGAATATGGTAACTTATCACACGTTATTTAGTTATCAAAATAGCATATAGTATCTAGTTTACCAATAAATCAGTGCGAATATCAAAATCCAATATATTTCAAGGAAAAAGATTATTAGCTTACTTTCTGGAACACGAAATGAGTCTTTAGATTAACCACAAGAGGCAAGCATGATTAGAAATAGGCTTCTACAGCATGGTTCGCAGTAAAAAAACGAAATGAAAATGGCATGCTAATGACAAATGCTACTCTAGAAATGATTGTCAGATCGATAATCGAAAGTGTTAAAAAGCTCCTTCCAGCTGTAGGGTCAAAGTCATTTACAAACAGAGTATGAAAGAAGGTATTCGTAAATTGCTAAGAACAAATGGAATAAAAGAGTATTCTTTGTAAAGAGTAGTTGAAAATTGGAAGTACCTTCCAGGCTAGCAAGAGCAAGAAAGTCTCAAGACCCCAAGCTCCCCTGTCAACATAATCCCCATTGAAGACAAAGATCCGATTTTGGGCAGGAAAGCCAGCATCTTGGAGCAGGAATAGAAGATCATGCAATTGGCCATGAAGATCGCCAACCACTACGACCGTTGAATCGGAGTCGGGGGTGTTGATTTGGAGGCAATTGGGTTCCTTGTGGAGGATCTTGGAAGCAGTAAGAACGAGGGCATCGAAAACGGGAACTGGAAACACGGAGGGGAAAGCCGAGGGGGCCAGATTTCTTGAACTCCACTCGAACACGAACATGAGATGCTGGATCCACTCAAGGCAAAGCTTGCCATCAGGGGGCCAAGACAGAGGGTCTGGAGCAATAGTTGGGAGTGAGGAAGGAGAGGGGTTGTCGCTGTAGGTGACGGCGGTGGAAGAGGGGGAGCATGCATCTACATCTGCATCTCTTGAAATTGGACTGATATTATTGCTGTCATCAGAAGACATAGTTTATCTTAAAGAAAAAAGAAATCCTTCGAGAAAGGTTGCTTTTTTTTTCTATTTTTCAGACGATAAACTGTTTCAAGAAATTTGGAAACCCTAGTTAAAACATTCAATTGCAAAAATTATGTTGTTTTGGTTGATGACTTCACATTCCCTACCGATCTAAATTACTCTGCTAGAAATATAGCAGTCTCTGGTTATAATCATATTTCAAAAATTTTGTCAAAAAGGAAAATATTTTGCAATGAGATATATATACGCCTTGCACACGGAACCCCACATGTAAATTACACATTTGGTAATTAAGTAGTTGTTTATAGTAAGCTTCCATAATCTCCCCTGTAATTGTAAATAGTTTATCTGATAAATAGGTAAAACAATTTCTTTTCATAATTTTGTTATTTTTCATGATTTTGGCTACACCCCATAATTATTAGTAATTTTAATAATTTTAATATTTTCTCATAAATTTTTTTATGCGATCAGGATTTCTAATATGATTTGAAAATAAATTTTGACTAGAAAAATCAAATTTTGATATAAAATAAATATTTTGCATATTAATAAAAATTTTTATATCTACAAATAAAATTTAGAATTAAAAAAATAAATCAAATTTATAAGACAACCAATATTTAGTATTCTTCAACTCCCTCATGGTTTTTGATATTCACCTCATAGTTTTTGGTATTTCTCATATGTTTTAATATTCTAAAATGATGAGAAAATACAAAAAATAAAAAAATAAGGAAGTCCTAAAATAAAATGATGAAATATAAAAAGACATGAGGATATTGATTTTGTTCGTCTTACCAAATTTGTTTTATTTATTTATTTTTCATATTTTAAAAATTGTCATGAATTATTATTTTTCTTACAAAATTTAGCATGAAAAATAATAATTTAAAAGTTACTAAATTTTTCCTTACATAATTCTATTGGAATTTCTTAATATTTAAAAATAATATTTTTACTCCAAAAATATATCTCGTTCCAAATTCTCATTTCAAAATCATACTTAAAATTTTGAAGGTATACTAAAACAAAATGAAGTACCAACAAATTTGTGGAAGTACCAAATGAGAAAATACAAAAAATATAAGAAACCACCAAAAAAAAAATAACTAACCACCAAAAATTATGAGGGAATACAAAAAGAAATGAGAAAATACCAAAAAACCCGAGCACCAAAAAACACATAGAGGAAGAATAAAAAATTAAGAGGGAATACAAAAAAGAAAAAGAAAAAGAAAATAGGAAATATAAAAATATTATGAGGAAATAGAAAAAATTATGATGAAGTGCCAAAAAATCGTAACAAGTACTAAAAACATGAGGAAGTACAAAAAAATATGAGGAATTATAAAAAATTATAAGGAAATACAAAACAATACAAGGAAGTACCAAAAAAATTTGTAACACCCTATACTTGTCCCGATTGCCGAGCCCGAGTAACAAGACACTACACCAAACCTCACAACTTCGCACATTCCGCACAGTCTTATTTTCATACAATCATCATCGCACTTAAGAATTTATAGAAGATTTAAGTCTAAAATAATCTAGGAAACATTAAAATTTACTAAACATACATTAAACGACCATAAAACAAGTTAAAAACATGCTTAGGGAACACTTAATAAAAATTTCCAAAGAAGTCACGTAGGTATTGATACACACACATTGGTATCAATATTTATCAAAATGGGTATCGATATTGTTTGAAAAATCGATACCTTTTTAACATTTTGTTTTTCTTCAAAATTCAAAACTCAGCAATTTATCAATACAATTCAAAAGTATCTATATTTTTACCCCGAGTATCGATACTCGAGAACTGGTATCAATACCAAAATGAGCAACTGTTTCCTGCACATTCGTTTCAACTCAAAAGTATCGAAATGTATGCCCCTATTATTGATACCACTATAAATTTCTGTAAAAATTTTAGTAAAATAGGGCATTCTGCATACTAAATCACATACCATTTCGACATGCATCCATAACTTCCATATTCAACATCAAAATATTCATATTTGAAGTCTAGAGCGATATCAAATGTAACACCCCTAACCCGTATCCGTCGCCAGATTAGGGTTATGAGGCATTACCGATCATATCATAGTTTATATAAATATGTATTACATTTTGCAGTCCAAAAATTTTAATCACATCAATGCTTGTAACTTAATCAAATATCAAATCTTAAAATTATATCATTCATAACATAACATAATTAAAACGTAATCCAAGATATATCAAAACAAAATTATTTTTATATACGTAACATATAACAAATCAACAACTTCATTAATTGAATATCGACCTATATTTATATAAGTCTTGCACATGTACAAATTATACATCAAATGAAACAAAATTCAATACTAAACTTTTCATTCATTTATGCGACTTTAATATATTAGTCAATATGAATATACATGTTTCATACATTAATACAAATTTTGACATCCATTCGGATATATATGTAATACTTTACCTAACATATACCGAAGGTATATTATCAACTTTACCAATAAAGTACTTAAATAAACCAACCCAAATATCCAAGTGATATGCTCTTTTTAAACCAATACAAAAACCACATTCATTGATCAATTTTTTTATAGCCTAACTTTAACCACAAATATTCAATACCACAATTATATCACGAACATACAAGTATACATATAATGACCTACTTTAAAATACATTTGCCGAATCACAAATTTAGCATATTAATAAGTCTAAATAACTTATCTAACTTGTCTCTACTTGACCAATTCACTACATTAATATCCATGACTTATGCACATATACATGTATACTCATACATTGCTATTACAACCAAATTAAAACAACTAATACTCATTTCAATATATATATATCATAATCATTTCATTTCAATACTAAGTCAATTAGTAAACCATACTCAAGGACAAAATATAACATATAATATATATACCAAAATAAATCATCAACCATTTTTAATGCATATAATACCTACCACAAATACTATACATTCATAGCACAAAACTTTGTAACCAAGATGAACATAAACCATAATCAAACATAGCTGAATTTAAACATAGAATTTAAGCCATTTTCGCATGGCCTAATTTATACAAAAACCAAAATCCAACATTTCAAAACATGATCCAGCCTACATATGCCATAGATTCGAAAGTTCACTTATAAAGATACCGAGGACAGTCGATAGTGTGGTGGACTTTTCTTACGATCCCCGAGCTCATAACTTGACTCCAAAATCTATAAAACAGAGGCAAACATAAATACATACAGTAAGCTATCATAGCTTAGTAAGTCATAAGCAAATAAACAACTTAATTAAACTAAACCAAATTATAATATCATTATCACATTTAGTCTCAAACTTGCAATTTCATAAATAATATATATACTTTCATGCACAAATGTTACCTTGGATGAATGCTTATATAGTTATATTAACAAAATATCAATCAACTTCCAAAGCCAAAATGTCATTATATAACCAAGTATACATATACTTATATACACAAGCTCATGAATCAAATATAACATCATATACATATAACTTATCATATTGCCGAATATACATATTGTTTTACCATATTGCCGAATATACATATTGCTTTACCAAAGTATCACACACTTTAAAATCATATTATCAATGCATAAAGCCGAATCTTTAAACACTTGTTTACATATACTCATGTATCAAACCTTAATATCACATAATTACACTTAACTTGTGACCGAATATACTACACAATTACTCACAAATTCAAACTAACATCATACATATGTTTTGTATCACATATCAAATAATTAACTTACCTTATTTCAAATGGGTAATCAATTATCACATACCTAGTCACTTAGCCTGATTTATACATTTGTACCTAACTTATCTTTGCTCATTGAACCATTTGGAATTGGGTAGGATATTTGGATTATCACACATATCGCACAATGCCAACGTCCCAAACGTGGTCTTACATGTAATCACATATCGATGCCACTGTTCCAGACAGTGTAAAACCCCTAACCCGTATCCATCACCGGATTAAGGTTACGAGGCATTACCATAAGACATAGCTTAACGCATTCATTAGACACTTTTTATGCATTAAAAATTTCTATTATAGTAATCAATAAAACAAACCAAATCAATAGATCATCACTAAACATGAGTCACAAATATTACATATTTAAAACATTAAATAATTCAAACATTGAATCATTCTAATATACTTTAAACAATGTGGTCATTAATTCCATGATATTCGAACACCTAAAATTTGAGTTATAAATATCTATATTTTTAATCACATACATCATGCACATAACAAATCAAATAATGCATTTTACATCTACTAGGAACATTAGCATATACTGCCAAAAATCAACTTCACAAAAGATTCAAATATTATTCAATTAACTAAAATTATCTAACAATCACATCGTTACAACTATTATCAATGCGCAATATATATATATATATATATATATAAAAACTAATATTCAAACTCAAAACAACTCACCCAATTTGCATTAAACCATCATGATACTTTTTAACAATTATTAGTATTCATTTGGTCGTTTTCTAAAACTTTGACTGAATATAAACATTTTAATTACATGCTTATTCATTATCCACTACTATTTGTACCACTCAAAACATCCTATAAGCACATGTTTACGAGACTTAATTCTCATGAAAAATTTTACCGTACCCTTTTAAGACATGTTAAGCACATAAAACCATTCAAGTTCTACCTATGCCGCATATTACTATAATGCATAACATACATACAAGATTTTATTTCTATGCTTCCTCCATTCGGGTAATAACACATCCACAAAAAGATTACATAGCTTCACTACTCCAAATTTACCAAAATTTTTCCATTACAAAGTATATGAAATTTAATCTCCATTTATACCTCATTATTACACGACCAAATATGCAATCATTATTTTACCACCTTACTAAACCAAATCCTAGTCATTTCAAATGCAACCCACACTTTTATCAAAAACATCACGCCTACATAGCATAATCATAACTTAACTAGCTCAAAACATCTTAAAATACAACTTCTTCCATTATTTACTCATTTACCGAAACACTTAATCATTCACTTATATAATAACTTCGAACATTGACAATTTAAATCAAGCCATTAAATCTTTCTCCAAATGTTTCTCACATATATAACAAGCATTTAATCCAATAAAAATATATATCACCAAAATCAACCAACTTTAAAATATCATTCAATATTAAACATACTAAACCTCCAACATTAGTATACCACAATATCTTCACTTTAACTATATGCAAAACTATCTTACTTTAATACCGGGTCATATAGTCATATATAATCAAATCACCAAAACCAAAGCCAACATAACCATATCTTGACCAAACCTTGAAACTGAGCTTAATAAATTAAACAAGCCATTTTCGCATGGCTTTTATATACATATCCCAAAATCAAACATATTACAACTAGCCTATACATGCTATAGGTTCGAGAATTCAACTCATAAAATACCGAAGACAGTTGATAGTGTGATAAGCTCCTCTGACGATTCCCAAACTCGTAATTTGAATCCAAAATCTATAAAACAGAGGTAAGCATGAACATGCACAGAGTAAGCTTTCATAGCTTAGTAAGTCATAAGCAAATAAACAAATTAATAACATAATCTAATCATTTAAACTAAACCAAATTATACTATTGTAGTTACTTTAAATCTTAAACTTACAAATTCATGTATTTTATATGTACTTTCACATGTAGGTTATTCATGGCGAATGAACATATACATATTTTTACAAACTATCATTCAATTTCCAAGCCAAAATATCTTTATCATAACTAATACATTTACTCTTATATGCATAAATTCATAAGTCAAAGGATAATAATCTCATATATAATTATTTTATATGGTCGAATACACATACACATATATAAGCAAAATATATCTTTCAATTTCAAAGCTAAATACCATTATATGAATACATATACTTATACTCACGAATCAAAATATAATATCATATGCATATACATAGTAAAGGCCAAATATACTTCACAAGATACACATGTTCACATTAATGACTTACTTACCTTGTTTCTAGTAGGTAATAAACCAATTCATACCTAATCATTTTAGCTCATTCCGCACATTCGATCCCAACTTATCGATGCCCGATGAACCATTCGGAATTGGATAGGACACTCGGATAATCACACATATATCGTACAATGCCAACGTCCCTGACGTGGTCTTACATGTAATCACATATTGATGCCACTGTCCTAGACAGGGTCTTACTCGCACACATATATCGATGCCATGGTCTTACTCGCACATCACATATCAGAAACCTATGTCATGACATATATATCCTAGATATTCCTAAGTTCATACGAGGCTTTCGAACGTTGTAACTCGGTCGAAACGAATTCATAAACATTGTTCCCAAGCATAATCACATTCGGCATTCACATATAAAATCTCATATAATTTAATTTCAGATCATAAACTCATAAATAATTAGAATTAACAATCTCTATTTGCTTATAAACTTACCTCAGACGATGTAAAACGGAACGGGACGAGTAGTTGACAACTTTCGTTTTCCCCCGATCCAAATCCAATTTCTATGGTTCTTGATCTAAACATATTCAAATTAAGCTCATTCAAACATATTTTCATTCAATTTAGTCCTAAAACACATAAATGAGAAAATTACCATTTTACCGCTGAAATTTACAATTTTTACAATTTAGTCCTTTTTGCACAAAACACAAAATATGCAAAATTTCAATACACTTATGTTAGGCCAAATTTTACCCATGTTCATACAAGCCCATATATTTCATTTATTTCACATTTTAGTCCCTCAAATTATTATTTTTGCAATTTAGTCCTAATTACTTAAAATCATCAAAAACTCCAATACAAAACATGTTAATCTAAAACATATCTTTCATATTTCATCATCAAACAAAAAAAATCACAAGCTCTCATCAATGGTATAACTCAAAATATTCATCAAAATAAAAAATTCAAGCATGGGTCTTGTAGATTACTTAGCAACGATCTCAAAAACGTAAAAATTATCAAAAATCGAGCTAAACACATACCTTAATTGAGCTTAAGAGATGACCAAACCCTAACTTCTTTTATTTCTTTTCCTTGTTTTAGTTTCGGCAAGAAGATATAGAATGAACACATAAATGGCTTTTGATTTTTTTTATGTTATTCTTTATATTATAATAACATATATTATTGGTTTCCTAAATTAACTTTATTAAATTTATAATAAAGCCATATAACATAAGCCCTTAGTTGTCCATTCAATAAGTCAATGAACATAAAATGGCTTTCACTTTTATGCTTTATGATATATATATATATATATATATTATATCTTATTATAAATTAAAGTTTAACTTACATATAACCTTAATGAAATAATATAAAAACTATATAATTTATGCCTACCACCGTCCCACTAATAAATAAATGGGCTATTTGCAACTTAAAGGCTTTCATTAATAAAGCCATTAACAATTAGTTCCCTTTTAGAAATAACCACTAAATTTTTATTTTACGCGATTAAGTCCTCTATTCAATTAGACACTCAAACGATAAAATTTAAGCACAAAAATTTCATAGATGTAAATTCACACAAAATAAACACAAAAAATAATTTTTAAATATTTTTTTGACTCAGATTTGTGATCCCGAAACCACAGTTCCGATTAGGGTCTAAATCGGACTGTTACAAACAGGGTCTTACTCGCACATATATATCGAAATCACATGTCGATGCCAACGTATTAAACGTGGTCTTACTCGCACATCACATATCGAAATCCTATGTCATGACATATGTATCCTAGCTATTCCTAAGGTTCATAAGGGACTTTCAGACGTCGTAACTTGGTTGAAACAAATTCATAAACATAGCTACCAAGCTTGTACACATTCAGCTAATACATGTATTTATTCACATATTCATTTCGGTATATATAGTTCACATTTAATTAAAATTAACAACGTATACTTGCTTATAAACTTACCTCGGATGATGAAAAATGAAACGGGACGGCTAGTCGACAACTTTAGTTTTCCCCCGATCCAAATCTGATTTTCTCTTTTCTTGATATAAATTAATATAAATTAAACTTATTTAATCAAATATTCAATCAAATTCATCCAAAAACACATATATGAGAAAATTATGATTTTACCCCTAACATTTTACACTTTTTAAAATTTAGTCCAAATTGCACAAAACACAAAACATACAAAATTTGCACACACCATGCTTAGGCCGAATACTCCTAGTGTTCATACAAGTCCATACATTTCATTTATCTCACATTTTAGTCCCTGAATTTATTATTTTTTCAATTTAGTTCTAATTACTCAAAATCATTAAAAATTCCAATATAAAACATGTTAATCTATCACATATCTTTTATTTTCTACCATCAAACAACAAAAATCACAAGTTTTCAACAATGACATAATTCAAAATATTCATCAAAATAAAAAATTCAAGCATGGGTCTTGTAAATAACTTAGCAACAATCTCAAAAATGTAAAAATTATAAAAAATCGAGCTACTTACATACCTTGATTGAGCTTAGCAATGGCCGAATATGAAAAACCTTATTCTTTTGTTTTTCTTTTAAGTTTCGGTCATGAAAGAAAATTATGAGCACTTGGTTTAATTTATGTTTTATTATAACATATATTAACTTATTATTTAATTATATATTTAACCTTATTATATAATATGATTTCTTTATAATGGTTGTCTACAACCGTCCAACACTTATTACTTTGGTCTAATCAACTTAAATGCCTCCATTTAAAAAGAGAACAACAATTTGGCCCTTTTACAATTAACCATCAAATTTTCATTTTACGTGATTAAGTCATTTTATTTAATCGGGCACCAAAACAATAAAATTAAATCACGAAAATTTCACACATACAAATTCACACATAATAAACACAGAAAAAAAATTTAAAATATTTTTCTGACTCAGATTCGTGGTCCTGAAACCACTGTTCCGATTAGGGTCTTAATCAGGCTATCACATCAATAATATCAACCAAGCAAACCAATAAACTAATAACAACGTCCATGAACCAAATAGTATTAAAAACAAAATAATCATTTCAAAAATCATGATAATAATCAACCAACAATTCAATCACATTGTCTTATTCCCAGACTTCAAAAATAATAGCATTGTCTTATTCCTAGACTTCAAAAATAATAGCAATAATATCACCTACTCAAACACTAAGCCTAACTTGGATCACTTCCTTGGAATTCCGCACCGCCTACACCGGAACACTTACTATCTGCAAAGGTTTAGAAAAGAGTGTGTGAGTTTAAAAAAGCTCAGTGAATGATCAGGAAAAAAATACCAATAAATAAGATATAGTACATTAAATGAGAACATCTAAATAGGTATTGATATTTCTTAAAATAGGTATCGATACTGTTTGGAAAATCGGTACATTTTAACATTCTGTTTTTCTTCAAAATCTAAAACCTAGCAATTTATCGATACAATTCAAAACTATCCATATTTTTACCCTGAGTATCCATACTTGAGAAATGGTATCAATACCAAAATGAACTATTGTTTCACGTAAATTGGTTTCAACTTAGAAGTATCGATACATATGCCCCGATTACCAAAACCTTTGTATAATTCTACAAAAATTCAAGCAAAACAGGGCAATCCGCATACTGAATCACATACCACTTCAACATGCATCCATAACTTCAATATTCAACATCAAAATGTCCATATTTGAAGTCTATAGCAATATGAATAATTTCAACCAAGCAAACCAATAAACTAATAACAACGTCCGTTAACCTATGAGTATTAAAATCAAAATAATCACTTAAAACATTAAGATAATAATCAACCAACAATTCAACCACATTGTCTTATTCCCAAAGTTCAAAAATAATAGTAATAATATCACCTACTCAAATACTAAGCCTAACTTGGATCAGTTCACTGGAATTCTGCACCGCCCACACCGGAAACACTAACTATCTGCAAAGGTTTAGAAAAGAGTGTGTGAGCTTAAATAAGCTCAGTGAATGATCGAAAAAAATTACTAATAAACATGATATCATACATTACATGAGAACAACTAAATGGGTATTAATATTTCTGAAAATAGGTATTGATACCATTTGGAAAATAAATACCTTTTTAACATTCAGTTTTATTTCAAAATCTAAAACCTAGCAATTTATTGATACAATTCAAAATTATCTAAATTTTTAACCTGAGTATCGATACTCGAGAATTGGTATCAATACCAAAATGAGCAATTGTTTCCTACACATTCATTCCAACTCAGAAGTATCGATACATATGCCTCGTTTATCGATAGCTTTATATAATTCTACAAAAATTCAAGCAAAACAGGGCATTCCACCGACTCAATCATACACCACTTCAAAATGCATCCATAACTTCAATAATCAACATCAAAATTTCCATATTTGCAATCCATAGCAATATTAATAATTTCAACCAAGCAAAACAATAAACTAATAACAACCTCTAGGAACCTAAGAGTAATATCAAAATAATCATTTAAAACATCATAACAATAATCAACCAACAAATCTACCATATTGTCTTATTCCTCCAGTTCAAAAATAATAGCAATAAAATCACCTACTCAAACACTAAGCCTAACTTGGATCACTTCCTTGGAATTCCTCACCGCCCACACCGGAAACACTAACTATCTGCAAATGTTCAAAAAAGAGTTTGTGAGCTTAAACAAGCTCAGTGAATGATCGGGAAAAAACTACCGATAAACATAATATCATACATTAAATGAGAACATCTAAATGGGAATCGATATTTCCCAAAATGGGTATCAATGCAGTTTCACAAATCGAAACCTTTTTAACATTCTAATCTTCTTCAAAATCCAAAACCTAACAATTTATCGATACAATTCAAAAGTATGTATATTTTTACTCCGAGTAGCGATACTTGAGAACTGGTATTAATACCAAAATGAGCTACTATTTCCTGCACATTCATTTTAACTCAAAAGTATCAATACATATGCCGTGATTATCAATACCTTTGTATAATTATGCAAAAATTCCAGCAAAACATGGAATTCCACAAACTCAATCACATACCACTTCAATATGCATCCATAACTTCAATATTCAACATCAAAATGTCTATATTTGCAGTCCATAGCAATATCAAAAATTTCAACCAAGCAAACCAATGAACTAATAACAACGTCCACGAACCTAAGAGTATTAAAATCAAAATAATTATTTAAAACATCAAGATAATAACCAACCGAAAATTCTACCACATTGTCTCATTCCCACAGTTAAAAAATAATAACAATAATATAACCTACTCAAACACAAAGCCTAACTTGGACCACTTCCTTGGAATTTCACACTGCCCATACTGGAAACACTAACTATATGCAAAGTTTAGAAAAGAGCGTGTAAGCTTTAAACAAGCTCAGTGAATGATCGAGAAAAAACTACCAATAAACATGATATCATACATTACCTGAGAATATCTAAATGGGTATCAATATTTCTCAAAATAGGTATCGATACAGTTTGGAAAATCAATACCTTTTTAAAATTTTTCTTTTATTCAAAATCCAAACCCGACAATTTATCTATACAATTCAAAATTATCTATATTTTTACCCGAAGTATCGATACTCGAGAATTGGTATCGATACAACAAAGAGCTATTGTTTCTTGCACAATTGTTTCAACTCAAAAGTATCAATATGTATGCCCTGATTATCAATACCTCTGTATAATTCTACAAAAATTCCAGCAAAACATGGCATTCCACATACTCAATCACGTAAAACTTCAACATGCATCCATAACTTCAATATTCAATATCAAAATGGCTATATTTGAAGTCCATAACAATACCAAAAATTTCAACCAAGCAAACCAATAAACTAATAACAACATGTAACACCCTTAACCCGTATCCGTCGCCGAATTAGGGTTACGAGGTATCACCGTTCAAAGCACAAGTCCAAACATTTACATGAGTTGTAACACCCCAATTTTCGGGAATTCTGTAAATGTTGGCATAGGTTTAATTATGTTAGTGGGCCTCTAGAAGGCCCAAGCTTAAGATAGAACCCAGCAATTTTAGTTAATTTTTGTTCCATAAGAAAATTGGGGTGAAATTATGAAATAGAACCTATGTGAAAATGTTTGAAAATTCTATAGGCTAAATTGAAGTGGCCAAATAAATAGGAGTGCAAAATAGGAGGATTTGCATGACAAACCTCCCATTTTACATGAAGTGGCCAGCCATCATGTTGTTGTAGACAATATGAGCACTTGAAATTCATAATTCATGGTACAAACTGATAATGGGTTAGGTAAATGTTCCATGATAATGGATTAGGTAAATATTCCATGATAATGGGTTAGGTAAATGCTCCATGATAATGGTTTAGGTAAATGTTCCATGATGGGCATTTCATGTCTTTTGTATTAAAGAATTAAATGGATGAAATATGAAATTTTATTAAAAGAAAAAGGGGTGAAAAGAACAAAGTTTTGTCCATCTTTGTTCATCATAGCCGAAAGTTAGAGAAGAGAAAGGAGAGGAGAAAGCTCTTGAATGTTCGGTCACTTGGGGAAGAAATTTGAAGGTAAGTTCATGGTAGTTTGCTTCTATCTTGATGTTCATGAGTTCTTCTTGATTCTACCTTAACTCTTGAAGCATATTTTGGTTTTAGTTGTGTTGTGAGCATTTAGTCATGAATTAAAATGAAGGAAATGGTTGTTGTTTCATGTTCTTTTGATGAAAAATGGAAGACATGTGAAGTTGAGCCAAACAAATGAGCATGCATGTGCCTTAGATGCTAAGGGGAAAAATCGGCTAACATGTTGTGCTTTAAAATGATGAAATGGAGATTATACTTAAGTAAAATCATAGATATGTGATGATTGATTGGTGATATACATGTTTAAATAACATGCATGCAAGGTATGTGTGAAAGAGTGATTTGGTAATAAATCTGCTTGGGATAGTAGCAGTAACGTGACTTTGCAAAATCACCATAAATTGTGGGAGATGAATTAGAAGCTGAATAAATTATGTAATTAAAGCTTATTGAGTCTAGTTTCAAATGAAATAAACAAGAACATATTTTGAATTCTGTACAATGAGAAATTTGATTCGTAATGAAGAGTGGTCAGATTAGTCAAACAGTAAAACATGGGAAACTTTAAGAAAAATCTAGTATTGATTGGCCATACCAAAAATTCTAAAAATTTTATGGATAGAAGATATATGAGTCTATTTTCAGGGAAAATTAATGGCACTTGATTTGGAGTTTCATAGCTCCAGTTATAAATGATTTAGTGACTATTGCTCAGGAAGACAGCTTGCAGTGAAATTTTGATTATGTGGTAAACATTGACAAAAAAATTGTTAATGAGTTGCTTATTAATTTCTTATAAGCTTACTATAATCTGTAGGTGTGGTTGGCCGAATATTGTAAGGGGTTAATACGTAGTTCGTATTTGAATAGTTAGATTAACGTGTTAGTAATCCAATTGTAGGCAGTTCGTGTGTGGATCTCGTCAGCATATCGTCGCAAACAGGTGTGTAACTGACACCCTCTCATAGACTAGATTGGCAAAAGTTGAAAAGCCGAAATGCCGAAAAGTCGATATTTTGGGAATTTGCGAGTGTGCAAATGCTCGTAAAATAGTTAGGTTTGTATATTTGGTAATCTAAAGTAATAAACTGTAGTACGCGCGATTTCGTACATTTTGATAATTTGGGCTTAATGGGCCAAAGATCGGGTTCATGGGCCAACGGGCCCCAATTCGGTAAGTATGCGCGGTAAGTGTTTTGATAGTACGTACATAGTTAGGATATGCATGAAAACCCTAAAAGTAGCTAAATTACTATAATACCCCTATGTATGGAAAATTACTGTTATACCCCTAGGTGCAAAATTACCATTATACCCCTAGGGTTACTTTTGACTGAAAAGCGTGACGATCTGATTCTGTATGATGTATGCCATGATTATATATCTGTTGCATGGGGACTTGGGTTATACTATGGAGGAAGCGCCCGGTGGCTATGCCATAATTATTCGATCTGGTGGCTCGCCACATATATTCTGTTCTAGTGGCTCGCACAATATATCAGATCTCGTTACTCCGTCACAATATCTGGCACCTCGCCTGCGATTTACGTGGTGTGTAGCGGTTGGGTGGGTCGAGTAGTCTCCCACATGGTGTAAGGCTGGTACGGGGTGTTATGGATGAATCGGGTTGGGTTTCGCATAAACATGTAATATCTGCTCGCTCATTATGGGCCTATGGGCTTCATTCTGAAATCTGTTCTGGGCTAAGGCCAACTTATTCTGTTTCTGTGGTTTGAGCTGATATAGGCTATGGTTGGGTTAATTTACACACTGAGTTCCCCCAAACTCACCCCTTTTATTTTCATCCACGCAGGTAATCCCCAACCATAGTGGGCTTGGAGCTGTGAGGGAATTCGGAGTGGCCACCCGTTTTGAAAGTTTGATTTTCTTCTAGTGAACTGGATATCCTTTTATTTACGTTTGAGGTTTTGGGTTTTTTTTAAAATGTAATAAGGCCACTTAATTATTCTTGATGGTTTTAATATGTGTTATTAAGATAAGTATTACTTATTTTAACTGTTGAAGTTGGAAAGCTTTAGGGCGCGTTTTCAAAAACAACAATTGATTTCAAAATACCACGACAACAAGCAAAGCTTCCGCAATGAAAGTATTTTCCAAAATTAAAGCAAAGCTTCCGCAATGAAAGTATTTTCCAAAATTAATCACTTTTCCTAAAAAGGACTTAATCAAATCAGTTTCTTAGAAATATACATGACGTTAAGGTGTGGCAATAGCGATATGCATGTCTAGGATTGGATCCGAAGGGAGCTTGGTACTTAAGCAGTCCGATGGACTCACCTCCTCTTTTCCGATTTCTCACCTGGTGCACAGCTTCCATTCACTTTAACCTATAATGAAATTATCTTTTAAAACACGAAGTAAGTTTTTTTGGATCAACAATATAAAATGTTTTGAATGCTTCGATGTGGCATGTCGGATTTGGCCATAACGTCTGGGCCAGGTTTGGGGTGTTACATGAATAGACTTATATAAACTTTTAAGAACAATTATTTAACATCAATAGTTGTAGCAATTACTAATAAAACATAATAGAATATACTTTTAGTTCATACTTATAAAAATATGCAGACATTCAAACTGTATTACACTTTAATCGCACATTTATTATCTATACACAAATGAAATATGTGAAATCTATTACATATCATATGTATATATAGCCACATCACTCACAAGAAGCAAAAATAAAATATAATATATATCAATGTACCTATACGCAAACTTACACAAGTTTAGCAAATTCATGTAGTCACATACATGGGTATATAGCATCCATTAAAATGAACACCTTTATATACGTATAAGGCATATAAAAACTTAGCTAAAATAAATGGACTCAATATAATAAACGCATGTCTTAACTTAGTCCATAAATAACACCAAATTTGTATCATGCATATGTCTTTCTTTTTACCTAATTTCTTAATTTACCAAAACTCAATAATATTCATCATGAATCATACGACCGAATATATGTATTTAACCTCATCACAAATCATTTGAATTATGGTTACACTCTCAATATAGGCTCATTACAAAACCAACTATTTATATGTAACCTAATCAACATTTATATATGCATAGTGCACATTTAACCTAAAGCCAAGGCTACATTTAACAATTGAGCATTAAATACGTACTAAGCAGTCAACTAGATTATTCATGATTCACATGCATTGTTTATCATTTAACAACCCAACTAGTTAGACTAGAATATAATCACTCACCACTTAAAATATGCCGCATTTCATTTTACCCATCACAACTAATTAACATACCAAATACTTTTTATGCCGTTACTTTTTCATAGCCGAATCTAGCTACATAGAAATATATATGAATCCAAAACTTCCATCATCAATTACCAATGGACAAGCTCACTAAATATTTTGACTAAGAACTCACCAGGACATAATAAGCAAGTCATTTTCGTAACATTTAATATTTATCACATATTTTATGCATTCATGGCACACAACTTAATAACCAAAATTAATATAAGCCTTACGTAACGTAACCGAATTCTAATATAATAATTTAGCCATTTTTGCATGGCTTAGATTACACATAACTAAAAATCCAACTTTACAAAACATATTCCAGCCTATACATGCCATAATTCAAGTTTGAATATTTAAGTACCGAAGTTGTAGATAGTGTGATAGACTTTGCTGACGATCCCCGAGCTTGTAACTTGAATCCAAAATCTATAAAATAAGATACACATAAAAACACAGAGTAAGCTTTTGAAGCTTAGTAAGTTATAAGCAATTTAGCTTCCCAATAAAATTATCAACTTATTCAAATCAAACTAAATTATAAAATCATAACCTTTCAGATCCAAATATTTATAATTCATTATAAATATATATTTTCACACTCAAATGTCACACTGGCCTAACATTCATGAATTATTGTAACTAATTAATTCATTATAAATATATATTTATCACTATTATCATTTATTTCCCACAACTAATTAATTATTGTAACTTACTTCACATATCCAGAAGCATATAGACTCATGTGTAGTTGCATAGTTTCATATATATATGCTAATTATGAAGTCGAACACTTATAGTCATGCATGTCTAATACTAAGTTTCATTTCAATAATAATTACAAGGCCGATTACACTTGAATACTTAAACCCCTGTATCAATATATACTTAAACCCCTGTATCAATATAATTCATCATATTCATATATTAGATATGTAACCGACATATATGCACATGATTAAAGATTATTCATGATACATAAGCTACTGACTCACAAAGTCTACTACACATATCACATTCGCATATATCCTTTATTTGCACCATTTCAAGGTTTGCAAAAATAACAAGGTACTTACTTGCTTTACCTTAAATAGGTAATGAGTTAATTCATACTTGGCATATGGCTCATTTTACACATTCAAACTCAATTTACCTTTGCCCGATGAACCATTCAGAATTGGATAGGACACTCGGATAATCTCACAAATCATACAATGCCAACGTCCTAGACATGGTCTTACATGTAGTCACATATCGATGCCACTGTCCCAGATAGGTTCTTACTCGTAAACACATATCAAAATCACATATCGGTGCCAACGTATGAAACGTGGACTTACTCACACGCATATATCAGAATCACATATTGATGCCAACGTATTAAACGTGGACTTACTCGCACACATATATCGGAATCACATATTGATGCCAACGTATTAAACGTGGTCTTACTCGCACACATATATCGATGCCACATATTCTTCCAGGTATCAACTTTAAAAATCGGCCAAATTATACATAAGTTCATTAACAAAATTATCATTCATAATCAAAGTCACATTATCATTAAATATTCGATTATATATATACAATTAACCATGATTCACATTTTAATATCACATACATATTTCATTTAGCCGAATACAGACTTGTAATTAATATACAATTAATCTACATTTTAACATATATAATTCATGTCATCACTTCAAATACTAAATTTATTCATTACTTATCATCAAACATAGATTATTTTCATTTTCAATATCAATTCATAATTTAATTTTAATCAATATAACTACCTATTAATCACATATATTGAAATTTAACATATTCTATTTACTTATAAACTTACCTCGAACGACATAAAACGGAACGGGAAAGCTAGTCGACGACTTTCATTTTCCCCTGATCCAAATCTGATTTCTTTGGTTCTTGATCTAAACATATTCAGATTAAGCTCGTTCAAATATATTTTCATTCAATTTAGTCCAAAGACACATAAATGGGCAAATTACCATTTTACCCCTACTTTTTACAATTTAGTCCCTATTGTACAAAACACAAAATATGCAAAATTTTAATATACCCATGTTCGGCCGAATATTCCTAGTATTCATACAAGTCCATATATTTCATTTATTTCATATTTTAGTCCCTCAAATTATTATTTTTGTAATTTAGTCCTAATTACTCAAAATCATCAAAAACTCCAATACAAAATATGTTAATCTAAAACATATCTTTTATATTTCATCATTAAACAACAAAAATCACAAGCTTTCAACAATGGCATAACTCAAAATATTCACCAAAATAAAAAATTCAAGCATGGATTTTGTAGTACTCAAAGCAACGATCTCAAAAACGTAGAAATTATCAAAAACCAAGCTAAACACATACCTCAATCAAGCTTGTTTATGGCCGAACTAGGTTTTCCTTTCTTTTTTTTCTTTCTTATTTTTGGTTTCGGTCAAAAGAATAAGATGAGCATGGCTTATTATTATTTTATGATATATATATTATAACATATATTAATTTAATGTTTAATTACTTTTATAATATAAAACAATGTAATTTATGTCTTATGCCGTCCCACTAATATATTAATGGGATATTTACAACATAAATGCCCCAACTTAGAAAGCCACTAACAATTTGGCCCTTATGTTTTAAACTATCAAGTTTTCAATTTACGCGATTAAGTCCTTTTATTTAATCGGATACCTAAACGACAAAATTAAATCACTAAAATTTCACAGATATAAATTCACACAAAATAAACACAGAAAATAATTTTTAAATATTTTTCTGACTCGGATTCATGGTCTCGAAACCACCGTTCTGATTAGGGTCTAAATTGGGCTGTTACACAACATCCATGAACCTAAGAGTATTAAAATCAAAATAATCATTTAAAACATCATGATAATAATCAACCAACAATTCTACCACATTGTCTTATTCGCACAATTCAAAAATAATAACAATAATATAACCTTCTCAAACACTAAGCCTAACTAGGATCACTTTCTTGGAATTCTGCACCGCCCACACCGGAAACACTAACTATCTGTAAAGGTTCAGAAAAGAGTGTGTGAGCTTAAACAAGCTCAGTGAATGATAAAGAAAAAACTAACAATAAACATGATATCATACATTAAATGAGAACATCTAATTGGATATCAATATTTCTCAAAATGGAGATCGATACCGTTTGGAAAATCAGAACCTTTTTAACATTCTAATCTTCTTCAAAATCCAAAACCCAACAATTTATCAATACAATTCAAAAGTATTTATATTTTTACCTCGAGTGTTGATACTCGAGAACTGGTATCAATACCAAAATGAGCAACTGTTTCCTACACATTTGTTTCAACTCAGAAGTATCGATACATATGCCCTGATTATCGATACCTCTGCATAATTCTGCAAAAAATCAAGCAAAATAGGGCATACTACATACTTAATCACATACCACTTCAACATGCATCCATAACTTCAATATTAAACATCAAAATGTCCATATTCTCAGTCCATAGCAATATAAATAATTTTAACCAACCAAACCAATAAACTAATAACAACGTCTAGGAACCTAAGAGTATTAAAATCAAAATAATCATTTAAATTATCATGATAATAATCAACCAAGAATTTTACCATATTGTCTTATTCCTACAGTTCAAAAATAATAACAATAAAATCACATACTTAAACACTAAGCCTAACTTGGATCACTTCCTTGGAATTTTGCACCGCCCACACTAAAAACACTAACTATCTGCAACGGTTCAAAAAAGAGTGTGTGAGCTTAAACAAGCTTAGTGAATGATCAGGAAAAAACTACCAATAAACATGATATCATACATTATATGAGAACATCTAAATGGAAATCGATATTTCTCAAAATGGGTATTGATACCGTTTGGAAAACTGGAACCTTTTTACCATTCTGATCTTCTTCAAAATCCAAAACCCAACAATTTATCGATGCAATTCAAAAGTATTTATATTTTTACCCTAAGTATCGATACTCGAGAACTGATATCAATAGAAAAATGAGCAACTATTTCTTGCACATACATTTCAACTTAGAAGTATTGATACATATGCCCTAATTACCGATACCTCCGTATAATTCTGCAAAAATTCCAGAAAAATAGGGCACTCTACATACTCAATCATAGACCACGTCAATATCAATAATTTCAATATTAAACATCAAAATGTCCATATTAGAATTCCATAGCAATATCAATAATTTCAACCAAACAAACCAATAAACTAATAACAACCTTCACGAACCTAAGAGTATTAAAATCAAAATAATCATTTAAAAAATCATGCTAATAACCAACAGACAATTCTACCACATTGTCTTATTCTTACAGTTCAAAAATAATAGCAATAATATCACCTACTCAAACACTAAGCCTAAGTTGGATCATTTGCTTGGAATTTCACACCGTCCACACCAGAAACACTAGTTATCTGCAAAGATTCAGAAAAGAGTGTGTGAGCTTAAACAAGCTTAATGAATGATTGAGAAAAGACTACCAAGAAATATGATATCATACATTAAATGAGAACATCTAAATGGGAATCAATATTTCTATAAATGGGTATCGGTACCGTTTGGAAAATCAAAATCTTTTTAACATTTTGATCTTCTTCAAAATAAAAAACCCAGAGATTTATCGATACAATTGAAAAGTATCTATATTTTTACCCTGAGTAACAATACTCGAGAACTGGTACCGATACCAAAATGAGCAACTGTTTCCTACACATTCATTTTAACTCAAAAGTATAGATACATATGCTCCGATTATCAATATCTCTGTATAGTTCTGCAAAAATTCAAGCAAAATAGGGTATTCCACATACTCAATCACATACAACTTCAACATGCATCCATAACATCAATATTAAACATCAAAATTTCCATATTTGCAGTCCATAGTAATAAAAATAATATCAACCAAGCAAACCAATAAACTAATAACAACATCCACGAATGTAAGAGTATTAAAATCAAAATAATCATTTAAAACATCATGATAATAATCAACCAACAATTCTACCACATTGTCTTATTCCCACAATTAAAAAATAATAGCAATAATGTCACCTACTCAAACACTAAGCCTAACTTGGATCACTTCCTTAGAATTTCGTACAGCCCACACCGGAAACATTAACTAACTGCAAAGGTTCAAAAAAGAGTGTGGCAACTTAAACAAGCTTAGTGAATGATCGGGAAAAAACTGCCAATAAACATTAAATGAGAACATCTAAATGGAAATCAATATTTCTCAAAATGGGTATTGATATTGTTTCAAAAATCGATACCTTTTTAAAAATTTCCTTTTATTTAAAATTCGAAATCTAGCAATTTATCGATACAATTCAAAATTATCTATATTTTTACCTAAAGTATCGATACTCGAGAATTGGTATCGATACTTAAATGAGCAACTGTTTCCTACATATTCGTTTCAATTTAGAAGTATCGATCTGTATGCCTCGATTATTAATACCATTGTATAATTTTGTAAAAATTCTAGCAAAATTGCGCATTCCACATACTCAATCACATACCACTTCAACATGCATCCATAATTTATATATTAAACATCAAAATGTCCGTATTTGCATTCCGTAGCTGTAACAGCCTAATTTAGACCCTAATAGGAACTGTGGTTTTGGGACCATGAATCCGAGTCAGAAAAATATTTAAAAATTATTTTCTAAGTTTATTTTGTGTGAATTTATATCTGTGAAATTTTTGTGGTTTAATTTTGTCGTTTAAGTATCTGATTAAATAAAAGGACTTAATCGCATAATTAAAAATTTGATGGTTAAAAGATAAGGGCTGAATTGTCAGTGGCTTTCTAAATGGAAGCCTTTATGTTGCAATAAGCCCAATTGAGGAAAGAATGGATAGTAATGGGTATGTTATATATGATTTTATAATTTTATTACTAAGGTTATAATCGTAAAATAGGTAATAATAGGTATATAATATAAACATATAATTAAAAAGCCAATGTTTTATTTTATTCTCATGACCGAATATGAAAAAAATAAAGAAAAGAATAAGTTTTCAAGGGTTCGACCATCTTCCAAGTTGATTCAAGGTTCGTTTTTACTCGGTTTTTTGATGATTTTTATGTTTTTGAGATCGTTGCTTCGAGTACTACACAACCCATGCTTGAATTTTTGATTTTGATGAATATTTTGAGTTGTGCCATTGTTGAGAGCTTGTTATTTTGGTTGTTTGATGATGAAATATGAAATATATGTTTTAGATTAACATATTTTGTAATGGAGTTTTTGATGATTTTGAGTAAATTAGGACTAAATTGCAAAAATAATAATTTGAGGGACTAAAATATGAAATAAATGAGAAATATGGGCTTGTATGAACACTAGGAATATTCAGCCAAACATGGGTATCTTGAAATTTTGAATGTTTTGTGTTTTGTGCAATAGGGACTAAATTGTAAAAAGTGTAAAGGTCAAGGGTAAAATGGTAAGTTTCCTATTTATGTGTTTTTGGATTAAAATTCAATGAAAATATGTTTGAATGAGCTTAATTTGAATATGTTTAGATCAAGAACCAAAGAAATCAGATTTGGATCGGGGAAGAACGAAAGTTGTCGACTAGTCGTCCCGTTCCATTTTACATCGCCAGAGGTAAGTTTATAGGCAAATAGACGTGTTTAATTGTAGATAAATGCTATATATATATGCTAGTTGAAAAATATGAATTTATAGATGCTTATGTCAAATGTGAATAAGCTTGGTAACCATGTTCAAGCATTCGTTTCAATCGAGTTTCGACGTCCGAAAGCCCCGTATGAACCTTAGGAATAGCTAGGATACATATTTCATGACATAGGATTTTGATATGTGATGTGCGAGTAGGACCATGGCATCGATATGTGACTCCGATATATGTGTACAAATAAGACCCTGTCTGGGACAATGGCATCGATATGTGGTTACATGTAAGGCCACGTCTGGGACGTTGGCATTGTATGATATATGTGTGATTATCTGAGTGTCCTATCCAATTCCAAATAGTTCATCGGGCATCGATAAGCTGTGATCAAATGTGCAAAAGTGAGTTAAAATGATCAGGTATGAATTGGTTTATTACCTATTTGAAATAAAGTGAGTAAGTTACTTAATCTTTGATGTAAACATATTTGAAGTAAAGTAAAAATTATATGTGAATGTAAAAAAAAGTATTCAGCCTTGTAAATATTTAATATGAACATTATTGAAATTATTTTGAATATATGCAATTGGTAGTATATTCGACCATTGATATAAATATATGTATGATTGTTATACTTGACTTATGAGTGTATGTATATAAATGTATATGTATTTGGTATGAAAAATGTGTTTTGGCTTGGCTATTGAAAGATAGTTAGTAATGTATCTTTATATATAAAAGTGTTCATTCGGCCATTACCATGTTTATGCATAAGGTGCTGTATTTTGATTTATGAGTATACATATATGTGCTCACATATTGATGTATAGCTTTGAAATTGAAGGATATTTTGCTTATAAATATGTATGTGTATTCGCCATATAATATAAATATGTATGTGATTATTATCCTTGACCTATGAATTTATGCATAGAAGAGTATATGTACTAGTTATGATAAAGATATTTTGGTTTGGAAATTGAATGATAGTTTGATGAAATATATATATATGTTCATTTGGCCATGAATAATATACATGTGGAAGTACATATAAAATACATGAATTTGTAAGCTTAAGATTTAAAGTAACTATGATAGTATAATTTGGTTTAGTTTAAATGATTTGATTAAGTAATTATGTTGTTTATTTGCTTATGACTTACTAAGCTATAAAAGCTTATCACACTATCGACTGTCTTTGATATTTTATAAGCTGAGTTTTCGAACCTATGGCATATATAGGCTAGATTGTAATTTGAAATGTTGGATTTTGGTTTTGTATAATTTAAGCCATGCGAAAATGGCTAACCCTTTTATGTTTGAATTCGGTTATGTTAAGTATGGTTTAAATTCATTTTAGTCATAAGGTTATGTGCTATGAATGTATAATATTTGTGTTAGGTACTACAAGCTTTAGAAATGGTTGACAACTTAGGATATGCATGTGAATGGTTTGACTAAGGTTATTCATGGATAGAAGTTTATGTGATATGTGATTGAAGTGCTTGATGATTTGGATGTGGTTTGAAAGAGTCAGACATGATATACTTATAGTATGAATCATGTTGATGTGTCACTCTTAGTTAAAATGATTCGGTTTTTGCAGTTATGTATCTAAGTATTTGATGCACCTGTCATGGTACAAATATATCTACCTATTCGTAAGTATATTAGTTGATTCGGCTATGGTATTTATATATAAATATGTTTGAAGTTGGTTAATATGCTTTGTTAAAATGAGACAATGAATATGGTTAATTATAATGCTCATGGTTATGTATACAATTAACCTTGGTTTGGACTTATATAGAAGGTATGCTCAATTTATGTAATGTTAAGGAGTTTGGTTTATATGCGTCGGCCACAAGGTAAATAATGGTTATTTTGTTAAATAAGGTATAACACGTATTAGACATGCGATATTCAAAAGTACATGTGTTTTATGTAATGTTTAAATGTCCGAATTGGTGGTAAAAAAACTAGTGGTGTATATACATTTTGGCATGTAAAATGAGTGCAATTTAAGTCGCTATTGTGTTATAAAATGGTTAACTATAAATAATTGATTAAGTATACTTTTAGTATGTGAACTAAGCTTGATTAGCATCATTATTGATGTTCGGCAATAGTTCCATTTCATTATGATTAAAATGTATATAAGTTTTATTTATTCATTGAAATTTATTTGATCATTTATGGATTATTAATGCTGTATAAGTTAATTTCTAAAATGCCTTGTGTTAGATTTTATTTGATATAAATTTATACATGTATAGAAATATGACGTAAAAATGATCGATGTTTTTAGATATTCGAATATCATTAACATGTTCATTATATGATTTGTAATTTTTTTATATATGTATTAATAATTTCATGATTAACAATTAAGTAGACATTCATTTACATATATGAATATGACTTGTGTGAATGTTCAGAGTCGTGCTTTTGTTCAGTAATACCTTAGGACCCTATTCCGACGACGGATACGGGTTAGGAGTGTTACAATAGCAACATAAATAGTATCAACCAAGTAAACCAATAAACAAATAACAACGTCCAGGAACCTAAGAGTATTAAAATCAATATAATCATTTAAAACACCATGATAATAAGGAACCAACAATTCTACCACATTGTCTTATTCCCAAACTTCAAAAATAATAGCAATAATATCACCTACTCAAACACTAAGCCTTACTTGGATCACTTCCTTGGAATTCCGCACCACCCATACTGAAAACACTAATTATCTGGAAAGGTTCAAAAAAGAGTATGTGAGCTTAAACAAGCATAGTGAATGGTCGGAAAAAAACTAACAATAAACATGGTATCATACATTAAATAAGAGCATCTAATTGGGTATCGATACCGTTTGGAAAATTGGAACCTTTTTAACATTATAATTTTTTCAAAATCCAAAACCCAACAATTTATCGATACAATTCAAAAATATCTAAATTTTTTACTCTGAGTATTGATACTCGAGAACTAGTATCGATAACACAATGAGCAACTATTTCCTGCACATTTGTTTCAACTCAGAAGTATCGATACATATGCCCCGATTATCGATACCTCTGTATAATTTTGCAAAAACTCAAGCAAAATAGGGCATTCCACTTACTCAATCACAAACCACTTCAACATGCATCCATAAATTCAATATTAAACATCAAATTGTCTATATTTGGAGTCCATAGCAATAAAAATAAATTCGACCAGGCAAACCAATAAACTAATAGCAACGTCCACGAACCTAAGAGTATTAAAATCAAAATAATCATTTAAAAAATCATGATAATAATCAACCAACAATTCTAGCATATTGTCTTATTCCCATAGTTCAAAAATAATAGAAATAATATCACCTACTCAAACACTAAGCCTAACTTGGATTACTTCCTTAGAATTCTGCACCGCCCACACTGAAAACACTAACTATCTGCAAAGGTTCAAAAAAAAGTGTGTGAGCTTAAACAAGTTCAATGAATGGTTGGGAAAAAACTAACAATAAACATTGTATCATACATTAAAAGAAAACATCTAAATGGGAAACGATATTTCTATAAATGGGTACTGGTTCCATTTGGAAAACTGAAACCTTTTTAACATTTTGATTTTTTTCACAGTCCAAAACCCAGAAATGTATCGATACAATTTAAAAGAATCTATATTTTTCTACCGAGTATCGATACTCGAGATTTGGTATCGATACCAAAATAAGCAACCGTTTACTGCACATTCATTTCAACTAAGAAGTTTCGATACATATGCCCGATTATCGATACCTCTGTATAATTCTGCAAAAATTCAAGCTAAACAGGGGACTTCACATACTCAGTCACATACCATTTCAACATGCATCCATAACTTCAATTTTCAACATCAAAATGTCCCTATTTGCAGTCCAGAGAAATATCAAAAAATTCAACCAAGCAAGCCAATAAACTAATAACAACGTCCACGAACCTAAAAGTATTAAAATCAAAATAATTATTTAAAACATCAAGATAATAATCAACCAACAATTCTACCACATTGTCTTATTTCTACAGTTCAAAAATAATAGCAATAATATCACCTACTCAAACACTAAGCCTAACTTGTATCACTTCCTTAGAATTTGACACCACCCATACTGGAAACACTAACTATCTGCAAAGGTTCAGAAAAAAGTGTGTGAGCTTAAACAAGCTCAGTGAATGATCAGGAAAAAACTACCAATAAACATGATATCATACATCAAATGAGAACATTTAAATGGGAATCGATATTTCTCAAAATGGGTATCGATGCCATTTGGAAAATCAGTACCTTTTTAACATTCTGATTTTCTTCGAAATCCAAAACCCGGCAATTTATCGATACAATAAAAAATATGTATATTTTACCCCGAGTATTTATACTAGGGAACTAGTATCAATACCAAAATGAGCTACTATTGCTTGTACATTTGTTTCAACTCAGAAGTATCGATACATATGTCGTGGTTATCGATAACTCTATATAATTCTGCAAAAATTGCAGCAAAACATGGCATTCCAATTAACACCCCAAACCCAGCCTGGACGTTATGGCCGAATCTAGCGATGTCACATTGGGTGTTTTTCATTAAGTGTTATATCGATGAAACTCTTACTATATATTTAACCTCTTTGTGTGTTTCTGAGTTATGCCATTCATTTCAAAACTTGCGTCACTAACCAAAAAGTATTTACTTTAAAATCGTTATTTCATTTCCAAAAATATCATCTTACAGCGGAAGCTTTTATTTTAAAACAGTTGCGTACTTGCGTTTTGTAACACCCCAAACCCGGCTTAGATGTTAGGCCTGAATCTAGTGTGTCACATTGAAGTGTTTTTCGAAAACCATGTTTTCATTGAAAACCCTTCTTAATATTCTTTAAAAAAATCTTTGGTCATAAAAACTTGTACAAAACCCCAGTTTACGTTAGTTTAGTTTCAAAGCGTGGTTCATTGAAAAATACATAATTTTATTCCCAAAATCTCTTTTAGTTGCGGAAGCTAGTTTTAAAATGATTACTAAAACTTGATGTTAAAAAGTTAAGTTGCGAAAGCATTTTGAAAATGTTGCAGAAACGTAGTGTTGCTTTAAAAATAATTAACATTTTGAGAAAACTGTGATTTAATTCAAACAAATATAAATCAAAGTAAATGGAACCCAAAGTTAAAATCCAAAAACTCTAAAAGGCCTTATTACAAAAATTAAAACCCAAAACGGAATCTAAACCATAAATAAAGTCCAAAACATAAAAAAACTGTAGTTGTGTGACTATCTCTGAGTCCCTCGCAACACCGATCCTCCTAATGCTGGGGATTACCTGTACAGTTAATAAACGGGGTGAGTTTATGAAAACTCAGTGTGTAATCCCCCTACTAGACTAGCAACAAGATATAGAAAAGCAAACCGAATATCGGGCCAAAGCCCTTTACCAAGAATAAGACATTCCAGTTTAGAGCATACGTGGGCCAAAGCCCATTACAATATCATTTGGGTAACAGCCCATAACAGAATCAATTGGGCCTAGCCCAAACCAATAACAGAACAAGTGGGCCTAAGCCCAATACAATGATAGATCTTATAAACAAATATGCAACAGTATGAGGATGCATCCCACCCCGATCCAGCCAATACACCACCCGTACCAACCCTACATTTACTTGGGAATAAAATCGACCCACCCAGCCAGCACACCAATGTTAGCACCGGTTGCGACACTAACCGAAATCGTAGCAAGCTGCTAGTATATATGCTGCTCTGAGCCTTCAGTAGCGGTATTATAATTGGCACAAAGCCATCGATAACTGTATTAGGTTTGGCACATAGCCATCAGCGACGGTAATATAATCGGCACACAGCCTTGGGTAGATATGATCAACACAGAGTCATCAATAAGTATGTTAGGCACATAGCCATGCGTATACGTTTGGCACAAAGCCATAGTCAAGATGACACAGAGTCATTTTTAGGTTGGCACAGGGCCATAATCAGATAACGCGGCTTTAAGCCGTCCGTCGGTCCATAGTCATCTTGTGCGACCTGTGGGACCTTAATAGATCAATACTGGGTCCACGGTCGTCTCATACGACCCGTGCGATCCTATCAGAATAGAACTTCCTCCATATCAATGTCCCAATCCTATGCAGTATGTCGTGTATGTCATGCTCAATCATCACACGTGTATGCAAATGGCCATGCTCAGTAACAGTCATTTAAACATATATTAAAAGCATATCAGTTTTACAACCACAGTCAAGTCAGTTAAAACATAGTCATATAATCACAGTCAAATCAATCAAATTCATAGTCTAAGTCGGTCATTTATCTACAAGGACAAAGCAGTCATTTTACCCTACAGGGGTATTTTAGTAATTTTATACTACAAGGATATTTTGATAATTTTACAAACTGGGGGTATTTCAGTAATTTTACAAATCGGGGGTATTTTGGTAATTTTACAATCCAAGGGTATTTCGATAATTTTACAAACTGAGGGTATTTTAGTAATTTTACAAACTAGGGGTATTTCGGTAATTTTAAAAATTGAGGTCTTAACGACCCAACAGATGGTCCACCGTCGCCTCGAGCGAGTTAAGTAACCTAAAAGACCTAACGGTGTAAATGAGTCTAAGGCTCATACTCGACCTAAATGGGCCCACACACTCGTGTGGCCTATCTAGCCCAGAAACAGCCACATCTATGCAAACGTCACAGCCCAAACAACACTTACCACATCACATACATTTTATTCGTGTGGGCCTACACTGCCTATTCCAGCCCAACGTGACCCAGAACGACCTATGCCATGTACGCGACATGACAAGCCCAACCATATTCCACCAACAGCTGGTTTAACACAAGCAGGCCTACGAGCCCATTGGGCCTGTTAACCCACTTCGTGGCCAAAGTGGCCCACTACAACCTAAGCCCACGAATTCGCTCATAATGGCCTTCCTCGTCGTACGCCCACGTTACATGAGCTCGGTTCACCATACGCGCGATCACACGCTCGTGTGGCATCGTACGCCATATTTCTGGCTTTTTAGCATTTTGCCGATCTACAATCATAGCAGAGTAAACAACACACACATTTTTAGCTTTTCATCTGATTACCAAAACAAGGCATATAGTTACACACCTCTTTGTGAAGTCGAGAGAATTGCTCATACCTAAAGCCTTAATCGAAAGGAGTGTGGCTAACTACACTTAGATTGGTTAAAACCAATCACACGTACCCTGACACTTAACTGCACACATAAGAGATTAATAGATAGAACCCGTTAAGAAATAGCCTAACACCCATAAAGATAATAATTAAAGAACTAAGAGTAATCGACCTATACCCAAACCAATAAGGTATCAGAATTACCTTAACCCAATATTAGAAGACCGGGTTCTGATGCTTCAAGAATGTTCTGTGCCCTTCACCCCTCAGTAATACCTAGAACCCACGAACATTCATCATGGAAGAAGGGGGTCACCATTCGGCAATCACATAGAATTAGGAGAAAGGGTATTCCGTTTAAAGAAGATAATAGAAGAAGCAAAGTTGATAGATCGCTAAACGATATACTTACTGATTTGTCAGGATGCTTGTAGGTCGAATCGTTTGATCCATAGAAAAGGGAAAAAAAAGAATGAAGGCAGAGAAAGAGAGAGGTTGAATTCAGCTCACATTAAGAAGAATAAGAAACAGGGAGAAGAGAATAAAGAAAACCAATAGGAAGAAATCGGTTTCGATAAATGAAGAAAAAGAAGAAGAAGTGGATGAAAAGAAAGACAATTCGGCTAGGCAAGAATAAAGTAACGAGAGAAGCAATATTGAGAACAACAAGGAAAGGAAATCGGCACCTTATGACTTAGGTTTTGGCAAAGTGACCAGTAGAAATTCGAAGATTACTAACCAGAGAAGGAGAAAGACCCGAATGGTTAAAACGTAAAACACACAACAGCAAGAATGACAAAAACTCCAAAAGAAATGCTACTGAAACAAAATGGAAAACTACTTAATGACCTATACTAATTTGGTACCCCGACACCCCCAATTGCGAAAAAATGCACCATAATGGAACCTTAGCCGAATTTGCCTAAACAAACTCCTCCAATCGGCTCCAACTTCTCCCATTTCAAAATCCTTCAAAAACTCCACCAATCCCTCCATCGAATTTTCTCCTTGATTTGCTCCAACTCCCCATTCAAATTCAATTCAAATTCTTATGACCAATTCAACCACAGAGTTCAAGTTTAGTTCCAACACCTCCCTAGCTCAAGCAGCAAAATAAACATACAATTGCACATGCCATGCCTCGAACCTCAAACTCTTTGCCACATATGTGGCGCCACCTTGCCACTAGATCCCTTCTCTCTTTGTGTCATAAAACAAACAATAATTATTATAAATCCTATAAACTAACATCCAGGTTGACTTAAGAGCCCAAAAATTAAAATTTTGCAAACACCCAAACTTGAACCCAGGCTTCTCAAGCACTCCCAAATATGCCCAAATACTTAGCCACTAAAGCTACACATAATTTGTGATATTTCTCGCACACCTAAACTTTTATGCGTTCCCACACTCAAGGCCTATTCCTTCTAGGCCCAAATTCGGGGCTTTACATGTTTACTTTGTAAAAACATTATTTCTTTTGAAAACTCGAGTTTTCCTATCTTTAGCAATTATAAACCTAAGAAAATTAAAAAAAAAACCCAAATTTAAGTTAAAATCCATAGAGGCCTTATTACATAAAAAATACCCAAATTAAATTACTTATAAATTAAAAATAAATAAGAAAGCAAGTGCATTTGTGTAGCCACCATTGAGTCCCTTGCAGCACTGATCCGCCTAAGGCTGGGGATTACCTGTACAGTTAAACAAATGGGTGAGTTTATGAAAACTCAGTGTGTATTCCCATATAAGCGAACAGCCAGAAAACAAGCACAGTTTGGGCCTAAGCCTTTTTTAATAACAGTGAGAATATCAGTTTGGGCTTTAGCCCATCTCAATATAGAAACAGTCATGTGTTCGGGCCTTGGCCCATTACAAGAATAAAGAATAGTACAAGAATAAAGAAACAAGGCAAGAATAAAGAAACAATATGCAAGTCCTACCCATCCAGCCTCTACACCCCATCTCCGTCTAACCCTACACTCCATGTAGCACTGATTGCTGCACTAAATAGTATTTACAGCAGAGCTGCCAGAATAATAGGCTTAGAGCCATCAGTGATTTGCAGCAGAGCTGCCAGTACAGTACACTTCCTCCAATCATATAAAAACCCATCCCCATGCAATGCATCATGCAACATGTCATAATATTATACATGTATTCAATACAGTTACAATAGCATGCTAAAATATAAACATACATCACATAGGGGTAAAACAGTCATCTTACCATAAAAGGGAAAAACAATCATTTTACCACATCAGGGTAAAACAATCATTTTACCCCATAAGGGAAAAATAGTCATTTTACCCCATAAAGGCAAAACAGTCATTTTACCATATATGGGGAAAAATAGTCATTTATCAATTCTGGGGTTGCAGTAGCTTATCGACCCAACAGTAGGTCCATAGTCGTCTCGGGCAACCCGTGCAACCTTAACAGTCAAACAGTGAAAATGGGCCCAAGGCCCATAACGCGGGCCCATGTAGGCCTTACGCCCGTGTGGCCCACATAGCCAAGAAATTGTAATGCCCCGTACCCGAGACCGTTTCCAGAGTCGAACACGAGGTGTTAACGGACTTAATTCATTACTTAAACAGCTCATACAATTCATTTTAAAATTTCCAAACAAGCTGGCTAACTGCATCACAGTCGCTTTAAAAATCATATCTCGAGTTCCGAAACTCGAAATCCAATTCCGTAAATTTTTTCCTGAAACTAGACTCATATATCTATCTACTAATTTTTTTCTAGAATTTTTGGTCGGGCCAATTAGTACAGTTTATTAGTTAAAGTCTCCCCTATTTCAGGGTTCGACTACTCTGACCTCTGTGTATTACGAATCAAATATCTCCCTCTACAGAGCTTCAATGACTATGCCATTTGTCTCTACTAAAACTAAACACAATAAGGAATCTGTACATATAAAGCATGAATTCTAATTATCTTTGTAAAATTTATGGTGAATTTACAAAGTCAGAATAGGGGATCCAGAAATCGCTTTGGCCTTGTTTCACAAAAATTTAAACATCTCATAAAATATAGCTCATATACCTGTTTTGCTTCTTCCATATGAAAATAGACTCATCAAGCTTCGATTCCATAACTTATTAATTATTTAATTCCATTTCTACTATTTTTAGTGATTTTTCAAATTCACATCACTACTGCTATCTGAATCTATTTTATGGTAAATTTTACCTATTTCATGGTTTCCATGGATTAGCTAGCAATTTGACATACATAACACCAAATATGATCATGATTAGCCATTCCAATGGCTAATCATTACCAAGCATTTCCATACCACTCAATAACCATATCATAAGACCATATATACAAAATGATTATAATGCTATACATGCCATACTCAAAATATACAAGCCATTATGCCAAGATGGTATACGGATAGTGTGAGCGAGCCTCCGACCATTTTCGATTTCCGAGCTAGCTTGTCAAAACTACAAGGAATGAAAAGGAGGGAGTAAGCATAAATTCTTAATAAGTTCACACGCAAATAGCAAGTAACATAACCATATAAGCAAACATAAAACATTATTTGCATAATCATCATGTGACATCCCTAAATTGACCCTAGTCGGAAAGTGGTTTCGGGACCACTAAACCGAGTCATAATAATAATTAACCATCATAATTGATGCTCATTATATGTATATATGCATGTGTGAAAATTTCATGTTTGGATTTTGTTAATTGTAAGTGAATTTTTATCAAATAGGACTTATGTGAGAAAATTTAGAAATGTGCTAGGCAAATGTAAGGTGGCCTATTAACACATGTGGGAAAGTGTTGTCCTTGCATGTCAAATTAGCCAAAATGAAGCATGATGGCCGGCCATGCTATGGGTGGAAACATGTCTCCAACAATTTAGACTAGTGATGCATGTAGGAAACAATAAAATAAGAAAGTTAGCATTAAAGAAATGGAAAAAAGAAAATGATGATAACAAAAAAAAAAAAAAGAGTGTGGATGCTTTCCCCTTGCAGTACATGAGAGGAACAAAAGCAAAGAAAGAAAAAAAAAAAGGGTGTTCATTCTCTCATTTTCTCCTTGCTTGGCGAATATACTAAGAAGAAAGGGGAAAAAGCTTGAGAAAATCAGCCATGGAGCTTACTAGACTAAGGTGTTTTGATACAAGAAGGTATGTTTTATGCCACTCTTGAAAATGCATGCATGATTTGGAGGATTGGTTCAAAATTTTCCTTGAATCTCAAATCGAAACTAAGTTGTTAGGTGAGTTAAAATTCGCCATGCATGTTGTTTTCCTTGGTGAGTGTTTTGATGTTGTTGTGATGAAAGCATGGAAATGAGTAAGTTCGAATGTTTAACAAAAGGAAATTTTGTGCCATTGAGTTCTTGTTGTTATGTGTGTGTGCATGAGTATTCGGCCATGCTATAGAATTTATGTTGCAACATGATTAATGCTTAATGAGATGTATAATAGTACTTGTGAATGAGCTTGAGAGTATTTAAACAATTAGACATGAAAAGGGTGGTAATGAGGCTGAAAAATTGTTGGATGGTTAATTGGGTAAGGAATGAAGCATTCGCCATATGGGGTACAAATGGGCATAGGTGTTAAATACCTTGTATTGGAAACTTTGATAAATAAGTAGCAATAAATTAAGATGAGATTGAGTAAATTTTCAGCTTAGTTGTGTTAAGTATTCGGCAATAACCATAATAATGCATGTGAATGCCGTATGTTTGTGTTTGATGGAGAGGTAAATTGTTTGATTTAGCTCAAGAGCAAAGGGGAACTAGATTGGACAAAGGAAAGGAGAAAGCAAACGAGTAGCCGATTTGGAACCGTTCTACCCCAAACAAAGTAAGTCATTAAGCACGATTTGATATTGCTTAAATGATTGTAAAATTTATACAATTGTGTTTAATGGGATGATATATATATATATGAATGAAAATGTATGTGTATGGAGTGATGACATTTGTTGAATGTAAAAGAAATAGTGAAATGTGTAGAAAGTTTGCTTTCGGCACTAAGTGTGCGGGCAATACGTGTGTACGGTGATTTAGATCGGCACTAAGTGTGCGTGCTGGAAATATATGGCACTAAGTGTGCGTGCTGGAAATATATGGCACTAAGTGTGCAAGCTGGAAAATACTAAGACCTTTGGGTGTGCGAGCTCGGAGGGTATGGCAATCGTGTAAAAGGGCTTAAATTACGTGGCACTAAGTGTGCGAAATCGAGTAGTAAGCACTGTGTGTGCGCATTTTAAATATATGGAGGGTGTGTCTCCATTGAATTGAGTATGGACAGCGGATCGGCTAAGTACATCGAGCTCATGACGAATAGAGAATACGCTCATGCTTGGGGTTGAAATTGGTAAGCCTTAAATCTATGTGATGATTGAAATTGTATGGTTGTGCTGGAAAATGAGTTAATGTGTAAAATGCTTCGATTATCTTGTTGTGTAGAATATGAAATGTGGATGTATGAATTGGTACGAGATTGGACCGAAAGGTCCGAGGTATTATGGTATAGATTCGATATGGACGAGTACCTAGCCTCATTTGTTGTACATGTAGTAGTAACTTTATCGGTGGATTGATGAATGCTTATGACTTCTGAGTTGTAAACTCACTCGGTGTTTTCTTGTCACCCATTTTAGGTCTCTCGGACTCGTATTGTTTGCGTGATCGGGACCGTCGTTGAAGTCATCACATCGGCTGAAATCTTGTGGTATTGTTTTTGTTGTTGAAGAACATTTGGCATGTATAGGCTATTATATTTTGTCGAATTGTGGGTTGTAAACTTTAAGCCATGTGAAAATGGCCTATGTGGTCGCCGAGTGGGATGCTAGAACCTATAGCCACGAGTCTTAGAAACTCAAATTTTGATAAGGTGGCCATAATTTGTGTCATGTATGATGGATGATTAAGGCCAAGGAAAAATTCATGAAATTGGCATAGTTCACTGCAGTAACTGTTGCGGACAGCAGCAGTGAGATGAGATTGAAAATCACTAAAAATAGTAGAAGTAGAATTAAATAGTGAGTAAATTATGGAACTGAACCTTGATGAATCTATTTTTATATGGATGAAACGAAACGACCATATGAGCAGTATACTGAGAAATATTAAGGTTCTCGTGAGACAGGGCCAGAACGGTTTCTGGGTCCCCTGTCGTGACTTTGAAAATTTACCATAAATTATCCAGAAATAATTAGGAGTCATGCCTTATATGTACAGATTCCATTTTGAGTCTAGTTTCATTATAAACAAACGGCACCAGTATTAAAGCCCTGTACAGAGAGATATTCAAGTTGTAACGCGCGAAGGTCAGAGCAGTCAGTCCCTGTAACATGGGTGACTTTAACTAATAAACTGTACCAATTGGCCCAACCAAAAATTCTAAAAATAAATCCATGGATGGGTATATGAGTCTAAATTCAGGGAAAATTTACGAAACCAGTTTCCGAGTTTTGAAACTCGAGATATGATTTTTAAGGCGACGGTGACGCAGTTTTCCAGCCTGACTGGTAATGTCAAATTGGTTGGTATCTTGAGAGGGTTTGGCCGTTAACCCCTCGTGTCCGACTAATCGCGCCGGTCACGAGTTAGGTGTTACAATTTTATTGGTATCAGAGCTATGGTTTAGTCGGTTCTAGGACTACCATAGCGCGTGTGAGTCTAGCTATACATGCCAAATTGTTAGCGCTTAATAATGTGATGACTTCGACGGTTGGAATTTTTGTTTTGATTAGCAATGGAACCGGGTAGAGAGACCCTTGGCGGATGACGTTGAAAGTGTAGTGGCTGCTCTCTGCGCAAGGGACACCGCCTGCTGAGCCTCGGTCATCCGCGAATAATCAAAATGAAGGCGAAACAAGCCTTCTTCACCATGATGAATGAGTGGGTCGCATAATATGCCCGAACCAACCCGCTGTCCAACCATTCCCGAATTTAAATACTCCACCCCAAGAGCCCGCAATGCCTCCGATTCATCGATCCCGTGAGGTGAGTAAACCACCGTGGACTTGATTTGCGTGCAATGAGGAGTTCAAGGCCATAGTTACCGATGATGCCGAAAAGGCCGAAGTTCGCTCGATAACACCATTAGAGTGTTAGATGAACTGTCATGCACACCGATGAATGTCTTAAGTGTGCTATATCCTTGTTATGAGACTCACTTACTATTGGTGGAGGACTTTAATTTCCATAGTCCCAAATGAACGAGTTACTTGGGATTTCTTCCAATCCAATTTCGAAAGAAATACATTAGTCAACGGTTCATCGATCGAGCGTAAGGAATTCTTGGAACTCAAGCAAGGCCGGATGACCATATCTGAATACTGAACATGAGTTCGTAAGACTTAGTCGGTATGCTCGGAGTGTGTGGCTGATGAGGTTGCGATGTGCAAAAGATTTGAAGAAGGATTGAATGAAGAGTTAAAGTTACTAGTGGGAATTTTAGAGATAAAGGAGTTCGTGACACTAGTCGAACGAGCTCGCAAGGCGGAAGAACTTGGGAAGGAGAAGAAGAAGGCTGAATTTGAAGCAAGAGATTACCGTAAAAGATCGACGAGTAAAGCTTCGTTCTCTGTAAAGAGGTTCGTGGAGGACACCAAGAAGTCGAGGACGATCAGGAATTTCCATTAGAGCCCCACCATTGGCGGACTCCCGAGCTACTTCAGAGCTAGTGTGGGCAATAATCGTCAAGAGAGACCTGAATGCCCCAATGTGGAAGACGACACCTAGGTGAATGTTGGGGTAAGTCTGCATTAATAGGGCTGTTATGGATGCGGTTCAAGGACCACTTCATTAGAGATTGCACTGAGCTAGATGAGAGGAATAAGACGCAAGGTGCAAGACCTAGTGGAACGACGCCGGAGGTAGGCCCCGAGAATCTCTGGAGGTAGGGGTGGTAATCGAGAGGAGCCTCTAATACTACTGTCCGATCCGAGACCCGTTCTCGCTAGAGTATATGCCATCCCGCGCGAGAGGAGGCATCCTCTCCGACGTTATCACCGGTACTTTTACTCTCTTTGATACTATTGTGATTGCATTGATTGACCCGCTCTACTCACTCGTATGTATGTGAAACCTTAGCATCCAAAGAAGACTCTACCTGTTGAGTCTCTCGAGTTCGTAATTCGAGTGTCAAACCCTTTGGGTCAATACGTGCTCGTTGATAAAGTGTGCAAGAGATGCCCCTAATAATTCGAGAATCGTTTTCCTACCGATCCGATGCTTCTACCATTTAATGAATTCGATGTTATTCTTGGTATGGATTGGTGACCGTACATGATGCAAAGGTGGATCGCAAAAGGAAAACCATTGATTTGAGGAGTGCAAATAATGAGGTAGTCCGAGTCGAGTCTCATCGATTTAAAAGGAGCGCCAACGATAATATCTTCTATGACCGCTTCGAGGTATGTGAAAAAGGGGTGAAACATACCTTGCGTATGTGTTTGGAAGTAAAGAGACGGAAAGGAAACGGAATCGGTACAGTGGTTTGTGAGTATTCGATGTTTTTCCCGAGGAGTTACCGGATTGCCACCGGTTCGAGAAGTGGAATTCGCATCGGTTGTACCGGTACTACGCCGATTTCAATAGCCCCGTATCGTATGGCATTAACGGAATTAAAGGAATTGAAGGTTCAATTGCAAGAATTGACGGATAGAGGTTTCGCTCGACCGAGTTTTTCTCCATGGGGCGACCTTTGTATTGTTTGTGAAGAAGAAGGACGGAACCATGAGGTTGTGTATCGACTATCGTCAACTCAATAAAGTGACGATAAAGAATAAATATCCATTGCCACGAATTGACGATTTGTTTGATCAATTAAAGGGAGCCTCGGTGTTTTCAAAGATAGATTTGAGGTCGGGTACTATCGGTTGAGGGTCCGAGAATCGGACATACCCAAAACCGCTTTTAGAACGAGGTACGGTTACATTACTTAATTCTTGGTGATGCCGTTTGGGCTCACTAATGCCCTGCGGTGTTTATGGATTTAATGAATAGAATTTTCAGCCATACTTGGATCGGTTCAGTAGTTGTATTTATCGATGACATTTTGGTCTATTCGAGAGATGAAACCGAACATGCTTGAACACCGAGGCTAGTGTTGCAAATCTTACGAGATAAGCGATTATCGCAAAGTTCAAGAATGTGAATTTTGGTTGAAAGAGGTTAGCTTTTTGGGGCACGTGGTGTTCAGATCGGTGTCGTGGTGGACCGAACAAAATTTTGGCCATAGTCGATTGGAAACCACCAAGGAATGTTACCGGGTTAGGAGCTTTTTGGGGCTTGCGGTTATTATCGACGATTTGTAAAGGTTTTCGATGATAGCCACGCCAATGACGGTTACTCCAAAAGGATGTTAAGTTCGAATGGACGGAGAAATGTCGAAAAGTTTCGATCAACCGAAAGCTTATTTGATGAAGCCCCAATTCTAGTGCAACCCGAATCGGGCAAAGAGTTTGTCATTTATAGTGACGCATCCCTACTTGGGTTGGGTTGCGTATTGATGCAAGAAGGGCGAGTTGTGGCCTATGCGTCGAGACAATTAAAGCCACATGAGAAAAATTATCCAACCCATGATCTCGAATTGGTCGCCATCGTGTTCGCCTTTAAAGATATGGCGACATTACTTATTTGGTGAGAAGTGCCATGTGTATTCGGATCACAAAAGTCTCAAATATTTGATGACTCGAGAGACTTAAATCTGCGACAAAGACGATGGCTCGAGTTGTTAAAAGATTATGAACTCGTCATTGATTATCACCCGAAAGGCTAATGTGGTTGCGGATGCCTTAAGTCGAAATCTTTGTTTGCTTTACTGACGATGAATGTACACTTGTCTATTCTACCCGACAATGTGTTAGTAGCGAATTAAAGGCCAAACCATTATTGGCTCATCAAATTCGTGAAGCTCTCGAAAGTTGATGAGGAGTTGCTTGCAAAACGGGCCGAGTGTGTTTCGAACAAGGAATCGAGTTTCAAATTGATGATGACGATTGTTTGAGGTTCGAAGTCGTCGTGTGTTCCAAAGAATTGAACTTATTTCGATAATTCTAAATGAAGCCCATTGTAGTTGAATGTCAATCCACCCGGGTAGTACTAAAATGTACAATGACCAAACGCCAATTTTGGTGGCCCCAGATGAAACGAGACATTTCGAATTTGTTTCAAGGTGTCGATATGTCAACAAGTGAAAGCGGAACATCAAGTGCCATCGGGATTACTTCACCGATCATGATACCCGAATGGAAATGGGATCGAGTAACAATGGACTTTGTGTCCGGGTTACCATTGACTCGTAATAAGAAAGACTCGGTTTGGGTCATTGTTGATAGACCGACCAAGTCGCTCATTTTATCCTCGTCCGCACGGATTTTACGCTCGATAAGTTGGCGTAATTATACGCCTCCCAAATTGTTCGATTGCATGGGGTACCTATTTCTATCGTGTCGGATAGAGACCCAAGATTTACGTCGCGGTTTTGGAAGAAATTGCAAGAGGCTTTGGGTACCAAACGCATTTTAGCAATCGCTTTTCACCCCAAACCGATGGTCAATCCGAACGGATAATTCAAATACTCGAGGATATGTTGAGATGTTGCATCCTTGAGTTTAGTGGTTCATGGAACAGTATCGCCTTTGATTGAATTCGCCACAACAATAGCTTTCAATCAAGTATTAAGATGGCGCCTTACGAGGCTTTATACGGCCGTAAATGCCGTACCCCATTATTCGGGTGAACTTAGTGAAGGTAAATTCTTGGGTTGATTTGGTTAAGGATGCCGAGCAAAAGTTCGAGTAATTCGTGAAAGTTTGAAAGTCGCCGGATCGCCAAAAGTCGATGCGGATTTGAAAAGAAAAGATATTGAATATCATGTTGGAGACAAGGTCTTTCTCAAAGTTTCACCTTGGAAGAAGGTGCTTAGATTTGGTCGTAAGGGCAAATTGAGTCCGAGGTTCATCGGGCCATATGAAGTATCCGAACGAATTGTGCCATCGATATCGATTAATTTTGCCCCCGAGCTCGAAAGGATTCACAACGTTTTTCATGTCTCGATGCTTGACGATATAGGTCGATCCATCGCACGTAATTGCTCCATCCGAGATTGAGATTCACCTAATTTGAGCTATGAAGAGGAACCGTTCACATTATGAGGCGTGAAGTAAAAGAGTTGCGCAATAGGAAAATCCCGTTAGTGAAGGTGTTGTTGCATAAACACGGAATGGAAGAAGCCACTTGGGAACTTGAGGACTCTATGAAAGAGCGATACCGAGCCTATTTACGGTAAGATTTTCGGGACGAAAATTTCTTAAGTGGGGAGAGTTGTGACATCCCTAAATTGACCCTAGTCGGAAAGTGGTTTCGGGACCACTAAACCGAGTCATAATAATAATTAACCATCATAATTGATGCTCATTATATGTATATATGCATGTGTGAAAATTTCATGTTTGGATTTTGTTAATTGTAAGTGAATTTTTATCAAATAGGACTTATGTGAGAAAATTTAGAAATGTGCTAGGCAAATGTAAGGTGGCCTATTAATACATGTGGGAAAGTGTTGTCCTTGCATGTCAAATTAGCCAAAATGAAGCATGATGGCCGGCCATGCTATGGGTGGAAACATGTCTCCAACATGTTAGACTAGTGATGCATGTAGGAAACAATAAAATAAGAAAGTTAGCATTAAAGAAATGGAAAAAGAAAATGATGATAACAAAAAAAAAAAAAAAAAAAAGAGTGTGGATGCTTTCCCCCCCCTTGCCGTACATGAGAGGAACAAAAGCAAAGAAAGAAAGAAAAAAAAAAAGGGTGTTCATTCTCTCATTTTCTCCTTGCTTGGCCGAATATACTAAGAAGAAAGGGGGGAAAAAGCTTGAGAAAATCAGCCATGGGAGCTTACTAGACTAAGGTGTTTTGATACAAGAAGGTATGTTTTATGCCACTCTTGAAAATGCATGCATGATTTGGAGGATTGGTTCAAAATTTTCCTTGAATCTCAAATCGAAACTAAGTTGTTAGGTGAGTTAAAATTCGCCATGCATGTTGTTTTCCTTGGTGAGTGTTTTGATGTTGTTGTGATGAAAGCATGGAAATGAGTAAGTTCGAATGTTTAACAAAAGGAAATTTTGTGCCATTGAGTTCTTGTTGTTATGTGTGTGTGCATGAGTATTCGGCCATGCTATAGAATTTATGTTGCAACATGATTAATGCTTAATGAGATGTATAATAGTACTTGTGAATGAGCTTGAGAGTATTTAAACAATTAGACATGAAAAGGGTGGTAATGAGGCTGAAAAATTGTTGGATGGTTAATTGGGTAAGGAATGAAGCATTCGCCATATGGGGTACAAATGGGCATAGGTGTTAAATACCTTGTATTGGAAACTTTGATAAATAAGTAGCAATAAATTAAGATGAGATTGAGTAAATTTTCAGCTTAGTTGTGTTAAGTATTCGGCAATAACCATAATAATGCATGTGAATGCCGTATGTTTGTGTTTGATGGAGAGGTAAATTGTTTGATTTAGCTCAAGAGCAAAGGGGAACTAGATTGGACAAAGGAAAGGAGAAAGCAAACGAGTAGCCGATTTGGAACCGTTCTACCCCAAACAAAGTAAGTCATTAAGCACGATTTGATATTGCTTAAATGATTGTAAAATTTATACAATTGTGTTTAATGGGATGATATATATATATATGAATGAAAATGTATGTGTATGGAGTGATGACATTTGTTGAATGTAAAAGAAATAGTGAAATGTGTAGAAAGTTTGCTTTCGGCACTAAGTGTCTTGGGCAATACGTGTGTACGGTGACGAGATCGGCACTAAGTGTGCGTGCTGGAAATATATGGCACTAAGTGTGCGTGCTGGAAATATATGGCACTAAGTGTGCAAGCTGGAAAAATACTGACCTTTGGGTGTGCGAGCTCGGAGGGTATGGCAATGTGTGCGGGCTTAAATTACGTGGCACTAAGTGTGCGAAATCGAGTAGTAAGCACTGTGTGTGCGTACTTTAAATATATGGAGGGTGTGTCTCCATTGAATTGAGTATGGACAGCGGATCGGCTAAGTACATCGAGCTCATGACGAATAGAGAATACGTTCATGCTTGGGGTTGAAATTGGTAAGCCTTAAATCTATGTGATGATTGAAATTGTATGGTTGTGCTGGAAAATGAGTTAATGTGTAAAAATGCTTCGATTATCTTGTTGTGTAGAATATGAAATGTGGATGTATGAATTGGTACGAGATTGGACCGAAAGGTCCGAGGTATTATGGTATAGATTCGATATGGACGAGTACCTAGCCTCATTTGTTGTACATGTAGTAGTAACTTTATCAGTGGATTGATGAATGCTTATGACTTACTGAGTTGTAAACTCACTCGGTGTTTTTCTTGTCACCCATTTTAGGTCTCTCGGACTCGTATTGTTTGCGTGATCGGGACCGTCGTTGAAGTCATCACACCGGCTGAAATCTTGTGGTATTGTTTTTGTTGTTGAAGAACATTTGGCATGTATAGGCTATTATATTTTGTCGAATTGTGGGTTGTAAACTTTAAGCCATGTGAAAATGGCCTATGTGGTCGTCGAGTGGGATGCTAGAACCTATAGCCACGAGTCTTAGAAACTCAAATTTTGATAAGGTGGCCATTATTTGTGTCATGTATGATGGATGATTAAGGCCAAGGAAAAATTCATGAAATTGGCATAGTCTACTGCAGTAACTGTTGCGGACAGCAGCAGTGAGATGAGATTGAAAAATCACTAAAAATAGTAGAAGTAGAATTAAATAGTGAGTAAATTATGGAACTGAACCTTGATGAATCTATTTTTATATGGACGAAACGAAACGACCATATGAGCAGTATACTGAGAAATATTAAGGTTCTCGTGAGACAGGGCCAGAACGGTTTCTGGGTCCCCTGTCGCGACTTTGAAAATTTACCATAAATTATCCAGAAAGAATTAGGAGTCATGCCTTATATGTACAGATTCCATTTTGAGTCTAGTTTCATTAGAAAGAAACGGCACCAGTATTAAAGCCCTGTACAGAGAGATATTCAAGTTGTAACGCGCGAAGGTCAGAGCAGTCGGTCCCTGTAACATGGGTGACTTTAACTAATAAACTGTACCAATTGGCCCAACCAAAAATTATAAAAATAAATACATGGATGGGTATATGAGTCTAAATTCAGGGAAAATTTACGAAACCAGTTTCCGAGTTTTGAAACTCGAGATATGATTTTTAAGGCGACGGTGACGCAGTTTTCCAGCCTGACTGGTAATGTCAAATTGGTTGGTATCTTGAGAGGGTTTGGCCGTTAACCCCTCGTGTCCGACACCGGCGTCGGTCACGAGTTAGGGGTGTTACACATCACCAAGACATTCATATCACATTTTCATTTATCATCTTACCATATTGTTGTTATATCGATTTTTCAACCCGAGGGTTAAGTACATACCTGTTCAAAGTATCCATTTCACAACACTTACCAATACGTCCCTTTCATCTTGAGTATTCCTCCATTTCAGTAGAACTTTACCCATTGAACACATCGGAATATAATTCGGATACATGGAAAGTTTGCACATAAGTGCCACATATGTAGCCAAGCTACCATGTAACCCGCCCATAAGTGAACTCGGACTCAACTCAAGGAGCTCGGATGCCTAGTTACATCTCTCGAACTCGGACTCAACTCAACGAGTTCGGACGCTCGCATCCATAAGTGAACTCGGACTCAAATCAACAAGTTCGGATGCCCAAATATCCCAGTGACATGTCACTTGTATCCTAATCCATTCCTAAGGTTCAACGGGACATTTTTCCCAATCATATGTCTCAACCATCTTCTATGAAATGTCGATACCGATACTCGGTAGTATTTCACATTTTCCAAGTATATCACATAATTTGACATATTATCAAACAATTGTCACAAGTATGATATTTCATAATAATTATCATATCATTTAAATAACATTAAAACATTTAAAACAATAACTATGTTACTAACATTTACATATGAACTTACCTCAGATGCTAAAATGGCTACTTTTACCATTTCGTCCACAACTTGGAATTTTCCTATTTTAGCCCAATTTCAGTTTTCCTTGCTCTATCATTTAAAATATAGTCTAATTAGGACTCACATTATTCAAATTGACCCAAAATCATATTTTGGAAAAATTACAATTTTGCCCCTAAACTTTTGCATATTTACATTTTTGCCCCAAAGCTCGTAAATTAAACTTCAGCCTATTTTCTTTTGTTTTATGACATGCTGATCATTTTTCCCTTCTATGGAAACATCAAATTCTCACTCTAACATGTACTTATGACTATTAGGTATTTTTACCGATTAAGCCCTTTTACTCGCTTTTCACTTAAAACCGAGTAGCACAAGTTGTCTAACATAATTTAAAACCTCATATTCTATCATAAAACACCAAAATACACAAATTTCACTTATGGGTATTTTTCCAAATATAAACCCTAGGTTAAATTATTGCTAGCATAAGCTAAATCGAGCTACCGGGACTCTAAAAACGTAAAAATCATTAAAAACGAGGCTAGAACGGACTTACAATCAAGCTTGGAAGCTTGAAAAACCCTAGCCATGGTTTCTCCTTGCTATATTCGGCCATGGGGTTGAAGATGAGCAAAATTGGCTTTTACTTTTGTATTTTAATTCATTTTAATAACTAAATGACCAAAATACCCTTACTACTAAACTTTCCAAACATTCTTTCCATGTCCTAATTTTGTCCATGAACTTAAAATTGGTCAAATTGCTATTTAAGACCTCCTCATTAATATTCCAAAACAATTTCATACTAAAAACTTCTAGAATGCAAGTTTTGCAACTTATTCGATTTAGTCCCTACTTTCAATTTAAGCACTTTAGCCATAGAATTTCATCACGAAATTTTCACACAATCATGCAATCATATCATAGACCTTAAAATAATCATAAAATAATTATTTCTATCTCGAATTTTGTGGTCATGAAACCACTATTCGACTAGGCCCAAAATCGATATTACAACTCTCCCCTTTGAGGATTTTCGCCCCGAAAATCTTACCGTAAAAGTGGTCTTCACTTTTAATCTCATATTCAAGTACAAAGAACTTGCACTTAGACTGCACCTCTAATACATCTCTTCAATTTCTCATATGATCTAAAAGCTTACGCCTCAACTCTTAAGCTCGTTTTAAATTTTCAACCCTTCTCGCTTCCCATGATATCATGACATAAAACCCGGATCTCAACTTGATTTAATGGAGACCGAATTCCAAGAAATCCAACAATCAAAGAGACACGAAATTCCATGAATCGATGAGTAGGAATTCATTCAATACAGATATGATTTATAGATCTCGCCAAACATTTAACAATAGGATACATCACATTTTCCTCTTTCCGCCATAGAAATAATTTCGATATGGCCTCAAGAATAATCCTTCTCATTTCCATCCCAATATCAACACCGACAAGGATAATTTTGATAGATCCCAATGCTCGGCTTTAACCCCTTTAACAACTCCGATTTTATGTAACATCGGATGCTCTAAACTATCACATTACCTCACCGTCTTGAAACACATCACAATTCATACAATAGTACATTCTTGAAAGTCGAAGTCTTTGCTCAATGTAGACTAGTCTAGTTCGGGACGCTTGATTACCAATATTCTCATCTATCCGAACTCGTCAACATGTAATAAACTTTTCACTTTCACAAGATGGAAACCTTATCATTCGTAGTGACTTAAACTAATATCCAACTCTTTTCTAATAAATATACACTTCTTGTTCAAACTATTTACTCTTTTATCCGTACAAAATGAAATTCTATTATCAGGCTTGGGAAAAATAATCCTGACATAATTGTCACATGAAATCTTTCAAATAAATAATTTACCATACCGACTGAAACTCGCGCTTTTATCACCTATGCCTTTACTGATGTCAAATCCTTACACAGAAATTAGAAAAAATCCCAATACTAAAATCACCACATTACTAAGATCAAATTAGAAGTATAGTCATATTTGATATGATTATCACGAGCTGAAGAACGCACTTCGAACACGAGTCATAATTGACAAATTATGGAACAAAGATAACAAGGAAACCGAATAAAGAAATCCAAGATAGAGAAACCCGAAATAAAGACATCCAGAATAAAGAGATCCAGGATAAAGAAACCCAAGATACGATACTATGTCGGAGAATCGAAAACCAAACTCATAGAGAAAATACGGAATACCCTGATAATTCTTCAAAGAAAGAAAGTCCAGAAGAAAACATCATTTAATCCCACTGAAATCAAATACAACAAGATCAATAAATCTTCCCATACATATATATCAGATGAAGCATCAAGTAGAAGAAACAAAATCATAATCATACGTATTCTCTCATCAATTCTTATCAGATGAAATGTAATAGAATACCCGATGAAATAGAGCAATATAAATTATAAACCAGTTAGACTACCAATGCTTTCATCCAACACCAGAATTAGAAGACATTCCCATATAACAAGAATTTCTTCAGAAGATCAATAGCCATAGAAATATTTTTGAGAACGGGTAAACACATAGAACATCTCAAAAGAGATCGCTAAATCATCCGATCAACTGTCACACTCGAGATAGTTCACATTTCAATTATCATTTCCCCAACTAGTTCTCTGCTGTCACAAATTTCATATTAAACCATTCACTAAAGAAGGCCAATTCTGAATAAATTTCGATTTACACTTTTCTCGACCTTGCACCTGAGTAATTCGGTTTACCAAGGAGAATTCCTTTTCTATCTGGGACAGTGCATAACTCCAATAATCTTTACGTCAATCCGATACTTTCTTGGCTCGACTTTACTTATCAGCTCATTTTCAATCTCTAATCATACTTATAATTATTCTATCACTTTGTACTCTTTGGGTTCTCAACAGGAAACTTATTCAATACAAATCTCATGAAATTCCATTATAAGTACCACTTGGTAAGGGGAGGGTTGTAGGACCTCGACTCGACTTTCTTATACATACACATATGACACAACTTCCATCATCATAGTAACATCATCAAAATCATGTCATTCATTCATGTTGGCTTACACCAATTTTCCTATTGTCCCATTTAGACAATATACTTATGCATACATTCTATGTTTTCTAGACACTTTACTTATCCATTCATTTAATTAAATTAATTCATGCTCATGACATTATATAAGGCCAAACAAACATAGATATTTGCATCACAATCACAACTTTCATTTCGTGCATCATCATGTACATATCATTACAATTATATAATTCAGTCCAACAATTTAACATAGATAAGTTCATTTCATTATAATCCTTTATCTCATAAAAATTATATATCATTAACATTTATCAACATTCAACGTCCAAATCAAGACAAGGACATTTTCACTCGTATCATAATATTATGACCTTTATTCATACCTCTACTACTTTCTATTTATTCCGTTCATCTTATCAAGTAAGCCACATACACTACATCATATGAGCATTAAGCAAATATGAATATTTATCACATATGTATCATAAACTTTTATTCATACTTTTCTGAACCGAGACTTATCATAATCATAACTTTACTGAAATACCTTCACATAACATTGAACATGGTCGGCACATTTCGGTTGGAGAGTACCTGTCTAAATAAGACGGTACTCATACGCGTCGGAAGACATCACACTATCACGATCGCTGGCATGTATAGCTAAACTTTTACACATGCTAGGTTAGTCGAGAACCGACTAAACCTGCTCGATACCACTAAATGTAATGCCCGTGCACCGAGACCGTTGTCGAGTCGAACACGAGGTGTTAACGGACTTAATTCATTACTTAAACAACTTATACAATTCATTTTAAAATTTCCAAACAAGTCGGCTAATCGCATCACATCGCTTTAAAAATCATATCTCGAGTTCAAACTCAAATCCAATTCTGTAAATTTTTCCTGAAACTAGACTCATATATCTATCTACTAATTATTTTCTAGAATTTTTGGTCAGGCTAATTAGTACAGTTTATTAGTTAAAGTCTCCCTTGTTTCAGGGTTTGACTACTCTGACCTCTGTGTATTACAAATCAGATATCTCCCTCTATAGAGCTTCAATGACTATGCCGTTTGTCTCTAATAAAACTAGACTAAATAAGGAATCTTTACATATAAAGAATGACTTCTAATTATCTTTGTAAAATTTATGGTGAATTTACAAAGTCAGAACAGGGGATCCAGAAATCGCTCTGGCCCTGTTTCACAAAAATTTAAACATCTCATAAAATATAGCTTATATACCTGTTTCGCTTCTTCCATATGAAAATAGACTCATCAAGCTTCGATTCCATAACTTATTCATTAGTTAATTCCATTTCTACTATTTTTAGTGATTTTTCAAATTCACATCACTACTGCTGTCTGAATCTATTTTATGGTAAATTTTACCTATTTCATGGTTTCCATGGATTAGTTAGTAATTTGACATACATAACACCAAATATGATCATGATTAGCCATTCCAATGGCTAATCATTACCAAGCATTTCCATACCACTCAATAACCATATCATAAGACCATATATACAAAATGATTATAATGCTATACATGCCATACTCAAAATATACAAGCCATTATGCCAAGATGGTATACGGATAGTGTGAGCGAGCCTCCGACCGTTCCTGATTTCCGAGCTGGCTTGTCAAAACTACAAGGAATGAAAAGGAGGGAGTAAGCATAAATTCTTAATAAGTTCACATGCAAATAGCAAGTAACTAACCATATAAGCAAACATAAAACATCATTTGCATAATCATCACCAAGACATTCATATCGCATTTTCATTTATCATCTTACCATATTGTTGTTATATCGATTTTTCAACCCGAGGGTTAAGTACATACCTGTTCAAAGTATACATTTCACAACACTTACCAATACGTCCCTTTCATCTTGAGTATTCCTCCATTTCAGTAGAACTTTACCCGTTGAACACATGAATATAATTGGATACATGGAAAGTTTGCACATAAGTGCCACATATGTAGCCAAGCTACCATGAAACCCGCCCATAAGTGAACTCGGACTCAACTCAATGAGCTCGGGCGTTCGCACCATAAGTGAACTCGGACTCAACTCAACGAGCTCGGATGCCTAGTTACATCTCTTGAACTCGGACTCAACTCAACGAGTTTGGACGCTCGCATCCATAAGTGAATTCGGACTCAACTCAACAAGTTCGGATGCCCATGTGACAGCCCAAAATTAACCCTAGTCGGAAGGTGGTCTCGGGACCACAAAACCGAGGCATAAAAATAATTAAAAATTTATTTTGATGCCTATAATATGTGTGTGCTCATGTATGACATTTTATGATGATTGATTTAGTGTTATAACGGTGAATTCCACAAGAAAGGACTTAGTAATGAACTTTGAAAGTATGATAGGAAATGTGTGATGACTAATTAAAGCATGCATGCAAAATAATGGACTTGCATGTCAAATTCCCCTTTATAGGTGGTGGCCGGCCATGACAAGGAGGATGGGCTAAACATGTCATGAAACATGTTTTGTTGGTGCATTAGGGTGAAATAATAAACAAAGGTGTATGGGTGATAAAAAATGAAAAAAAAATGTGTGTGAGTGTGGTAATCCCCCATTGCCGTGAGTTGTAGAGAAGGAAAGAAAAAATTTTGTTCATCCTTTCTTTGAGCCAAAACTAAGGAAGAAGGAGGATTTTGCTTTATGCTTGGTTTGGAAGAGATCTAGAAGGAGATTTGGCTAAGTTTGCATCAAGATTAAGGTATGTATGAGGTTGTGTTAGGAGTTTCATGCATGTTTTGGTTGCTAACTTGATGTGCATGTTAGCCATGGCTCAAATCTTTGTTAAGCCATGGAAATGGTATTTGGCCAAAGTTGTTATGGTGATAAAGCCATTGCATGCTAAGTGTGAAGCTTGATGATGATGCATGCAATGATGGATTGTCTACTCTTGAGTAAGATTTTGAGCTTTCTTTTGTTTTATCATGATTGAAGTTGAAAAGGAGCATGATTGTCATATTCGCCATGATGCATTCATGAGCATGGTTCATGCTTCTTGCATGTTAGTTAAAATTTGTGTTTTGGATGGCTATGGACACCTTGAAATTGGCCATGCTCATATATGTATATATATGTTTGCACATGATGTTTTGGTTATGAAGGAAGTGATGAATAAGTTTGTTTAAAGAAGAAGATGTTGAAGAATAATTGTGAAATTGTAAGCACATTCGCCTAGCACACATATGAGTGCTTGATGCTATATTGTAAGTTTTGAGCTACAATATGCAAAGCATTAACTAGTAAAATGCATGCTGTTTTTGTGTGGTATTAAGTGCATAATTGGCCTCAACATGGACAAGTATATTCGGCCTTGGGTAGCCTATTGAAGGCCTTAGCTTTTCCTTGATGCTCGAATAAATTGTATTGAATTGCTTGATGTAGTATAAAATGTGCATGACCATTGTGTATTCAAGCTAAAGGGTGGCCATATGACCATTTAAATTCCTTGTCATATTCGCCATAAGCTAGCACAATGAGGTTTTGATAAATTGAATTTGTTTGAATTAGCTCAAGAGCTAAGAGGGCCACAATTGGACAAGGGGAAGGAAAAAGTAATCGAATAGCCGTAAAAGCCGTTCGACAACATCCGAGGTAAGTCCTCAAGAAGTGACCTTACTTGAATTATGTGGAATGAAATATGGATGTATTGATTATTGATTTATGTGTGTATGAGTATTCGAATGATACCCGGGCTAAGTCCCGAAGGCGATTATGTTAGTGATTATAATTGTGTTTGAGCCTTAGTAACGAAAATAAATATGTATGTCCAATGATTATTGATGTATGTGTGCATGAGAAATTGAATGATATCCTGCTAAGCCTCAAGACAATTATGCTGGAAATTATAACGGGTTAAGACCAAGGCAATTGTGCTAGTGGCTACATCCGGCTAAGACCAAGGCATTCGTGCGAAGTCATTCTATCCGGGCTAAGACCAAGGCATTTGTGCAAATCGTGATATCCGGGTTAAGTCCCGTGAGGCCTTGGTGCGGGTTACCATAACCGGGCTATGTCCCAAGGCGATTGATCGAGTAGCGACATCCGGTTAAACTCGAAGGTATGTGATTTGAAAATTATAAGCTTGCTGGAAAATTTCAGCTAATGCACTTGTGAAATTTCCCAATGACAAGGTAAGTGCGTGTGTGCTTTATGCGCTAGGAGTAAGCGTGTGAATATCCGCTCCTATGATGGAACGAGTTATCGGCCTTAATGAAGCCGTTATTTGTGTATGAACATAAGAGTTGGGATGGTGAAGTAAGTATGATTATGTGAATGTGCATTAATGAAATGATGCATTTAACTATGTGAATGTATTGCTGTAATTAGAGTTGATTATATTCCTTGAGACTTACTAAGCATAAAATGCTTACTCCGCCGCTTTGGCTCTCGTTTTCTAGATTTCGTCAAGCAATCGGATTTGGGATCGTTGAAGTCGAAGTCATCCACACTATCAAGCCTCCATTTTGGTATAAATTTTTGGTTGAACTTGAGATGGCATGTATAGGACTACCCCTTGTTTGTTAAATATGTTGTAATGTAAGTATGTACGGCCATGCGAAAATGGCTCGAAAAGGGAAGCATGAACTTAGACTAATTGTGGGTTGTTTGTATATATATATATGGTGTCATGATGTGACTATGAATTGGAAATGGGAATGTTGGTCACATGATCAGCCATTGGCATGGTTAAAATGATCATATGTGGACCTATGTAAGGCAAGACTAGTTGGTTCATGGAGACTACAAAATAGGTAAGACCTACCTTAAAAACAGATGCTGCCAGCTGCAGTAACGTGAATGTGAAAAATCACCAAAATTTGTAGGAATGGTATTAAATAGTGAATCAGCTATGTAAATGAACATTGATGAGTCTATTTTCATATGGAAGAAACGAAATGGTCATAGGAGTTACATGTTAAGAGATATTAAAGCTATTGTAAGACAGGGCCAGAACGGTTTCTGGGTTCCCTGTCGCAACTTTAAAATTTACTATAAATTATCCAGAAATAATTAGGAGACATACCTTATATGTACAGATTCCATTTTGAGTCTAGTTTCATTAGAAACAAACGGCACCAGCATTAAATCCCTGTACCGAGAGATATTCAAGTTATACCGCGCGAAGGTCAGAGCAGTCGATCCCTGTAACATGGGTGACTTTAACTAATAAAATGTACCAATTGGCCCGACCAAAATTCTAGAAATAAATCCATGGATGGATATATGAGTCTAAATTCAGGAAAATTTACGAAACCAGTTTCGAGTTTTGAAACTCGAGATATGATTTTAAGGCGACAGTGACGCAGTTTTTCCAGCCTGACCTGAAATGTCCAATGGATGGGCAAAACAAGTGAACTTGGCTTGCTAACCCCTCGTGTCCGACACCGGCGATGGTCTCGGGTTCGGGTGTTACAATTTTATTGGTATCGAGCCACGGTTTAGTCGATTCTAGGACTACCGTGAGGTGTTTGGGGTCTAGCTATACATGCCATTAAATGATAAATCGATAGTGTGGTGATTTCGACAATTTGACTTTGAGTTTGTTTATAGCAATGGATCCCGATCCCAACCGAGCAATAGCTGATGATGTGGAGAGTGTGGCGCTGCCCCTGACAAGGGACAAGATGTGGCGGACTCTCAACCTATGGCCAGCAATCCGAATGATGAGGCTAGGCAAGCCTTTTATAGTGTGATGAACGAATGGTTTAATCAATACATTCGAACTAACACTACCGTCCCACAACCTCCATTCCCGACAAATGCAACCCCAAGACCTACAATACCTCCGTGAATCGACCAAATAAGGTCAAGTAAGCCCCAATGATAGGATTCGAAAACATGGGGCCACTGAATTTAAAGCTACGGATGATGATGATGCCGAACGAGCTGAATTTTGGTTGGACAACACTATCCGGTGCTCGATGAGCTATCTTGTACACCGATGAGTGCTTAAAGTGTACCATCTCCTTGCTACGTGATTCCACCTACTATTGGTGGAGTACTCGACTGTGGTACCTAGAGAGCAAGTGACTTGGGAATTCTTTCAAACCAAATTCGAAAAAAAAAAAAAGTATATCATCGAGATTCATCGACCAAAAGCGAAGGGAATTTCTTGATCTTAAGCAAGGTTCTATGTCGGTTACTCGACTATGAACGAAAATTTGTGAGGCTTAGCCGATACACGCGAGAATGCATTTCGTCCAAGCTATTATGTGTAAACGCCGAGGATGGGTTGAATGATGATATAAGGATGTTCGTTGGCATTCTCGAAATACGAGAGATCGTAGTACTTGTTGAGCGAGCTTGTAAAGTCGAAGAGCTTAGAAAGGAGAAACAAAAAGCTGATGTGGGAACTTGAGAATTCGAAGAGGTCCTCGGAAAGTCTCTTCAACAGCAATCAAGAGATTTCGAGATGATGTGAACCGGTCTAGAGGCGCTTTGGGCTTTTCTAGACGAGGACGCGATCGACCCCTGTGACCACACGAGTCACTTGATCGCTGATGGTGGAAATGATCGCGAGAGAGGGCGGAGTGTCAACATTGTGGCAAATGGCATTCGGGAGCTGTTGGTTTCGTGATCGCTCCCGCTATAAGTGTGGATCGGCCGACCACTTTAGGAAGGATTGCCCGAGGATGCTTGAGCAGAATGTGAGTCGAGTGGAAACTCGGGTGCTACCATTGCTCAAGGTAGGCCACCTAGAAATATGGGCAATGTCGTTGGCGGTCGAGAGGATCTAGAGATGCTACCATCGATCCGAGGCTCGTGCTCTGCGAGGACTTATGCCATACGCGACGCCGAGGATCTTGCCTCTCCGGATGTCATTCACGGTGCTTTCACTCTTTTCAATACTAATGTGATTGCTTTGATTGACCCCGGTTCTACTCAATCTTATATATGTGAAACCTTAGCATCCAAAGAAGACTTTGCCTATTGAGTCTCATTGAGTTTGTAATTCGGTGTCAAACCCTTGGGTCATTACGTGCTTGTCAACAAAGTGTGCAAGAAAAGTCCCTTAGTGTTCCGAGGTTCTTGTTTCGGCGGACTTGATGCTTTTGCCGTTCGATGAATTCAACGTTATTCTTGGTTTGAATGGGTTGACCATGCACGATGCGGTCGTAAATTGCAAAAGCAAGACTATCGATTTGAGGTGCGCGAATAACGAGATAATTCGGGTTAAGTCTACGGACTTAAAGGGGTTGCCAGCTGTAATATCAGCGATGTTGGCCCGAAATATGTAAGAAAAGGGTGCGAAGCGTACCTTGCGTCACGCATCGATGACAAGGAATCGAGAAGAAACCCGAATCTGTGCCCGTGGTTTGTGAATACCGGATGTTTTCCGAAGAATTGCGGGTTTACCACTGTTCGGAAATAGAATTTGGCATCGAATTGGTACTGGTACCACTCCAATTTCGATAGCTCCATATCGTATGGCACCAACGAATTAAAGGAGTTGAAAGCTCGGTTGCAAGAATTGGTGGATAGAGGTTTTGCTCGCCCGAGTTTTTCGTCTTGGGTGCGCGTGTTGTTCGTGAAGAAGAAGGATGGAACCATGCGACTATGCATCGACTATCGTCAACTTAATAAAGCGACGATAAAGAACAAATATCCGTTGCCACGTATTGATGACTTGTTCGATCAACTGAAGGGAGCCTCGGTGTTCTCGAAAATAGATTTGAGATCGGGCTACTATCAATTGCGAATCCGAGATTCGAGACGTGCCCAAGGCGCCTTAAGCGAGATATGGTCACTATGAGTTCCTAGTGATGCCGTTTGGGCTCACTAATGCCCCTGCGGTATTTATGGATTTAATGAATCGGATCTTTAGACCATATTTGGATCGATTCGTAGTCGTGTTCGTTGATGACATCTTGGTCTATTCAAGAAATGAGACCGAACATGCTTTGAACACTGCGGTTAGTCTTTGCAAATTTTACGGGACAAGCAATTATATGCTAAGTTCAAGCAAGTGTGAGTTCCGTTAAGAGAGGTTAGCTTCTTGGGTCATGTGGTATTTGCATCGGGTATTCGAGTAACCGAATAAAATTTCAGCCATACTTAATTGGAAGCCTCGAGAAATATTATGAGGTTCGAGCTTTTTGGGGCTTGCGGTTATTACCGACGATTTGTAAAGGCTTCTCAACGATAGCCACGCCGATGACGGTTACTCCAAAAGGACGTTAAGTTCGAATGGACGGAGAAATGCCAAAAAGTTTCGATCAATCGAAAACTTATTTGACTGAAGCCCCAATTCTAGTGCAACCCGAGTCCGGCAAGGAGTTTGTCATCTATAGCGACGCCTCTCTACTTGGGTTAGGTTGCGATTAATGCAAGAAGGTCGAGTTGTGGCCTATGCGTCGAGGCAATTAAAGCCACATGAGAAAAATTATCCGACTCATGATCTCGAATTGGCCGCCATCGATTCGCCTTTAAAGATTTGGCGACACTACTTATTTGGTGAAAGGTGCCATGTATACTCGGATCACAAAAGTCTCAAATATTTGATGACCCAAAGAGACTTAAATCTGCGACAAAGACGTTGGCTTGAGCTGTTAAAGGATTATGAGTGATCATTGACTATCACCCGGGAAAGGCGAATGTGGTTGCGGATGCCTTGAGTCGTAAATCGTTATTCGCTTTCGAGCGATGAACGATGCACTTGTCTGCATTCGATCCGATAGTGTGTTAGTAGCTGAATTGAAAGCCAAACCACTATTGATACATCAAATTCGAGAAGCTCGTAAAGTCGACGACGAGTTGGCGCAAAACGGCTGAGTGTGTTCCAAACAAGGATTCGAGTTTCAAATCGATGATGACGATTGTTTGAGGTTCAAAAGTCGCTCTGTGTGTTCCAAAGAATTGAACTCATTTCGATAATTCTGAATGAAGCCCATTGTAGCCGAATGGCAATCCACCGGGAGTATGAAGATGTACAATGATTTGAAACGTCGATTTTGGTGGCATGGTATGAAGCGAGACATCTCGACTTTGTTTGAGATGTTTAATATGTCAACAAGTGAAAGCGGAACATCGGTGCCTTCAGATTACTTCACCAATCACGATACCCGAGTGGAAATGGGATCGAGTCACAATGGACTTTGTATCCGGACCGCCATTGTCGCAAGTAAGAAGGATGCGGTTTGGGTCGTGGTAGATCGATTGACTAAGTCGGCCCACTTTGTCCCCGTGACGCACGGATTTTTCAATTGACAAATTAGTTGAATTGTACGTTTTCAGTTGTGAGATTACACGGGTGCCTATTTCCATCGTGTCGGATAGAGATCCGAGATTTACCTCGTGATTTTGGAAAAAGTTGCAAGAAGCTTTGGGTACCAAGTTGCATTTCAAAGACCGCCTTTCACCCCCAAACCGATGGTCAATCCGAGCGGATAATTCGAGATACTTGAGGATATGTTAAGATGTTGCGTCCTCGAGTTTAGTGGTTTATGGGAACGGTATTTGCCGTTGATTGAATTCGCCACAACAACAACTTTCAATCAAGTATTAAGATGGCACCTTACGAGGCCTTGTACGGTCGTAAATGCCGTACACCATTGTTTTGGTGAGCTCGGTGAAAGCAAGATTTTCGGGTGGATTTGATTAGGGATTTGAATGAAAGTGAAAGTAATCCGTGAAAGTCTCAAGATAGCCTCCGATCGTTAGAAGTCGTGACGCGGACCAAGCGTAAGGATATCGAGTATCGTGGGTGATAAAGTGTTTCTCAAGGTATCGCCTTGGAAAAAGATACTCGATTCTACCGTAAGGGCAAGTTGAGCCCGAGGTTCATTGGGCCATATGAGATATCCGAAGCGAGTCGATCCAAAGTGGCATATCGTTTGATTTTGCCCCGAACTCGAAAAGGTTCACGATGTCTTTCACGCTTCGATGCTTTGACGCTATAGATCCGATCCATCGCACGTGATTAGTCCATCGAAATTGAAATTCAAGCTAATATGAGTTATGAGGAAGAACCGATTCGTATCCTATCACGAGAAGTGAAAGAGTTGTGAAACAAGCGGGTTCCGCTAGTAAAAGTGTTATGGCTCAAGCACGGGATAGAAGAAGCTACTTGGGAGACCGAGAACTCTATGAAAGAGCGATATCCAAACCTATTTACGGTAAGATTTTCGGGACGAAAATTTCTTAAGTGGGGAGAGTTGTGACACCCAAAATTGACCCTAGTCGGAAGGTGGTCTCGGGACTATTAAAACCGAGGCATAAAAATAATTAAAATTTATTTTGATGCCTATAATATGTGTGTGCTCATGTATGACATTTTATGATGATTGATTTAGTGTTATAAGGGTGAATTCCACAAGAAAGGACTTAGTAATGAACTTTGAAAGTATGATAGGAAATGTGTGATGACTAATTAAAGCATGCATGCAAAATAATGGACTTGCATGTCAAATTCCCCCTTTTATAGGTGGTGGCCGGCCATGACAAGGGAGGATGGGCTAAACATGTCATGAAACATGTTTTGTTGGTGCATTAGGGTGAAATAATAAACAAAGGTGTATGGGTGATAAAAAATGAAAAAAAAAATGTGTGTGAGTGTGGTAATCCCCCCCATTGCCGTGAGTTGTAGAGAAGGAAAGAAAAAATTTTGTTCATCCTTTCTTTGAGCCAAAACTAAGGAAGAAGGAGGATTTTTGCTTCATGCTTGGTTTGGAAGAGATCTAGAAGGAGATTTGGCTAAGTTTGCATCAAGATTAAGGTATGTATGAGGTTGTGTTAGGAGTTTCATGCATGTTTTGGTTGCTAACTTGATGTGCATGTTAGCCATGGCTCAAATCTTTGTTAAGCCATGGAAATGGTATTTGGCCAAAGTTGTTATGGTGATAAAGCCATTGCATGCTAAGTGTGAAGCTTGATGATGATGCATGCAATGATGGATTGTCTACTCTTGAGTAAGATTTTGAGCTTTCTTTTGTTTTATCATGATTGAAGTTGAAAAGGAGCATGATTGTCATATTCGCCATGATGCATTCATGAGCATGGTTCATGCTTCTTGCATGTTAGTTAAAATTTGTGTTTTGGATGGCTATGGACACCTTGAAATTCGCCATGCTCATATATGTATATATATGTTTGCACATGATGTTTTGGTTATGAAGGAAGTGATGAATAAGTTTGTTTAAAGAAGAAGATGTTGAAGAATAATTGTGAAATTGTAAGCACATTCTGCCTAGCACACATATGAGTGCTTGATGCTATATTGTAAGTTTTGAGCTACAATATGCAAAGCATTAACTAGTAAAATGCATGCTGTTTTTGTGTGGTATTAAGTGCATAATTGGCCTCAACATGGACAAGTATATTCGGCCTTGGGTAGCCTATTGAAGGCCTTAGCTTTTCCTTGATGCTCGAATAAATTGTATTGAATTGCTTGATGTAGTATAAAATGTGCATGACCATTGTGTATTCAAGCTAAAGGGTGGCCATATGACCATTTAAATTCCTTGTCATATTCGCCATAAGCTAGCACAATGAGGTTTTGATAAATTGAATTTGTTTGAATTAGCTCAAGAGCTAAGAGGGCCACAATTGGACAAGGGGAAGGAAAAAGTAATCGAATAGCCGTAAAAGCCGTTCGACAACATCCGAGGTAAGTCCTCAAGAAGTGACCTTACTTGAATTATGTGGAATGAAATATGGATGTATTGATTATTGATTTATGTGTGTATGAGTATTGAATGATACCCGGGCTAAGTCCCAAGGCGATTATGTTAGTGATTATAATTGTGTTTGAGCCTTAGTAACGAAAATAAATATGTATGTCCAATGATTATTGATGTATGTGTGCATGAGAAATTGAATGATATCCGGGCTAAGCCCAAGACAATTATGCTGGAAATTATAACCGGTTAAGACCAAGGCAATTGTGCTAGTGGCTACATCCGGCTAAGACCAAGGCATTCGTATGAGTCATTCTATCCGGCTAAGACCCAAGGCATTTGTGCAAATCGTGATATCCGGGTTAAGTCCCATAGGCCTTGGTGCGGGTTACCATAACCGGGCTATGTCCCAAGGCGATTGATCGAGTAGCGACATCCGGTTAAACTCGAAGGTATGTGATTTGAAAATTATAAGCTTGCTGGAAAATTTCAGCTAATGCACTTGTGAAATTTCCCAATGACAAGGTAAGTGCGGTGTGTGCTTTATGCGCTAGGAGTAAGAGCGTGTGAATATCCGCTCCTATGATGGAACGAGTTATCGGCCTTAATGAAGCCGTTATTTGTGTATGAACATAAGAGTTGGGATGGTGAAGTAAGTATGATTATGTGAATGTGCATTAATGAAATGATGCATTTAACTATGTGAATGTATTGCTGTAATTAGAGTTGATTATATTCCTTGAGACTTACTAAGCATAAAATGCTTACTCGCCGCTTTGGCTCTCGTTTTCTAGATTTCGCTCAAGCAATCGGATTTGGGATCGTTGAAGTCAAGTCATCCACACTATCAAGCCTCCATTTTGGTATAAATTTTGGTTGAACTTGAGATGGCATGTATAGGACTACCCTTGTTTGTTAAATATGTTGTAATGTAAGTATGTACGGCCATGCGAAAATGGCTCGAAAAGGGAAGCATGAACTTAGACTAATTGTGGGTTGTTTGTATATATATATATGGTGTCATGATGTGACTATGAATTGGAAATGGGAATGTTGGTCACATGATCAGCCATTGGCATGGTTAAAATGATCATATGTGGACCTATGTAAGGCAAGACTAGTTGGTTCATGGAGACTACAAAATAGGTAAGACCTACCTTAAAAACAGATGCTGCCAGCTGCAGTAACGTGAATGTGAAAAATCACCAAAATTTGTAGGAATGGTATTAAATAGTGAATCAGCTATGTAAATGAACATTGATGAGTCTATTTTCATATGGAAGAAACGAAATGGTCATAGGAGTTACATGTTAAGAGATATTAAAGCTATTGTAAGACAGGGCCAGAACGGTTTCTGGGTTCCCTGTCGCAACTTTAAAATTTACTATAAATTATCCAGAAATAATTAGGAGACATACCTTATATGTACAGATTCCATTTTGAGTCTAGTTTCATTAGAAACAAACGGCACCAGCATTAAAGCCCTGTACAGAGAGATATTCAAGTTATACCGCGCGAAGGTCAGAGCAGTCGATCCCTGTAACATGGGTGACTTTAACTAATAAACTGTACCAATTGGCCCGACCAAAAATTCTAGAAATAAATCCATGGATGGATATATGAGTCTAAATTCAGGGAAAATTTACGAAACCAGTTTCCGAGTTTTGAAACTCGAGATATGATTTTTAAGGCGACAGTGATGCAGTTTTTCCAGCCTGACTGGAAATGTCCAATGGATGGGCAAAACAAGTGAACTTGGCTTGCTAACCCCTCGTGTCCGACACCGGCGATGGTCTCGGGTTCGGGGTGTTACAGCCCAAATATCCCAGTGACATGTCACTTGTATCCTAATCCATTCCTAAGGTTCAACGGGACATTTTTCCCAATCATATGTCTCAACCATCTTCTATGAAATGTCGATACCGATACTCGGTAGTATTTCACATTTTCCAAGTATATCACATAATTTGACATATTATCAAACAATTGTCACAAGTATGATATTTCATAATAATTATCATATCATTTAAATAACATTAAAACATTTAAAACAATAACTATGTTACTAACATTTACATATGAACTTACCTCGTATGCGAAAATGGCTACTTTTACCATTTCGTCCATAACTTGGAATTTTCCCCATTTTAGCCCGAATTTCAGTTTTCCTTGCTCTATCATTTAAAATATAGTCTAATTAGGACTCACATTATTCAAATTGACCCAAAATCATATTTTGGAAAAATTACAATTTTGCCCTAAACTTTTGTATATTTACATTTTTGCCCCAAAGCTCGTAAATTAAACTTCAGCCTATTTTCTTTTGTTTTATGACATGCTGATCATTTTTTCCTTCTATGGAAACATCAAATTCTCACTCTAACATGTACTTATGACTATTAGGTATTTTTACCGATTAAGCCCTTTTGCTCGTTTTCACTTAAAACCGAGTAGCACAAGTTGTCTAACATAATTTAAAACCTCATTTTCTCTCATAAAACACCAAAATACACAAATTTCACTTATGGGTATTTTTCCAAATATAAACCCTAGGTTAAATTATTGCTAGCATAAGCTAAATCGAGCTACCGGGACTCCAAAAACGTAAAAATCATTAAAAACGAGGCTAGAACGGACTTACAATCGAGCTTGGAAGCTTGAAAAACCCTATCCATGGTTTCTCCTTGCTATATTCGGCCATGGGGTTAAAGATGAGCAAAATTGGCTTTTACTTTTGTATTTTAATTCATTTTAATAACTAAATGACCAAAATACCCTTACTACTAAACTTTCCAAAAATTCCTTCCATGTCCTAATTTTGTCCATGAACTTAAAATTGGTCAAATTGCTATTTAAGACCTCCTCATTAATATTCCAAAACAATTTCATACTAAAAACTTCTAGAATGCAAGTTTTACAACTTATTCGATTTAGTCCCTACTTTCAATTTAAGCACTTTAGGCATAGAATTTCATCACGAAATTTTCACACAATCATGCAATCATATCATAGACCTTAAAATAATCATAAAATAATTACTTCTATCTCGAATTTTGTGGTCACGAAACCACTATTCCGACTAGGCCCAAAATCAGGATATTATAGAAATGGCCTTGGCCGTGTCTACTACATAGCCTGGCCCAATATTCTCCACACATCCGTATGATTTACCCGTGTAGGGCCCATAAGCCCTAGGGCCCACATGGCCCATTTTGGCCCAGAACGGCCTATGCCCTTGAAATCACTCATGGTGGCCTCTACGATCAAACGCCCAGGTTTATGTGTTCGGATTACCACACGAGCGAGCGTACGCTTGTGTTGTGTCGATGGTCACTTATTTCGGCTTTTACCGATTTAGGAGTAGGGCAATGTTTTTACACACCTTGTTTGCTAAAAGTGCTAACAATCCACGAGTACCAAAACCTACATTCATTCAAGGCATTCAATTAGTCGTTTGACAATAGGGTTAATCACCCTCTATTGAACACTTAACCCAAAACCAGTCGTGTTCAAAACGAATATCACTTTAACAATAACACTCGAACACTAACAATGTTGCTTACCCCAACTGCTCCAAACAGTGTAGTCAACATTTCCGAAATTAGGCCACGCTTATTGTGATGTTGCTGCCATAATAATTTGACATAATTGAATGTTAGGAACTTTTACAACAACCAATATTACAATAGTAGAGGCATAGTACAGAAATAGAATTAAAAAATTGCAACACGTAGCACAGAAATAGAATTAAAAAATTGGTAGAGAGGGTAATAGAGAAAGTTCAGCACCATAAGGGTAAAGAAAAGATGGAAGAAAGAATCGGCAAGAATCGAGAGAAAGAGGGAATTTTAAACTTAGCAATAATCAATGATTTTCGGCAGGCTGAAAGAGAAAAAAATAGTAGCAAAGAGGAGAGGAAAAGAAAATTGGTGAACAAGGGGAACAAATAAACGATCTCCGAAGGAAAAACGAAGTGGAAAAAGAAGAAGAAAAGAAACCAGGAGGAACCTTTGCAAAAATTCAGCCTTTCAGCAAGGAAAATAGTTGATAGGAGCTAAGAATGAGAAAAAACCAAACTCTAGCTGAAAATTTTGTGAGAGCCTAAAAGAATTCAATTCGTCACAACTCTCTTTTCATATCCCTAAAAACTCTCCTTAAAATCCTCCCTAATATCTCACCATTATCCCTTCAACAACCCAAACCAACACTCAGTCAAACTCTTCAGTATTTTGGTTGGATTAAAATACCAATACGGCTTAAGCAACAAAATAAAACACCCTTGTACAATCTGGAACTCGAACTCCAGACCTCCTGTTCAATTGCACTCTACTCAACTACTAGACTAGCAGACCTACTCTGACATTTCTCACCAACAAATAATTATAAGCTTGCTGATTAAGGACAAGGGTTTATCCACTTAAAAAAAATAAAAATTGCCCAAACCAAAGCTTGAACCCAAGACTTCTCAGACACTTCCTAGAACACATAACCACTGAAGCAGACATATATTTATGTCACTTTCTTGCACAATTAAATAGTTACGTGCAACCTCCTAACTGATCCCATGCTCAAGACCTAATACTTCTAGGCCCAAATTTAGGGCGTTACAATTCACCCCTCCTTAAAGAAATTTCGTCCCCAAAATTTCCAACTATTAGATCAGTCGCATAACACAGACTACACCACTACGCTCCTGCTATATACTTTTGTTCCAGAACACTACCACATTTAACTTGAGTGCTTTCAGTACAATCTATAGATGGACTAGGACAGTGCGTCAATCCAATACTCGACCATGTTAGGGGTGACACTAGTGACACCTCCTGAAGAGTTTAACTCCATTGGACTTAAGTCATTCTGTAGCCGACCCTTGGCCCTTAGATCTAGTATTGGGTCTGGCGACCCCTTCAAAATCCGCAACATAGCTTGGAACAGTGCGTTGTCCCTGGCCGCATGATCATGAGATTCAGTACCTCTGGTGCTCATTATCGAATTGTGTTTTATATTATTTAATAGTTTTTTGCAGATCAGTTTACAGTTCCAGTTGTTTATTACATGATATTTTACTAAAAATAGTATCAGTATTTTCAGAGTTCGTTTTCGCAGATCGTAGTCTTACTATAGTTTTTAGTTTACCCTAAATAGAGTATTTCAGTATAGTCTACTACCTACAGTATGTCGGTATTTCAATTTAAATAGACAATAGTTTCAAAGGACTTACAGAATCAGCACCGAAGATTCAGTAAACTACACATTTAGTAAAACATTTCCAAGTATTTCAAATCATTTGAAACAGTTCTTTTTTGAAATTCCAAGTTTTAGAAGAAACCCAAATCCACAACTGAGTGTTGCAACTTGACTCTGATACCACTAAATGTAACACCCCAAACCCAGCCTGGACGTTATAGCCAAATCTGGCGATGTCACATTAGGTGTTTTTCGTAAAGTGTTATATCGATGAAACTCTTGCTATATGTTTAACCTCTTTGTGTGTTTCTGAGTTATACCATTCATTTCAAAACTTGCGTCACTAACCAAAAAGTATTTACTTTAGAATTGTTATTTCATTTCCAAAAATATCATTTTATAGCGGAAGCTTTTCTTTTAAAATAGTTGCGTACTTGCGTTTACTTTGTAAAAACATTGTTTCTTTTGAAAACTCGAGTTTTCCTATCTCTAGCAGTTATAAACCCAAGAAAATAAAAAACCCAAATTTAAGTTAAAATCCATAGAGGCCTTATTACATAAACAAATACCCAAATTAAATTACTTATAAATTAAAAATCAATAAGAAAGCAAATGCAGTTGTATAGCCACCATTGAGTCCCTCGCAGCACCGATCTGTCTAAGACTGGGGATTACCTGTACAGTTAAACAGATGGGTGAGTTTACGAAAACTCAGTGTGTATTCCCCTATAAGCAAACAGTCAGAAAACAAGCACAGTCTGGGCCTAAGCCCTTTTTAGTAACAGTGACAATATCAGTTTGGGCTTTAGCCCATCTCATTATAAAAATAGTCATGTGTTCGGGCTTTGGCCCATTGTAGTAATAGTAAATAGTGCAGTAACAGTAAATAGTATACAAGTCCTACCCCTCCAGCCTCTATACCCCATATCCATCCAACCTTACACTCTATGTGGGGATAAAATCAACCCACCTATCCCTACACTCATGTAGCACCAGTTGCGGAACTAAATAGTATTTGCAGCAGAGCTACCAGTATAATAGGCTTAGAGCCATCAGTGATTTGCAACTGAGCTGCCAATACAGTACACTTCCTCCAATCATATAAAAACCCATCCCCATGCAATGCAACATGCAACATGTCATAATATTATACATGTATTCAGTACAGTTACAATAGAATGCTAAAATATAAACATACATCACATAGGGGCAAAACAGTCATCTTACCATAAAAGGGCAGAACAATCATTTTACCATATAATGGCAAAACAGTCATTTTACCCCATAAGGGCAAAACAGTCATTTTACCCTAAAAGGGCAAAACAGTCATTTTACCCCATAAGGGGAAAAATAGTCATTTATCAATTCTAGGGTCGAGGTATGCTTACCGATGGAGGTCCACAGTTGTCTTGGGCAACCCGTGCAACCTTAATAGTCAAACAGTGAAAATGGGCCCAAGGCCCATAATACTGGCGCATGTAGGCCAACATGCTCGTATGGCCCACATAGCCCAGAAATGGCCTTGGCTGTGTCTACTACACGGCCTGGCCCAATATTCTCCACACATCTGTGTGGGGCTCATAAGCCCATAGGGCCCATATGACCCATTTCAGCTCAGTATGGCCCAAAATGGCCTAAGCCCATGAAATCGCTGATGATGGCCTCTACGATCAAACGCCCTCGTTTATGTGTTCGAATTACCACACGAGAGAGCACACACTCGTGTTGTGTCGACGGTCACTTATTTCGGCTTTTGTTGATTTACAAGTAGGGCAGTGTTTTTACACACCTTGTTTGCGAAAAGTGCTAACAATCCACGAGCACCAAAACCTACATTTATACAAGGCATTCAATTAGTCATTTGACAATAGGGTTAATCACCCTCTCTTTAACACTTAACCCAAAATCAGTCATGTTCAAAACGAATATCACTTTAACAATAACACTCAAACACTAACAATGTTGCTTACCCCAACTGCTCAAAACGGTGTATTCTACGTTTTCAAAATTAGACCACGCTCATTGCAATGTTGCTACCATAATAATTTGACATAACTGAATGCTAGGAACTTTTACAACAACCAATATTACAACATTAGAGGCATAGCTTCCCTTCCTTACCCAAAATGACTTACCGAAATCACAACACGTAGCACAGAAATAGAATTTAAAAATCGGCGGAGAGGGCAATAGAGAAAGTTTGGCACCGTGAGGGTAAAAAAAAGATGGAAGAAAGAATCGGCAATAACTGAAAGAAAGAGGGCGTTTTAAACTTAAAAATAATCAATGATTTTCGACAGTACTGAAAGAGAAAAAAATAGTAGCAAAGAGGAGAGGAAAAGAAAATCAGTGAGCAAGGGGAACAAAGAAATGATCTTCGAAGGAAAAAAGAAGTGGAAAAAGAAGAAGAAAAGAAACTAGTAGGAACCTTAGCAAAAATTTGGCCTTCTAGCAAGGAAAATAGTCAATAGGAGCTATGAATGAGAAAAAAACCAAACTCTAACCGAAACTTTTGAGAGAGCTTAAAAGAATTCAATTTGGCACAACCCTCTCTTCTTTTCCTTAAATCTCTTCTTAAAATCCTCCCTAATATCTCACCATTATACCCTCAAAAATCGAAACTAACACTCAGTCAAACTCTTCAGTATTTTGGTTGGATAAAAATACCAACACGGCTTAAGCAACAAAATAAAACACCCTTGCACAATCCAAAACTCGAACTCCAGACCTCCTGCTCAATTGCACTCTACTCAACCACTAGACCAACATGCCCACTCTGACATTTCTCACCAACAAATAATTATAAGCCTACTGATTAAGGACAAGGGTTTATTCACTTAAAAAAACAAAAATTTCCCAAGCCAAAGCTTGAACCCAAGACTTCTCAAACACTTCCCAGAACACATAACCACTGAAGCAGACATATATTTATGTCACTTTCTTGCACAATTAAATATTTATGTGCAACCTCCTAATTGATCCCATGCTCAAGACCTAATACTTATAGGCCCAAATTTAGGGCGTTACATTCCACATACCCAATCACATACCACTTCAACATGTATCCATAACTTCAATATTCAACATTGAAATGTCCATATTTTCAGTCCATAGCAGTATCAAAAAATTCAACCAAGCAAACTGATGTTAGCATGGCCACATCATGTTATGATGCAATTCGACGACATCAAAATTGGCTCAAGCACGAGGTCCCAAGTGCAAAATGAAGTTTTAATTTCAGTTTGTTAATTTGGTTGCTGGAAAATAAGGATATTTATCCATTTTAGTTATTTTTTAGTTTAAGTCTTTAATGATGTCTTAGTTTGATCATTAATATGAGTTTTAATTATATCATAATCTGAAGATCATTAATATGGACCTTTAAATTATGTCATAGTTTGAACATCTTTAATACTTATTTTCAAGTATGTCTTAATTCAGACATCATAACTGTGTGTCTCAGATTTCTACAAACTAAAGTGTGCTTAAACCTTGTTTTAATGTGCATTTAAATGTTGTCTTAATGTTGTCCAGGTTGTTCACATTGGCTGCTGCTAGGAAACTTCTTCTCAAGCTAAATATATGCACTTGGAGATGCTAAATTTAATGCACCAATTCATAGATAGTAGGAGCAAAAGGAGCTTAATGTGACCATTTGGTTCATGTTCATGTATGAGCTATATGCATGAGCGTCCAAGGGGAAAGAATTCAGCAATTAATACGGCACAATGAATGGTAACATGCATGCACATCATGAAGGATGAATCTGCAAGATGCATGTAGCTAGTTCATGAACCTACATGCCATTAAAGTGCCTAATTATGAGAATGCATGTTCCATGCAAGTGCATGAATGATCCAAGGAGATGAATGAGACTTTTGGTGATCATACAAGGCACTTGAAGCTTTCTTCTATGCTAAGAATTCATGCACAACAAATAGAGGAAGAATGTGACTCTTCAAGTTAAAGTTCATGCATGAATATCATTTAATGAGGTGCATGAACATCCAAATACATGCCAATACAAGGAATGAACGTCCATGAACCATCAAAGGGGAGGGAACAACCATTTATATGCATTTAAGGAGTTCATGAATCATTCGTTTCGTTGTATGATTTGTGTACATGAACTACATTAATGGCTGAATGTTGGCCATTCATTTTCTTTTATATTTTCCTATAAATAGTTGTTTTGTAAACATTTGAAGAAGACTTTTTGCACCTTTGATGAATTATAAACTATTTGTGAGTTGTTCAACTCTCTTTGTTCTTTTGTGACTAAAATTGACTTATCTAGCTAGTCTAGTGGCGTCAATCTGATTCTTGTGAACTTATCACTTCTCAAAGTGTGGCGTTCAACTTTATACCAATTGGTTCCTATCTCAACATAGATAGTAGGTCACAGTTTATCTATATTTTCCACCTTAAGTGTTGACATAAGATTCAGGTCAAGATTGAACTATAATGTTGGTTCACTATTCAACCTTAAGCCAAACTTGTTCCATCTATTTCTTATCTATGAAACACCTCCTTTTGATATTTTAAACCAACTACTCTCAGTTTTAGCCTTTCGACGAACTAGTCCAAATACTACTTAATTTTATGATTGGGAATACAAGCGGCTCGATTCATCTGACAAGTATGAGATCGCATCATTTGGTATCAGAACTGGTTAAAATTTAGTAAGTATTGATGTTCTAGTATTCCCGAGGTAAAGATTTAAAAATAATTCGTGAAAAAAATTTGTGTAAAAAAAAGAATATATAGAATATTTGAAGTACAAAAGTTTGAAAAAATATTTTAAAAAAAAGATTCGAATTGAAAATAAAAGAAGAGAAAAAGGCTAGCTTTGAAAGTGTTTGTGTTTTTTGAGCTCAAAATTTTCCTTTACCAAACATTTTTTAGCCACACTTCAAGTACTTTCATTTTCTTTTAGCCTACCTTATTACCCAATATCAACTCCTACCCTTTAAAACACCTTTTGAAGCTGACCCACAAAGATTTGCTATTAAGTCTAAGGCAGTCACTTACGAACTTAGAGAGGCAAATAAGAGTGGTGAAAAGTAAGAGTGTGTGAGAGAAATAGAGTGATAAAAGCCGAGCACGAGTGTAAACACGAGTGGAGTGCACATTTTTCTTTCTTTTGAGAGAATTGATGAGGTTTGTGTTGAGGTTACAACATCATGTCACGAAGTCCTAAAAAGAACGTTGCTGGGGGTGGTGTGCCTGACTTAGCATACAAGCCCTCGTTCAGAAGATGGACCGCATGTTACAACACCGATTGGAGCCAATGCAAGAAAATTTGAACCAATTGAAGGAAAGTGCCTAATGAGAATGAACTCCTCAAATTCAAAAGATGGCAAGATCGCTAAGGAGTTAAACGTCTAATGATTTTTAAGAAGAGATCCATGCCGTGGTTCTTATTTGATGAGGAATTCGAGTCAGAGTAAAGTAAACCACGAGCTTGAAGCCTTTTAAGGTAACAAACGAGAAGGCACAAGTATCTCTTCGACTGTACCAAAGTACTCATCCACGGAGGTTCAATTACGGAAAGTTAATTGTGTCTCATATGTAAATCCTTGCACTCTTACCTAATGAAAATCTTCTTATTCTGATTCTTTCATGTTGACCCCATCTTGTAACAAAAAAAAAATGAGAGAAAAGGAAATTGAAAGAAAAGAAAGACAAGAGTTGTTAATGAGAGAAAATGAGCAAAAAATAAAAGAAATTGAGAGAAGAAACAAAAAAATGAAAGAAAAAGAAATTGAAAGCAAAAGAGAGCTTGAAAGAAAAAAGAATGGAAAAGAATATGTGCGAGAAAAGAATTTTGAAAAAGAGTTTGAGAATGAAAAAGAGGAAAATGAGAGTGAAAGAAAAGACAATGTAAAAGATGAATGTTTCATTGAGATTGAAGAAATAAAAGAAAGTGTGAATGAAACGAGAGTTGTTGTTGAAAAAGAAAGTGAAATGAAGAGTGAGAGTGAGTTTTCAAAATAAAAGAGACTGTGGAAAAAGAAAGAGAGTTTGAAAATGAGATTGAAAAAGAAACTAGTGAAAAAGAAGAAAGTGATCAAGTAAAAATGAGGAATGTCCTAACTAACCCCCATGCGAGTTTGCCTTGTGAATTTTCTTTTTTTCAGGTCTTTAAAGATTCATTTGACAAGTTCCAATTTCAATACCTTCCTGATAAGAGACGATTTCGAATGATCGAGAAAGGTAAGATTGGAAATGAATTTAATCCACAAGTGCTTAAAGGTAAGCAAGGAAAGGAAACTTTAGCAATTGAATCACGACAATCTAATTTGAATGTTGTTAAAAAAATTACCGATAACTTAGTTTTCGAAAGATTTCTATACATTATTTCGATTAATTTTCATTCTTTGATTGTTGTTAATGATTTTATCTCCAGTAGTGTCATGAAGAGTTTTTCTTATAATGTGATTGTGTTAGTAAGTTTGTTGATGACGTTAGATTAAATTGACGTATACAAAATTTGATCATCTATGATAAAGAATTTTCATGTAAAAAGCTTAATTTGTTTGATTGTGATGGTTAGGTGAATTCTTTAAATCTTTGTGCAAAATCCTCATGTATGTGCATTCCTGTTCGGATGAAATTTGAGAGGTTTGGTTGTTTGAACGTGTGTATGCCTAAATCTTGTTTGTTTGACACGTTTGAATTGTTGCTGAAAGAAAAGTTTTTGTAACATCCCAAAATAGGGCCTAGTCAGAATAATGGTTTTGGGACCACAAATCTGACGTTGAAATATTTATTTTATAATTATTATAAGGTCTAGAATATGAGTATATGCATGTGTTAAAGTTTCATGAAGAAATTCTATGAGTAAAGTGTCCAATTGGAAATTTAGGACCAAATTGAATAACGCGCAAAACTTGGATTCTAGAAGAAATTTATGTGAAATTACTTTAGATTATTAATTAGAAGGTCTTAAAGAGCAATTTGTCCAATTTCTAAGTTTTTGGACAAAAATTGGCATGTATGGATGAAATTTTAAAGAAAGAGTTTAAGGGCATTTTGGTCATTTGACTAATTAATGAAATAAAATGGGAAAATGAAGGAAAAAATCAGCCATTCTTCTCCCTCTTCCAGCCCAAATTATCAAGCCCTCCATAGCTAGGGTTTTCAACATTTTCAAGCTCAAAAGTAAGTGCTCCCAAGCCCCGTTTTTAATGTTCTTTGCATTTTTGAAATCCCAGTAGCTTACTTTCTCCATTTCTACCCATATTTTGAGTTAGGGTTCATGTTTTCAAAGTGACCCATGTGTGACATGTTTATTCTTTGATGTTTTATAGAGGAATATGAAAGTTGTATGTGTGTTAAACATCTTTTTCTAGGTGATTTCCATGAAAAACACCTAAAAGGACCTTTTTGCAAAAGGTGTAAATATGTGGTAAAACTTTGAAATAATGGAGAAATGTGGGCTGCCATAAGAGGAAAGAACAATCAGCTAGGCTTGGTTAAGGTAGAAATTGCATGCATTTTATTATACGAGCCTAGGGACTAAATCGTAAAAATGTGAAAGGTTAAGGGAAAAACGGTCATTTTGTCCGGCAGAGAAATTTAGGCCCAAAAAGAATAATGTGAGGTATTGATGATTCATTTTTATTGTTATAGACCCCGTGGAGAAAATTTCGGAGGTCGATTGAGGAAAACAAAATGTTTCGGAATAACCAAAATGCGAAACCGAGACGAATACCAGGTAAGTTCGAATAACTTCAAGTAAATGCCTAATTACATGTGTTATGAATGCATGATATTTAGTTATAATGATGGCATGAAAATTCATGAAATATGTCAATAATAATGATATGATAATAAATGTCCCAGTTGAAGTAATAAGGGAAATTCGATGGATAAACCATGGCTTACATGACTTGAGATCCTGCATGTGTTGCAGAAAAGGATTTAGCCCGGACGGGTAATCTGTTGATCTCAAATATAGAAAGGATATAGCCCGGACGGGTGTTTCTTGAGTGATCGAGCCTTCCGAAGAATATGTGCGCATTGTCCAGACGGGTAATCCGATTAGGGTCTGAATTTAGCCTGGACTGGTAATTCAGATCTGAGCTCATTGAGGGTGTTTGTCGTTCTAGGGGATTTAGCCTGGACTAGTGATCTCGACATCACCTTATGTAACATCCTGATTTTTGGGTTTTTCGCGATTCTTGATATTTTAGGGAAGTTTCTAAAATTTGGTATGTGATTATGGAATTCATATTTTGGGTATGTAAATGGGCTTATGGAAGGCCCATGAGATGGCCAAAACCCTTGGAATTTTTAAATTTTGGACTTAGGAGTTAGGGGTTCTGGCTAGGTGCCCTTATATAAAGTTGTGGGTAAAATGTATTACAAAAAGAGCATTAGTAAAGTGGCAAGGGTGACACCACTAAGCTCCTAAAAAGGTGGCGTGTGGAGCATAGGGGAAGACCTGGGATCGATTCCCTGTGATGGCAAAAATAATGCTAATTTTTATGCTTTGTGCATACAAGAGTTGTAGCTGAATGGAACTCTTTAAAGGAGAATTTGAATCAGTCAAATGCATGGATTAAGGAGGGATAAGGGGAGAGATTTTAGGGATTTGATATGAATATAGAGTTGGCCGAATAAGGGAGATTGGAGGGGGGAATTTCGGTAGAGAGGTTCAGTTAGGGATTTTCGGCACTTAGGTATTTTTGTGCCGTTTTCTCCCTAGAGGATTAGTCTTTTTGTGACAGCCCAAAATTGACCCTAGTCGGAATGTGGTTTCGGTACCACAAAACCGAGGCATAAAAATAATTTAAAATTTATTTTCATGCCTATAATATGTGTGTGCTCATGTGTGAATTTTGGATTCTTTGATTTAGTTAATTTGATTGTGAATTGAAAGAAAAAGGACTCATGTGAAAGGATTTAAAAATATGTAGCTAATTTCAAGAGGTTAATAAAGGAATGAAGCAAAATAAATGGAGTTGCATGTCAAATACTCCATTTATTTTGAATGAGTGGCCGGCCATGTCTAGATTATGGGCAAGGGAACATGTTTCCAACATGTTTAGTTAGTGTATTATGTAGAAAGAATTAAGAAATTAAAAAAAAGAAAAAAGAAAAAAATGAGCATGGATGCCCCCCTCATGGTGCCGTAGCTAGAGAGAAAGAAAGGAAAAAAAAAAGTTGTCATTCATCCTTTCTTTGAGCAAAGACTAAGAAAGAAAAACAAAAAAAAATTGTTCATCTTTTCCCCTCCTTCCTTTGGCCGAAATTCCTAAGAGGAAGAAGAGATTTTTGCTTCATTTTCTTTGTTTAGAAGAGATCTAGAAGGAGATTTGGCTAAACTTGCATCAAGATTAAGGTATGTATGAAGTTGTGTCATGAGATTCATGCTTGTTTTGGTTGCTAACTTGATGTGCATGTTAGCCATGGTTCAAATCCTTGCTATGCCATGAAAAATGGTATTTGGCCAAGGTTGATATTGTGTTAAAGCCATTGCATGCTAAATGTGAAGCTTGCTAATGATGCATGCAATGATGGATTGACTACTCTTGAAATTTCTTTGTAGCAATCTTGAGTAAGACATTGAGTTCTTTGTTTAACCATGACCAAAGTTCAATGGGGTATGATTATGATGTATTCGCCATGATGCATTCATGAGCATGACTTATGCTTGTTACTTGATTGGTAAAATTTGTGTTTTAGAGGGTTATGAACACCTTGAGATTCGCCATGCACCTATATGTGTATATATGTTTGCACATGATATTTTGATTATGAAGAAAGTGATAAATATGTTTGTTTAAAGAAGAAATTTGTTGAAGAATGTTGTGAAATTTGCATGTACATTCGCCTAGTACATGTATAGTGTGAAAAACCTTGAAATTATTTTTGATTTTGTGTATTTATGACCATGTGTAATCGGCCACATGAGTAATTTGAGCACTTGATGTTATGTTAAAATTCTTGAGCTTAAATATATGGATGTATGTGTATGTGGCCATATAGTGGCATTTTGGTTCAAAGGTTGAATGATAAATTATAATAAAGTGAGATGATATGAGATGCGAATGTGATTTACTAGTAAACATTATTGATAGAAATATTGAATACTTCTACTTGTATTCGTTAAGCTCAAGAGCAAAAGGAGCTAAATCCGATAAAGGGAAGGAAAAAGTGATCGAATAGCCGTTGAAGTCGTTCGACAACATCCGAGGTAAGTCCTCAAGAAATGACCCTACTCGAATTATGTGAAATGAAATATGGATGTGTAACGATTATTGATTTATGTGTGTATGAGTATTTGAATGATACTCGGGCTAAGTCCCGAAGGCGATTATGCTAGTGATATGTTTGTGTTTGAGCCTTAGTAACGAAAATGAAACATGGATGTGTAATGATTATTGATGTATGTGTGTGCATGAGCAATTGAATGATATCCGGGCTAAGTCCCGAAGACATTTATGCTAGTAATTATATCCAGGTTGAGACCCGAAGGCAATTGTGTTAGTGACTACATCCGGGCTAAGACCCGAAGGCATTCGTGCAAGTTGTTAAATCCGGGCTAATACCCGAAGGCATTTATGCAAGTCGTTCTATCCGGGCTAAGACCCGAAGGCATTCGTGCATGTGGTTATATCCGGTTGTATTCCGAAGAAGCTTGGGCTGGAGGTGAGCGTTGGTTGCTGTAATAAATTTAATTAGTACGCTCGAAAAGCCCAAAGGATAAGGTATGTTTATATGTGCATTGGAAAAGTCGATAGGTTTGAGTAACATTCGTTCAATCGACTAACGAGTTTTCAGCTATTGAATTAGTTGATATCTTGTGAAAGTATATAATAATGAAGTGTGAAGTAAGTCTGATTATGTGAATGTGTATTAATGAAATGATTCATTTGGCTATGTGAATGTAATGCTTTAGTTAAAGCTGATTTTAATGCTTGAGACTTACTAAGCATAAAAATGCTTACTCCGTTGCTTTGGCTCTCTGTTTTATAGATTTTGCTCGTTAGCGATCGGATTCGGGATCATTAAAGTCGAAGTCATCTACACTATCAAAGCCTCCAGTTTGGTATAATTTTGGTTGAACTTTGAAATGGCATGTATAGGACTACCCTATTGTTGAAGGTCATGTACCTTTCGGTTTGTGTAAACTTGGATAGCCATGCGAAAATGGCTTATATACGTTTTTGGTATGATACTATAATTGTTGTATGTTGATCATTATGGGGTATGGAATTGTTTTGAGAAGATTAGCCATTGGAATGGTTAATCATGATCACACTTTGTGCTATGTATGCAAAGAGGGGCAATTGAATCGTGGAAATCATGAAATAGGTAAAGGTTACCTTGAAAACAGATGCTAGCAGCAGCAGTGGTGTGGTTTTGAAAAATCACCAAAAATTGTAAGAATGGTATTAAATAGTGAATAAGTTATGTGAATGAACCTTGATGAGTCTACTTTCATATGGAAGAAACGAAACGGTCATAGGAGTTACTTGTTAAGAGATATTAAAGTTATCGTGAGACAGGGTCCGAACGGTTTCTGGGTCCCCTGTCGTGACTTTAAAAATTTACTATAAATTATCCAGAAATAATTAGGACTCATGCCTTATATGTGCAGATTCCATTTTGAGTCTAGTTTCATTAGAAACAAACGGCACCAGTATTAAAGCCCTGTACAGAGAGATATTCAAGTTGTAACGCGCAAAGGTCAGAGCAGTCGATCCCTGTAACATGGGTGACTTTAACTAATAAACTGTACCAATTGGCCCGACCAAAAATTCTAGAAATAAATCCATGGAAGGATATATGAGTCTAAATTCAGGGAAAATTTACGGAATCAGTTTCTGAGTTTTGAAACTCGAGATATGATTTTTAAGGCGACAGTGACGCAGTTTTCCAGCCTATCTGGAAATGCCAAATTGGTCGGTGCTTTAAGAGGACTTGGCTCGTTAACCCCTCGCGTCCGACACCGGCGATGGTCTCGGGTTCGGGGTGTTACAATTTTATTGGTATCAGAGCCACGGTTTAGTCGATTCTAGGACTACCGTGATATGTTTGGGGTCTAGCTATACATGCCATATAGTGATAAATTGATAGTGTGGTGATTTCTGACAATCTGAATTTGTGTTTGTTTATAGCAATGGATCCCGATCCCAACCGAGCAATAGCTGATGATGTGGAGAGTGTGGCGCCTGCTCCCGCGCAAGGGACAGCGCCGGCGGACTCTCAACCTATGGCCAGCAATCCGAATGATGAGGCTAGGCAAGCCTTTTATAGCGTGATGAATGATTGGTTCAACCAATACATTCGAACGAACACGGCTGTTCCACAACCTCCATTTCCGACTAATGCAACCCCCGCACCTACAATACCTCCCAGAATCGACCAAATAAGGTCAAGTAAGCCCCCAGTCGACAGAATTCATAAACATGGGGCCACTGAATTCAAGGCTACGGATAGCGACGATGCCGAGCAAGCTGAATTTTGGTTGGACAACACTATCCGGGTGCTCGATGAGCTATCTTGTACACTCGATGAGTGCTTAAAGTGTACCATCTCCTTGCTACGCGATTCCGCCTACTATTGGTGGAGTACTCTGACTTCTGTAGTGCCTAGGGAGCAAGTGACTTGGGAATTCTTTCAAACCGAAGTTCAAAAAGTATATCATCGAGATTCATCGACCAAAAGCGAAGGAATTTCTTGATCTTAAGCAAGGCTCTATGTCGCCATCGATTCGAACGAAAATTTGTGAGGCTTAGCCAGACGCTGCGAGAATGCATTTCATCCGAAGCTATTATGTGTAAACGCTTCGAGGATGGGCTGAATGATGATATAAGGATGTTCGTTGGCATTCTCGAAATACGAGAGTTCGTAGTACTTGTTGAGCGAGCTTGTAAAGCCGAAGAGCTTAGAAAGGAGAAACAAAAAGTTGATGTCGGAACTGGAGAATTCCAAAAAAGGTCCTCGGGAAAGTCTCTTCAACAGGCATCGAAGGGATTTCGAGATGATTTGAGCTGGTTTAGAGGCGCTTCGGGCTTTTCTAGACGAGATCGCGGTCGACCCCCTGTGACCACACGAGTCACTTCGATCGCCAGTGGTGGAAATGATCGAGAGAGAGCGAGTGTGTCGCATTGTGGCAAATGGCATTCGGGAGCTGAGGTTCCGTGATCACTCTGTTATAGGTGTGGATCGGTTGACCACTTTATCAAGGACTGCCCGAGGTTGCTTGAACAAAATGTAAGTCAAAGTGGAAACCCGAGTGCTACCGCTGCTCGAGGTAGGCCATCCAGAAATACGGGCAATGCTAGTGGCGGTCAGAGAGGGCCGAGACATGCTACAACGAGACCCGAGGCTCGTGCTCCTGCTAGGACTTATGCCATACGCGCACGCGAAGATGCTGCCTCACCAGATGTCATTATTGGTACATTCACTCTTTTCGATACAAATGTGATTACTTTGATTGACCCTGGTTCTACTCATTCTTATATATGTGAAACCTTAGCATCCAGTAAGACTTTGCCTATTGGGTTCATCGAGTTTGTAATTCGGTGTCAAACCCTTGGGTCATTACGTGCTTGTCAACAAAGTGTGTAAGAAAAGTCCCTAGTGTTCCGAGGTTCTTGTTTTCCGCGGACTTGATGCTTTTGCCGTTCGATTTAATTCGACGTTATTCTTGGTTTGGATTGGTTGACCATGCACGATGCGGTTGTAAATTGCCGCGAATAACGAGATAATTCGGGTTGAGTCTACGGACTTAAAGGGTTGCCACCGTAATATCGGCAATGTTAGCCCGTAAATATGTAAGAAAAGGGTGCGAAGCGTACCTTGCGTATGTGCTCGATGACAAGGAGTCGAAAAGAAACCCAAATCTGTGCGCTGGTTTGTGAATACCGGATGTTTTCCTCAAGAATTGCCGGGTTTACCACTGTTCGGAAATAGAATTTGGCATCGAATTGGTACCGGTACCACTCCAATTTCGATAGCTCCGTATCGTATGGCACCAACGGAATTAAAGGAGTTGAAAGCTCATTGCAAGAATTGGTGGATAGAGGTTTTGCTCGCTTGAGTTTCTCGCCTTTGGGTGCGCCAAGTGTTGTTTGTGAAAAGAAGGATGGAACCATGAGGTTGCAGATCGACTATCGTCGACTTAATAAAGCGACGATAAAGAACAAATATCCGTTATCAGCGATCGACGATTTGTTCGATCAAGCGAAGGAGCTTCGGTGTTCTCGAAAATAGATTTGAGATTGGGCTATTATCAATTACGAATTCGAGATTCGGACGTACTCCAAGACCGCCTTGAGCGAGATATGGTCACTACGAGTTCCTAGTGATGCCGTTTGGGCTTACTAATGCCCTCGCGGTATTTATGGATTTAATGAATCGGATCTTCGGACCATATTTAGATCGGTTCGTAGTCGTGTTCATTGATGACATCTTGGTCTATTCAAGAAATGAGACCGAACATCTTTGAACACCGAGGTTAGTGCTGCAAATTTTACGGAATAAGCAATTATATGCTAAGTTCAAGAAGTGTGAGTTCTAGTTAAGAGAGGTTAGCTTCTTGGGTCATGTGGTATTCAGACGGTATTCGAGTTGACCAATAAAATTTCAGCCATACTTAATTGGAAGCCTCCGAAAAATATTACTGAGGTTTGGAGCTTTTTGGGGCTTGCCGGTTATTACCGACGATTTGTAAAAGGGTTCTCAACGATAGCCACGCCAATGACGAAGCTACTCCAAAAGGATGTTAAGTTCGAATGGACGGAAAAATGTCAGAAAAGTTTTGATCAATTGAAAACTTATTTGACTGAAGCCCCAATTCTAGTGCAACCCGAAGTGGGCAAAGAGTTTGTTATTTATAGTGACGCATCCCTACTCGGGTTAGGATGCGTATTGATGCAAGAAGGTCGAGTTGTGGCCTATGCGTCGAGGCAATTAAAGCCACACGAGAAAATTATCCGACCCATGATCTCGAATTGGTCGCCATCGTATTCGCCTTAAAGATTTGGCGACATTACTTATTTGGTGAGAAGTGCCATGTGTATTCGGATCACAAAAGTCTCAAATATTTGATGACTCAAAGAGACTTAAATCTGCGACAAAGACGTTGGCTCGAGCTGTTAAAGGATTATGAGCTGGTCATTGACTATCACCCGGGAAAGGCTAATGTGGTTGCGGATGCCTTAAGTCGTAAATCATTATTCGCTTTACGAGCGATGAATGTGAACTTGTCAATTCGATCCGACAATGTGTTAGTAGCTGAATTGAAAGCCAAACCATTATTGATACATCAAATTCGTGAAGCCCAGAAAGTCGACGACGAGTTGGCTGCAAAACGGGCGGAGTGTGTTCCGAACAAGGACTCGGAGTTTCAAATCGATGATGACGATTGTTTGAGGTTCAAAAGTCGTCTGTGTGTTCCAAAGAATTTGAACTTATTTCGATAATTCTGAACGAAGCCCATTGTAGCCGAATGGCAATCTACCCGGGGAGTACGAAGATGTACAACGATTTGAAGCGTCGGTTTTGGTGGCATGGTATGAAACGAGACATCTCCGACTTTGTTTCGAGATGTTTAATATGTCAACAAGTGAAAGCGGAACATCAAGTGCCTTCAGGATTACTTCAGCCGATCACGATACCCTAGTGGAAATGGGATCGAGTCACCATGGACTTTGTATCCGGACTGCCATTGTCAGCGAGTAAGAAGGATGCGGTTTGGGTCGTGGTAGATAGATTGACTAAGTCGGCTCACTTTGTCCCCGTGACGCACGGATTTTTCAATGGACAAACTAGCCGAATTGTACGCTTCTCGATTGTGAGATTGTACGGGTGCCTATTTCCATCGTGTCGGATAGAGATCCGAGATTTACCTCGCGATTTTGGAAAAAGTTGCAAGAAGCTTTGGGTACCAAGTTGCATTTCAAGACCGCCTTTCACCCCCAAACCGATGGTCAATCCGAAGCGGATAATTCGGATACTTGAGGATATGTTGAGATGTTGCATCCTCGAGTTCGATGGTTCATGGGAAAGGTATTTGCCGTTGATTGAATTCGCCACAACAACAAACTTTCAATCAAGTATTAAGATGGCACCCTACGAGGCTTTGTACGATCGTAAATGCCGTACACCATTGTTTTGGACCGAGCTCGGTGAAAGCAAAATTTTCGGTGGATTTGATTAGAGATCTTTGTATGAAAGTGAAAGTAATCCGTGAAAGTCGAAAATAGCCTCGATCGTCGAAGTCGACGCGGATCTGAAGCGTAAAGACATCGAGCATCAGGTGGGAGATAAAGTGTTTCTCAAGGTTTCACCTTGGAAAAAGATACTCAGATTCGGCCGTAAGGGCAAGTTGAGAGATATCCGAGCGAGTCGGTCCAATGGCATATCGTCTGATTTTGCCCCCTGAACTCGAAAAGATTCACGATGTCTTTCATGTTTCGATGCTTCGACCCTATAGATCTGATCCATCGCACGTGATTAGTCCATCAGAGGTTGAAATTCAAGCCAATATGAGTTATGAGGAAGAACCGATTCGTATCCTGGCACGTGAAGTGAAAGAGTTGCGAAACAAGCGGGTTCCGCTAGTGAAAGTGTTATGGCTCAAACACGGGATAGAAGAAGCTACTTGGGAAACCGAGAACTCCATGAAAGAGCGATACCCAACCCTATTTACCGGTAAGATTTTCGGGGACGAAAATTTCTTAAGTGGGGGAGAGTTGTGACAGCCCAAAATTGACCCTAGTCGGAATGTGGTTTCGGTACCACAAAACCGAGGCATAAAAATAATTTAAAATTTATTTTGATGCCTATAATATGTGTGTGCTCATGTGTGAATTTTGAATTCTTTGATTTAGTTAATTTGATTGTGAATTGAAAGAAAAAGGACTCATGTGAAAGGATTTAAAAATATGTAGCTAATTTCAAGAGGTTAATAAAGGAATGAAGCAAAATAAATGGAGTTGCATGTCAAATACTCCATTTATTTTGAATGAGTGGCCGGCCATGTCTAGATTATGGGCAAGGGAACATGTTTCCAACATGTTTAGTTAGTGCATTATGTAGAAAGAATTAAGAAATGAAAAAAAAAAAAAGAAAAAAATGAGCATGGATGCCCCCCCATGGTGCCGTAGCTAGAGAGAGAGGAAAAAAAAAAGTTGTCATTCATCCTTTCTTTGAGCAAAGACTAAGAAAGAAAAACAAAAAAAAAATTGTTCATCTTTTCCCCTCCTTCCTTTGGCCGAAATTCCTAAGAGGAAGAAGAGATTTTTGCTTCATTTTCTTTGTTTAGAAGAGATCTAGAAGGAGATTTGGCTAAACTTGCATCAAGATTAAGGTATGTATGAAGTTGTGTCATGAGATTCATGCTTGTTTTGGTTGCTAACTTGATGTGCATGTTAGCCATGGTTCAAATCCTTGCTATGCCATGAAAAATGGTATTTGGCCAAGGTTGATATTGTGTTAAAGCCATTGCATGCTAAATGTGAAGCTTGCTAATGATGCATGCAATGATGGATTGACTACTCTTGAAATTTCTTTGTAGCAATCTTGAGTAAGACATTGAGTTCTTTGTTTAACCATGACCAAAGTTCAATGGGGTATGATTATGATGTATTCGGCCATGATGCATTCATGAGCATGACTTATGCTTGTTACTTGATTGGTAAAAATTTGTGTTTTAGAGGGTTATGAACACCTTGAGATTCGACCATGCACCTATATGTGTATATATGTTTGCACATGATATTTTGATTATGAAGAAAGTGATAAATATGTTTGTTTAAAGAAGAAATTTGTTGAAGAATGTTGTGAAATTTGCATGTACATTCGCCTAGTACATGTATAGTGTGAAAACCTTGAAATTATTTTTGATTTTGTGTATTTATGACCATGTGTAATCGGCCACATGAGTAATTTGAGCACTTGATGTTATGTTAAAATTCTTGAGCTTAAATATATGGATGTATGTGTATGTGGCCATATAGTGGCGTTTTGGTTCAAAGGTTGAATGATAAATTATAATAAAGTGAGATGATATGAGATGCGAATGTGATTTACTAGTAAACATTATTGATAGAAATATTGAATACTTTACTTGTATTCGTTAAGCTCAAGAGCAAAAGGGAGCTAAATCCGATAAAGGGAAGGAAAAGTGATCGAATAGCCGTTGAAGCCGTTCGACAACATCCGAGGTAAGTCCTCAAGAAATGACCCTACTCGAATTATGTGAAATGAAATATGGATGTGTAACGATTATTGATTTATGTGTGTATGAGTATTTGAATGATACTGGGCTAAGTCCCAAGGCGATTATGCTAGTGATATGTTTGTGTTTGAGCCTTAGTAACGAAAATGAAACATGGATGTGTAATGATTATTGATGTATGTGTGTGCATGAGCAATTGAATGATATCCGGGCTAAGTCCCGAAGACATTTATGCTAGTAATTATATCCGGTTGAGACCAAGGCAATTGTGCTAGTGACTACATCCGGCTAAGACCCAAAGGCATTCGTGCAAGTTGTTAAATCCGGGCTAATACCAAGGCATTTATGCAAGTCGTTCTATCCGGCTAAGACCAAGGCATTCGTGCATGTGGTTATATCCGGTTGTATTCCGAAGAAGCTTGGGCTGGAGGTGAGCGTTGGTTGCTGTAATAAATTTAATTAGTACGCTCGAAAAGCCCAAAGGATAAGGTATGTTTATATGTGCATTGGAAAAGTTGATAGGTTTGAGTAACATTCGTTCAATCGACTAACGAGTTTTCAGCTATTGAATTAGTTGATATCTTGTGAAAGTATATAATAATGAAGTGTGAAGTAAGTATGATTATGTGAATGTGTATTAATGAAATGATTCATTTGACTATGTGAATGTAATGCTTTAGTTAAAGCTGATTTTAATGCTTGAGACTTACTAAGCATAAAAATGCTTACTCCGTTGCTTTGGCTCTCTGTTTTATAGATTTTGCTCGTTAGCGATCGGATTCGGGATCATTAAAGTCGAAGTCATCTACACTATCAAAGCCTCCAGTTTGGTATAATTTTGGTTGAACTTTGAAATGGCATGTATAGGACTACCCTATTGTTGAAGGTCATGTACCTTTCGGTTTGTGTAAACTTGGATAGTCATGCGAAAATGGCTTATATACGTTTTTGTTATGATACTATAATCGTTGTATGTTGATCATTATGGGGTATGGAATTGTTTTGAGAAGATTAGCCATTGGAATGGTTAATCATGATCACACTTTGTGCTATGTATGCAAAGAGGGGCAATTGAATCGTGGAAATCATGAAATAGGTAAAGGTTACCTTGAAAACAGATGCTGGCAGCAGCAGTGGTGTGGTTTTGAAAAATCACCAAAAATTGTAGGAATGGTATTAAATAGTGAATAAGTTATGTGAATGAACCTTGATGAGTCTACTTTCATATGAAAGAAACGAAACGGTCATAGGAGTTACTTGTTAAGAGATATTAAAGTTATCGTGAGACAGGGCCCGAACGGTTTCTGGGTCCCCTGTCGCAACTTTAAAAATTTACTATAAATTATCCAGAAAGAATTAGGAGTCATGCTTTATATTTGAAGATTCCATTTTGAGTCTAGTTTCATTAGAAACAAACGGCACCAGTATTAAAGCCCTGTACAGAGAGATATTCAAGTTGTAACACGTGAAGGTCAGAGCAGTCGATCCCTGTAACATGGGTGACTTTAACTAATAAACTGTACCAATTGACCCGACCAAAAATTCTAGAAATAAATCCATGGAAGGATATATGAGTTTAAATTCAGGGAAAATTTACGGAATCAGTTTCCGAGTTTTGAAACTCGAGATATGATTTTTAAGGCGACAGTGACGCAGTTTTCCAGCCTGTCTGGAAATGCCAAATTGGTCGGTGCTTTAAGAGGACTTGGCTCGTTAACCCCTCGCGTCCGACACCGGCGATGGTCTCGGGTTCGGGGTGTTACACTTTTTCTCTCTTTTTATTTTGCAGCCGAATCTATCATCTCTTCTTTCATCTTTTCTTCCTTCTCGTTCTTTCAAACCAGCCCACTATTTCCCTTCATTCACCATTATTTCTTTCCCTTATCTCTACTTCTGCCGAAATACCGCAAAAGCTGAAATCAGTGAAGATAGGGGGGTGCCGATTCTTTGTGACCAGCAACCTTTTCTTTCCTTTTCAATTGTTGGCGTTCAATTCCTTTACCTTTTAGGCATACGGGTTCAAGAGAAGAAAGACTGTGGTAAGTGCTCAAACTCTAAATGACTCCTAGAGTAACTGTTGGCAAAAGCTGAAACCCTATAATTTAGGGAGGTGGCCGAATATGGGTATAGGTTTTTAGGGGTTCTTATTTTAATATTTTTATGATTTCTATAGTGGAGGAGCAGCAAGGCGTAGTGTCGACTTGAACCAGCTTGGATCTCCGGAGTGGCTAGATCTAGTCAATCAATATCGGCAAGGTAAGGTTCTTAAAGCCATTTTGGATGGTGGTCGAATGTGTAAGTACTAATATAAGATGGTTCTTGTTTTGGGTCAATTAATTGAAGCTGATTTATTAACGGTGGAATATAGGAGAAATCATATAGGAGATCTCGTCGAGGAATATCGCCAAACAGGTGTGTAACGAACCCTTTTCATAGCTTAAAGCGATAAATGCCGAAAAGCCGAAATGACGAAATTCTGGCATTCTGAAGACTTGTGAGCAAGCGAATACTCATTAGTTAGTTAGATTTGTTGAGATGATGATTGGGAACATTGGAAACGGTAAGAGAACGATTTTTGGCATTTACGGTAAGTTGGGCCTCGAGGGGCCGAAGTGGGGCCCATTGGGCTTTCGGGCCCATTTGTAAAAAAATTGGTAGAAAAGGAGAACCTGTTCAATTGCGCATCGTGACTGATAAAACCATTATGGAATATAGGCTAAATGGGCCTAGATGACAAAATTGGCTAAGTAGGGCCCATTAGGGGTTTTTAGGCCCAATAACTCGATTTCGCTAAAAATGGGCCAGAATCACTGTTTGCACCCATGAATTGTTAGTAACCGCTAATGAACATGGAAACCCTGAAATTTGGTAAAATTACAGAATTACCCTTATAATATGAAAATGACTGTTTTGCCCCTAGGTAAAAAGGAGCATTATACTCCTAGGGTTTATATATGAATTTAATAATGGGATTTTGATAAACATGGTATGTATGATATACACATGACATGTATTATATGCACATGATATGTATAATATGCACATGATGTATACATAAATGCATTGGGTTGGGTTTTTATATGAATGGAGGAAGTGTAAAAGGGCTTATACGCCAGCTATGATAAAGGGCTTATGCCCCAGCTATGATAAAGAGCTTATGCCCTAGTTATTAAAAGGGCTTATGCCCCAATTATTAAAAGGGCTTTGCCCCAGTTATTAAAAGAGGCTAGGCCTCCAGTTATATGATAAAGCAACTATGCTGCCAGTGGAGAGTTATGGCAGGGTGGGTCGAGTTAATCCCCACATGGTGTGTTGGTTGGTACGGGTGGAGAGTAGCGGATGGTGGGTTGAGTAGTCTCCCCAAATGGGCTTGCATTCTCTCATTGACATTACATGTGATATTGAAATGGGCCTATGGGCCATACTGATTTCTGATAAAGGCTTGCCCAAGAATATGAAATATGAAAAGGCTTGACCTAGTGTTATGAAATATGAAATATGAAAAGGGCTACGACCCAGTACATGTTGAGATTGGATTTGGGCTTAGGCCCAACAGGTTGTTATTGTTTTGGGCTCTGAAAGGGGCTTGTTGCACACTGAGTTTCCAAACTCACCCTCTTTCCTTAACCTTGCAGGTGAGCCTTGATGTGGGGACTTCAATGGAGGGATTGAGTAGCCACAGTGATCGCCTTTGGACTTTTAAATAAGCGTTGGTTTTCATTAAATTTCTTTTAATTATTATTTATTTTTGGGTTGTAATAAGGCCATTTTAACTTTCCTTTTATTTCTTTTCGGGATTATTTTAATTTTAATAACTTTAAACCTGGTTGATAATTATTCAAATGGGCTAGACTTAGGACGTGTTTTCAAAAGGATACTTGTTTTCAAAATAGCTCAACGCCACGATTAATCGATTTATCAAAGACGTCCACTTAAACAAATTTAAACTCGATATAACAAAGTGTGGCTATGGTTGTGGGCATGTCTAGGATTGGATCCAATCAAAGAGCTTGGTACTTAAGCAGCCTTCATGGCTCACCTCCTCTGTCTCGGATACCTACCTGGTGCCCAGCTTCCACACACTTTGTTAACTCAACAAAATATATGGTTTTTAAAACACTAAAACGGAACGTGGGTTTTCAACTCCAATGTGGCACTTCAGATTCGGCCATAACGTCTGGGCCGGGTTTGGGGTGTTACATTTAGTGGTATCAGAGCCAGGTTGCAACATCTCGGCTGTGGATCGGGTTCAAAATTTTTTCAAAAACTTAGGCTTAAGAAGGGTATTTTTGGAAATGATTTTTGAAAATTCTTTTCAAAGATGTTTTACAAAGTATACATGTTAAAATGGTCCGAGTTTTTCTGTTTTAAATCAAGAGTTCAAAATAAAGGGTGTTTTCAAATCAAAGTTTTCAAATTTCTATTTTCGGTGATCAAAAACATGGTTTCAAGTTTTGGATTGGAGAAAGAAGTGGCGCACTGAATCCCCGGCACCAAGTTTGTAAGTATATATTTTCTTTACGATATATGATAATGATATGATATTATGAATAGTATTGAGACTCTACTATGATACTGTAGATAGGGGAAAACTGTGAAACGGTAGAAATGAGACTGTAGCTAGACTACGACGATACGAAAACAATTCTTGAATTGCTATATTTCCATAAGACATTTTCTTAATAAATAGTGGAACATTATAATAATTTCATAAAATTCGTAAAACAGATAAGTCGATATGAGTACAAGAGGAGTTCGTGGACGAGGCCGCGGACGTGGTCGCGTAAGGGTGCAAGCTGAATCTTCATCCTCAGGGCATAGGCCAGCTGAGGAGCCATCTGTGCCACAAGCAATGGAGACTGGGTCTTATGATCGGGCTGCGGGGGATGACGCTTTGTCCCAAGCCATGTTAAGGGTTTTAGAAAGAGTTACTGGAGCTAGTACTGGGACAATGAATAGGGGTCTATATCGGAGTGACTCAAGACCAAGCAAGCGAAGTATTTAGGGTCATGATCTGGAGTAGCCCCAAATGTGGTAGAATATTGGCTAGAGGCAACAGAACGGATCATGGACGATCTAGACTGCTCAGTGGAGTAAAAGCTGAAAGGAGCTGTGTCGCTGCTACGTGACGAGGCATACCGATAGTGGATCACTGTAAGGGAGAGTACCCCAATTGAGCAAGTAACCTGAGAATTGTTCAAAACTACTTTTAAAGGGAGGTATGTTGGAGTAAGCTATGTGGATGCTCGTTGGAAGGAATTCTTGAATCTGACTCAGGGTGATAAGACTGTAGCAGAGTATGAGGTGGAATTTTTGAGGCTGAGTCGATATGCTAGTGGGATAGTGGCAACTGAATATGAGCGCAGTGTCCGATTTGAGGATGGTCTCCGCGATGAGCTTAGGATATTGATAGCTCCACAGAGGGAGCGTGGTTTTGCTACATTGGTAGAAAAGGCTAAGATAACTAAGGAGGTGAAGCTGACTGAGTGACAGAATCGTGAGAAGGATCGACCCAGATTCAAGAGGGATTTTAGACCCTCAAGTGCCACGAATCGAAATGTTAAAAGAGCAAGGATGGAGGAACCGGTTCGAGCAGTTCCAGTAAATACTTATAGACATCAAGCTTATAGGGATTGTGGTAAGGTGCATATGGGGGAGTGCTGGAAACGAATTGGAGCATGTTTTCGATGTGGGTCTAAAGAGCATAAGTTCAGAGAGTGTCCTCGGAGGACAGCTCAGGAGTTAGCTGCAGAGCAAAGGGATGTCCAACCACGGCGAGGAGGACCACCACCACAGAGGGGTCGTGGGCAAGGTAGAGGTGGCAATGGTAATGGATGAGGACGTGGGGCACCTGGTAGAGGTGCTGGACATGTCGAAGCCTAACAGTCGGCGTTGGTTTATGCTGCACGACGTCGTGAGGAGGGTGACGCTCCTGATGTTATAACTGGTACGTTCTTCATTCATAGCATGTCTTACACTGCTTTGATTGATGTGGGTTCCACTCACTTGTATGTTGCTTGTGATGTATCTTGGGCTTTGGATGTGCTTCTTGAGGAGACTGTGAGTGGGGTATCGGTGATAAGCCCATTGGGACATTCGGTTAAGGTAGATAAACTTTTTAGGGCAGTACCATTAGTGATGCAAGATAAAATTTTTGAAGAAGACTTTATGGAGCTGCCATTTGGGGATTTTGATCTTATCTTGGGAATGGACTGGTTAGCTAAGCACAAGGCAACGTTGGATTGTGATGCAAAGAGGATGGTACTACGAACTGCTGAAGACGAGGAGATAATGGTCATAGGGGAACGAAGGGATTATTTGTCTAATGTTGTTTCGGCTTTAAGACCCGAGAAGTTAATTCGAAAAGGTTGTGAGGTGTACTTGGCCCTTGTAAGTCAAACGAGACTTGAGAAGATAACGGTAGAGTCGGTTAGGACTATTAAGGAATTTCAGGATGTATTCCCAAATGAACTTCCTGGATTACCCCCGAGCAGAGAAGTCGAGTTTGGAATCGAGTTATTACCTGGAACAGCTCCTGTGTCCATTGCGCCTTATAGGATGGCACCAAAAGAATTGGTGGAATTGAAGGCTCAGATTCAGGAACTGTTGGATAGAGGGTTTATAAGACCAAGTGTTTCCCGTGAAGCTCTACCGTCATTGTTCAGTAAAGAAGAAAGATGGGACTATGCGAATGTGTATTGACTATTGGCAGTTGAATAAACTGACGATCAAGAATAAGTATCCGTTACCAAGAATCGATGATCTATTCGACCAATTAAAAGGAGCCTCGGTATTTTCTAAGATCAACCTTCGGTCGGGATATCATCAATTAAGAGTTAAATAAGTGGATATTTATAAGACGATGTTCAGGAATCGATACGGTCATTACGAGTTTCTGGTAATGCCTTTTGGGTTGACTAATGCACTGGCAGCATTCATGGATTTGATGAATCGGGTATTCCAGCCATACTTGGATCGGTTCGTAGTCGTTTTTATTAACGATATTTTGGTGTATTCAAAAACAGAAGAGAAGCATGATGAGCATCTTCGTGTAGTGCTGCAAGTGTTAAGGGAGAAGCAACTTTATGCAAAGTTTAGTAAGTGCGAGTTTTGGCTGAAAGAAGTTACCTTCTTGGGGCATGTTGTGTCTTCCGAGGGGATCAAGGTGGACCCTCGAAAGATTGAAGCAATTTTGGAATGGAGCTACCGAGGTCAGTAATAGAGATCTGAAGTTTTCTGGGGTTGGCAGGTTATTATTGGAGATTCGTGGAAGGATTTTCTGTGTTGGCAGCACCGTTAACGAAACTTATAAGTAAGGGAGCACCTTTTGTTTGGACAAATAAGCAGCAAGAGGCTTTTGAGAAGCTGAAGAAGGTTTTGACGGAAGCACCAGTGTTGATTCAGCTAGAGTCTAGTAAGGATTTCACTGTGTACAGCGATGCGTCACATGTAGTTTTGGGCTGTGTGTTGATGCAAGAGGGTAAAGTGGTAGCTTATGCTTCACGACAGCTTAAGCCGCACGAGGTGAACTACCCGATGCATGACTTGGAATTGGCAGCGGTAATCTTTGCACTTAAGATATGGAGGCATTACCTTTATGGGAAGAAATGCATCATCTATACGGATCACAAGAGTCTTAAGTACTTGCTGACTCAAAAGGAGCTGAATCTTAGGCAACGAAGGTGGATAGAGTTGTTAAAGGACTATGACCGTTCGATTGAGTACCATCCAGGTAAGGCAAATGTCGTGGCTGATGCGCTAAGTCGAAGGGCTATGGCAGAATTAAAGGCAATGTTTGCTCGTCTAAGTTTGTATGACGATGGAAGTTTATTGGCAGAGTTACAAGTAAGACCGACTTGGGTAGAACAGATTAAGAAGCAACAGTTGGAGGACGAGTCGTTGGTTTCTCAGTTTCAGCAAGTTGAGAAGGGGGAGAATCCGGACGTTGGGTTAAATAGTGAGGGAGTTCTTTGTTTTCGAGGAAGAATTTGTATGCCGAAAGACTCCGACTTGAGATCGATGATTTTGAAAGAGGCACATAATGGACCTTGTGCTATGCATCCAGGAGGGAGTAAGTTGTATCGAGACTTGCAAGAGCAATATTGGTGGACTGGGCTTGAGCGAGAAGTGACTGAATTTGTAGGGAGATGTTTGACATGTCAACAAGTGAAGGCTGAGCATCAACTACCTTCAGGATTGTTACAGCAGGTAAAGCTACCACTTTGGAAGTGGGAAAGGGTAACTATAGACTTTGTAAGTAGGTTGCCGTTGACACCTTTTAAGAAGGATTTGGTTTGGGTGATTGTGGATAGACTCATGAAATCTGCTCATTTCATACCTGTCCAAACCGATTACTCACTTCAGAAGTTGGCCAAATTGTATGTGGCGGAAATAGTACAGTTGCATGGTGTGCCAGCATCGATAATTTTGGACCGAGACCCAAGGTTTACATTTCGGTTTTGGTAGAAGTTGCATGAGGCATTGGGAAAGCGACTGGATTTCAGTACGGCTTTTCACCCTCAGTCAGATGGGCAGTCAGAGAGGGTTATTCAGATTTTAGAGGATATGTTGAGGGGTTGTGCTATTGAGTTCGCGTATAACAACAGTTACCAAGCAAGTATCCAAATGGCTCCATATGAGGCACTATATGGGCGAAGGTGTCGTTCACCTACTTGTTGGGCAAAATTGGGGGAAAGGCAAATACTTGGACTAGAGTTGGTAGCAGATACTGAAGACAAGATTAAGGTGATCAGAAATCGGTTAAAAGAGGTGGCGGATCGACAAAAGTCTTATGCCAATCTGAAGTGTAAGGATATTGAATATGCCGTAGAGGACATGGTCTTTTTGAAAGTTTCGCATTGGAAGAAGATATTGAGATTTGGTAAGAAGGGTAAGTTGAGCCCAAGGTTTATTGGGCCTTACCGAATCATTAAGCGAATAGGGTTGGTGGCTTATTAGCTAGAGTTACCTCCAGAACTGGATCGTATTCACGATGTTTTCCATGTGTCCATGCTAAGGCGATATCGTTCTGACCCAATTCATATTGTGCCAGTTGCAGAAATCGAGGTACGGTCGGATTTGACCTTTGAAGAGGAACCTGTGCAAATACTTGATCATGATGTCAAGGTGTTGAGAAGGAGGTCAGTCCCATTAGTGAAGGTACTTTGGAGGAACCATGGCAAGGAAGAAGCTACTTGGGAGACCGAAGAAGCAATGCGTCAGCAGTACCCTCAACTGTTTGGATCAGGTAAATTTTGAGGCCGAAATTTCTTTAAGGAAGGTAGAATTGTAACATCCTGATTTTAGGGTTTTTTGTGATTCTTGATATTTTAGGTAAGTTTCTAAAATTTGGTATGTGATTATGGAATTCATAATTTGGGTATGTAAATGGGCTTATGGAAGGCCCATGAGATGGCCAAAACCCGGGGGAATTTTTAAATTTTGGACTTAGGAGTTAGGGGTTCTGGCTAGGTGCCCTTATATAAAGTTGTGGATAAAATGTATCACAAAAAGAGTGTTAGTAAAGTGGCAAGGGTGACGCCACTAAGCTCCTAAAAAGGTGGCGTGTGGAGCATAGGGGAAGACTTGGGATCGATTCCCTGTGATGGCAAAAATAATGCTAATTTTTATGCTTTGTGCATACAAGAGTTGTAGCTGAATGGAACTCTTTAGAGGAGAATTTGAATCAGTCAAATGCATGGATTAAGGAGGGATAAGGGGAGAGATTTTAGAGATTTGATATGAATATAGAGTTGGCCGAATAAGAGAGACTGGAGGGGGGAATTTCGGCAGAGAGGTTTAGTTAGGGATTTTCGGCACTTAGGTATTTTTGTGCCGTTTTCTCCCTGGAGGATTAGTCTTTTTCTCTCTTTTTATTTTGCAGCCGAATCTACCATCTCTTCTTCCATCTTTTCTTCCTTCTCCTTCTTTCAAACCAGCCCACTATTTCCCTTCATTCACCATTGTTTCTTTCCCTTATCTCTACTTCTGCCGAAATACCGCAAAAGCCAAAATCAGTGAAGATAGGGGGTGCCGATTCTTTGTGACCAGCAACCTTTACTTTCCTTTTCAATTGTTGGCGTTCAATTCCTTTACCTTTTAGGCGTACGGGTTCAAGAGAAGAAAGATTGTGGTAAGTGCTCAAACTCTAAATGACTCCTAGAGTAACTGTTGGCAAAAGCCGAAACCCTATAATTTAGGGAGGTGGCCGAATATGGGTATAGGTTTTTGGGGGTTCTTCTTTTAATATTTTTATGATTTCTATAGTGGAGGAGTAGCAAGGTGTAGTGTCGACTTGAATCAGCTTGGATCTCCGGAGTGGCTAGATCTAGTCAATGAATATCGGTAGGGTAAGGTTCTTAAAGCCATTTTGGATGGTGGCAGAATGTGTAAGTACTAATATAAGATGGTTCTTGTTTTGGGTCAATTAATGGAAGCTGATTTATTAATGGTGGAATATAGGAGAAATCGTGCAGGAGATCTCATCGAGGAATATCGCTAAACAGGTGTGTAACGAACCCTTTTCATAGCTTAAAACGATAAATGCCGAAAAGCCAAAATGTCGAAATTCTGGCATTCCGAAGACTTGTGAGCAAGCGAACGCTCATTAGTTAGTTAGATTCGTTTAGATGATGATTGGGAACATTGGAAACCGTAAGAGCGCGATTTTTGGCGTTCACGGTAAGTTGGGCCTCGAGGGGCCAAAGTGGGGCCCATTGGGCTTTCGGGCCCATTTGTAAAAAAATTGGTAGAAAAGGAGAACCTGTTAAATTGCGCATCGTGACTGATAAAACCGTTATGGAATATAGGCTAAATGGGCCTAGATGACGAAATTGGCTAAGTAGGGCCCATTAGGGGTTTTTAGGCCTAATAACTCGATTTCGCTAAAAATGGGCCAGAATCACTGTTTGCACCCATGAATTGTTAGTAACCGTTAATGAACATGGAAACCCTAATATTTGGTAAAATTACAGAATTACCCTTATAATATGAAAATGACTATTTTGCCCCTAGGTAAAAATGACCATTATACCCCTAAGGTTTATATATGAATTTAATACATGGGATTTTGATAAACATGATATGTATGATATGCACATGACATGTATGATATGCACATGATATGTATGATATGCACATGATGTATTCATAAATGCATTGGGTTGGGTTTTTATATGGATGGAGGAAGTGCAAAAGGGCTTATGCCCCAGCTATGATAAAGGGCTTATGCCCCAGTTATTAAAAGGGCTTATGCCCCAGTTATTAAAAGGGCTTTGCCCCAGTTATTAAAAGGGCTTTGCCCCAGTTATTAAAAGAGACTAGGCCTCCAGTTATATGATAAATCAGCTATGCTGCCAGTGGAGAGTTATGGCGGGGTGGGTCGAGTTAATCCCCACATGGTGTGTTGGTTGGTACGGGTGGAGAGTAGCGGATGGTGGGTTGAGTAGTCTCCCCAAATGGGCTTGCATTCTCTCATTGACATTACATGTGATATTGAAATGGGCCTATGAGCCATACCGCTTACAGTAAAGGCTTCGGCCCAGTAATATGAAATATGAAAAGGCTTCAGCCCAGTGTTATGAAATATGAAATATGAAAAGGGCTACGGCCCAGTACATGTTGAGATTGGATTTGGGATTAGGCCCAACAGGTTGTTATTGTTTTGGGCTCTGAAAGGGGCTTGTTGCACACTGAGTTTCCAAACTCACCCCCTTTTCTTAACCTTGCAGGTGAGCCTTGATGTGGGTACTTGGGCTGGAGGGGATTTAGAGTAGCCACGGTGATCGCCTTTGGACTTTTAAATAAGCGTTGGTTTTCATTAAATTTCCTTTAATTATTATTTATTTTTGGGTTGTAATAAGGCCATTTTAACTTTCCTTTTATTTCTTTTCAGGATTATTTTAATTTTAATAACTTTAAACCTGGTTGATAATTATTCAAATGGGCTAGACTTAGGACGTGTTTTCAAAACGATACTTGTTTTCAAAATAGCTCAATGCCACGATTAATCGATTTATCAAAGACGTCCACTTAAACAAATTTAAACTCGATATAACAAAGTGTGGCTATGGTTGTGGGCATGTCTAGGATTGGATCCAATCAAAGAGCTTGGTACTTAAGCAGCCTTCATGGCTCACCTTCTCTGTCTCGGATACCTACCTGGTGCCCAGCTTCCATATACTTTGTTAACTTAACAAAATATATGGTTTTTAAAACACTAAAACGGAATGTGGATTTTCAACTCCAATGTGGCACTTCAGATTCGGCCATAACACCTGGGCTGGGTTTTGGGTGTTACACCTTATGAGTTTACATTACGGGGGATTTAGCCTGGATTGGTAATCCCACCGTAAGACGTGAGGTTTGCGGGACTGCATACATGAGATGATCACTTGTATGAGTTGATGATAAATGGAAAATCCATCGAGATTTTTTGAGTAACTCAACGGGATTAATATGTGGTACAAAAATGAAAACGTTGAATGATGAGCTCATCTTAGATAAGTTGCATGGTGTGATGTTATGTGACTAACCTGTTGATAGAGTGCATATGATAGAGAAACCATTCCATACTTGTTGGTTTATTTGCCTAATATGGTTGCATGCTAAACAAATTGGTAAGTTTATTTTCTAGTTATTCGGGCTTACTAAGCATGTAAATGCTTAGCTCTCTCTTTTCCCTGTCTTACAGGGCTCGTGGACTCGTGAAGATTGGGAGACAGTTGGAGAGTCAACACACTATCATCTTGTCTAGCTTTGGTATATAGGTACTCTTATTTTGTTCAATGGCATGTATAGACCTTTTGTTATTTTGTTATATGTGTCATTTGATTAGCCAATATGAAGGCTTATAAAAGTATACATATTCACTTTTATATGGCCATGAAAATTGGCTCATGTTGGTATAGGTTATAACCTACCAAATTGTGCATGTTATGTTCCAATGTTCTTGTAATGATTAAATATGGTGTATTAAAATTAGTCATATGTAGCATGACCAAATCACATGAGGTGGTTAAGCCACAATTTTGGCAATGAATTAAGATAATGAGCCAATCTTGAGTGAGTCACAAGTCATAGAAATCCTTAAGATAAAGGGGACAACCTAGCATGTATAAAAAATCGATGAGATGACGTTTACATGCAATGAGGTATATTAAGGTCATTTAAGAGTATAATTAGACTATGTTAGGTGTTACTGAGAACTATAAGTGGATATGGTTATTAGAGGGTGACCTAAGGCTTGGAAAATAGCCTAATAAGGTCCACACGGGTGGACATACGGACGTGTGTCTAGGCCGTGTGTGATACAAGACTGCCCCATGGGCATGTGAAATGGCCGTGTGTCCCCTGCACCTAAAAATATTAAGTCAAAATGCATAGTAGTAAACACATGGGTATAGACACGATTGTAGGTCTGAACCGTGTGGAGGGCAAGGCCTAGCACACGGGCGTGTGTCTTGGCCGTGTGCCCTTAAATGCATGCTGAAATCATAAACAGAATGCTCGAGTTTTTAGACACAGGTGACTACACGGGCGTGTTTAGGCCGTGTGAAGGACAGGGGCCAGGGACACAGGTGTGTGCTTGGCTATGTGAAAACCCCTATAGGTTCGAAATAGAAAATAAATTCAATTAATTCCACACGGGTAGGGGACACAGGCGTGTCCCAAAGCACACGGGCGTGTGCATTACCTCTACATGGGCTTGTGAGGCTTAACTTAGAAATTTTTTCAAGAAATTTCTTAGGTCCTCGGTTTAATCTCGGACCTTTCTCAATGTATGTTTTGGGCCCTATAAGGACACTAAGATGTTGTTTGATTGGTACAAATTGGAACGAAATTTTATAACCTGTATTTCTCGAAAATGTTTGAGTACATGTCTAATAACGTCTCGTACTTGATCCCGGTCTTGTAACACCCCCACACCCGAAACCGTCACCGGAGTCAAGCTTGAGGTGTTACTAAACTTATCTTACATTTTAAACAACTCTAAACCACTTATTTTAATTTTCGGAATAAACTGTTTTTCTGCGTCATGGTTGCTTAAAAATTTATTTCTTGAGTTTCAAAACTCAAAATTAAGATCTGTAAATGTTTCCTGAAACTAGACTCATATATCTATCTACTAATTTTTTTCTAGAATTTTGACTTAGCCAATTAGTACAGTTTATTAGTTAAAGTTACCCCTGTTTCAGAATTTGACTGCACTAGTCTCTGCTTACTACGAACCACTTTTCTCTCTGTAAAAAAATCATATGACTATACCGTTTGTTTCTATTAAAACTAGATTCAATAAGGATTCTAACCATGTAAAGTAAACCACCTAATTATTTTTTTAAAATTTATGGTGAATTTCTAAAGTTGGAACAGGGGATCTAGAAATCGCTCTGGCCCTATTTCACCAAAACTCAGATACCTTATAAAATACAAAACCTTTACCTATTTTGCTTATTCCATATGGAAATAGACACAACGAGCTTTAATTTCATATATTATTCACTATCAACCCATGTCTCTACAATTTCTTGTGATGTTTCAAAATTCCGTTATTTCTGATACTTGAATCTGTTTTTATGTTACTTTCACATTTTTCTTAGTTTTCATGTGATAGTTACTACTTAATCATACATACTATTAAACATGTATATCATCAGCCACTCTATTAGCTAATCACTAGCAAGTATTTACACATCATTCATTGATCATATCATATCAAAAGAAACCAAGTTCCTATACATGCCATACACAAAACGAAACGTCTAACTATACCAATGTGATTTCTTCGATAGTGTGATCGGGTCTCCGACGTTTCCTTCGATCCCGAGTGGCTTGATAAAAACTATAAGAAAAAGAAAATAAAGAGAGTAAGCACTAGGCTTAGTAAGCTTACAAGCAAATAAATTACAACATTCAACATAATGAATAATTATACATAATGTCACCTAGCCTCATAAACTTTCTTTACTTCTCATTTTCTACCTTCTTCTTTACTCACTTACCTTCTTTCATACCTGACCTTTCACTATTCATAAATATAATCTACCTTCCCTTTTGCTGATAATTCACTGTAATTTAACGTGTACAATGACCCGTTGAACCACTCGAATACTAAGGATACTAGGGTCGTTCTCGTCTATCAATATCCCCGCCAATGCCATGTCTTCGATATGGACTTACATGAATTATTCTGTCTCCAATGCCATATATATATATATATATATATATATCTAATATGGGCTTACATGGCTCATTCCTGTCTCCAAAGCCATATATCGATATGGACTTACATGGCTCATTTTCATCTGTCCTGTCTGTCAACCCCAATATCCTAACATTCCTAAGGTTCAAAGCTAGCGCTTCCTAATGCTTTTCTCTGTCACTTCGCCTTTAATTTGACTTTAAATATTCAAAGAAAATAAGGATATAAATGCTGAAATTGACAATAATAATGTAAAATAAAAGAATATTGCATTTATTTACTGTAAACTTACCTCGATACAAAATGTGACTAAACTTTACAATTTAGTCCTTTACTTTTTCTTTTCCCTGATCTACTCCCGAATTTCGCTCTTCTTGATCTATAATAGTAAATTTAACTTATTTAATATTCACATTTATCAAAACAGTCCTTGACCCAAACTTTGGCAAAATTACATTTTTTCCCCTAAACTTTCACATATTTAAACTTCATCCTATTTTCTTATGTTTTATGACATACTGATCATTTTTCCCTTCTATGACAACATCAAATTCACACTCTAACATGTACTTATGACTATTAGGTATTTTTACCGATTAAGCCCTTTTACTCGTTTTCACTTAAAACCGAGTAGCACAAGTTGTCTAACATAATTTAAAACCTCATATTCTATCATAAAACATCAAAATAAACACTTTTCACCTATGGGTATTTTTCCAAATATGAACCCTAACTTAAATTATTGCTAGCATAAGCTTTATCGAGCTACCAGGACTTCGAAAACGTAAAGAACATTAAAAACGGGGCTTGGAATCACTTATTATGGAGCTTGAAAGCTTGAAACAAACCCTAGCTATGGAGAACCCTTGAAATTTCGTGCTAATGAAGAAGATGATGAATTTTGTGTTATTTTTCCCTTTTTATTTCATTTAATATCCAAATGACCAAAATGCCCTTCCTTATTAAACTTTCAAAAATTCCATCCATGTCCTATTTTGTCCATGAACTTAGAAATTGGTCAAATTGTTATTTAAACCCTCCTAATTAATATTCCAAAGCAATTTCATACTAAAAACTTCTAGAATGCAAGTTTTGCAAATTATTCGATTTAGTACCTAATCTCAACTTAAGCACTTTATGCATAGAATTTCATCACGAAATTTTCACACAATCATGCAATCATATCATGAACCTCAAAATAATAATAAAATAAATTTTTCTACCTCAGATTTGTGGTTTCACAACTACTGTTCCGTTTAGGCCCTATTTCGGGATGTTACAGGTCTTAGGTATGGGTAAGGGGTGTTACATTTTATTGTATTCAACAATAAGTGATCAAAACCATGTGTTTAAACCCGGAGCATGTTTTCCTAGGTTATTGTTAAGAGAAGGTGAGCACGATAATTTTATTTAGTATAAATGTGTTGGTCACTTTCATTTGCTCTATGTTCTATCATTATTTTCCAAAACAAAATATGTGAATTCTGATGACTTACAAAGTCAAAATCAAATCTTTGATCCTAAAGACTATTGTTTTATATTATTGTTCAACGGATTTGAGCCATGGAATTTTGTTTTCCAAGATTACAACTTTCGAATGCTTTGTGATTTTGGTTTGTTGCCATCGATGAAACTTTTGACTCATTCTGAAAAGGTAAGACCAACTTATATTTTTCATTCTGGCATTGGATTATGGATTCCATTTTTGAATAGGATTCTAAAAAGTTATTTTGTGCTTATAATTCATAATGTCACTAATTTGTTTCATTCTTGTATAGGTGACAATTTCAAATGGTACCCTTCTAAAGAGGGAGGGCATCCAAATAACCTTCTTTCTTTTCGAACCATATGTGATTCTCAGGTTTCTGGAAGTGACTTTGTCAAGTTCATGAAAAAATGGGTCTGTGATCTTGAAAGGTTTTTCGCAAGCAAATGGTCCAATTTGAGGGCAAATAGTTTTCAAGAGGGAGGTATAATGTGAGCATGGCCACATCATGTTATGATGCAATTTAGTGACATCGGAATTAGCCTAAGCACGAGGGGCCCAAGTGCAAAATAAAGTTTTAATTTCAGTTTGTTAATTTTGTTGCTGGAAAATAAGGATATTTATCCATTTTAGTTATTTTTTAGTTTGAGTCTTTAATTATGTCTTAGTTTGAACATCATTAATATGAGTTTTAATTATGTCATAATCTGAACATCATTAATATGGGTCTTTAAATTATGTCATAGTTTGAACATCTTTAATACTTGTTTTCAAGCGTGTCTTAATTCAGACATCATAATTGTGTGTCTAAGATTCCTACAAATTAAAGTGTGATTAAACCTTGTCTTAATGTACATTTAAATGTTGTCTTAATGTTGTCCAGGTTGTTTACATTGGCTACTGCTAGGAAACTTCTTCTCAAGCTAAATACATGCACTTGGAGATGCTGAATTTAATGCACCAATTCATAGACAGTGGGAGCAAAAGGAGTTTAATGTGACCATTTGGTTCATATTCATGTATGAACGTCCAAGGGGATAGAATTCAACAATTAATGTGGCACAATGAATGGCAACATGCATGCACATCATGGTGGACGAATTTGCAAGATGCATGTAACTAGTTCATGAACCTACATGCCATTAAAGCACCTAATTATGAGAATGCATGTTCCATGCAAGTGCATGAACGATCCAAGGAGATGAATGAGACTTTTGGTGATCATACAAGGCACTTGAAGCTTTCTTCTATGCTAAGAATTCATGCACAACAAAGGGAGGAAGAATGTGACTCTTCATGTTAAGTTTCATGCATGTTCAATGAGGTGCATGAGCGTCCAAATACATGCCAATACAAGGGATGAACATCCATGAACCATCAAAGGGGAGGGAACAACCATTTATATGCATTTAAGGGAGTTCATGAATCATTCGGTTCATTGTATGATTTGTGTACATGAACTACATTAATGGCTAAATGTTGGCCATTCATCTTCTTTTATATTTTCCTATAAATAGTTGTTTTGTAAACATTTTAAGAAGACTTTTTGTACCCTTGATGAATTATAAACTATTTGTGAGTTGTTCAACTTTCTTTGTTCTTTTCTGACTAAAATTGACTTATCTAGCTAGTCTAGTGGCGTCAATTTGATTCTTGTGAACTTATCACTTCTCAAAGTGTGGCGTTTAGCTTTATACCAATTGGTTCCTATCTCAACATAGATAGTGGGTCACGGTTTATCTATCTTCCACCTTAAGTGTTGACATAAGATTCGGGTCAAGATTGAACTATAATATTGGTTCACTCTTCAACCTTAAGTCGAACATATTCCATCTATTTCCCTTCTACGAAACACCTCATTTTGATATTTTAAACCAACTACTTTTAGTTTTAGCCTTTCGATGAACTAGTCCGAATACTACTTAATTTTACGATCGAGAGCACAAGTGGCTCAATTCATCTGACGAGTACGAGATCACATCACAAACCAATAAGCTAATAACAATGTCTACGAACATAAGAGTATTAAAGTCAAAAAAATAAATTAAAACATCATGATAATAATCAACCAACAATTCTACCACATTGTCTTCCTCTCACAGTTCAAAAATAATAGCAATAATATCACCTGCTCAAACACTAAGCCTAACTTAGATCACTTCCTTGGAATTCCGTACCGCCCAAACTGAAAACACTAACTACTACAGAGGTTTAGAAAAGAGTACGTGAGCTTGAAAAAGCTCAGTGAATGATCAGGAAAAAATTAACAATAGACATGATATCATACATTAAATGAGAACATCTAATTGGGTATGATATTTCTCAAAATGGGAATCGATACCATTTGAAAAAACGGTACCTTTTTAGCGTTCTGCTTTTCATTAAAATCCAAAACCTAACAATTTATCGATACAATTCAAAAGTATCTATGTTTTTACCTCGAGTATCGATACTTGAGAATTGGTATCTATACCAAAATGAGCTACTGTTTCCTGCACATTCGATTCAAATCAGAAGTATCAATACATATGTCGTGATTATTGATACCTCTATAAAATTCTGCAAAAATTCCAGCAGCACAAGGCATTGCGAAAATTCTGCAAGAATTCGATTGGTTGACTTTACATGATGCCATTGTAAACTATAGACAAAAGATTATAGAATTAAAGTGTCAGCATAATGAAATTCTTCTGATTGAATCAAATGAATTGAATGTGTAACACCTTTAACCCGTAACCGTCACTGGAATGGGGTTACGAGGTATTCCAGATGAGTCGCTAAATTTAGGACACTCACGTATATGGGTATGTAATATTTGCTCAAGTAAAACATAAATTTGTTAAGCATTATACACATGATTTAAATCATGATACAAGGTCAATGAAAACTCAAAGTTATATGTAATAAAATTTGAAGTACATGCAAAATTACACCAAACATATTTCATATATAATACCAAGCATTTATATTACAACCTTGATTATCACATATTATACGTTAAATTAATTGGCCAATGCACAAATAAAATACTCAAGTACATTCGAAAAATAAGGTTAAATATTACATATCATATAACTTATAAAGCATGCATACGTAGGACATTTTTAATCATTACCAGTTGGACAAATATGTTCATGTACTATATTAATAATAAGTAATCCACTAATAATTTTTGTTTAATCAATTCAAACATCAAAGACATTTTAAAGCACCTAACCTTTATACTCAATAACAAAACCAACCATGTACCTAACTATTTCAAATCATCATCTTAGGTGCATATCATAACTAAGGTACACCCATTTCACATATCAAGCTACCTTGAATAGAAATACATACACACCACCAACAATGTAATTACCTATTCGGTCATATAGGGTATCTTCAATGCATCATATTTGTACAATTTAGTCTTATACATACCGCATATCTAACAAACCGAAATTCCTTTTACCCATTATCTATTATAATCATCTCATAGATATATAACATAGTTTCCAAATCAATTTAAGCATCATGGCTGATTACTCACCAACCTAGACATTATATTTTAATTCAACTCATTCGACAAATAGTTTATCAAAATATAAATCATTAGTAAGCCATGCCAACTACCATACATAGCACATAAAGCCTATAACAAAATCAATCCAATTCACACTAGGACATGGCCGAATATTCCCTGGTACTAACGCATATAACAACACTTTAACAAATGTAACAACCGTTTATATATATATGATTATACTCATGCAAAAGCTATAATCAAATTAACCGTAGGTGCTGCCCAATTCATCAATTATTTCAACGCACAAAACACACATAATCTTAGCTAAAGTTTGATTCACTCACAACACATTAACCCTAATGAGCTCCTACCATGATCATGCATAACCAAATTCAAATAGAGAGAAATAGCTTCAACCAAAACACATCCAAAAAACCAACTTAAGAATTTAGCCATTTTCGCATGGCTTAAGTATACATTCATTTCCAAAATAACTAACTCCAAAACCAATCTATACATGCCATAACTTGAGTTCAGTTTGAAGGTACCAAAGCAGTAGATAGTTGGCTAACGATCCCCGAACATGTAGCTTGACTTCAAAATCTATAAAACAAAGTAAACATAACACAAGGAGTAAGGTCTCAAAGCTTAGTAAGTCATAAGCAAATCAACAAGTTATTGACTATTCAACTTAACTAAATTAAACTAGAATTATTGTATCAATTCACATTTAATTCTAGGCAAGAATACATCTATGTTACTTATATATAACCGTATAAACTTGTATACAATTGTATTATTACTTTATCTGAATTGCTTGTATGATCAAAATTTACAATTTATTATCTAACCTTCAAGACCGAATAACCACTAGGTTCTTAGTTCACATGCTCGTAAATTCATAAACTGATAAACCATAATATAGTCTCAAGTACATATTTTAATCACTTAATTGAATACACATAATTCCACATACACAAAATTTACACTTATTCAATAATGTGCAATAGGCCGAATACACTTACCTTATTTTTTTTTGTTAATTATCAAACTAACTCATACTTGGCCATTTAGCTCGTATCATACAATCCGTACATGATTACATTTTCCCGATGAGCCATTCAGAATTGGATAGGACACTTGGATAATCACATAAATCGTACAATGCCAACGTCCCAGACGTGGTCTTACATGTAGCCACAAAACAATGCCACTATCCCAGACAGGGCCTTACTCGTAAACACATATCAGAAATCACAAATCGATGCCATGGTCTTACTCGCACACATATATCAGAATCCTATGTCATGACATATTTATCCTAGCTATTTCTAAGGTTCATACGGGGCTTTCGGACGTCGTATCTCGGTCGAAACGAATGCTCGAACATAGTTGCTAAGCTTATAAACATTCAACATTTACATGTATAAATTCATACATTATATACCAGTATATATACTTAGCATTTAACTACATTTAGGCATGTCTATTTGCTTATAAACTTACCTCGGACGTCGTAAAATGAGACGGGGCTGCTAGTAGACAACTTTCATTTTTCCCCGGTCCAAATCTAATTTCTTTGGTTCTTGATCTAAACATATTCAAATTAAGCTCATTCAAACATATTTTCATTCAATTTAGTCCAAAAACACATAAATAGGCAAATTACCATTTTACCCCTAACATTTATAATTTTTTACAATTTAGTCCCTATTGCACAAAACACAAAATACACAAAATTTCACAACACCCATGTTAGGACAAATGGTACCCATGCTTATACAAGTCCACATATTTTATAAATTTCACATTTTAGTCCCTCAAAGTATTATTTTTTCAATTTAGTCCTAATTACTCAAAATCATCAAAAACTCCAATACAAAATATGTTAATCTAAAACATATCTTTCATATTTCATCATTAAACAACAAAAATCACAAGCAATCAACAATGGCACAACTTAAAATATTCATCAAAATCAAAAATCAAAGCTTCGGTTTTGAAGATTACTAAGCAACAATCTCAAAAACGTAAAAATTATCAAAAACCGACAAGAAATCGAACCTTGATTGAGCTCTAAATAGGCCGAACCCTAGCTTTTTTCTTTTTTCTTTTCTTTTCTTAAGTTTCGGTCAAAAGAACAAATGAATATATTGAATTTCATAACTTTATTTTAACTATTATATGTTTATTAAATAAATTACTTAAATAACCTTAATGAAATAATAATAAACTATATAATCCATGTCTTTTACCGTCCACTTATTATGGGAATGGGTAATTTACAAATTAGAGACTTCCTTTTAGTAAGCCAATAAGATTTCGGTCCTTTATACTTTTAGTTACCAAATTTTTTATTTTACGCGATTAAGTCCTTTTATTTAATCGGACACTCAAACAGCAAAATTAAATCACGAAAATTTCAAAGATATAAATTCACACAAATTAAACACAAAAAATAATTTTAAAATATTTTTCTGACTTAGATTCGTGGTCCCAAAACCACCATTCCGATTAGGGTCTAAATTGGGCTGTTACAACTCTCCCCCCTTGGTGATTTTCGTCCCTGAAAATCTTACCAGTGAATAGGTGATAAACGCCAAATTATACATGTTTTTACCCTAAATACTTAGCATATTTATGGGTCTTTATTGCTAGATTTGTGGATTTTGGTGCTCTTAGTCCGGTTATTTCATGTTTTGTACTCAGGAGAGCACCAAGAGTCAAAAGGAGCCAAAAACGAGCCAAAAAGGGACAAAACGGACCAAATCGAGAAGATGACATAGCCTAAGCCTTGCTACACGAGCTGTTCACACGCCCGTGTCTTTCGAGGGTGTCGACCAAGGCTTTCACGATTCACACAACCTAGCCATTAACCCACACAGCCGTGTGCAATTTAACGGATCGAACACAGCCTGGCAAACATGTCACACGGCCGTGGCACACAGGCGTGTCCCTTTTTCAAAGAGTTGTATTTTACACAGAAAAGGATACTTAGGGAAGAAGAAAGCCAATCTAAAGCCTCTATAAACACCCTAAGTATGACTTTGAAAGGGCTGCTTTCCTCCAGAACTTTTTTGGAGTACAGAACCACACGCCGGGAATTACTTGAAGGAAGCCAGACGATCCATCCCAAAAGCCGGAGCTACTCCAAGACTGAAGATCTCTCTCAGAATTCCTTCAGGGGTTTTAGAGTTTTCTTTATGTTTTTTTATTTTCATACTTTTGAGATGTACTCTTATTTTATTATGAACTAAACCCCTTAGATACCTAAGGGGGTTGAAACCTATGATGGATCTTGTTATTATTATCTGAATTGTATGATAAATAGTTGATTTATTCTTAATTATGTGTTCGTAATGCTTGAGTTAATTTTCCGGGTATTAATTCATGATTTGATATGCTTATGCAGAGGAGCAGAAGTCCCTGTCTAAGAGTAGATTTGGCATAATTAAGCGTAGTCGATCGAACGCCTAGAAATAGGGTTACGAGATTTTGCTGGATTAAGGTGAAACCTAATATGGGAGTCCATAGATCAATTTACTGCTTCCCTAGGGGTTTTAATTAAGAAAGAAAATTCAATTAATTCAACTGAGGGTTAGGTGTTATTAGTCTCGAAAGAGATAATAATATAGGTTAGAGAGTCTCACGGATCAAGTCAAGTGAATAAATCGTCTGGTTCATAGTCAGATAACAAGTGAAATCTAGGTGGATTCCTCCTTGGGTGTCGTCTTTATCAATTACTTTTCTTCAAGTCCTTTTCCAAATTTTCTCTTTGCTTTAGTTTAGTTAGTCAATTAGTTTAGTTAATTAGTTTAATAAACAAACCCTCTTTATTTCTAGGTTAAATAATAAAAAGATAGTTATTACTAGTACTTTTGGTTCCCTTGGGTACGATATCCCGGTCTTGCCATTACTATACTATTGTTTGATAGGTGCGCTTGCCTTTTCGTCGTGATAATAGTTAGTCTAGGTTTAATCTTCATTATAAATATTTATTACTTGTTACAAATCACACGATCAATAGGTTCGGATAACATTCTTTCATTGTATCCTCTAGCTCCCATATTGGTTCTTCAACATCATGCTTATGCCACAATATTTTAACTAACAAAATCTTCTTATTCCGAAACTCTTTAACCTCATGAGTTAAAATACGAATTGGTTCTTCTTCATAGGTCATTTCGGGCTGAATTTCAACCTCAAACGGACTTATTACATGTGAAGGATCAAATCGATATCTCCGGAGCATCGAAACGTGGAACACATTGTGGATCTTTTCTAACTCAGATGGCAACGATAATCTGTAAGCAACCGGTCTGATATGCTCTATAACCTCATACGGCCCAATAAACCTCAAACTCAATTTTCCTTTACGATCGAATCTGAGTATTTTCTTCCACGGTGATACTTTCAAGAAGACTTTGTCTCCAATCTGAAACTCTATATCTTTACGTTTCAAGTCCACATAAGATTTCTAACGATCTGATGCTACTTTTAAACTTTCACGGATCACTTTCACTTTCTATTCAGTTTCTCTGATCAAATCAACCCCGTGTATCTTATTTTCACTCCAGTACAATGGCTTACGACATTTACGACCATACAAAGCCTCATAAGGTGCCATTTTGATACTCGATTGATAATTGTTATTATATGCAAATTCAATTAGAGGTAGGTATCGTTTCCATGTATCTTCAAACTCGAGAATGCAACATCTCAACATATCCTCCAGTATCTGAATGATTCGCTCAGACTGGCCATTTGTTTGCGGATGAAAAGCAATACTGAAATGTAATTTTGTACCTAATACATCTTGTAGCTTCTTCCAAAACTGTGATGTAAACCTTAGGTCTCTATCTAAAACATCAGATATAGGCACACCATGTAATCTTACAATCTGAGACATATACAATTTAGCCAGCATATCAAGGGAGTAGTCTGTATGTATTGGAACAAAATGAGCCGATTTAGTTAATCTATCAACAACAACCCAGATTGCATATTTCTTGCTCGGTGTCAATGGTAAACAAGATACAAAATCCATCGTGACTCTATCCCACTTCCACTCAGGTATCATGATAGGCTGAAGAAATCCTGAAGGCACCTGATGTTTATCTTTTACTTGTTGACAGACTAAACATCTTGCAACAAAGTCAGAAATATCTCGTTTCATACCATGCCACCAGTAGAGCTGTTCCACATCATTATACATCTTTGTACTACCTGGATGAATAGATAATCGACTGTTGTGAGCTTCATTTGTAACGCCCCAATTTTCGGGAATTCTGTGAATGTTGGCATAGGTTTAATTATGTTAGTGGGCCTCTAGAAGGCCCAAGCTTAAGATAGAACCCGACAATTTTAGTTAATTTTTGTTCCATAAGAAAAAGGGGGTGAAATTATGAAATAGAACCTATGTGAAAATGTTTGAAAATGCTATAGGCTAAATTGAAGTGGCCAAATAAATAGGATTGCAAAATAGGAGGATTTGCATGACAAACCTCCCATTTTACGGCCAGCCATCATGTTGTTGTAGACAATATGAGCACTTGATATCCATAATTCATGGTACAAATTGATAATGGGTTAGGTAAATGTTCCATGATAATGGATTAGGTAAATATTCCATGATAATGGTTTAGGTAAATGTTCCATGATGGGCATTTCATGTCTTTTGTATTAAAGAATTAAATGGATGAAATATGAAATTTTATTAAAAGAAAAAGGGGTGAAAAGAACAAAGTTTTGTCCATCTTTGTTCATCATAGCCGAAAGTTAGAGAAGAGAAAGGAGAGGAGAAAGCTCTTGAATGTTTGGTCACTTGGGGAAGAAAATTGAAAGTAAGTTCATGGTAGTTTGCTTCTATCTTGATGTTCATGAGTTCTTCTTGATTCTACCTTAACTCTTGAAGCATATTTTGGTTTTTGGTTGTGTTGTGAGCATTTGGTCATGAATTAAAATGAAGGAAATGGTTGTTGTTTCATGTTCTTTTGATGAAAAATGGAAGATAGGTGAAGTTGAGCCAAACAAATGAACATGCATGTGCCTTATATGCTAAAGGGAAAAATCGGCTAACATGTTGTGCTTTAAAATGATGAAATGGAGATTATACTTAAGTAAAATCATAGATATGTGATGATTGATTGGTGATATACATGTTTAAATAACAAGCATGCAAGTTATGTGTGAAAGAGTGAATTTGGTAATAAATCTGCTTGGGACAGCAGCAGTAACGTGACTTTGGAAAATCACCATAAATTGTGAGAGATGAGTTAGAAGGTTAATAAATTATGTAATTAAAGATTAATGAGTCTAGTTTAAAATGAAATAAACGAGAGCATATTTTGAATTCTGTACAATGAGAAATTTGATTCGTAATTAAGAGTGGTCAGATTAGTCAAACAGTGAAACATGGGAAACTTTAAGAAAAATCTGGTATTGATTGGCTAAACCAAAATTTTTGAAAATTTTATGGATAGAAGATATATGAGTCTATTTTCAGGGAAAATTAACGGCACTTGATTTGGAGTTTTGTAGCTCCAGTTATAAATGATTTAGTGACTGTTGCTCAGGAAGATAGCTTGCAGTGAAATTATGATTATGTGGTAAACATTGACAAAAATTTGTTAATGAGTTGCTTATTGATTTCTTATAAGCTTACTATGATCTGTAGGTGTGGTTGGTCGAATATTGTAAGGGGTTAATACGTAGTTTTTATTTGAATAGTTAGATTAACGTGTTAGTAATCCAATTGTAGGCGTTTAGTGTGTGGATCTCATCAAGATATCGTCATAAAATGTGTGTGTGACACCTCTCATAGACTAGATTGGCAAAAGCGAAAAGCGAAATGCCTAAAAGTCGGTATTTTGGGAATTTCTTGAGTGTGCGAATGCTCGTAAGATAGTTGGGTTTGTATATTTGGTAATCTAAAGTAATAAACTGCAGACGCAGCGATTTCATACATTTTGATAATTTGGGCTTCTTGGGCCAAAGATCGGGTTCATGGGCCAATGGGCCCAATTCGTAAGTATCTTGGTAAGTGTTCGATAGTACGTAAATAGTTAGGATATGCATGAAAACCCTAAAAGCAGCTAAATTACTATAATACCCTTATGTATGGAAAATTACTGTTATACCCCTAGGTGCAAAATTACCGTTATACCCCTAGGGTTAATTTTGACTGAAAAGCATGACGATCTGATTCTGTATGATGTATGCCATGATTATATATCTGTTGCATGGGGACATGAGTTATAATATGGAGGAAGCGTCCTGGTGGCTATGCCACAATTATCTGATCTGGTGGCTCTGCCACATATATCTGTTCTGGTGGCTATGCCACGATTATCTGATCTGGTGGCTCTGCCACATATATCTGTTCTGGTGGCTCTGCCACAATATCTGTATCTGGTGACTTCGTCACAATTGGCAGCCTCACTGCGAGTTCTGTGGTGTGTAGCGGTTGGGTGGGTCGAGTAGTCTCCCCACATGGTGTAAGGCTGGTACGGGGGTGTTATGGATGAATCTGGGTTGGGTTTCTGCATAAACATGTAATATTTGTTCTGTTCTGCTATGGGCCTATGGGCTTTATTTTGAATTTCTGTTCTGGGCTAAGGCCAACTTATTCTGTTTCTGTGGGTTGAGCTGATTTAGACTATGGTTGGGTTATTTTACACATTGAGATTCCCCAAACTCACCTCTTTTATTTTCATCCACGCAGGCAATCCCCAACCATAGTGGGCTTGGAGCTGTGAGGGAATTCGGAGTGCCCACCCGTTCTGAAAGTTTGATTTTCTTCTGGTGAATTGGACATCCTTTTATTTACGTTTGAAGTTTTGGGTTTTTAAATGTAATAAGGCCACTTAATTATTTTTGATGGTTTTAATATGTACTACTAAGATAGGTATTACTTATTAATATGTATTACTAAGATAGGTATTACTTATTTTAAATGTTGAAATTGGATAGCTTTAGGGCGCGTTTTCAAAAACAACAATTGATTTCAAAATAACACGAAAACAGGCAAAGCTTCCACAATGAAGATATTTTCTAAAATTAATCACTTTTCCTAAAAAGGACTTAATCAAATCGGGTTCCTAGAAATATACATGACGTTAAGGTATGGCAATGGCGATTTACATGTCTAGGATTGGATCCGAAGGGAGTTTGGTACTTAAGCAGTCCGATAGACTCACCTCCTCTTTTCTAGTTTCCTACCTGGTGCACAGCTTCCATTCACTTTAACCTATAATGAAATCATCTTTTAAAACACTCAGTGAGTTTTCTTTCTGGATCGGAAATGTTTTGAATGCTTTGATGTGGCATGTCAGATCCGACCATAACTTCTGGGCCGGGTAAGGGGTGCTACATCATTCAAAATCATCGGAATCAACTCTAAATTCCTCGGAATGCATATTCGATCTCTGAACGTCAAACAGTTCTCAGCATCAATTCTAAATTTTGAATCAGCATTCGTCTCACACTGAGCTTGTTTTGCAATCAATTTATTATCAACCTTCTGGGCATCACTTATTTGTTGAACAAATAATGGTCTAGCTTTCAATTCAGCCACAATCAAACCATCATCAGACATAGCCATATGCGTATTCATTGCACACAAAGCAAATAGTGACTTTTGACTTAAAGCATTAGCAACAATGTTATCCTTTCTCGGGTGATAGTCAATCACAAGCTCGTAGTCTTTTAGCAGTTCTAGCCATCAACGTTGTCTCAAATTCAGATCTTTCTAAGTCATCAAGTATTTCAAGCTTTTATGATTAGAATAAACATGACATTTCTCACCGAATAGATAGTGACGCCAAATTTTCAATGTGAACACAATGGCTGCCAATTCTAGGTCGTGTGTCGGATAGTTCTTTTCATGTGGCTTTAACTGTCTCGAGGAATAAGCTATCACTCTACCTTCTTGCACCAGAACATAGACCAAACCATTTAATGACGCTAATGAAACTATTTTAGTGAAATTTAACTGTCTTAATTCCCGGGCAATCACACCAAAAATTGGAGTTCCTTTTGGATTTCCTTCTTGATCAATGACAACGGCAGCATTGTCATCATATCGTATTATCATCCCATTGTTGCGTTTGAGTTCTTTATGCGTACGTACAATTACAGCTTTGATCACTTTTGATCTTTCTAGAGGTGTATTTGGTACTGCTTCCTTGATCACAGCAACAATAACGTCACCAATATGAGCATATCGGCGATTACTAGCTCCTATGACTCGAATACACATCAATTCTCGAGCCCCGCTGTTATCTGCTTCATTCAAATGGGTCTGAGGTTGAATCACTTTTGAAATCTTTTTTTTCAATGTAACAAAGGATGAAGAAAAAAAGAAATATTGTTTGTCAAAAAAAAAAAGGAAAGTCGCACTTGTTTTTTATTCCCAAGACAAGACTTCTTTCCTTTGGTTCTATATTCCTATCCTAAAATAATGAATTGAGTTTGTATAGGCATTTTTTACGCTGCTATTGAAATAGCCTTTCTGGCTATATTTTCGGCTACTCCGATCATTTCATAAAGTATTCGCCCGATTTAACGATGACCTACCCAATACTGGAGATCCTTTCCGAACCCATACATGTTTCAGAGGTCTTACCAGTAACGGGTTTGTCCGGAAATATACGTACCCATATTTTTCCATCACGGCGTACATTTCGTGTCATTGCATGGCGCCCCGCTTCTATTTGTCTAGATGTAATCCAAGCGGGTTCAAGTGCTTAAAGAGCATATCTACCAAAACAAATTCGATTATCTCAATAAGATATCCCCTTCATTCTTCCTCTATGTTATTTACAAAATTAGGTTCACTATAAATAACAAATTCTTTACCCAATTCTGGCTGAACTAGCACTGGAGCTTCTGTCAAAAAGGCTTTCAACTGATCAAAACTTTGCTGAGACTTCGCTGACCACTCAAACTTAACATCTTTCTGCAATAGCTTTGTCATCGAGGCTATAGTCATAGAGAAACCTTTCACGAACCGTCTATAATAACCAGCAAGTCCTAGAAAACTTCAGACTTCAGAAACATTCTTTGGAGGTTTCTAATCCAGTATAGTTGAAATTTTGCTCGGATCCACCCTGATGCTGATACCACATGGCCAAGAAACTGACTTCATTTAGCCATAACTCACATTTACTAAATTTCGCGTACAATTGTTTATCTTGTAAGGTCTACAACACAAGTCTCAAATGTTCGGCATCTTCAGCTTCATCTCGAGAGTAGATCAAAATGTCATCTATAAACACAACCACAAATCGATCTAGATACGGTCTGAAGATCCAATTCTTCAAATCCATGAAAACGACAGGTGCATTAGTGAGTCCAAAAGGCATAACCAGAAACTCATAATGTCCATACCTCGTTCTGAAATTAGTTTTTGGTACATTAGAATCTTTAACTCGCAACTGATAATAGCCTAATCTTAAGTCTATCTTCGAAAATACTGTAGCTGCTTTCAATTGGTCAAACAGATCATCAATCCGTGGCAATGGATACTTATTCTTTATAGTCACCTTATTAAGCTATCTATAATCAATGCACATTCTCATAGTCCCATCGTTCTTTTTCACAAACAACACAGGTGCACCCCACGGAGAAAACCTCAGTCGCGCGAAACCTCTTTCTGTCAATTCTTGCAACTGAGCTTTCAATTCTTTCAATTCTGCAGGTGCCATTCTGTACGGAGCTATGGATATCGGAGTCGTCCCGGGCATTAACTCAGTACCAAACTCTACCTCCCAAATAGGTGACAGACCCGATAATTCTTCAGGAAACACATCTGGATATCACATACAATAGGTACTGATTCAATGTTTCTTTCAGCTGCTTTATTGTCGAGCATATAGGCAAAATAAGCTTCACACCCTTTTCTCACATATTTCTGAGCTTGCATCGAAGAAATCACTGCTAGTAACCCATAAAAATCACTAGATTCAATCTGAATAACTTCATCTTTCTGGCTCTGAAGATCAATGGTCTTTCTTTTACAGTTCAGAACAACATCATGTAAAGTCAGCCAATCCATACCGAGAATTATATCGAACTCATCAAATGGAAGCAACATCATATCAGCCAGAAAGCACAGATCTCAAACCATCAAGGAGCAATTCTTACATACTTTATCAACCATAACACACCGGCCCAAGGGGGTTTACACTCTAATCACGAACTCATTAGACTCAACAGGCAGAGTCTTGCTGAATACTAATGTCTCACATACATAAAAATGAGTAGAACCAGGATCAATCAATGCAATTACATTAGTATCATAAAGAGTGAATGTACCAGTGATAACATCTGGGGATGAAACCTCCTCTCGTGCACGTATAGCATAGGCTTTGACGGGTGCACTAGCTTCAGCTCTGACTGCCGTATCTTTAGTCCCTCTCTGACTGCCACTCGTATTACCAATATTTCTGGGTGTCCACCTTGAGCTGCAGTGTTACCTGATCTCGTATTCTGCACTGGATTTTTCTCAGCTAACATTGGGCAATCTCGAATATAATGATTTGTCGATCCACATTTAAAACAGGCCCGATCATGCAAACTGCAACTGCCGGGATGTCGTTTACCATAGTGCTTACACTCGGTTTGATTTGATCTGACATTACCCACACTCACTACTGAGGTAGCTCTCGAGCTCACTGATGGTCTATTCTGACCCCGTCTAAAGTAACTTGAAGTGGCTTTAGAACGGCTAAAATCATCTCGGTACTTCTTTGATGCCGATTGGAATGACTTATCAGATGTTCTTTTGCGTGCATCTCTAGCTTCAAATTCAGCTTTTCTTTTCTCTTTCCCAAGCTCTTTAGGTTTGTAGGCTCGTTCAACAAGGACTACAAACTCTTTTATCTCAAGTATGCCAACTAACAGTTTGATATCTTCATTCAGCTCATCTTCAAATATTTTACACATTATGACTTCAGTAGAAACACACTCTCGGGCATACTGGCTGAGTCTCATGAATTTTTGCTCATAGCTGAATCTCATGAATTTTTGCTCATACTCCGTCACTGTCATCCTACCCTGTTTCAGCTCTAGAAATTCTTTACGCTTCTGGTCGATAAATCTCTGACTGATATATTTCTTACGAATTCACCGAAAGAATTCCAGTCACTTGCTCTCTGAACCATCGATACTAGGGTATTCCACCAGTGGTATGTTGTGTCTCGGAGCAAGGATATAGCACATTTTAAACATTCATCTGGAGTACAGGACAACTCATCAAAAACACAGATCGTATTATCAAGCCAAAACTCAGCCCGCTCAGCGTCATCATCATCAGTGGCTTTAAACTCTTCAGCTCTATGTTTTCTAATTTTATCAATAGGTGGTCTACTCAATCACAACGAATCACTTACTTGAGGTACAATAGACACGAAAGATAGATTAATCGGGGTTGGAGGTTGTTGTACAGCCGGATTAGTACGGATATATTAAGTGAACCAGTCATTCATCATTTGATAGAAGGCTTGTTTAGCCTCACTTTCTGGATTACTCGAAGTCAGTTGAGAATCAGCCTGCGCTGTCCTTTGCACGGGAGCAGGTGCTACACTCTTGAAATCATCAGCTACAGCTCTGTTGGGATCCATTTGCTATATGAAAACACATTTCAAATGTCAGAAGTCATCACACTATCACAGTATAAAATTATGGCATGTAGCTAAGCTCACACACGTTACGTAATCCTAGAACCGATTAAATCGTGCTCTGATACCAATAAAATGTAACACCCCTAACCCGTAACCATCGCCGGAATGGGGTTACGAGGTATTCCGGATGAGTCGCTAAATTTAGGACACTCACGTATATGCGTATGTAATATTCGCTCAACTAAAACATAAATCTGTTAAGCATTATACACATGATTTAAATCATGATACAAAGTCAATGAAAACTCAAAGTTATATGTAATAAAATTTTAAGTACATGCAAAATTACACCAAACATATTTCATATATAATACCAAGCATTTATATTACAGCCTTGATTATCACATATTATACGTTAAATTAATTAGCCAATGTACAAGTAAAATACTCAAGTACATTCGAAAAATAAGGTTAAATATTACATATCATATAACTTATAAAGCATGCATACGTGGGACATTTTAATCATTACCAATTGGACTAATATGTTCATGTACTATATTAATAATAAGTAATCCACCAATAATTTTTGTTTAATCATTTCAAACATCAAAGACATTTTAAAGCACCTAACCTTTATACTCAATAACAAAACCAACCATGTACCTAACTATTTCAAATCATCACCTTAGGCGCATATCATAACTAAGGTACACCCATTTCACATATCAAGCTACCTTGAATAGAAATACATACACACGACCAATAATGTAATTACCTATTCGGTCATATAGGGTATCTTCAATGAATCATATTTGTACAATTTAGTCTTACACGTACCGCATATCTAACAAACTGAAATTACTCTTACGCATTATCCATTATAATCATCTCATAGATATATAACATAGTTTCCAAATCAATTTAAGCATCATGGCCGATTACTCACCAACCTAGACATTATATTTTAATTCAACTCATACGACAAACAGTTTATCAAAATATAAATCATTATTAAGCCATGCCAACAACCATACATAACACATAAAGCCTGTAACAAAATCAACCCAATTCACACTAGGACATGGCTGAATATTCCCTGGTACCAACGCATATAACAACTCTTTAACAAATGTAACAACCATTTATATATATATGATTATACTCATGCAAAAGCTATAATCAAATTAACCGTAGGTGCTGCCCAATTCATCAATTATTACAACGCACAAAACATACATAATCTTAGCTAAAGTTTGATTCACTCACAACAAATTAACCCTAATGAGCTTATACAATGATCATGCATGACCGAGTTCAAATAGAGAGAAATAGCTTCAACCAAAACACATCCAAAACACCAACTTATGAATTTAGCAATTTTCGCATGGCTTAAGTATACATTCATTTCCAAAATAACTAACTCCAAAACCAGCCTATACATGCCATAACTTGAGTTTAGTTTGAAGGTACCAAAGCAGTAGATAGTGTGCTGAACTTGGCTGATGATCCCCGAACTTGTAGCTTGACTTCAAAATCTATAAAACAAAGTAAACATAACACAAGGAGTAAGCTCTCAAAGCTTAGTAAGTCATAAGCAAATCAACAAGTTATTGACTATTCAACTTAACTAAATTAAACTAAAATTATTGTATCAATTCACATTTAATTCCAGGCACGAATACATCTATGTTACTTATATATAACCGTATACACTCGTATACAATTGTATTATCACTTTATCCAAATTGCTTGTATGATCAAAATTTACAATTTATTATCTAACCTTCAAGACTGAATAACCACTAGGTTCTTAGTTCACATGCTCGTAAATTCATAAACTCATAAATCATAATATAGTCTCAAGTACATATTTTAATCACTTAACCGAATACACATAATTCCACATACACAAAATTTGCACTTATTCAATAATGTGCAATAGGTCGAATACACTTATTTTTTTTTAATTATCAAACTAACTCATACCTGGCCATTTAGCTCGTATCATACAATTCGTACACGATTACCTTTGCCCGATGAACCATTCAGAATTGGATAGGACACTCGGATAATCACATAAATCGTACAACGCTAACGTCTCAGACGTGGTCTTACATGTAGTCACAAAACGATGCCATTGTCCCGGACAGGGTCTTACTCGTAAACACATATCGAAAATAAAAAATCGATGCCATAGTCTTACTCGCACACATATATCGGAATCCTATGTCATGACATATGTATCCTAGCTATTCCTAAGGTTCATACGGGACTTTCGGATGTCGTATCTCGGTCGAAACGAACGCTCGAACATAGTTGCTAAGCTTATACACATTTGGCAGTTACATGTATAAATTCATACATTATATACCAGCATATATACTTAACATTTAACTACATTTAGGCATGTCTATTTGCTTATAAACTTACCTCGGACGTCGTAAAATGGGACGGGGCTGCTAGTCGACAACTTTCGTTTTTCCCCGATCCAAATCCGATTTCTTTGGTTCTTGATCTAAACATATTCAAATTAAGCTTATTCAATTTAGTCCAAAAACACATAAATAGGCAAATTACCATTTTACCCCTAACATTTATAATTTTTTACAATTTAGTCCCTATTGCACAAAACACAAAATACACAAAATTTCACAACACCCATGTTAGGCCGAATGGTACCCATGCTCATACAAGTCCACATATTTCATCAATTTCACATTTTAGTCCATCAAATTATTATTTTTTGTAATTTAGTCCTAATTACTCAAAATCATCAAAAACTCCAATACAAAATATGTTAATCTAAAACATATCTTTCATGTTTCATCATCAAACCACAAAAATCACAAGCAATCAAAAATGGCACAACTCAAAATATTCATCAAAATCAAAAATCAAAGCTTCGGTTTTGAAGATTACTAAGCAACGATCTCAAAAACGTAAAAATTATCAAAAACTGACAAGAAATCGAACCTTGATTGAGCTCCAAATAGGCTGAACCCTAGCTTTTATTCTTTCTTCTTTTCTTTTCTTAAGTTTTGGTCAAATGAACAAATGAATATAATGAATTTCATAACTTTATTTTAACTATTATATGTTTATTAAATAAATTACTTAAATAACCTTAATGAAATAATAATAAACTATATAATCCATGTCTTTTACCGTCCACTTATTATGGGAATGGGTAATTTACAACTTAGAGACTTCCTTTTAGTAAGCCAATAACATTTCGGTCCTTTATACTTTTAGTTACCAAATTTTTTATTTTACGCGATTAAGTCCTTTTATTTAATCGGACACTCAAACAACAAAATTAAATCATGAAAATTTCAAAGATATAAATTCACACAAACTAAACACAGAAAATAATTTTAAAATATTTTTCTGACTCAGATTCGTGGTCTTGAAACCACCGTTCCAATTAGGGTCTAAATCGGGCTGTTACAGAATGAATTGTTTGTTGTGATTTCGTCTATGTCAGCTCAGAGATTTGTGAGAAAAGGTTGCGAGACTTATCTTGATTATGTTTTGGATACAAAAGTGTCTGAATCAAAGATTGAATTAGTGCAGTTGTCTATGAATATCTGAATGTATTTCCTGAAGAATTACCGGGGTTGCCACCTATTAGAGAGGTTGAATTTGCTATTGAATTAGTGCCGGGAACTTGACCGATATTTATAGCTCCTATAGAATGGCTCTAACAGAGTTGAAAGATTTGAAAGCTCAATTGCAATAGTTAACATATAGAGATTTTGCACGATCGAGTTTTTTGCCCCAGGGTGCACCAGTATTATTTGTTAAGAAGAAAGACGGGTCAATGAGAATGTGTATTGATTATCGTCAGCTCAACAAGGTTACAATAAAGAACAAGTATTTGTTGTTGAGAATAGATGATTTATTTGATCAGTTGAATGGTGCAATAGTGTTTTCAAAGATTGATTTGAGATCTAGCTATTATCAGTTGCGAGTTAAAGATTCAGATGTGCCGAAAACTGCGTTTAGAATCAGGTACAAACATTATGAATTCCTTGTTAAGCCTTTTGAATTGACTAATGCTCCTGCCATTTTTATGGATTTGATGATCAAATATTTAGACTGTATTAGACAGATTTGTTGTTGTGTTCATTGATGACATTTTATTTGATAAGGACTAATTGTACTAAATTGCATGAATTTGCAATTTTATTTGATAATGACTAAATTGTGAAAAATGTGAAAGTTTAAGGGCAAAAGTGTAAATGTGCCTTTAAGAGCATTTCGGACTAAATTGAATGAAATGATGATTGAATAAGTTAATTTTGAATATATTTAGATCAAGATAAGCCGAGATCGGGATTAGATCAGGGAAAAGGAAAAGTGTACGAATAGTCGATAATTTCTATCTAAGCAACTCGAGGTAAGTTCGTATAATTAGAATAGAACTTTTAAATACTTGTAATTATTTGAAATGAACGTATATAATTGAGCAATTGATCTACTTGAAATACGAATGCCTTATTGATATAGTCTGATGGTTACCGAGCCCCATTTGAATCGTAGGAATTTGTAGGATACGATTGACATGTCACTAGGGTTACTGTTTAGGTCGAGATCCTGTATGTGTTGCGGACTCACCTCAGCTCGTATGAGCTTACCCATATCAGATCGTAAGAGCTTACTATTCTCATCTCATTAGAGTTTACTATTTCAGCTTAATAAAACTTACTGTCCATCAGCTCAGGAGGAGCTTACAGATCATAGCTCGAAAGAGTGAATATGATGATGAATTGATGAATTACCTATTAATACACCTAGTGTGTATCACCCGTGTATCTATCGATATTATAATAGGTTCAAAGGGCATAAATTATGTTATTTGTTATGTGAAAAAGCTGTGTTATACGGATGAATTACTGTTATATGGATGAAGTACTGTTTAAACAGATGAGTTACTGTTATCGAATGATTTACTGTTTATATGATTGAGAATGAAATGTCACAAATGATGTACATGATATATGAATTTGATATGATACAATGTATTGAGTATTAAATTGAGATAATGGATGATTACATATACTTATCTTGTTGACGAATGCTTGTGTATAGGCATTTGGCAAGTGAATTTGATATACTTTGTTTAATTATCTGATTATGTATAAATGGTAAGTTAAGTTCTAAATTATACGGGCTTACTAAGCTATAAAACTTACTCTATTTCTTTTTCGTGTTTTGTAAAGGTTCAATAGATAACTCGATTCGGATAAAGTTGGAGTTACGCATCACACTATCCAGTTGCCGATTGGTACCTTTGAACCCATGGATATTTGTAAATATGACATGTATAGGATAGTTATAAGGATGATAGTTATGGTTACTTGAGCTAGTGATTTTGGTACATGTTGTGGTATAAGAATAAGCCATGTAATTTGGCTTAACTTGGTATAATGCTTTGTTTGCATATATGTGTTCAAATATGGTATGTTTTGCCAATTAGAAGATGGAATGGAATATGAAAATGTTGTCTTGATATGTGATAGGTATATAAATGGAAAATGCTTGATTATATTTAGGTATTTGAATACCATGTTCATTTGAATATTGAATTTATGAAGTTTATGAATTATGTTACTGAAGTAGATTGATAAAGCATGATTGAAATTGGTATAATATGTGTATGAGATGTTGTGGATTGGCTGCCTATTAAGTTATAAAATATTGCAAATTATGCTTGTGCAGGTATGTATAAATAAGGTTGCAAAATGGCTTTGCAAATAGCCTATTTTTGTCCACACAGGCAGAGACACGGGGGTGAGTCTCGGCTGTGTGTGACACACAGACATGTTACACGATCGTGTGTCCCATGGTGTTGAAATTAAAATCAAGTCAGTATGCCCCACACGGCCTCACACACGGGCATGTAACTTGACCGTGTGGCATAAGTCAGCGTACCCTACAGGATTGGCACGGCCTAACACACAAGCATGTATGGCCACACGAGCTAGCCACATGGGTGTGTATGTTGGCCGTGTGACTCAAGTCAGAGAGTTACACAGGGTCAAACACAGGCTGGGACATGCCCATGTGCTCCCATTTCGAATGTCCACACGGCCTGTGACACAGGCATGTTTGGTGGCCGTGTGAGATACACGGCTTGGCCACACGGGCGTGTGTCGCCTATTTTGAAAAACATTTTAAAAGTTTCATGAAAGTTTTATAAGTTATCGGTTTAGTCCCGAACCGCTCCTAAAGCATGTTTAAGTCCTCGTAGGATATTATAAGGGACAAATTGATTGAGATTAAAAGATGATTGTATGAATTGATTGAATACATGAGAAAAGTCCAGTTTTATGTGTTATAAGTTCGGTAATGCTCCATAACCCTATTTCGGTGTTGAATACAAGTGAGGGGTGTTACATGGAATTTCATTAATTTGTGATTTTATGAAATAAGGACTAAATTGTAAAAAATGTGAAAGTTTAGGGGCAAATGTGTAAAATAGGGGCAAATGTGTAAAATATCCCTAATGTATATTTTGGATTGAATTGAATAAATAGTTGATAAAATAAGTTAATTTTGAATATATTTAGATCAAGAAAGGAGAAATACGGACTTGGATCAGGGAAAAGATAAAGCACTCAATTAATCGACAATTTCATCGTTTTTGAATCGAGGTAAGTTCGTATGTAATAGGCATTGTTATAATTATGATTTAAATGCTTTGATATTGCATAAATTGTGTATACGAGACTAAAGTCATATTTAACAACAATTCGACTATGTATGGCACTTAGTGTGCGATTTGGGATAGCTTCGGCTATGTATGGCACTTAGTGTGCGAGATTGAATTAGCGTCGACTATGTATTGGCACTTTGTGTGTGAGAATGAGTATTCGACATTTTTTCATTTGGGTATGAGTTTGTTACAGATTGGTTCAAGTATGTATATGAATCATAAGAGCTTTAAATTGAAGAAGTTATGAAGTTTGCATATAAGTATATGATTAAGCATATGGAAGGTTTGTTAGTATTTATGAATTACGAATTAACAAGTTCAAATTGATGATTTGTGTATTTATGATTAGTTGAGTTTACTTTATACGAGCTTAATAAGCTATAAAGCTTACTTTGTTTATTTTTTCATGTTTTATAGTGATTTTAAAGCTAGCTCGGATTCGGGGATCGTCGGAGACTACGTCACACTATCCAACCATCACTTTGGTACTTTTGAGCTTATGGTTTGGTTATATGGCATGTAGAGGATTATGGTCATTTTGATATGTATCTTGGTAGTTAGTTTTTCCATTTGAGATGGCTTATGAATGGTTATGTTTTGGGTTGTACATATAGCCATGAGACTTGGCTTAATTTGGCTAGTTTGGTTATATATATATTTAAGTGTGCATATGGTTATATTGAGTGATTGAGGTTGGTTTGCAATGTTATTGATAGTTGGAATTATAGATATCAAATGGTTGATAATTGAAAAGCTATGTGCTTGTGGATTTATGTATGATGATGCATGTTTGAAAAAAAAGTTTAATTAGATGATTTGAATATTTAAAATTGGTATGATTTGAATGAGTAAAACATGAGATAGTAAGCATGCTAGTAGTTGGAATTGAAATGGTATGTTTTTGTGACATCCCTAATTTGACCTTAGTCGGAAAGTGGTGTCGGGACCACTAAACCGAGTCTTATAAGTAATTAAAAGTTATATTCTATGTTTATGATGTTAGTAAATGCATGTGTGAAAGTTGCATGCATTAATTTGATCATTTCTATGTGAATTTATTAAAATGGACTTATATGAAACATTGTTGAAAGGTGATAGGCTAATCTTTCAATGGTCTAATAGTATATGCATGCAAAAGAATGGTTTTGCATGTCAATTTACCCAAAGAAAAGGAAGTGGCCGGCCATGGTAATGAAGATGGGCAAAAGAAAACATGTCTTAAACATGTTTTGCTAGTGGTGGATGTTAGAAATAATAAAATAAGAGCATGGGTAAAGGAATGAAAAAAAATGAGTGTGGATGCTTTCCCCTTTGCCGTACATGAGAGAAACAAAACAAAGAAAGAAAAAAAAGAAAGGAAGAAAAGTGTTCATCCTCCTTAGCTTGGCCGAACCTCAAAGGAAGAAGGGGAGATAGCCAATCGGTCACCCTTAAGCTTGGAACAAGGTAAGTGATTTCATGTTAGTTCTTGAAATATTAGCATACATCAAGCTAGTTACTAAGTTTTCTACTTAGCCTTGTCAAAATCTTGATTGTGTGGTGATAGTGGGTAATCGGCCATGGAAGAAATGGAGGAAAATGATTGTTGTCTTGTGTTTTAAGGAGAAATGGTGGATGGGTGAAAGAAACAAGTTTTTGTTTCTTGTTTCTTCTTGGCCGATTCTAAGGGAGCAACCATTCGGTTTCTAAGCTAAATAAAGTGAGAAATTCATGTGAATTCTTGAAACGTTAGATGAAATTGAGCTAGTTACCAAGTTCTCTAGGTAACCCATGCTAGAAATTGTGATTTTGGGTTGACTAGGATTTTCGGCCATAGTGGTCATTGAGGATTAAGGTTTGTGTTTCATGCTAAACTTGATGAATCTTGGTGTATGGGTATTTGAACTAAACTAATGATCAAATAGATGCACAACTACAAAGTAAGAAGAATCGGCTATTGTATGTAATACTATTGCCGAATGTGAAATTACTATACTTGAGTAATGAATGTGGTTGGAGTTGATAATACGAAAGGAATGCTTAAATGTGTTTGTTTAAAGAAGAAATTGATGAAGAATGTATGTGAACCTAGCAAGTGTATTCGGCTTAGTACCTTATAATGTGAAAACCTTGGAATTTATTTTTGATTTCGTGTATGTATGACCAAGAACAATCGGCCTTATAATGGCGTTTTGGTTTAAAAGTCGATTGATAGTTTATAATAAAATGAGTTGATATGAGATGCTGAATGTGATTAACAAGTAAACATTATTGAGAAAAATATTGAATACTTCTACTTGCATTCGTTAAGCTCAAGAGCAAAGGGGAGCTAAATCCGATAAAGGGAAGGAAAAAGTGATCGAATAGCCGTTGAAGCCGCTCGACAAAGATCCGAGGTAAGTCCTCAAGAAATGACCCTACTTGAATTATGTGAAATGAAATATGGATGTGTAATGATTATTGATTTATGTCTGTATGAGTATTTGAATGATACCGGGCTAAGTCCCAAGGCGATTATGCTAGTGATATGTTTGTGTTTGAGCCTTAGTAACGAAAATGAAATATGAATGTGAAATGATTATTGATGTATATGTGTGCATGAGCAATTGAATGATATCCGGCTAAGTCCCAAGACATTTATGCTGGAAATTATATCCGGTTAAGACTCAAGGCAATTGTGCTAGTGACTACATCGGGCTAAGACCAAGGCATTCGTGCAAGTCGTTCTATCCGGCTAAGACCGAGGGCATTCGTGCACATGGTTATATCCGGTTGTATTCAAGAAGCTTGGGCTGGAGGTGAGCGTTGGTTGCTGTAATAAATTAAATTAGTACGCTCGAAAAGCCCAAAGAATAAGGTATGTTTACATGTGCATTGGAAAGTCGACGTGTTTGAGCAACATTCGCTCAATCGACTAACGAGTTTCAGCTATTGAATTGGTTGATATCTTGTGAAAGTATATAATGATGAAGTGTGAAGTAAGAATTATTATGTGAATGTGTATTAATGAAATGATGCATTTGGCTATGTGAATGTAATGCTTTAATTAAAGCTGATTTTATTGCTTGAGACTTACTAAGCATAAAAATGCTTACCCCGTTGCTTTGGCTCTCTGTTTTATAGATTTTGCTCGATAGCAATCGGATTCGGGATCATTAAAGTCGAAGTCATCTACACTATCGAAACCTCCATTTTGGTATAATTTTAGTTTGAACTTTGAAATGGCATGTATAGGACTACCCCTCGTTGGTTCCAATGTGTTGTGATGTACATGTGTACGGCCATGCGAAAATGGCTCGTAGAAGTAAAGTACGAACTTAGACCATTTGTGATTTGTATATATATATATATATGGTTTCATGATGTGATTATGGATTGGAAATGGGAGTGTTGGTCACATGATCAGCCATTGGAATGGCTAAAAAAAATGGTCATAGGTGAACCTATGTATGGCAAGACTAGTTGGTTCATGGAGACTACAAATAGGTAAGACCTACCTTAAAAACAGGTGCTGCCAGCTGCAGTGACGGGAATGTGAAAAATCACCAAAAATTGTTGGGATGGTATTAAATAGTGAAAGAATTACGTAAATGAACCTTGATGAGTCTACTTTCATATGGAAGAAACGAAACGGCCATAGGAGTTACATGTTAAGAGATATTAAAGCTATTGTGAGACAGGGCCAGAACGGTTTCTGGGTCCCCTGATGCAACTTTAAAAATTTACTATAAATTATCCAGAAAGAATTAGGAGTCATGCATTATATGTACGGATTCCATTTTGAGTCTAGTTTCATTAGAAACAAACAGCACCAGTATTAAAGCCCTGTACAGAGAGATATTCAAGTTGTAACGCGCGAAGGTTAGAGCAGTCGAACCCTGTAACATGGGTGACTTTAACTAATAAACTGTACCAATTGGCTCGACCAAAAATTCTAGAAATAAATCCATGGATGGATATATGAGTCTAAATTGAGGGAAAATTTACGGAATCAGTTTCTGAGTTGTGGAACTTGAGATATTCATTTTAAGGCGACAGCAACGCAGTTTTCCAGCTTGACTGGAATGTCAAATTGGTCGGTGCCATAAGTGGTTTTGGCTCGTTAACCCCTCATGTCCGACACCGGCAACGGTCTCGGGTTCGGGGTGTTACAGTTTTAGTCTTGATTTTGGTTGAATTGGATGACCATTTATGCTATGAATGAGTACCATTTGAATTGTGTAGGTATGCACAAAAATTGGGTGGCAAAATAGCTTGATAATAGCCTATTTCTGTCCATACGGACAAAGACACTGGCGTGTGTCTCAGCCGTGTATGACACACAGTCATGTTACAAGGCCATGTGTCCCCTGGTGTTGAAATTTAAATGAAGTCAGTATGCTCCACACAGTCTCACACACGGCTGTGTAATCAGCCGTGTTGCATAAGTCAGTATAACCTACAAGTTTGGCACAGCCTAGCACACGGCCTGACACATGTGTGTGTGTGTGTGGCCACTTCGAAAGGCACACGAACTAGACACACGAGCGTGTGGTTGGCTGTGTGACCCAAGTTAGTAAGATCACTTGTTTGGATACGGGGTAGGACATGGGCTGCTACACGGCCATGTGCTTCCATTTCGAATGTTCACATGGCCTGTGACATGGGCATGTCTGGTGGTCGTGTGAGACACACGGCCTGGCCACACGGGTGTGTCTGGTGGCCGTGTGAGACACACAATTTAGTTCCAAATATTCCAAATGTTTGGCTAGTTTGATTCCCATTTAGATGTACTCATTTAATGTATAATATCATGTTTATTGGTAGTTTTTTCCCGATTATTCACTGAGCTTGTTTAAGCTCACACACTATTTTTTAAACCTTTGCAGATAGTTAGTGTTTCCGGTGTGGGCGGTGCGAAATTCCACGGAAGCGATCCAAGTTAGGCTTAGTGTTTGAGTATTGGTATTATTTTTGAACTTTGGGAATAAGACAATGTTGTAGAATTGTTGGTTGATTATTATGATGATGTGTTAAATGATTATTTTCATTTTAATACTCTTAGGTTCCTGGAAATTGTTATTAGTTTATTGTTTTGCTTGGTTGAAATTATTTATATTACTATAGACTGAAGATATGGACATTTTGATGTTGAATATTGAAATTATGGATGCATGTTGATGTGGTATGAGATTTAGCATGTGGAATGCCCTGTTTTGCTGGAATTTTTGTAGAATTATATAGAGGTATTAATAATCACGTGATATGTATCGATACTTCTGACTTGAACTAATCTGCACGAGACTATAGCTCATTTTGGTATCGATACCAGTTCCCAAGTATCGATACTTAGGTTAAAAATATAGAAACTTTTGAATTGTATCAATAAATTGTTGGGTTTAAGATTTTGAAGAAAATCAGAATGTTAAAAAGGTACTGATTTTCCAAACGGTATCGATACTGTAACACCCCTCACCCGTTGGAACATTTGGAACACCTTATTAACCTTATTCTGGCGTTGAATACGGGTCGCACGAGACGACTGTGGACCTACTGTTGGGTCGATAAGTATACTTGGACCCCATACTGATGAAATGACTGTTATACCCCTAAGAGGTAAAATGACTGAGATACACCTATGATATGTTTTACTGTATTTGAGCATGACATGTTGCATACACGTATGATATTATGACAGGACATATTGCATGGGGGTGGGTTTGATATATTTGGAGGAAGCGTATTGTACTGGCAGCTCTGCTACAAATACTATTTAGTGCCACAACCGGTGCTATATTTGGAGTGTAGGGATAGGTGGGTTGATTTTATCCCCACATGGAGTGTAGGGCTGGACGAAGTGGAGTGTAGAGGATGGATGGGTAGGACTTCTGTTTGCACTTTTGTTATCATATCGTAATGGGCTAAGGCCGACCGACATCGACATCAGAATGGGCTAAGGCCCATACTAATACTGATAGTGTAATGGTTTAAGGCCCACATCGACATCGACATCAGAATGAGCTAAGGCCCACATTGATACCGGATCACATCCTTTGGGCTTAGGCCCAAACTGTGCTTGCCTATGATTTGACTGATTATTGTAAAGGGAGTACACACTGAGTTTTCATAAACTCACCCTTCTACTTTCCTGTGCAGGTAATCCTTAGGCGGGTCGGTGTTGCGAGGGACTCGATGGAGGCCACACAACCGCTTTTGCTACTGTTTTTAACTTTTAATCTCTAAGCTATTTTTTTTGGGTTTTTTTTATGTAATAAGGCCTCTTTAATTTTTACTTTGATTTGGGATTACTCATTCTGATTTATATCTGCTAGTAGTAGTACACGAATTTTCAAAATATAAATATTTTTCAAATCATCACGCCATTATAGTAAATTTCAAAAGCTTCCGCAATAAACAATATCTTTAAAGTGTGTAATAACAACCTAAAATGATTAAACATTTTCAAACCTACTAGAGTTTTTCACTTAAAAGTTTTGCAAAAATTCACTACGAGGGATTTTCATATGGTATGGACTTTTCGAACAGAATGACACTTTTCAGAATACACTTTAATGTGACATCACAGATTCGACCATAATGTCTAGGTCGGGTTTGGGGTGTTACAAAGCCTAACCTGGTTCACTTCCTTGGAATTCCACACCGCTCACACTGGAAACACTAATTATCTGCAAAGGTTTAGAAAAGAGTGCATGAGCTTAAGCAAGCTTAGTGAATGATCGGGAAAAAACTAGCAATAGACATGATATCATATTGTTATCGATACAATATGAGCTACTGTCTCCTACACATTTGTTTCAACTCAAAAGTACTAATACATATGCCGTGATTATCGATACCTCTGTAAAATTCTTCTAAAATTCCAGAAAAATAAGGCATTCCACATACTCAATCACATATGACTTCAACATGCATCCATAAATTCAATATTCAACATCAAAATGTCCATATTTGAAGTCCATATCAATATAAATAATTTAAAACAAGCAAACCAATAAACTAATAACAACATCCACGAACCTAAGAGTATTAAAATAAATATAATCATTTAAAACATCAAGATAATAATGAACCAACAATTCTACCACATTGTCTTTGTGCCACAATTTAAAAATAATAGAATCATTACATGAACACTAAGCCTAACTTGGATCACTTCCTTGGAATTCTGTACAGCCCACACCTTAAACACTAACTATCTGCGAAAGTTCAAAAAAGAGTGTGTGAGCTTAAACAAGCTCAGTGAATGATCAAGAAAAAACTACTAATAAACATGGTATCATACATTAAATGAGAACATCGAAATGGGAACTGATATTTCTAAAAATAGGTATCGATACCATTTGGAAAATCGGAACCTTTTTTACATTCTAATTTTCTTCAAAAACCAAAACCCAACAATTTATCAATACAATTCAAAAGTATCTATATTTTACCCCGAGTATCGATACTTTAGAACCAGTATCGCTACCAAAATGAGCTACAGTCTCCTGCAGATTCGTTCAACTTAGAAGTATTGATACATATCTCGTGATTATCGATACCTCTGTATAATTCTTCAAAAATTCCAGCAAAATATGGCATTCCACATATTCAATCACATACCACATCAACATGCATCCATAGCTTCAATATTCAACATCAAAATATCTATATTTTTAGTCCATAACAATATAAATAATTTCAACCAAGCAAAGAAATAAACTAATAACAACGTCCAAGGACCTAAGTGTATTAAAATCAAAATGATCATTTAAAACATCATCATAATAATCAACAAACAATTCTACCACATTGTCTTATTCCCACAGTTCAAAAATAATAGCAATAATATCACCTACTAAAACACTAAGCCTAACTTGTATCACTTCCTTGGAATTCCACACCGCTAACATCGGAAACACTAAGTACGTGCAAAGGTTCAAAAAAGAGTGTGTGAGCTTAAACAAGCTTAGTAGATGATCAGGAAAAAACTACCAATGAACATGATATCATACATTAAATGAGAACATCTAAATGAGAATCAACATTTTTCAAAATGAGTATCAATACCGTTGCAAAATCGACACCTTTTTTATCATTATGATTTACTTCAAAGTCCAAAGCCCCATATTTTATCGATACAATTCAAAAGTATCTATATTTTTATCCCCAGTATCGATACTTGAGAACTAGAATCGAAACCAAAATGAGCAACTATTTCTTATACATTCTTTTCATTTCAGAAGTATCGATACATATGCCGTGATTATCGATACCTCTGTATAATTCTACAAAAACTCAAGCAAAATAGAGTATTTCACATAGTCAATAAAATACCACTTCAACATGCATCCATAACTTCAGTATTCAACATCAAAATGTCCATAGTTGCAGTCCATAGTAATATCCAAAAATTCAAACAAGCAAACCAATAAACTAATAATAACGTCCACGAACCTAAGAGTACTAAAAAAAATCATTTAAAATATCATGATAATAATCAACCAACAATTCTACCACATTGTCTTATTCCCATAGTTCAAATATAATAGCAATAATATCACCTACTCAAACACTAAGCCTAATTTGGATCACTTCCTTGGAATTTCCCACCGCCTACACAAGAAACACTAACTATCTACAAAGGTTCAGAAAAGAGTGTGTGAGCTTAAACAAGCTCCGTGAATGAGCGGGAAAAAACTAATAATAGACATCATATAATCCATTAAATGAGAACATCTAATTGGGTATCGATATTTCTCAAAATGAGTATCGATACCTTTTGAAAACTCAGTACCTTTTTAACTTTTCGCTTTTTTTAAAAATCCAAAACCCCTAGATTTTGTTGATACAATTTAAATTATCTATGTTTTTACCCCGAGTATCGGTACTCGAGAACTGCTATCAATTACAAGATGAGCTACTATCTCCTACGCATTCGTTTCAACTTAGAAGTATCAATACATATGCCGTCGTTATCGATACCTCTATAAAATTCTATAAATATTCCAGCAACACAGGGCATTGCACATTCTCAATCACAGACACTTCAACATGCATCCATAACTTCAATAGTAAACAACAAAATGCCCATATTTGCAGTCCATAACAATATAAATAATTTCTACCAAGCAAACCAATAAACTAATAATATCGTCCAGAAACCTAAGAGTATTAAAATCAAAATAATAATTTAAAACGTCATAATGATAATCAGCCAACAATTCTACCACATTGTCTTATTCCCACAATTCAAAAATAATAGCACTAATATCACATACTCAAGAACTACTATCGATACCAAAATGAGCAACTATTTCCTGTAAATTTGTTTCAATTCAAATGTATTGATACATATGCCGTGATTATCAATACTTCTTTATAATTCTGCAAAAATTCTGGAAAAACAGGGCATTCCACATACTCAAACACATACCATTTCAACATGCATCCATAACATCAATATTCAACATCAAAATGCCCATAATTCCAGTCCATAGCAATATCACTAATTGCAACCAAGCAAACCAATAAACTGATAACAACGTCCACGAACCTTAGAGTATTAAAATAAATATAATTATTTAAATCATGAAGATAATAATCAACCAACAATTCTACCACATTGTCTTATTCACACAGTTCAAAAATAATAGACATAATATCACCTACTTAAACACTAAGCCCAACTTAGATCACTTCTTTGGAATTCCGCACCACCTATACTAGAAACACTAACTATCTTCAAAGGTTCAAAAAAGAGTGTGTGAGCTTAAACAAGCTTAGTGAATGATTGGGAAAAAACTAACAATAGATATGATATCGTCCACTAAATGAGGACATCTAATTGGGTATCAATACCGTTTGAAAAATCGGTACCTTTTTAACATTACGCTTTTCTTCAAAATCCAAAACCCAACAATTTATCAATACAATGCAAAAGTATCTTTATTTTTACCCCGAGTATCGATACTCGAGAAGTGATATCGATACCAAAATGAGCTTTTGTTTTTTGCACATTCGTTTCAACTTAAATGTATCGATACATATGCTGTGATTATCGATACCTCTGTATAACACTGTAAATTCTAGCAAAACATGGCTTTCCAAATACTCAATCGCATACCACTTCAACAAGCATCAATAGCTTCAATATTAAACATCAAAATGTCCATATTTGCAGTCCATAGAAATATAAATAATTTTTCCCATGCAAACCAATAAACTAATAACAACATCCAGGAACCTAAGAGTATTAAAATCAAAATAATCATTTAAAACATCATATTAATAATCAACCAACAATTATACCATATTGTCTTATTCCCACAGTTCAAAAATAATAACAATAATATCACCTACTCGAACACTAAGCCTAACTTGGATCAATTCCATTGAATTTCGCACCACCCACAACGGAAACACTAACTATCTGTAAAGGTTTAGAAAAAATGTGTGAGGTAAAAATCTCAGTGAATGATTGGGAAAAAATAACCAATAAACTTGATATCATATATTAAAATGAGAACATTTAAATGGGAATCTATATTTCTCAAAATGGGAATCGATACCTTTAGGAAAATCGATACGTTTTTAACACTATGATTTTCTTCAAAATCCAAAACCCAGCAATTTATTGATACAACTCAAAAGCATCTATATTTTTACCTCGAGTATCAATACTCGAGAATTGGTATCGATACCAAAATGAGCTACTGTTTCCTGCACATTCATTTCAACTCAGAAGTATCAATACCTTTGTATAATTCTTCAATAATTCCAGCAAAACAGGGCTTTCCACATACTCAATCACATACCACTTCAACATGCATCCATAGCTTCAATATTAAACATTAAAATGTTCATATTATAAGTCCATAGTAATATCAATAATTTCATCCAAGCAAACCAATAAACTAATAACAACGTCTAGGAACCTAAGAGTATTAAATCAAAATAATCATTTAAAACATCGTATTAATAATCAACCAACAATTATACCATATTGTCTTATTCCCACAGTTCAAAAATAATAGCAATAGTATCACCTACTCGAACACTAAGCCTAACTTGGATCATCGAATTTCGCACCGCCCACAACGAAAACACTAACTATTTGTAAAGGTTTAGAAAAAAATGTGTGAGGTTAAAAATCTCAGTGAATGATCGGGAAAAAAATAACCAATAAACTTGATATCATATATTGAAATGAGAACATCTAAATGGGAATCTATATTTCTCATAATGGGAATCGATACCGTTTGGAAAATCAGTATGTTTTTAACACTATAATTTTCTTCAAAATCCAAAACCCAGCAATTTATTGATACAACTCAAAAGCATCTATATTTTTACCCCGAGTATTGATACTAGAGAATTGGTATCGATACCAAAATGAGCTACTGTTTCCTGTACATTTATTTCAACTCAGAAGTATCGATACCTTTGATAATTCTTCAATAATTCCAGCAAAATAGGGCTTTCTTCATACTCAATCACATACCACTTAAACATGCATCCATAGCTTCAATATTAAACATCAGAATGTTCATATTATAAGTCCATAGTAATATCAATAATTTCATCCAAGCAAACCAATAAACTAATAACAACGTCCAGGAACCTAAGAGTATTAAAATCAAAATAATCATTTAAAACATCATGGTAATAATCAACCAACAATTCTACCATATTGCCTTATTTCTATAGTTCAAAAATAATAGTAATAATATCACTTAATCGAATTTTAAGCCTAACATGGATCAATTCCTTTGAATTCCGCACTGTCCACAATGAAAACACTAACTATCTACAAAGGTTCAGAAAAGAGTGAGTGAGCTGAAAAATCTCAGTGAATGATCCAGAAAAAACTATCAGTGAACATAAAATGAAAACATTTAAATTGGAATAGATATTTCTCAAAATGGGAATCGATACTATTTGGAAAATCGATACCCTTTTAACATTATGATTTTATTTAAAATCCAAAACCCAATAATTTATCGTTACAATTCAAAAGTTTCAAAATTTTTACCCCGAGTATTGATACTCGATAACTGGTATCGGTACCAAAATGTGCTACTATTTTCTACACATTCATTTCAACTGAGTAGTATTGATACATATGTCATGATTATCGATACCTCTTGGTAATTCTTCAAAAATTCCAACAAAACAGGGCATTCCACATACTCAATCACATACCCCGTCGACATGCATCCATAACTTCAATATTAAACATCAAAATGTTGATATTAGAAGTCTATAGTAATATCAATAATTTCATCCAACAAAAACCAATAAACTAATAACAACGTCCATGAACATAAGAGTATTAAAATCAAAATAATCATTGAAAACATCTTGATAAAAATAAACCAACAATTCTACGACATTGTCTTTGTCCCACAATTTAAAAATAGTAGCACTAAATCACTTACTTGAACACTAAGCCTAACTTGTTTTACTTCCTTTGAATTCCGCACCGCCCACACAGGAAACACTCACTATTTGGAAAGGTGTAGAAAAGAGTGTGTGAGGTTAAAAAAGCTCAGTGAATTATCAGGAAAAAGCTACCGATAAACATGATATCATACATTAAATAAGAACATCGAAATGGGTATTGATATATTCCAAAATTGGTATCGATATTATTTGAAAAATTGGTGCCTTTTTAAAATTCTTCTTTGTTCAAAATCCAAAACTCAGCAATTTATTGATACAATTTAAAAGAATCTATATTTTTACCCCGAGTATCGATTCTCGAGAACTGGTATCGATACGAAAATGAACTACTGTTTCCTACACATTTGTTTCAACTCATAAGTATCGATACCTATACCCTGATTATCGATACCTACGTATAATTCTGCAAAAATTCCAATAAAACATGGCATTCCACATATTCAATCACATACCACTTCAACATGCATCCATAACTTCAATATTCAACATCAAAATGTCCATATTTGCAGTCCATAGCATTATCAATAATTTCAACTGAGCAAACCAAGAAACAAATAACAACGTTCACGAACCTAAAAATATTAAAATCAAAATAATCATTTAAAACATCATGATAATAATCAACCAACAATTCTACCACATTGTCTTATTCCCATAGTTCAAAAATAATAGCAATAACATCACCTACTCAAACACTAAGCCTAAATTGGATCACTCCATTGGAATTTTGCACCGTCCACACCGGAAACACTAACTACCTGCAATGTAACACCGCAAACCTGGCCTAGACATTATGGTCGAATCCGACGATGTCACATTGAAGTGTTTTTCGCAAAAGGTGATATCGTCGAATAAAAACCCTTTTCCATTTTTACCTTTGTCGTGAGTTCTTAGTTATAATTTCAAAACATGTCATTTAACCTAAAAAAAATGCGAGTCGTTTGTCGAATGATTAAACGTATTAAATTGTTAATAATTTAAAACATTATTCCTTGCGGAAGTTTTTAAAACATGTTGCGTAATCTTTTTCAGAGCCCGTGTCCTAATGCTAGAAGATATAAATCAAAATAACAAAACCCCAAATTAAAGATTAAAAATTTAAAGAGGCATTATTACATAAAAATACCCAAATCAAGTTACTTATAAATTAAAATTCAATTATGGAGCGGTTGTGTGGCCACCTTCGAGTCCCTTGCAGCATCAACCCTCCTAAGCTTGAGGATTACCTGTACGAATAAACAGATGGGTGAGTTTACGAAAAATCAGTGTGTCATCCCTTAATAAACAATTAGTCAATCATGCAGTGAACAAATACAATCTGGGCCTAAGCCCGTATCAGTAACAATCCAGTTCTAATTAGGGCCTTAGCTTATTACAGTACCAATATTAGTGTGGGCCTGAGCCCAATTCAGTGACAGTAGCAGTATAGATATGCAAGCAGAAATCCTACCCAACCAGCCTCTACACTCCAACTTTGTTCAGCCCTACACTCCATGTGGGAATAAAATCGACCCACCCATCCCTACACTCCAAAATAGCACCGGTTGCAGAACTAACAGTATTTGCAGCAGAGCTGTTAGTACAGTACACTTCCTCCAATCATAATAAACCCATTCCCATGCAACATATCATGTGTCATGTCATAATATCATACATGTATGCAATATATATAATAAGGCATGCTCAGTCACAGTCATAAATCTCATAAAGGCATAATAATCATATTAGCACATAGGGGCATAATAGTCATTTTATCAATTTTAAACTTACCAACCCAACATTAGGTCCACAGTCATCTCAAGCGACCTGTGCAACCTTAACAGTCATACAATGAACATGGGCCCAAGGCCCAAAATGCGGGCCCATGTGGGCCTACATAGCCCAGAAATGGCCCTCGCCGTGTAGATTACACAACCTAACCTGATTATTACCACACGTTCATGTGGTTTACCCGTGTGGGGCCCACATGCCTGTGGAGCCCATACGGCCCATTTTGGCCCAAAATGGCCCATAACATCCTCGGCTCATGATATCGCCCATGGCCGGCCTCAACGATTATACGCCCATGTTTAGGCATACGGACTACCACACGAGTGAGCACATGCTCGTGTAGCGTCAATGGTCACATTTTCTAATTTTTGCCAATTTATAATTTGGGCAGTGATTACACACCTTGTTGCGAAAGAGCGCAAAAATCCACGAGCACCAAACCTAGATTCAATTAAGACACTCCGTCAGTCCTCTAATCAATAAGGTTAAACACCCTTCCATTAACACTTAATCCCAAAATAGTAATTGTTACTTGCCTTGATTGAAGGAGTGTGGTTTAGCCCACTTATCCCGCTGACAAAGATCGATTATAAGCTCCCTGACGAAAATTTGGATTATAAGAGAATTTTGTTAATCACTATTTGTTCATACACATCGTATGAAACAACTGCATACTAACTTACAAAAACAAAAAGCCGAAGATAAGGAAATGAGGCAATCAGCCTATATCCTAAAACACAATCCGAAGAACTAGAGTTGAACATGTGATACTAAAAGAAACCAAGTTACTTTAATCGAGCATAGAGAGAGATATTCGGCAACAAGAGAAGAGGGTATTCGTCTCTAGCAATATAGGAGGGAAACTTGAAGAAAGCCGAAAAAGTAGAGAGGGAGAAGAGACAAGGGTATTCGGCCAATGCACAAAAGAAGATGGTGAGGCTTAGAACCGATTGAGATAGAGCTAGCAAGAATTCGGCAAAGGGTTATGGAGGTACTTGGCTACACAAAACCAACTGAAAGCGAGGGAAAAATAGTGAGAATAATCAAGAGAAGAAAAGTAAGGGAGAAAGGGAAAGAGTAGAGGAAAAGGGGATCAGCTAACAGGAGAAAAAAAAGGTCGAAATGGGAGAGCAAAATTGAGAAAAGTAGAAGAAAATACCCAAACGGTCAAAGCAATAATCGGCCTCAACAAAAATGAAACGAATCAAAAGGGTAACAGTAACCGAAATGGAGAGCAAAACTAGAACACAATTTCGACACCAAAAAGTAAAAGGTCCTATGACCGATTTTGCAAAAATAGGACTCCTACAATCGGCATACCCTTAAACACTCTCCTCATTTGGCTCTTCAAATCTCTCCAACCAATTACTATCCACATCCTAACATTCGTCCTAAAATCCCTCAATCACAATTTCCTTAACTACCCATTCAAACTCCCCTCACTCAGTAGTGTTTCGGTCAACTTCTACTACCCACACGGCAAGAGCAGCAAAATAAACACTCTCTTGCACCAAGAAGGACTCGAACTCAAGACCTCAGACATCAACAAGACGCCACTATCCCTTAGACCAATAGGCTCTTTCTATCATGAAACACCCATATTTATTTAAAAGCCTATTAACTAGAGACAAGGTTTATTCAAGTAATAAACAAATTTTTTGCACAAGCCAGGGCTTGAACCCAAGACTTCTCAGACACTTCCTAGAACACTTAACCACTGAAGCAAACATGCAGCTGTGTCACAACCATACAAAAATAATTATTTAAGATTTATGGCGTTACATGCAAAGGTTTAGAAAAGAGTGGTGAGCTTAAACAAGCTTAGTGAACGATCAAGAAAAAAACTACCAATAAACATTCTATCATACATTAAATGAGAACATCTAAATGGGAATCAATATTTCTCAAAATGGGTATCGATATCATTTTGAAAATTTGTACCTTTTTAACATTCTGATTTTCTTCAAAATCCAAAACCCCATAATTTATCGATACAATTCAAAAGTATGTATATTTTTACCCTAAGTATCGATACTCGAGAACTAGTATCGATACCAAAATAAGCTACTGTTTTTTGCTTTCAACTCAAAAGTATCGATACATATGCCATGATTATTGGTACCTCTGTATAAATCTGCAAAAATTCCAACAAACAGGGCATTCCACATACTCAATCACATACCACTCCAACATGCATCCATAACTTCCATATTCAACAGAAAAATGTCCATACTTGAAGTCCAGAGTGATATCAATAATTTCAACCAAGCACACCTATAAACTAATAACAACATCCACAAACCTAAGAGTATTAAAATCAAAATAATCGTTGAAAACATCATGATAATAATCAACCAACAATTCAACCACATTGTCTTATTCCCACAGTTCAAAAAATAATAGCAATAATATCACCTACTCAAACACTAAGCCTAATTGGATCACTTCCTTGGAATTTCGCACCGCCCACACTGAAAATTGTAACTATTTGCAAAGTGTAACACCCCTAACCCATATTCGTCGCTAGAAAAGGGTTACAGAGCATTACCGGAGATTTCAAATCATACGAACACATATTTTTCAATATTTCATATCATATCAATAAACATATTAAAATCAAGTCAAAACATACATATTGTCCTTTATACGAGCAATCGAGGCTCAAAGTACGTGTTAAAAACAATTCAGAATTAAATTGGAAGCTTAGAGAATTTTTCAGGAAACATTTAAAATTTTCAACACTGTTGGGGTCACACAGCCAATAGACACGTCTGTGTCTCAAGCCATGTGGGCATTCAGAGTAGAGACACATTATCGTGTCCCAGCCCGTGTCCGTGCCCATGTAACTCACTGACTTGGGTTACACGACCAAGCCATACACTCATGTGCCAGGCTGTGTACCCTTTGAAGTAACCCCACACGCCAGTGTGCTAGGCCGTGTAACAACCTGACTTGCAACCCTTTAAAAGCTACAGGGGGCATACAGCCATGTGTCATACAAGCTGAGACACAAGCCCGTGTATTTTCCTGTGTGGATAAAAATAGGCCATTTTACATGACATTTTTCTTATCCAACATGGCATATACCTACAACCAAAATTGCAGATATACACAAGCCATAATAAGGCACCAAAATCTTGCATATTCTAGCTAATCAAACATGGTATATAAGCATACAACCAATATGCCGATAGGCACCTCAAATGACAACATTCAAACATGTACCATGCATTCAAATTGGTCAAATTAACCATCTAACTTCTAACAAGTTTGCATCAATTCAGAACATTTGATTTACCTAGCCATCACATACCATTTTGGTTTACTTATCAAAAACACACCAAATGGTACCAAATGTGCCGTTCAACAATTAGCATCAATACATGCCAACCACATTTTCATACCAAAATGACTATTTTCGTTTGCATCATCTAAGCATCTCTACAACTACAATCTTAACTATTATATGGCCACATACATATAACAACACATTTAACCATTTCAAACACTTAAAATAGCAAATTGACAAGCCAAAGCGTATTGGCTAAAACATCAATCATTATAAGGCCAAATATTTACATACCCAAAACTAGTTCCATAACATTACTCTCAACGATAAACACAAGTCAAAACAAATGGCTACCACAATAACAAAAATTCTTATACATGCCATTATAACTGAACTTAAAACGTCCAAAAGTATCGATATAGCCGATGGATAGTGCGATAGATCCCTGAAGACATTCCAATCCAATCGAGCTTTTGATTAACTACAAAACACATAAAAATAAACACAACTTAAGTGTGCCATGCTTAGTAAGTTCGTAACGAATATGAATTAAACTTGTCAATAAATTATAAAATCTCAAAGCTTATATAAATAAATACAATAAATTCATAAGCTTAGACATATGCATTTAAGCTCTTCAAAACCACAAAAATCCACATTTCTTACCTTCCATCATAATAATGAAATTTAAAATGAAAGATATTACCGAAGCTCACGCAAGGTAATAATACAATGGTTGGCACGTCCCTTTTCATAATTTGATAGTCATTACCATCCCTTTTCATAATCGATAGTCAAAGCTATCCCTTTTCGTATTGGATAGCTGAAGCTATCCCTTTTCATTTGTCGATGACCGCTGATACATCGTTTGATTTTTTCGTTAGAACACAATTTAATATCATACGATAATAGCATTTAAACCTAATTGAAAATACTATTTAAACATATGAACTTACCTCGACGATAAGCATAGAAAATGAAGAAGATGAATGATTTTACTTAGTTTATTTTATCATTAATAATTAATTTACCTTTATATTTAAAAATTTAACAAATTTCAAAAATACCAAGCCATCAGATTCCACTATCAACATAAAGGGTCCAATTACCACATAAGCACTCATACATTAAAGTTTTATAGCTATTAAATACCTTTAACTACTAGAGCTTAACTTGTGCACTTTATGTGAATTAGTCCTTTTTATCAAATTGAGTATGTAAATGGTAAAATTTTCTTAATAAAATTTTTATACGGTACCACTATCATGTTGTACGTAATAAAATAATAATAAAATAAATATTTCAATGTCAGATTTGTAGTCCCAAAATCATTGTCCTGATTCAACTAAAAATGAGCTGTTATAACTCTCTCCTAAGGAATTTTTGTCCCCGAAAATCTTACCAGAAAAGAGGCTCGGATATTGTTTTCTTATAGCTTCTTCGGGATCCAAGGTGGCTTCCTCTATCTCATGATGTTGCCAAAGATCCTTTACTAAATCAATGTTCTTATTTCTCAATTCTTTAACCTCTCGAGCCAAAATTCTGATTGGTTCTTCGCTGTACGACATATTAGGCTAAATCTCGACATCTATTAGTAAAATAACATGCAAAGGATCAGATTGATACCATTGTAACATCGATACATGAAACATATTATGAATCTTTTCTAATTTCAGCGACAAAGCTAATCGATATGCAATTGGTCCGATTATTTCAATAATCTCATATGCCCCAATAAATCGCGAACTTAGTTTTCCTTTGTGACTGAAACAAAGAATTTTCTTCAAGGGTAATACTTTCAGGAATACTCTATCACCAATTTGAAATTCAATGTCTTTACATTTCAAATCTGCATACAATTTTTGACGATCTGAAGCAACTTTCAGACTATCTTGAATCACTTTTATTTTTTCTTCAGTCCCCCAAATCAAATCAACCCCGTGAATCTTTTTCTCACTAGGTTCAGTCCAATATAACGAAGTTCGACATTTTCGACCATACAGAGCTTCATACAGCATCATTTTTATGCTTGCCTGATAACTATTATTATATGCAAATTCAACCAACGGTAAATATTTCTCCCAGTTGCCTTCAAACTCTAATATGCAACAACGAAGCATATCCTCGAGTATCTAAATTACTTGCTTGGATTGACTATCAGTTTAAGGATGAAATGCAACAGTAAAATGCAACCGTACCAAAAGCTTCCTATAAAATTTTCCAGAATTGTGATGTAAACAGCGGATCTCTATCCGAAATGATAGAAAATGACATCCCGTGCAATTTGACAATCTCATTTATGTATAACTCAGCTAATCTCTCAAGGGAGTAATCTGTACATACTAGAATAAAATGTACAGATTTTGTCAAACGATCAATGACAACCCAAATTGCATCTTTCTTTCTCAGAGATAGTGTTAACCTGATACAAAGTCCATAGTAACTCGATCCCATTTTCATAACCTAATGTTCAGCTTTAACTTGCTGACATACTAAACATCTCGATAAAAAGTCAGAAATCTCACTTTTCATTCTCGACCACCAGTACATCTATTTCAAATCATTGTACATTTTATTACTTCCCGGATGAATGGACAAGCTACCACTATGAGCTTCTTGTAAAATTTTCTGAATGAGTTCTGGATTTTTCGGTACACAAATTCTTCCTCTAAATAAAAAGCAATCATTGGGTCCAATCTAAAATTCTGAATCAGAAGTTGATTCACTCTGTGCCCATTTAGCTATCAACTCGTCATCACACTTCTGAGCATCACAGATCTACTGTAGAAATATCAAACTAGCTTTCAACTCAGCAAAATTAAACCATCATCAGATAACGTCAGTCGAGTAGTCATTGCTCGTATAGCGAATAAAGACTTTCTACTCAGAGTATCAGCAACCACATTCGCTTTACCTGAATGATAATTAATAACAAAATCATAGTCTTTCAATAGCTCGAGCCATCTGCGTTGTCTCATATTCAAATCTTTCCGCATCATCAAATACTTCAAACTCTTATGATCAGAAAAGATATGAGATTTTTCACCGTACAAATGGTGACACCAAATCTTTAACGTGAACATAATAGCTGCCAGTTCTAAATCATGTGTTGGATAATTCTTTTCGTGCAACTTTAACTGTCTGGAAGTATAAGCTATTACTTTTCCTTCATGCATCAAAACACAGCGTAAACCATTTAAAGATACATCACTGAAAATCACAAATTCTTTACCCGATTCAGGCTGAACTAGAATTGGTGCCTTGGCCAATAGTGCTTTCTAATGATTGAAATTTTATTGACATTTTTCAGACCATTCAAACTTTACATCTTTCTATAATAGTCACGTCATCATTGTAGCTATCATCGAGAATCCTTTGACAAATCTTTTGTAATACCCGACCAATCCCTGAAAACTTCTAACTTCAGATACATTTCTCGATGGTTTCCAATCAACAACTACTGAAATTTTACTCGGATCAACTCTAATTCCTTCGGCCGATACTATATGTCCCAGAAAACCAACTTCTCTGAGCCAAAACTCACATTTGCTAAATTTGGCAAATAGTTATTTATCACGTAGGGTTTGCAACACAATTTTCAAGTGCTCGGCATGCTTAGACTCATCTAGCGAATAAATCAAAATACCATCAATAAAAACTATAACAAATCTGTCTAAATACGGTCTAAAAATTCTATTCATCAAAACCATAAATACCGCAGGTGCATTAGTTAAACCAAACGATATCATAAGAAATTCATAGTGTCCGTACCTGATTTTGAATGCAGTTTTAGGCACATCCAAATCTTTAACTCGTAGCTAATAGTAGCTAGAACAAAGATCAATCTTCGAGAATACTATTGCACCTTTCAACCGGTCAAACAGATTGTCAATTCAAGGCAATTGATACTTATTCTTGATTGTAACCTTGTTGAGATGACGGTAATCAATACACAATCTCATCGATCCATCTTTTTCTTAACGAATAGAACCGGTGAACCCCAAGGTGAAAAACTAGGTTGAGCTAAACCCCTATCTATCAATTCTTGCAACTGTGCTTTCAACTCTATAGAAGCCACTTTATAAGGTGCTATGGATGTCAATGATGTTCCCGATGCTAATTCAATAGCAAACTCAATTTTTTTGATCAGCGGTAATCTAGGTAACTCCTCGAGAAACACATTAGGATACTCACAAACCACTGGCACTGACTCAATTTTCAACTCAGATACTTTAGAATCTCTTACATATGCAAGGTAAGCATCGTAACCCTTTCTCACATATCTTTGCGCTAACATAGCTGAAATAACAATAGGCAACCCACTCTAACTGCCTAATTCAATTCGAAGTGTCTCACCATTCTGACATTTCAATACAATAAGCTTTCATCTACAGTTCACAATAGCATCGTCCAGAGTCAGCCAATCCATATCCAAAATCACATCAAACTCGTCAAATGGCAATAACATCAAATCAGCATGAAAACTATAACCCCAAGTCATCATTGGACAGTTCTTGCAAACTTTATCAACTAAAACATGTTGACCTAAGGGGTTTGACACTTTAATCACTAATTCAGTGGACTCAATAGGAAAATTCTTACTAGATACTAAATTGGTGCAAACATACGAATAGGTTGATCCTGGATCAATCAAAGTAATCACATTAGTGTCAAAAACTATAGAAAGTACCCGTAATAACATCTAGCGTAGGAGCTTCCTCAAGTGCGCAGATAGCATAAGCCCGAGCTGGTGCTCATGCTTCAGATCTCATAGTAGAGTCTTTTATTCTACCATGACTACCACTTGTATTTCCAAGGTTACGAGGTGGTCTACCCTTCCTGGTAGTGTTATTGGGTCGTACATTCTGAACCTTCTCTTTCTTAGATATTTCTAGGAAATCACGAATAAAATGCTTAAATGAACCACATTTGCCCCACCTTTAGCTCTGTACTCACCAAAATGTTGACATCCACACCGTTGACAATTAGGTTCATTATCTTTTGTGCTACATACTCTAGCCATAGATGTAGCTTGCGTCTTGGAACCTGCAAAATGTTTGCCTCGGTCTCTATTAGGGTATTCCACTAAAGCAATTGAACAGTTATGGTGTTCTTTCGATCTCTTCAATTCTGACTGGTACAACTTCCTAGTCGATCTTTTTCTTAAGTTTAGCTTCAAAATTAGCTTTTCTTTTCTCTTTGCTAAGCTCCTCGACTTTATGTGCTTTATCAACTAAAACAACGAATTCTTTCATCTCAAGAATCCCAACTAAAAGCTTTATATCCTCGTTTAACCCATCTTCGAACCATTTACACATTGCAGTCTTGATCAAAATGCACTCCCGGGCATATTTACTCAATCTAACAAACTCACGTTCATACTCTGTCACTGTCATCTGACCCTGCTTAAGTTTGAGAAATTTTTTACATTTTTTATCAAGGAATCTTTGACTTATATACTTCTTTCTGAACACTTTTTGAAAGAATTCCTAGTCGATACGCTCTCTCAGCACAACTAAAATTAAAGTATTCCACCACTGATATACTGAATCTTTTAGTAAGGATATTGCACACATTACAGATTCAGCTAGTGTACAAGATAACTGGTCGAAAACTTGGATTGTATTCCCTAACCAAAACTCAGCTCTTTTAAGATCATCATCCACTGTAGCTCAAAATTCTTCAGCCCCATATTCGCTAATTTTGTCGATTGGTGGCTTATTAACTCGTATTATTTCAACTCTTTGAGAAACAATGGGAACCAGTTGGGGAATAGATGGGGGTCGATGTAACAGCTCGTTTTTGGGTCAAATTAGAATAATGGTTTTGGGACCACAAATCTGAAGTAGAAATAATTATTTTTATTATTTCTTTAAGGTCTACAATATGATTGAATGATCATGTGAAAATTTTGTTCAAAAATTTTATCAATAGAGTGTCCATTTTGACTAGGACTAAATTGCAATAGGTGTAAAATGTGTCTTCTAGAAGCTAGAGGTGTCTAATTGCTGTGAAATTTTAAATTTGGGGTCCTTAAATGGTAATTAGACCATTATACTTTAAGTTGGACAAAAATGGACATGGTTAGATAAAATGTCAAAGGACATTTTGGTCATTTGGTAAATAAAGACAAATAAAACAAATAAAAAGATGTCATCTTCCCCAATTTAGTCCCCTCATAGTCGAATTTCTCAAGAGAAGACATAGTTAGGGTTTGTCCACCTTCAAGCTCAATTGTAAGTTCGTTCTTATCCCGTTTTTAATGATTTTTATATTTTTGAGATCGGTGTAACCTAATCTAGCTATTTCAAGGACTAATTTGAAAGAAAATCAAAGTCTAAAATTTTACCCATGTAGCATATTTGCGTATTTTGATTTCTAATGGTAGAAAATGTATGTTTGATGTTAGGTAAACAACATTTACCATGTTATTTTTGATGAAAACGTCAAATAGGAACCTATTTGTAAAAGTTGTAAAATGTGTGTAAAAATGTGAATAAATGAAAAATGTGGGTTGGTATGAGTACTAATAATATTCAACTAGGCTTGGGTAATAAAGAGATCGATTGAAAATAATTTTACATGCCTAGGGACTAAAATGTAAAAAGTTGAAAAGTTAGGGGTAAAAATGTAATTTTGCATAAGATGTTCTTGGGATTAAGTTGAATAATGTGATGATTAAATGAGGTAAATGTGGGATTATAGCTCAAGAAAGATGAGGTTCTGACCTAGACTGGGAAAAGAACAAAGTTGTGGATTAAATCGAATTATTAGCCATTTTGTACCGGGGTAAGTTCCTGTGTTAAAAAATAAGCTTTAGAATAATTTTACTTAAATGATTTAATATTGCATGAATTGTATGTTTGATTATGTGAATGAGTATAACTCTACGAACGAGGTCGATGACAAATCGACAAGCAAGAAATCCCGTTTGAACATTAGGAATAAGGTAGGATACAAGTGACATGTCACTAGGGTCATTATGTGTTATGTGATTATGTGATCCAGGTGTTGGTCTTGTACGTCCTACCGATGGTTGAGTATACTAGCATATGTTGTGGCTACTTGACAGCTTGTGTGAGCAGCATCGCTAGCTACGTCTTGACTGACAGCTTGTGTGAGCAGGCTCGTTGATAGCTCGAGAACGAGAAACTATGTGATATGAGACTTGGATAGCTTTGGCTACATATGTGGCACTTAGTGTGCAGATTTCCTGACTATCCGACGTTATTATTCCGAGTGGTTCACGAGTATGTCAAAGATGAGAGTATGTGTAAGCTCATTTCGAGATGGTTTAGGTGTGTGCGTAAAGCTCATGTTTATTAAATGCTTGAAATGATGAAAATGAGGTAAGTTTTGTGATGAAATAAATTATGATATTATGGTAAATTTACATTTAATTATGTTATATTATTTGAATGTTATATGCATGGTAAGGTTGCTTATTTCTTGCATACGAGCTTTCTAAGCTATATAGCTTACTCCATTTATTTTCCACGTTTTTATAGTGTCACAAAGCTAGCTCGGATCGAAGATCGTCAGAGATTCAAATCACACTGTGTGACATCCCTAAATTGACCCTAGTCGGAAAGTGGTTTCGGGACCACAAAACCGAGTCACAAAAATAATTAGGTGTTATATTCTGTGCTTATTGTATGTGGAATTTGTATGTGTAAATATTTCGTGCCTTGATTTTTATTGATTAGGTGCTAATTTATAAGAAAGGACCCATGTGATAAGACTTGAAAATGTGATAGGTGAAATTTTAAGTGGTCAAATAATGCATGAAGAATTGACATGAGGGATTTGCATGTCAATTTAGCCAAACCATAGGAACTGGCTGGCCATGACAAGGGAGTATGGGCTAAACATGTCATGAAACATGTTTTGTGAGTGGGTTATGTTTGAATAAATAAAATAAGGGGTATGGAAAAAAAATGTGTGTGTGTGAAGGCTTCTCCCCTCCCCATTGCCGTGTAGGTAAGAAAGAAAAAACAAAAAAATTTGTTCATCCTTTCCCTTCTTTCTTTGGCCGAAATTTCTAAAGAGGAAGGAGAAATTTTTGTTCCATGCTTGGTTTAGAAGAGAACTAGAAGGAGATTTGGCTATACTTGCAACAAGATTAAGGTATGTTTGAGGTTGTGCCATGAGATTCATGCATGTTTGAGTTGCTAACTTGATGTTCATCTTAGCCCATGGTTCAAGTCCTTGTTATGCCATGGAAATGGTATTTGGCCAAGGTTGTTATTGTGTTAAAGCCATTGCATGCTAAATGTGAAGCTTGTTGATGATGCATGCAATGATGGATTGACTACTCTTGAAATTTCTTTTAGCATTCTTGAGTAAGACATGGAGTTTTCTTTGTTTAACCATGACCAAAAATTGAAAGGGGATGGTGTGGGATGTATTCGGCCATGGCATGCTCATAAGTGCGATTTATGCTTGTTGCATGATAGGTAAAAATTTGTGTTTTGATATATGTGTATATGTGTTTGTGCATGATGTTACAAATGGATGTGAAAATATATGCTAGATTGGGAAAATTTGATTAAATGTTCATGAGATGAAATTAGGTGATTAAAAGATGTTGGTTGACATTGTATATATATATATATATATTCGGCCATTAAAGTGAGTATGTAGGTAATGTTGAATCAAGTTTTTGGTGCATATTCGGTTAGGTGTATAATCGACCAAATGGGTGATTAGTACGATGGTTGCCGAATATACAAGCATACATATGCATTTGTAGTTGAATTATGAATGTTTAGCAAGATGGTTAAACTAGTTGATTTATTGATTAAACTCAAGGAGTTAAAGAAGGAGAATCAAGCAAGGGAAAGAAGAAGGTCATCGAGTAGCTGACTTGGAACTATTTTACCCAACACGAAGTAAGTCATTAAGCATATATTTGGTGTTGATGTAATTGATCATAATATATATGCAATTGTGTTTAAATGAGTTGATGTGTAAATGGAAATGTATGTGTATGGAATGATGCCATTGTTGAATGTATAAAGGCAGCAAAATGCATAAGGTATTGGTCTCGGCACTAAGTGTGCGGGTATAAATGAACACGGTGACAAGATTGGCACTAAGTGTGCGGGTTTAAAATTGTACAGCACTAAGTGTGCGAGTTTGATTATATAGCACTAAGTGTGCGAGCTGAATATATATAGCACTAAGTGTGCGGATTCACTATATGCTCTTGCATTACAATTGGCACTGAGTGTGCGACATTATCGAGTTAATCCCGGACAGCGGATCAGGTAAGTACCTTGAGCTCATGACGAATAGGCAATATGTTCATGCTCGGGGTTGAGCTTGGTAAGCTTTAAAACTATGTGATGATTGCAATTGTATGATTGTGGTGAAAATGAGTTGGTGTATGAAAATGCCTCAAATATCTTATTGTACGGAATATGAAATGTGGATGAATGACTTGGTATGAGATTGAACCGAAAGGTCCGAGGAATTATGGTATAGTTTTGATATGGATGGAGTACCTAGCCTCGTTTATCGTTTCATGTTGTGATAATTTTTATTAATGGATGGTTGATGAATGCTTATGACTTACTGAGTTATAAACTCACTCGGTGTTTTCTTGTCACCCATTTTAGGTCTCTTGGACTCGTATCTTTTGCGTGCTCGGAACCGTCGTTGAAGTCATCACACCGGCTGGAAATCTTTTGGTATTGTCTTCGTAGTTGAACTAGGAGAACATTTGGCATGTATAGGCTATTTTGTTTTGTTGAATTGTGGGTTATAAACTTTAAGCCATGCGAAAATGGTCTATGTGGTCGGTTGAGTGTGATTCTAAAACCTATGGTCACGAGCCTTAATAACCTTAATTTTGATAAGGTGGCCATAGTTGCATTATGTATGATGAAATAGTTGGCCATGGAAGAATTATGAAATAGTCATTGTTTGCTTTAGTAACAGATGCTGCCAGCAGCAGTGAGGTGAGATGGTAAAATCACTAAAAATAGTAGAAGTATAATTAAATAGTGAATAAATTATGAAATTTAACCTTGATGAATCTATTTTCATATGGACGAAACGAAACGACCATATGAGCCGTATTTTAAGAGATATTCGAGATTTCGTGAGATAGGGCCAGAACGGTTTCTGGATCCTATGTTTCGACTTTGAAAATTTACCATAAATTATCCAGAAACAATTAGGAGTCATGCCTTATATGCATAGATTTCCCTTTGAGTCTAGTTTCATTAGAAACAAACGGCATGAGCATTGGAGCTCTGTACGAGATGATATCCAGGTCGTAATGCGCAAAGGTCAGTGTAGTCGAACTCTGAAACAGGGGTGACTTTAACTAATAAACTGTACTAATTGGCTCGACCATAAATTCTAGAAAAAAATGTGTAGATGGGATTATGATTCTAGTTTCAGGGAAAATTGACGGAATAAATTTTTGAGTTCTGGAACTCGAGATATGACTTTTAAGGTGACAGTGACGCAGTTAGCTAGCCTGCCTGGAACAGAAATTAAACATTTCAAAGAGAGGAATAAGGGAAGCAAGCCCGGTAACACTACGTGGTCAAATCCGGTGACGGTCACGGGTTTGGGGTGTTACATTTTATTGGTATCAGAGCTATGGTTTAGTCGGTTCTAGGACTACCATAGCGCGTGTGAGTCTAGCTATACATGCCAAATTGTTAGTGCTTAATAATGTGATGACTTCTGACGGTTGAAATTTTTGTTTTGATTAGCAAATGGAACCCGGGGTAGAGAGACCCTTGGCGGATGACGTTGAAAGTGTAGCAGCTGCTCCCGCACAAGGGACACCGCCTGTTGAGCCTCAGTCATCCGCGAATAATCAAAATGAAGGGGCGAAACAAGCCTTCTTCACCATGATGAATGAGTGGGCGCGTAATATGCCCGAACCAACCCGGCTGTCCAACCATTCCCGAATTTAAATACTCCGCCCCAAGAGTCCTAATGCCTCCAGCATCGATCCGTGAGGCTAAGCAAACCACCTATAGACTTGATTAGGAAGCGGGCTGAGGAGTTCAAGGCCATAGTCACCGATGATGCCGAAAGAGCAGAATTCGCTCGATAACACCATTCGAGTGTTAGAGGAACTGTCATGCACACCGATGAATGTCTTAAGTGTGCTATATCCTTGTTAGAGACTCACTTACTATTGGTGGAGGACTTTAATTTCCATAGTCCCAAATGAACGAGTTACTTGGGATTTCTTTCAATCCAATTTCAAAAGAAATACATTAGTCAACGGTTCATCGATCGAAGCGTAAGGAATTCTTGGAACTCAAGCAAGGCCGGATGATCAGATCTAATACTGAACATGAGTTCGTAAGACTTAGTCGGTATGCTCGGAGTGTGTGGCTGATGAGGTTGCTATGTGCAAAAGATTTGAAGAAGGATTGAATGAAGACTTAAAGTGCTAGTGGGTATTTTGGAGATAAAGGAGTTCGTAACACTAGTCGAACGAGCTCGCAAGCGGAAGGACTCGGAAAGGAAAAGAAGAAGGCTAAATTTGAAGCAAGAGATTATCGTAAAAGATCGGCGAGTAAAGCTCCGTTCTCGCGAAGAACGAAGTTCGTGGAGGACACTAATAAGTCGAGGGCGCATCGGGAATTTCCATCGAGCCGACCATTGACGGACTCGAGGTACTTGGTAGCTAGTGTGGGCAATAATCGTCAAGAGAGACCGAATGCCCCAATGTGGAAGACGACACCTAGGTGAATGTTGGGGTAAGTCATTAATAGGGCTGTTATGGATGCGGTTCAAGGACCACTTCATTAGAGATTGCACGGAGTGGATGAGAGGAATAAGACGCAAGGTGCAAGACCTAGTGGAACGACTTTGGAGGTAGGCCCCGAGAATCTCTGGAGGTAGGGGTGGTAATCGAGAGGAGCCTCTAATACTGGCTGTCCGATCCGAGACCCGTGCTCTGCTAGAGCATATGCCATCCGCGCACGAGAGGAGGCATCCTCCCCGACGTTATCACGGTACTTTTACTCTCTTTGATACTAGTGTGATTGCATTGATTGACCCCGCTCTACTCATTCATATGTATGTGAAACCTAAGCATCCAAGAAGACTCTACCGTTGAGTCTCTCGAGTTCGTAATTCGAGTGTCAAACCCTTTGGGTCAATACGCACTTCGTTGATAAAGTGTGCAAGAGATGCCCCTAATAATTTGAGAATCTGTTTTCTACTGATCCGATGCTTCTACCATTTGATGAATTCGATGTTATTCTTGGTATGGATTGGTGACCGTACATGATGCAGTGGTGGATTGCAAAAGGAAGACCATTGATTTGAGGAGTGCAAAAAATGAGGTAGTCCGAGTCGAGTCTACTGATTTAAAAGGAGTGCCAGCGATAGTATCTTCTACGACCGCTCGGAGGTACATGAAAAAGGGGTGTGAAACATACCTTGCGTATGTGTTTGAAAGTAAAGAGACGGAAAGGAAACTCGAATCGGTACTAGTGGTTTGTGCGTATTCAGATGTTTTTCCTGAGGAGTTACTAGGATTGCCACCGGTTCGAGAAGTGGAATTCGGCATCGAAGTTGTACCGGGTACTACGCCGATCTCAATAGCCCCATATCGTATGGCATTAACGGAATTAAAGGAATTAAAGGTTCAATTGCAAGAATTGACGGATAGAGGTTTCGCTCGACCAAGTTTTTCTCCATGGGGTGCACCAGTATTGTTTGTGAAGAAGAAGGATGGAACTATGAGATTGTGCATCGACTATCGTCAGTTGAATAAGGTGACGATAAAGAACAAATATCCGTTGCCACGAATTGACGATTTGTTTGATCAATTAAAGGGAGCCTCAGTGTTTTCAAAGATAGATTTGAGGTCGGGTACTATCGGTTGAGGGTCCGAGAATCGACATACCCAAGACCGCTTTTAGAACGAGGTACGGTCACTACTAATTCTTAGTGATGCCGTTTGGGCTCACTAATGCCCCTAAAGATTTATGGATTTAATGAATAGAATTTTCGGCCATACTTGGATCGGTTCAGTAGTTGTATTTATCGATGACATTTTGGTCTATTCGAGAGATGAAACCGAACATCTTGAACACCGAGGCTAGTGTTGCAAATCTTACGAGATAAGCGTTATACATAAAGTTCAATAAATGTGAATTTTGGTTGAAAGAGGTTAGCTTTTTGGGGCACGTGGTGTCCGTGACGGTGTCGGTGGACCCGAACAAAATTTCGGCCATAGTCGATTGGAAACCTCCAAGGAATGTTACCGAGGTTAGGAGCTTTTTGGGGCTTGCCGGATACTATCGACGATTTGTGAAAGGTTTTTCGATGATAGCTGCACCGATGACAAAACTACTTCAAAAGATGTTAAGTTCGAGTGGTGAACTTATTTGTCAAGAAAGTTTCAATCGACTAAAACCTATTTAACCGAGGCCCCGGTACTAGTACAGCCGGAGTCCGGTAAAGAGTTTGTCATATACAGTGACGCATCCTTGCTTGGGTTGGGTTGTGTGTTGATGCAAGAAGGTCGAGTTGTGGCTTACGCGTCGAGACAACTAAAGCCGCATGAGAGAAACTATCCGACCCATGACCTTGAACTAGCGACCATAGTGTTCGCCTTGAAGATATGGCGGCATTACTTGTTTGGAGAAAGGTGTCACATTTATTCGGACCACAAGAGTCTAAAATATTTGATGACTCGAGAGATTTAAACTGCGACAAAGACGTTGGCTTGAGTTGTTGAAAGACTATGAACTCATCATTGATTATCACCCGGAAAGGCCAACGTGGTGGCCGATGCTTTAAGTCGTAAAGCACTGTTTGCTTTGAGAGCGATGGATGCTCACCTATCCATTTCACCCGAGAAGGTGCTAGTAGTCGAATTAGAGGCCAAACCGTTGTTGATTCATCAAATACTTGAGTCTCAGAAGGTCGACCCTGAATTGGTCGCTAAGCGAGCCGAATGTGTTTCGAATGAAGAATCGGAATTTCAGATTGACGACAATGATTGCTTGACGTTCAAGGGTCGATTATGTATTCCAAGGAATTCGAAACTTATTTCGATGATTTTGAGCGAGGCTCATAGTAGTCGAATGGCAATCCAGCCGGGGAGTACGAAAATGTACAATGACCTAAAACGCCAATTTTGGTGGCCCGGTATGAAACGAGACATTTCTGAATTTGTTTCAAGGTATCTGATATGTCAACAAGTGAAAGCGGAACATCAAGTGCCATCGGGATTACTTCAGCCGATCACGATACCCGAGTGGACATGGGATCAAGTCACCATGGACTTTGTATCCGGACTGCCATTGTCAGCGAGTAAGAAGGATGCGATCTGGGTCATTGTTGATAGACCGACCAAGTCCGCTCATTTTATTCTGTCGCATGATTTTTCGCTGATAAATTGGCGAGTTATACGTCTCCCAAATTATTCGATTGCATGGGGTGCCTATTTCTATCGTGTCGGATAGAGACCCAAGATTTACATCGCGATTTTGGAAGAAATTGCAAGAGGCTTTGGGTACCAAGCTGCATTTTAGCACTGCTTTTCACCCCAAATCGATGGTCAATCCGAACGGATAATTCAAATACTCGAGGACATGTTGAGATGTTGCATCCTTGAGTTTAGTGGTTCATGGGAACGGTATTTACCTTTGGTTGAATTTGCTTACAACAATAGCTTTCAATCAAGTATTAAGATGGCGCCTTACGAGGCTTTATACGGACGTAAATGCCGTACCCACTATTCTCGGATGAACTTAGTGAAGGAAAAATCTTCGGGTTGATTTGGTTAAGGATGCCGAGCAAAAGTTCGAGTAATTCGTGAAAGTTTGAAGGTCGCCGGATCGCCAAAAGTCGTATGCGGATTTGAAAAGGAAAGACATTGAATATCAGGTTGGAGACAAGGTATTTCTCAAAGTCTCACCCTGGAAGAAGGTGCTTAGATTTGGCCGTAAGGGAAAATTGAGTCCGAGGTTCATCGGTCCGTATGAAGTATCCGAATGAGTTGGACCAGTAGGTTACCGATTAATTTTACCCCCTGAGCTTGAAAGGATCCACAACGTTTTCCATGTCTCGATGCTTCGACGATATAGGTCTGATCCATCGCACGTAATCGCTCCGTCTGAGATTGAGATTCAGCCTAATTTGAGCTATGAAGAGGAACCGGTTCGCATTCTGATGCGTGAAGTAAAAGAGTTGCGCAATAAGAAAATCCCATTAGTGAAGGTGTTGTGGCATAAACACAGAATTGAAGAAGCCACTTGGGAACTCGAGGACTCTATGAAAGAGCGATACCCAAACCTATTTACCGGTATGATTTTCGGGGACTAAAATTTCTTAAGTGGGGGAGAGTTGTGACATCCCTAAATTGACCCTAGTCGGAAAGTGGTTTCGGGACCACAAAACCGAGTCACAAAAATAATTAGGTGTTATATTCTGTGCTTATTGTATGTGGAATTTGTATGTGTAAATATTTCGTGCCTTGATTTTTATTGATTAGGTGCTAATTTATAAGAAAGGACCCATGTGATAAGACTTGAAAATGTGATAGGTGAAATTTTAAGTGGTCAAATAATGCATGAAGAAATGACATGAGGGATTTGCATGTCAATTTAGCCAAACCATAGGAAGGGCCGCCATGACAAGGAGTATGGGCTAAACATGTCATGAAACATGTTTTGTGAGTGGGTTATGTTTGAATGAATAAAATAAGGGTATGGAAAAAAATGTGTGTGTGAAGGCTTCTCCCTCCCCATTGTCGTGTAGGTAAGAAAGAAAAACAAAAATTTGTTCATCCTTTCCTTCTTTCTTTGGCCGAAATTTCTAAAGAGGAAGGAGAAATTTTTGTTCCATGCTTGGTTTAGAAGAGAACTAGAAGGAGATTTGGCTATACTTGCAACAAGATTAAGGTATGTTTGAGGTTGTGCCATGAGATTCATGCATGTTTGAGTTGCTAACTTGATGTTCATCTTAGCCCATGGTTCAAGTCCTTGTTATGCCATGGAAATGGTATTTGGCCAAGGTTGTTATTGTGTTAAAGCCATTGCATGCTAAATGTGAAGCTTGTTGATGATGCATGCAATGATGGATTGACTACTCTTGAAATTTCTTTTAGCATTCTTGAGTAAGACATGGAGTTTTCTTTGTTTAACCATGACCAAAAATTGAAAGGGATGGTGTGGGATGTATTCGCCATGGCATGCTCATAAGTGCGATTTATGCTTGTTGCATGATAGGTAAAAATTTGTGTTTTGATATATGTGTATATGTGTTTGTACATGATGTTACAAATGAATGTGAAAATATATGCTAGATTGGGAAAATTTGATTAAATGTTCATGAGATGAAATTAGGTGATTAAAAGATGTTGGTTGACATTGTATATATATATATATATATTCGGCCATTAAAGTGAGTATGTAGGTAATGTTGAATCAAGTTTTTGGTGCATATTCGGTTAGGTGTATAATCGACCAAATGGGTGATTAGTACGATGGTTGCCGAATATACAAGCATACATATGCATTTGTAGTTGAATTATGAATGTTTAGCAAGATGGTTAAACTAGTTGATTTATTGATTAAACTCAAGGAGTTAAAGAAGGAGAATCAAGCAAGGGAAAGAAGAAGGTCATCGAGTAGCCGACTTGGAACTATTTTACCCAACACAAAGTAAGTCATTAAGCATATATTTGGTGTTGATGTAATTGATCATAATATATATGCAATTGTGTTTAAATGAGTTGATGTGTAAATGGAAATGTATGTGTATGGAATGATGCCATTGTTGAATGTATAAAGGCAGCAAAATGCATAAGGTATTGGTCTCGGCACTAAGTGTGCGGGTATAAATGAACACGGTGACAAGATTGGCACTAAGTGTGCGGGTTTAAAATTATACAGCACTAAGTGTGCGAGTTTGATTATATAGCACTAAGTGTGCGAGCTGAATATATATAGCACTAAGTGTGCGGATTCACTATATGCTCTTGCATTACAAATGGCACCGAGTGTGCGACATTATCGAGTTAATCCGGACAGCGGATCGTAAGTACCTTGAGCTCATGACGAATAGGCAATATGTTCATGCTCGGGGTTGAGCTTGGTAAGCTTTAAAACTATGTGATGATTGCAATTGTATGATTGTGGTGAAAATGAGTTGGTGTATGAAAATGCCTCAAATATCTTATTGTACGGAATATGAAATGTGGATGAATGACTTGGTATGAGATTGAACCGAAAGGTCCGAGGAATTATGGTATAGTTTTGATATGGATGGAGTACCTAGCCTCGTTTATCGTTTCATGTTGTGATAATTTTTATTAATGGATGGTTGATGAATGCTTATGACTTACTGAGTTATAAACTCACTCGGTGTTTTCTTGTCACCCATTTTAGGTCTCTTGGACTCGATCGCTTATGCGTTTCGGAACCGTCGTTGAAGTCATCACACCGGCTGGAAATCTTTTGGTATTGTCTTCGTAGTTGAACTAGGAGAACATTTGGCATGTATAGGCTATTTTGTTTTGTTGAATTGTGGGTTGTAAACTTTAAGCCATGCGAAAATGGTCTATGTGGTCGGTTGAGTGTGATTCTAAAACCTATGGTCACGAGCCTTAGAAACCTTAATTTTGATAAGGTGGCCATAGTTGCATTATGTATGATGAAATAGTTGGCCATGGAAGAATTATGAAATAGTCATTGTTTGCTTTAGTAACAGATGCTGCCAGCAGCAGTGAGGTGAGATGGTAAAATCACTAAAAATAGTAGAAGTAGAATTAAATAGTGAATAAATTATGAAATTGAACCTTGATGAATCTATTTTCATATGGACGAAACGAAACGACCATATGAGCCGTATTTTAAGAGATATTCGAGATTTCGTGAGATAGGGCCAGAACAGTTTCTGGATCCTATGTTTTGACTTTGAAAATTTACCATAAATTATCCAGAAACAATTAGGAGTTATTCCTTATATGCATAGATTTCCCTTTGAGTCTAGTTTCATTAGAAATAAACAGCATGAGCATTGGAGCTCTGTACGAGATGATATCCAGGTCGTAATGCGCAAAGGTCAGTGTAGTCGAACTCTGAAACAGGGGTGACTTTAACTAATAAACTGTACTAATTGGCTCGACCAAAAATTCTAGAAAAAAATGTGTAGATGGGATTATGATTCTAGTTTCAGGGAAAATTGACGGAATCAATTTTCGAGTTCTGGAACTCGAGATATGACTTTTAAGGTGACAGTGACGCAGTTAGCTAGCCTGCCTGGAACAGAAATTAAACATTTCAAAGAGAGGAATAAGGGAAGCAAGCCCGGTAACACCACGTGGTCAAATCCGGTGACGGTCATGGGTTTGGGGTGTTACACACTGTCAAACTTTCATGTTGGGTATTGATGATCTTAGTATTTTGAAAGTATGGCATGTATAAGGACTTGGTCATTTTGTTATATGTGTCATTATGATTGGCCAAATGTATTGGCTTGTAATAGCGATTGGTTGATTTGGTACCTTGTCATGCTAATTGGCTTATTTTGGTTAACATGGTTGTAAACCTAAGTATATTCATATATATGCCAATGTCTTTGGTGATATGGTCATGGTAGCATGAATTTGAAATGTTTGGAAATGTGATATATTGATGAGGTGATAAGATTGTGCACAATTCAGTGTCTTGAAAGTAGTAAATTGAGGCTTAATGAATGTGAAATTTGCATGATTGATTTAGGGCATAATAAATGTTGTGAGTATGATGGATGTTGCTATTGTATTGGCATGTGTTGGTTATAATTGTGGATGTTTTGGTTGCCTAAGTATGCCATTAATTGTGCTATAGAGTTGGTGTAAGTGTAGGTGTAAATAAGGGTGGAAAATGGCTTGGTAAATAGCCTTTATTTTGCCCACATGGGTAGACACACGGGCATGTGTCTAGGCCGTGTGTGACATACGGTATGCCCCATGGGCATGTGTTTTGGCCTTCTTCCAAAGGATGAATGAGTGGTTTGCCAAGTTTGTTTGGACAAATCTGGCTGGCGAACATCCTCCACCCCACCTAACTGTCAATCAGTTCCCGTAGCTCCCCAAGGTGTGGAATTGGTAAGACTGAACAACCTTCCAGTCGCTAAGATTCGAAAGTAAGGGGCTAAAGAATTTAGAGCAAATGTTGATGATGATCTTGAAAGAGAAAAATTCTGGCTTGAGATGAAGAATTCTGGCTTGAGACCTCTATTCGAGTATTTGATGAACTTTCTTGCACCCCGGATGAGTGCTTGAAATGCGCTATATCACTTTTGAGAGATACGACATATCAGTTGTAGAATCTCTTATATTTGTGGAGTGAAGGAAAGAGTTACTTGGGATTTCTTCCAAAAGAAATTTAGAAAGAAGTACATCAGTCAGCCGTTTATTGATCAGAAACGTAAAGAGTTCTTAGAGCTGAAATAGGGTCGTAGGACTGTGGCTGGATACGAATGAGAGTTTGTTAGGCTCAGTAAGTATGCTCAGGAACGGGTCTTGACAGAGGCTATTATGTGTAAAAGATTTGAAGACAAGCTGAATGAGGACATCAGACTGTTAGTTAGGATTTTAGAGTTGAAGAATTTGTTGTGCTAGTTGAACAAGCTTGCAAAGCAAAAGAGTTGAGAAAAGACAAAGGAAAAGTTGAGTTTGAGACTAGATATTAGAGGAAGAGGCCGATGAATAAGTCTTTTCAATCCTCGTCAAAGAAATCTAGAGATTTGTATGCTCACTACAATGTTTTTGCTGGGTATCCCAACCGAGATCGTGGGAAGCAATATTCGGGTTCTAAGGCCTAAACTATGTCTATAGCGAGCGTTGGCAATGTAACAACCAATTTTTGGTCAAATCAAAATAGTGGTTTCGGAACCACAAATCCGAAGTCAAAATATTTATTTTATTATTTTATTAAAGTTTACAGCATGATAGAATTATTATGTGAATGTTTCGTAAAGAAATTTTACTATTTGGATGCTTAATTTGGTAAAAAGGAATAAATCGCATAAAATGTAAGTTCTATTAGTTAAAGGTGTCAAATAGCTTTGGCTTTTAATTCTGGTGGCCTTAAATGGTAATTAAGCCATTTGAAAGGTGAGTGGACTTATATGGACATATTATTTGGTGTTTAAATTATTTATAATAAGGTTATTAATGTAATTTGGTATTAAATGATGAATTAAATTAAAGAAAAAAAAGATATCACCTTGTTTCTTCTTTATCTAGCCAAATTTAGGAAACAAAAACACCATCAAAAGAGTTTCAAAGGTTCGACCATCAATCTTTAAGCATGTAAGTCCATTTTTGCTCGGTTTTTAATGATTTTTACGTTTTTGAGATCGTTGCTTCGTATTCTAGCTAGCCCATACCTTAGATTTCGGAATTGTTAAAGATTTAAAATGATTCCATTGTTGAGTGTTTGAGTAAATTGATATTGATGATAGATTATGAAGATTTATTGATAGATTTATTAGTTTTGTAAAGTGATTTTTGACAAAAATGTCAAAAAATGATTAAATTGAGAAAATGTAAAATTATGTAGGTAAAAGTGTGAATAAATAAAAGATATGGACTACTAGGGACTCCATTAAAATTCGGCTAAGCATGGGTTTGTGATTAATTGCATGAATTTGCAATTTTATGTGATAAGGACTAAATTGTGAAAATGTGAAAGTTTAGGGGAAAATGTGTAAAATAGCCCTAATGTGTGTTTTGGGCTAAATTGAATAGAATGAAAGCTGAATGTGCTAAATTTGATAATATATACATCAAGATAAGTTGAGATTGGGATTAGATCGGGGAAAGGAAAAATGGACGAATAGTTGATAATTTTCATCCGAGCAACTCGAGGTAAGTTCGTATAATTAGAATCGAACTTTTTAAATACTTTTAATTATTTGAAATGAATGTATGTAATTGAATAAATGATCTACTTGAAATACGAATGTCTTATGGATATAGTCTGGTGGTTACCGAGCCCCGTTTGAACCGTAGGAATTCGTATGATACGAGTGACATGTCACTAGGGTTATTGTTTAGGTCGAGAACTGCTTGTGTTGCGGACTCACCTCAGCTCGTATGAGCTTACCTATATATCAGCTCGTAAGAGCTTACTATTCTCAGCTTATCAGAGCTTACAATTTCAACTTAATAGAGCTTACTGTCCATCAGCTCAGGAGGAGCCTACCGATCATAGCTCGAAAGAGTGAGTATGATAAAGAATTGATGGATTACGATTAATACACCTAGTGTGTATCATCCATGTATCTATTGATATTCTAATAGGTTTAACGGGCATAAATTCTGTTATTAGTTATATGAAAAAGCTATGTGTTACACGGATGAATTACTATTATCGAATGAATTACTATTTATATGATTGAAAGTGAAATGTTACAAATGAAGTACATGATATATGTGAATTCTATATAATACAATGTATTGAGTATTAAATTGAGATAATGGATGATTACATGCACTTCTATGACTAACTTGTTGATGAATGCTTGTGTATAGGCATTTGGCAAGTGAATTTGATATACTTTGTTTAATTGTTTGGTTATGTATAAATGGTAAGTTAAATTTTTAATTATACGAGCTTACTAAGCTATAAAGCTTACTCTGTTTCTTTTTCCATGTTTTATAGAGGTTCAATAGCTCGCTTGATTCGGATAAGTCAGAGTTATGCATCACACTATCTAGATGCCGATTGGTATCTTTGAACTTATGGATATATGTAAATATGGCATGTATAGGCTAGTTATAAAGATGATAGTTATAGTTACTTGAGATGGTGATTTTGGTACATGTTGTGGTATATGTTAAAACCATGCGATTTGGCTTAACTTGGTATAATGTTTTGGTTGTAACACCCCAAACCTGGCCCAGACGCTATGGTTGAATCTGGTGTGTAACATTGAAGTGTTTTAGCAAAAACCGTGTTTTCATTGAAAAGCCTTCTTAAAATAAAAGAAACCTTAATTAACTAAAAAAAAAAACTCCTTAACTTCACTTGCTTGAAGCCTATGTTTTTATGAAAACATGTCATTTAAAAATTGAGTTGCGGAAGCGTAGAAAAACATACTATAGTTTAAGAAACCATGTTCAACTTCTTATAATTACATCGCATAAAAATAATAAACCAAATAATTCAAGTAATAGTAACATAATGAAAACCTTATTACAATCAGATCTGAACACACTTAAAAGGAAATAAAAACTTAAATGCTTAAAAAAACCAAGTCTGAAATATCTTGCTAGCCTGCCACCCGGAGTCCCTCCAAACATCGAACCTTCTACTGAGCATCACTTGAAAATAAAATAAAAAAGGGGGTGAGTTTTCACAAACTCAGTGTGTACAACCCTCAATGAAAAACAAGCATTCAAAGAGAAATCATCAAACATGCAATGCAATCCTACCCAAATTATCCATCCGCTACACACCAGCTCCGTCCTCCATCACACCATGTCGGGATATAAATATCAACCCACCTAGCCCACACACCAATGGTAGCTCGGTTGCAGAACTACCTTCATTTACATATTGGGCTTTAAAACTGTCGGTGGATCCACGATTGTCAGGCAACCATGCGATCCTCATATACTTCCTCCGTTCCACAGTTCCAACCCCATATGCAACCTAAGCAAATGACGATTTTACCCTTATGCGATAAAATGACGATTTTTGTAACACCCCAAACCCAGCCCAGATGTTATGGCTAGATCCAGCGTGCCACATTGAAGTGTTTTAGCGAAAACCTTGTTTTCATTGATAACCCTTCCTTAAAATAAAAACCTTGAGTAAAATCCCAACTTGTATTTGTTACTTTCAAAGCGAGGTGTATATAAAAAAAACTATTCCTTCTTCTATGATAATAATTACTTTGTAAAATCTCTTTTCAGTTGCGGAAGCTTTATTTAAAACAAATGATCTATGAAAACTTGTCATTTAAAAATGAAGTAAACGTAGTATTTTAAAAAAAAAGTTATGGTTTAGGAAAAACCATGTTCTACTTCTAGCAAATATAAAGCATAATAATACTAAATATAATCCTAATTTGAATAATAACTAGAGGAAAGGCCTTATTACATTCCGGACTGAAATAACTTTAAATACTAGAAATTATAGGCTTAAGAAAACAAGTCCAAGTCGCCTTGCTAGCTGGCCACCTCGGAGTCCCTCCAACCGTCGAACCACCTACTGATGATCACTTGAGAAAAATAAAAGAGGGAGTGAGTTTTCGAAAACTTAGTGTGTACAACCCTTGGAAAATAGTAAAACACGCAATTGCAAGTCTTTTTGGGCCTGAGCCCAATTCAATATCAGAAAGGTGTAAAGCAATCAAATATGCACGAATCCCACCCATCCAACCGCTACACACCATCTCCATTCCCCGATACACTCCATGTGGGGATATAAATATCGACTCACCCATTCGATACACTCTAATGGTAGCCCGGTTGCGGTACTACCTAACGTTGCAGCAAAGCTGCTAATCATATACTGGGCTTAAAAAGCCATCGGTGGATCCACGGTCGTCGAGCAACCATGCGATCCTCATATACTTCCTCCGTTCCATAATTCCCAACCCATATGCAACCTAAACAGAATATCATATGAATGCAATAGGTATACATGCAACATCCATAAATCTTACATTCAACACATAGGGGTATTTTAGTCATTCTCACCCTTAGGGGTATTTTGGTAATTTCTCTTTATTATGGGTTTATTACTTACCTTGGCCCGTTAACAAGTCCTTGTTGGCTAAAGTGAACAGATACTATGCACTAGGTAGGATTCCAGAGAAGAGGGGGTGAGTCATCAAGACCGCTTAAGTACCAAGCTCTCCCTAGATCCAATCCTAGACATGCATATACCCATTGCCACACCTTAACCTTATGACTCATCCACGGTCCCAATTAATTAATTATTTAAGTTTTATGCCTGATTGAGTAGTTACCAAAAACTGGGTCCACAACCCCTTTCTAAACACTAACAGATCCATACTCATTCATTTGGCCTCTTTAGGCCCAACCTCATTCATATGGCCCATCAGGCCCAATTACATTTATATGGCCCATCAGGCCCAATCACTTTCATATGGCCCGTTAGGCCCAATCAGATTCATAGTCATGCGATCATACGATTTTTCATCGCATAGTATCAAATTGCCAATTTTGCCTATTATGGGCGCTACAGCCCATCGGGCCCATTTAGCCCATTTTGGCCTAGTTGGCCAATACACGGCCCAAGCCCATGGAATCACTGATGGGGCCTCTGATAACCTATCGGTTTCCCCCTTACGAGTGTTCGTGCACTCACAAGACTATTGTAGCCAAACTTTCAGCTTTTCGGCATTTCGGGATTTGTCGTTCTACTATGTGTGTGTAGTGTATGTACACACCTGGTACTAAACGTACTGTGATCTCCTTAGCCATGAACCTACAAACGATATCACTCAACAATTAATCACACACTTATCAAATACGATCACCAAAAGCCAAAAATCTCATATTTGCCTTACCTTGAACGACAAGCCTTACAGACCTTCCTTGATCACTAATCACGAGTATTCCTTAAATCTTCATCAATCTTAATCATTAGGAACTAACCAACAAGTAATGTACAATCATCTTAAGTCACTCTTAAAACATCCATGACCATTAGGCCAACCTTAACCAATAAAAGAGGAACACTTACCCAAACCCCAAAACGCCTAAGGAGCAATTTGGCATAGATCTAAAATTTGAGATTCGATACTAATCCCCTACCAAAAACTGATTTAGAAAGAGTGAGGGAGAGAAGAAATTGGTACTAGGAAAATTGACTGAAAGAGCAAAGCACTTACACAAGAAACGGACGAAGTAGAGGGAGTAGTGGCGGAACAAAGGGTCTTCAGCCAAAGAGGTATTCAGCTTTTGAGATTTGTATGGTGAAAGGGGTTATTCGGTACAAATAAGAAGAAGAGAAGAAGGAATCAGCTAAAACCAATGGTGAATCAAACGAGAATTTGAGAAGCATAAGAATGGAAAATCGGCAAGCAAGGAACAAGGAATTCGAGTTCTGAGCACTTAGAGAGAAAAGTGTTTTAGCAACATGAAAAAATAAGGAATTCGGCTAAAGGAAGAGAAGCAATTTTGGAATTGCCCTAGAATCCCCAAAATCAGCACCTATATATACTATAGCTGAATTTACCTATCCCCAAATTCCCTATTCGGCTCCACTTCTCTACACCCCTCATCTCTTAACTTTTCTCCCTGATAACTCCTTAATCCCTTCCTTAAATTTCTCCTTTGATCACTCCCTTCAGAGTTTACATCCAATGCCACTACTAGCCATTTATTGAGCAAAAATAAATCATTCTTTTAAGGAAGGAGGGATTCAAACCCCAAACCTCCTTGCCATGCATGTGACGCTACTTCTAAGCCCCACATCACTCCAACATAAGGCTCCTTGTGTCCAATTCCTCCTTCATTTATTTAAAACCCAAATTACTTGCCATCAAGGTTTTTTTAATTATTAAACTATAATTTCCTTCAACCCAAAGTTCGAACTCTAAACTTAACCAAGGCCTATTATCACATAAATAACAGTTGACTAGGAATATTAAACACACCTTTTATCAAAACCATCATAAAAAGAAAGTTCAAGATTTTTGGGGCGTTACAATTTTACCCTTATGTAATAAAATAATGATTTTACCCTTATGTGATAAAATGATGATTTTGCCCTTATGTGATAAAATGACGATTTTGCCCTTATGTGATAAAATGATGATTTTGCTCTTATGTGATCAAATGACCTAAATACCCCCATAGGGTAGAATAACCAAAATACCCTTGTAAGGTAAAATGACTACAATACCCCGGTAAGGTAAATTGACAGATTTGTTCTACGATGTGTATGACTGTATTTGAGCATGCTATATTATATGTATGTTACATCCATGTATGATATTATGTTGCATTACATGGGGTGGGATATATCATTTTGGAGGAAGTGTACTGTACTGATATGGTCACAGGGTCGCCCAAGACGATTGTCGACCTACTGATGGCTTTAAGCCTATTACTGGTACCTCTACTACAATTACTGATTAGTGACGCAACAGGTGCTATATTTGGAGTGTAGGGATGGGTGGGTTGATTTTATCTCCACATGGAGTGTAGGGCTAAACGGAGTGGAGTGTAGAGGATGGATGGGTAGGATTTTCTGTTTGCATTTTGCACTAATTTCTGCTACTACATTGTTCATGGTTATTGCACTAATTATTGCCACTACTACTGTTACAGAATGGGCTAAGGCCCTAACTAATATTGAACTGTTACTGATATGGGCTTAGGCCTAGACTGTGTTGTTCACTGTTTGTTTATCATTGGGATTACACACTGAGTTTTCGTAAACTCACCCAACTATTTTAACTGTACAGGTAATCCTTAGGTGGATCGGTGCTGTTAGGGACTCAGAGGTGGACACACAACAGCTTATGCTTCTGAATTTATCTTTTAACTTATAAGTAGTTTTATTTAGGTATATTTATGTAAAAGGCCTCTTTATGTTTTATTTTTTTAATTTGGGCTTTTATTATTGTATTCTGATTTATACCTGCTAGTGGTAGGATGCGGGTTTTCAAAAGATATGCATGATTTACCAAAATACCACGAATACGCAAAACCATTTCAGAAGCTTCCCTGATAAATGAGATTTTGGAATTATTAACATTTTAAAGTAAATACTTTCTGATAGTGACGCAAGTTTTAAAATTATTTTCTAGATCACACAAAGAGGCTAAATAAATATTGGGCTTTTAAAACGTTATCATGTTTTACAAAAAACACTTCAATGTGACATCGCCAGATTCAGCCATAATGTCCAGGCCGAGTTTGGGGTGTTAAACATGTCTTAGACTGTGTAAAAACAGGGCATACATATTGACTTTTGTCACACAGTCGAGGACATGCCTGTGTGCCAGGCCGTGTAAAAACTGGAGAGTATATTGACTTGGGTCACACGGCCAACCACACGCCCGTGTGTCTAGCCTGTGTGCCCTTCGAAATGGCCACATATGCCCGTGTAATCAGACCATGCCAAAATTGTAGGGTATACTGACTTAATTCGAAAGGGTACCCCAGGGGACACACAGCCGTGCAGCATGACTGTGTGTCGCACACAATTGACACACATACCCTTGTGGAAAAAAATAGGCTATTTCAAATCCATTTTGCCACCCTATAAACACAAACATTCAAATGTATAAAAACCACATTTTTACAACTCAATAGGCAGCCAAAATAACCATTTCAATACACATTATTTGCCATATCAAAACCTAACAATTACATGCCCAAATACCAATTTAACATCATACATAATCCATTCATTTAAAAACTACATATCAATACTTCACTTGCATAATTTCATTCCATCACTACCTTGCCAACACATGCCATAATTGAACACTTATACACAACCAAATATGATACCAAAATAGGCCAAATCACATGGCTTAACTCATATACAAAATATACCAAAACCATGATATCAAGTAACTTAGTTATCATCTTTTAAACTAGCTTATACATGTCATATTTACAATATCCACAAGTTTAAAAGTACCAATTGCAAATTGGATAGTGTGATGTGCAACTCCGACTTGTCCGTAACAAGCGAACTAACGAGCTTATGACACACGGTCTGTTACAATGTGTCTCAGCCTTGTTACTTAAGTTAGTATGTACCCCCTATTTTCACACGGCTTATGACACGGGCATGTCTGGTGCTCATGTGAGACACACTGCCTGCCCACACAGGCGTGTGCCCTTTGTTTTAAGAAAAATTTTCAAAGTCTCATGAAAGTTTTATGAGTTATCGGTTTAGTCCCAAACCATTCCTAAAGCATGTTTAAGGCCTCGTAGGTTATTATAAGAGAAAAATTGATTGAAATTTAATAATGATTGTAAGAATTGATTGAATGCATGAGAAAAGTAAGGTTATATGTGTTATAAGTTTGGTAATGCTCCGTAACCCTATTCCGGTGTTGAATACGAGTAGATGACATCCCGGTGAATGTAGGATGAATAATTGGGCTTATTTTAAATGTGGCTCCCAAGATCAATTTATCTGAAGCAGCCCAAAAATGGCTGAAAAGGATAATTTTCAGAATGCAAGATCGAGTAATACTGCTATTAGAGGGAGGCCAGTGAGAAATACAAGAAATGGGACCACTAGCAGAGGTGTATCCAAAGACTCAGCTGTGAGATCGAAAGCTAGAGCACCTGCGAGAGCTTATTCCATTCGTGCTCGAGAGGACTCGTCCTCTCCTGACATGATCACTAGTACATTTTCTCTTTATGATACTAATGTTGTTACATCAATTGATCCTAGATCGACTCATTCCTATATTTGCATGAATTTGGTATCTAGTAAGAATTTTCCTGTTGAGTGTACTAAGTTTGTGATTAAAGTGTCGAACCCCTTAGGCAAATATGTTTTAGTTGATAAATTTTGCAAGAGTTGTCTTTTAATGATTAGGGGTCACTGTTTTCCAGTTGACTTAATGCTTTTTCCATTTGATGAGTTTGATGTGATACTTGGAATGGATTGGTTGACTCTGCATGATGTAGTAGTGAATTGTAGACGAAAAGTTATTAAATTGAAATGTCAAAACAATGAAACTCTTCGGGTTGAGTCGGATGAGTCGGGTGAATTACCTATTGTGATTTCGTTGATGTCGGCTCAGAGGTATGTAAGAAAGGGTTGTGAAGCATTTCTTGCGTATGTACTAAATTCTAAGGAGTCTAAATTGAAGATTGAATCTATACCGATAGTTTTTGAATATTCAGATGTGTTCCCAGAAGAGTTGCCGGGGTTACCACCGGTCAAAGAGGTAGAGTTCACTATTGATTTAGTACTGAGGACTGCACCAATATCGATAGCTCTATATAGAATGGCTCTAACCAAGTTAAAAGAATTGAAGTCTCAGTTGCAAGAGTTGACAGATAAGGGTTTTGCGAGACATAGTTTTTCACCATGTTGTGCACCGGTATTATTCGTCAGAAGAAAGATGGATCCATGAGACTTTGTATCAATTATTGTCAACTCAACAAGGCTATGAAAAAAGAAGAAGTATCCTTTATCGAGGATTGATGATTTGTTTGACTAGTTGAAAGGGGCAACAGTATTCTCGAAGATAGATTTGAGATCCGGCTACTACCAACTGAGAGTTAAAGACTCGGATGTGCCGAAAATTGCATTCAGAATGAGGTATAGGCATTATGAATTTCTTGTTATGCCTTTTGGATTAACTAATGCTCCTGTTGTTTTTATGGATTTGATGAATCAGATCTTCCGACCGTATTTAGATAAGTTTGTGGTTGTGTTTATTGATGACATTTTGATTTATTCTCGAGATAAGGCAGAGCATGCTGAACATTTAAGAATTGTATTACAGACTTTGAAAGATAAGAAATTGTTTGTTAAATTCAGTAAAAGTGAGTTTTGTTTCCGAGAAGTTAGATTTTTAGGGCATATTGTATCAGCGAAAGGTATAAGAGTTGATCCAAGTAAGATTTTAGCAATTGTGGATTGGAAACCACCGAGAAATGTATCCGAGGTTAGAAGCTTTTTGGGCTTGGCTGGGTATTATCAACATTTTGTTAAGGGATTCTCAATGATTGCTACACCTATGACAAAATTGTTACAAAAAAATGTTAAGTTCGAGTGGTCAGAGAAATGCCAAAAGAGTTTTGAATAGTTGAAAGCATTATTAACTGAAGCACCTGTATTAGTGCAACCTGAGTCGGGAAAAGAGTTTGTGATTTTCAGCAATGTGTCATTAAACGATCTTGGATGTGTGTTGATGTAAGAGGGAAAAGTGATAGCTTATGCCTTGAGATAGTTGAAACCGCACGAAAAGAATTATCCGACGCATGACTTAGAATCGAGTGCCATTGTGTTTGCTTTAAAGATTTTGTGACACCATTTATTCGGTGAGAAGTGCCACATCTTTACCTACCACAAGAGTTTAAAATACTTGATGACTCAAAAGGATTTGAATTTACGACAACGGAGATGGCTCGAGTTGTTGAAAGACTATGAGTTAGTAATAGATTATCATCTGAGAAAGGCGAATGTGGTCGTCGATATGCTTTGAATAGGAAATCTTTGTTTGCTTCGAGAGCAATGAATACGCAACTAATTTTATCTGATGATGGTTTGATTCTGACTGAGTTGGAAGCTAGGCAGGTATTTTCTTTAACAAATTTGTGAAGCTTAGAAAAGTGACAAAGAAGTTCAAGTTAAAAGAGTTCAGTGCGAATCAACTGGTGATTTAGATTTTCAAATTGGAGCTGATGATTGTTTGATGTTCCGAGGAAGGATTTGTATACCTACAGATACTGAACTCATTCAAAAAATTCTTACGACACACACAATGGTTATCTATCTGTTTAACCAGAAAGTATGAATATGTACAATTATATAAGGAAGTTGTATTGGTGGTCAGGTATGAAAAGAGATATTTCCGAATTCATATCAAGATGTTTGATTTGCCAATAAGTAAAAGCTGAACATCAAGTACCTTTGGGATTACTTTAGCCTGTGATTATTCCCGAATGGAAATGAGATAGAATTATGATGGATTTCGCAACTAGATTACCTCTGACTCCGAAGAAAAAAGATGTTGTTTGGGTCATTATTGATAGATTGATGAAATCAGCTCATTTTATTCCGGTACATACTAATTTTTCACTTGGATAGAGATCCGAGGTTTATGTCATGGTTTTGGAAGAAGTTTCAAGAAGCTTTAGGTACAAAGTTGAACTTTAGTATCGCATTCCATCTGTAGACCGATGGTTAATCTGAAAGGACGATTCAAGTACTCGAAGATATGCTTCGCTGTTGTGTTTTAGAGTTCAAAGGTAGTTGGGAAAATATCTGCCTTTTGTCGAATTTGCTTACAACAATAGTTTTTAGTCGAGTATAAAGATGGCACCATATGAGGCATTGTATGGTCGTAAGTTTCGAACTCCATTATACTAGACTGAGCTTAGTGAGAGATAGATCGACGAGATTGATTTGGTTAGAGAAACCGAAGAAAAACTGAAAATAATTTGTGATTGTTTGAAAGTAGCATCGGATAGACAGATTTCGTACGTAGATCTAAAATGAAAGGAAATTGAATTTCAAGTCGATGATAAGGTATTTCTGAAAATGTCTCCATGGAAGAAAATTCTTAAATTCAATCGCAAGGGTAAACTGAGTCCACGTTTTATTAGTCCATATGAGGTTATTGAAAGAATAGGGTCAGTGGCATATCGGCTAGCCTTTCCGTCAGAGTTAGAAAGGATCCACAATGTGTTTCATGTGTCTATGTTGCGTCGTTATTGATCAGATTCATCACATATAATTTCACAAACTAAGGTTGAGATTCGACCCGATATGACTTATGGTAAAGAACCGATCAACATCCTAATGCGGGAAGTTAAATAGTTGAGAAATAAAAATATAGCCCTAGTGAAAGTTTTGTGGCAAAGACAATGGGTCGAAAAGGCTACGTGGGAACCTAAGGAAGCTATGAGAAAATAATACCCAAACCTCTTTTCTGGTAAGATTTTCGAGGACGAAAATCCCTAAAGGGGAGAGAGTTGTAACAGCCTGTTTTAGGGTCAAATTAGAACAGTGGTTTCAGGACCACAAACCCGAAGTAGAAATAATTATTTTATTATTTCTTTAAGGTTTACAGTATGATTGAATGATCATGCAAAAATTTCGTTAAAAAATTTTATCGATAGAGTGTCCAATTTGACTAATAGAACTAAATTGCAATAGGTGTAAAATGTGTGTTCTAGAAGCTAGAGGTGTCTAATGCTATGAAATTTTAAATTGGAGGTCCTTAAATGGTAATTAGACCATTATACTTTAAGTTGGACAAAAATGGTCATGGTTAGATAAATTTTCAAAGGACATTTTGGTCATTTGGTAAATAAAGAAAAAAAAAACTAACAAAAAGATGTCATCTTCCCCAATTTAGTCCCCCCATAGGCGAACTTCTCAAGAGAAGACATAGTTATGGTTTGGCCACTTTCAAGCTCGATTGTAAGTCTGTTGTCCCATTTTTAATGATTTTTATATTTTTGAGATCGGTGTAACCTAATCTAGCTATTTCAAGGACTAATTTGAAAGAAAATCAAAGTCTAAAATTTTACCCATTGTGAATATTTGTGTATTTTGATGTCTAATGGTAGAAAATGTATGTTTGACGTTAAGTAAACAACATTTACCATGTGATTTTTGATGAAAATGTCAAATATGGACATATTTGTAAAAGTTGTAAAATGTGTGTAAAAATGTGAATAAATGAAAAATGTGGGCTGGTATGAGTACTAGTAATATTCGGCTAGGCTTGGTAATGAAGAAACCGAATGAAAATCATTTTACGAGCCTAGGGACTAAAATGTAAAATATTGAAAAGTTAGGAGCAAAAATGTAATTTTTTCCATAAGGTGTTTTGGGGATTAAATTGAATAATGTGATGATTCAATGAGTTAAATGTGACATTATAGATCAAGAAAGACGAGGTTCTGACCTAGACCAGAGAAAGAACAAAGTTGTGGACTAAATCGAACTATTAGCCATTTTGTACTGAGGCAAGTTCGTATGTTAAAAATAAGCTTTAGAATAATTTTACTTAAATGCTTTAATATTGCATGAACTATATGTTTGATTATGTGAATGAGTACAACTCTATGAATGAGATCGACGACGAATTGACAAGCAAGAAATCCCGTTTGAACCTTAGGATTATGGTAGGATACAAGTGACATGTCACTAGGGTCATTATGTGTTATGTGATTATGTGATTTAGGTGCTAGTCTTGTTTGTCCTAACAGTGCCTGAGTATACCAGCATATGTTCCAGATACTTGACAGCTTGTATGTGTAACGCCCCAATCTTCAGGTTTTCTGTGTTTCTGTGATTTTTAAAATTTGTGTGTGTTCTGGTTGGTTAAAATATATATTTTAGTAGGTTAGTGGGCCTTTGGAAGGCCCAAATTTAAGTTAAATCCGTGGTAGTCTTCAGAATTTTAATTTTATGAATAGGTGATGCAATTGGCGTTTGGGCTTTTAAGAGTAAAGGGGTAAAAGATGACACAAAAAGGAGTGTGGTGTAGTGGCAAGGTGACGCCACTTAGGGGACAAGGAAGTGACGCCATAGAGGAAGGAAGGGGTCCAAGGTTCAAGTCTTGGCTCTTGCAATATATTTTGGTTTTTCTTTTCAATAAATTTGGAAGCAAGTAGGTGCGCTTTAAAGTTTAATGTGTTGGGTTTATGACACACATGAGTTGATGGCCTAGTGGTGGTGGCGTGAGTTGGCATGTGAGAGGACTTTGGTTTGAATCCCTTGGGACGCAAAGGTTTATTATTTTGCTATGTTGGGACGGCAAGAGTTGGTGTTGGTTTTAAACTCTGATGATGGAGGGATCCCACATCGGGAAGCTAACATAAGAGTATATGGAGAGCTGGCTTTAAATAGAGCAAACCATGAGGAGAGTAGGCATACCCTTCTTGGCTAATCCCTTTCGTTTTGTGACATGCTCGTTTGGGTTGGGCGTCAGCTAAGAGTGTTTGGAGCGCGGATTAACTGCAGTCTCCTAACAGGTGTGTATTTCTCATTACTCTAGCAGTAGGACGGCTATTTCGGGCCGCGATGGTCTGAAATGGGCCATGTTGTCCCAATGGGTCTGTAGGCCCAAGTGGATAAGTTGTAGAATTACTAAAATACCCCTGTAGGGTAAGACTACCGATTTACCCCTGGAGGGTAAAATGACTATTTTGCCCCTCGTGCGTAAATGACTAACTTGTGTGATGATTGGGTTAGTTGACGTGGATATATGTTAGTTATCGTTAATTCGTAAGTCTAATGTGTTAGTGATCGATTGTAGGATTATCGCGTGGGAGATATCGTCATCAATCGTCATCAACCAGGTGTGTAAATGACACCCTCCCTTAGACTGAATCGGTAAAAGCCGAAATACCAAAACGTTGGTATTTTGTGAACTCGCAAGCGTGCGAGCGCTCGTGAGATAGTTGTTAATGAATATGGTGTATTTGGATGATTAGAGTGTAGAGTGTGCATTTTCGTGCACAACGGTATTTTTGGGCTTAATGGGCCGAAAACAGGCCAATAGGCCAACGGGCCCACTTTGGTAAAAAGACAAGGTAAGTACTTCTAATTACTTAGTAAACATTAGAATAAGCGTGAAACCTTAGCAATAGGTATTAATTACTGAAATACCCTTATGCATGCAAAATTACAATTTTACCCCTAGGGTTATTTTTTTCTGAAAAGCATGATGTTCTGTTTCTGTATATGTATGCCATGACATATTATTTCTGTTGCATAGGACATGGGTTTATATTGATGGAGGAAGTGTTTTGGCAACCTCGCTGCAATCTAGTGGCCTCGCCACATATATCTGTTCTGGTGACTTTGTCACAATATCTGGCAGCCTCACTGCAATCTGGTGGCTTCGCCACATATATATATTTGTTCTGGTGGCCTAGCCACAATATCTGTATCTGGTGACTTCGTCACTATATCTGGCAGCTTCGCTGCAATTTCTGTTCCGTGTAGCAGTTGGGTGGGTCTAGTAGTCTCCCCACATGGTGTAAGGCTGGTATGGGGGTGTTATGGATGGCTCTGGGTTGGGATTTCTACATTCATGATATATTTGTTCTGTATCTACTATGGGCCTATTGGTTTCATTCTGATTTCTGTACTGTCCAAGGCCCAGATAAGTCTGACTCTAAGGTTTGATCTGTTTTGGCCTATGGTCGGGTTATGTTACACACTGAGTTTACCGAACTCACCCTTTATTTTCATCTTTGCAGGAAATCCCCAACCATAGTGGGCTTGGAGCTGTGAGGGATTCGGAGTGACCACATCATCTGCAAAGTTGGTTTTTCTAAGTTAGTTTATTTTTATTATTTTTATATTCTGATTTAATTTTGGGTTTTAAGTTGTAATAAGGCCGCTATTTAAATTTCTTTTTCCGCTATGGTTTTATTTTCTGATTATATTTATACTATGTCGAAACTGCTAGTATTAGGCTACGCGGGTTTTCAAAATTAATGAACATTTCCAAGACTCAACAAGCAAAACAAATGGATAGCCTAAAGATTGATAAACCGGCTTTTCATTCAACCGCTGTTTTAACAAAGACCACCTAAATCACTTAAACCAACGAATGCATACTAAGTCGTAAGTCCATGTGACACGTCAGATCTGGCCATAACGTCTGGGCCGGGTTTGAGGTGTTATGTGACAGCCCTAAATTGACCCTAGTCGAAAAGCGGTTTCGGGACCGCTAAACCGAATCACCGAAGTATTTGAATATGATATTTATTGTCTAAAATGTGTGAATATGAATGTGTGAAAGTTTTAAGCTTCGATTTAGTCGATTGCATGAGAATTCAGCTAATAGGACTTATGTGTGACACTTTTAAAATGTGACAGGTTAATCTATAAGGATCAATTAATGCATGTTATAAGAATGATGGGTTTGCATGTCAAATTTCCAATTATAATGAGTAGTGGCCGGCCATGGATGGGTCTGTAACACCCCGAACCCGAGACCATCGCCGGTGTCGGACACGAGGGGTTAACAAGCCAAATCCACATATTGCACCCACCAATTTGACATTTCCAGACAGGCTGGAAATCTGCGTCACTGTCGCCTTAAAAATCATATCTCGAGTTTCAAAACTCGGAAACTGATTCCATAAATTTTCCCTGAATTTAGACTCATATATCCATCCATGGATTTATTTCTAGAATTTTTGGTCAGGCCAATTGGTACAGTTTATTAGTTAAAGTCACCCATATTACAGGGATCGACTGCTCTGACCTTCGCCATTACAACTTGAATATCTCTCTGTACAGGGCTTTAATACTGGTTCCGTTTATTTCTAATGAAACTAGACTCAAAATGGAATCTGCACATATAAGGAATGACTCCTAATTCTTTCTGGATAATTTATAGTAAATTTTTAAAGTCGCGACAGGGGACCCAGAAACCGTTCGGGCCCTGTCTCACGATAACTTTAATATCTCTTAACAAGTAACTCCTATGACCGTTTCGTTTCTTCCATATGAAAGTAGACTCATCAATGTTCATTCACATAACTTATTCACTATTTAATACCATTCCTACAATTTTTGGTGATTTTTCAAAACCACACCAGTGCTGCTGCCAGCATCTGTTTTCAAGGTAACCTTTACCTATTTCATGATTTCCACGATTCAATTGCCCCTCTTTGCATACATAGCACAAAGTGTGATCATGATTAACCATTCCAATGGCTAATCTTCTCAAAACAATTCCATACCCCATAATGATCAACATACAACGATTATAGTATCATACCAAAAACGTATATAAGCCATTTTCGCATGGCTATCCAAGTTTACACAAAACCGAAAGGTACATGACCTTCAACAATAGGGTAGTCCTATACATGCCATTTCAAAGTTCAACCAAAATTATACCAAAATGGAGGCTTTGATAGTGTAGATGACTTCGACTTTAATGATCCCGGATCCGATCGCTAACGAGCAAAATCTATAAAACAGAGAGCCAAAGCAACGGAGTAAGCATTTTTATGCTTAGTAAGTCTCAAGCAATAAAATCAGCTTTAACTAAAGCATTACATTCACATAGCCAAATGAATCATTTCATTAATACACATTCACATAATCATACTTACTTCACACTTCATCATTATATACTTTCACAAGATATCAACCAATTCAATAGCTGAAAACTCGTTAGTCGATTGAACGAATGTTACTCAAACATATCGACTTTTCCAATGCACATATAAACATACCTTATCCTTTGGGCTTTTCGAGCGTACTAATTAAATTTATTACAGCAACCAATGCTCACCTCCAGCCCAAACTTCTTCGGAATACAACCGGATATAACCACATGCACGAATGCCTTGGTCTTAGCCGGATAGAACGACTTGCACAAATGCCTTGGTATTAGCCCGGATTTAACAACTTGCACGAATGCCTTGGTCTTAGCCGGATGTAGCCACTAGCACAATTGCCTTTGGTCTTAACCGGATATAATTACTAGCATAAATGTCTTGGGACTTAGCCGGATATCATTCAATTGCTCATGCACACACATACATCAATAATCATTACACATCCATGTTTCATTTTCGTTACTAAGGCTCAAACACAAACATATCACTAGCATAATCGCCTTCGGGACTTAGCCGGGTATCATTCAAATACTCATACACACATAAATCAATAATCATTACACATCCATATTTCATTTCACATAATTCGAGTAGGGTCATTTCTTGAGGACTTACCTTGGATGTTGTCGAACCGCTTCAACGGCTATTCGATCACTTTTTCCTTCCCTTTATCGGATTTAGCTCCTTTTGCTCTTGAGCTTAACGAATACAAGTAGAAGTATTCAATATTTCTATCAATAATGTTTACTAGTAAATCACATTCGCATCTCATATCATCTCACTTTATTATAATTTATCATTCAACCTTTGAACCAAAACGCCATTATATGGCCACATATACATGCATCCATATATTTAAGCTCAAGAATTTTAACATAACATCAAGTGCTCAAATTACTCATGTGGCCGATTATACATGGTCATAAATACACAAAATCAAAAATAATTTCAAGGTTTTTCACACTATACATGTACTAGGCGAATGTACATGCAAATTTCACAACATTCTTCAACAAATTTCTTCTTTAAACAAACATATTTATCACTTTCTTCATAATCAAAATATCATGTGCAAACATATATACACATATAGGTGCAAGGTCAATCTCAAGGGGTTCATACCCATCCAAACACAAATTTTACCAATCAAGTAACAAGCATAAATCATGCTCATGAATGCACCATGGCGAATACATCACAACCATACCCCTTCAACTTCGGTCATGGTTAAACAAAGAATTCAATGTCCTACTCAAGAATACTAAAAAGAAATTTCAAGAGTAGTCAATCCATCATTACATGCATCATCAACAAGCTTCACATTTAGCATGCAATGGCTTTAACACAATATCAACCTTGGCCAAATACCATTTTTCATGGCATAGCAAGGATTTGAACCATGGCTAACATGCACATCAAGTTAGCAACCAAAACAAGCATGAATCTCATGACACAACCTCCACATACCTTAATCTTGATGTAAGTATAGCCAAATCTCCTTCTAGATCTCTTCTAAACTAAAAATGGAGCAAAATTTCCTTCCTTCTTAGAATTTTCAGCCCAAAGAAAATGAGAACAGATGAACCAAATTTTTTTTCTTTTCCTTTCTCTCAACTCACGGCCAAGGGGGGGGGAGCATGGATGAGACCATTTTTTTTTCTTTCTTTGCCCATGCTCTTTATTTTATTATTTCACCCTAATGCACCAACAAAACATGTTTCATGACATGTTTTGCCCATCCACTCTTGCCATGGCCGGCCACTAGCTATTGGGGGGGGGGGGGAATTTGACATGCAAGTCCATTGTTTTGCATGCATGCTTTAATTAGTCATCACACATTTCCCCATCATACTTTCAAAGTTTACTACTAGGTCCTTTCTAGTGAAATTCACATTTATAACTCTAAATCAAAGCATCAAAAATGTCACACATGAGTTAACACACATTATAGGCAATAAAATAAATATTAAATTATTTTTATGCCTCGATTTTGTGGTCCCGAAACCACATTCCGACTAGGGTCGTTTTAAGGCTGTCACAGGGTCATTGATGATAATATGAATTTTCTATTAGCATTATTAGTTTAGAAAATAAAATAGTGAATTAAGAATGATAAAACATGAGGTGAGTGGGAGGAGAAACCAAAGTTGTCTCACCCTTACTCCCCCATTGCCGTGACTAGAGAAAGAGGAGGAAGAAAAATCTTTAGGGAAGAAATTCAGCCAAGGTGGATAGCAAGAGGAAGGTAAGTTCAATGCCATTCTTGAAAAAAAAAATTATGCACCATTTGGATGATTAGTTAAATTCTACCTATTTTATGGTTTGAAGATAGGTTTTGTATGAGTTAAGTTTGGGCTAAGGTGGATTTGTGTTGATGTCATTAGCATGCTAAGTGTGAAGCTTTGTAATGATACATGTGATGGTGGATTGATGATTCTTGGATTTTCTTTTTAGCATTTTTGAGTTAGTCATTAAGGTCTTTGCTTAACCCATGGCAAAATTTGAGACGGTGTGGTAGCTAGAGCATTCGGCCATGGTATAAAATGGAAGAGATATATGGTTGTTGTTTCGTGTTAAATTTAGATGAACGATGGTAGATGAGTGTTTGAACTATACAAATAATCATATGTGAGCATTGGGTGCTAAGGGTAAAGAATCGGCTACCTTATTATGTGCCAAGACCGAATGTGAATTTGGTTATGTTTGAGTAATTTATGTGCTTAAAATTGATGTAGTATAAATTATCATGTCCTTGCCGAATATATATTTGATCAAAGAGGAGTTTGTTATTGAATATTGGTTCGGCTACTAAGCTAGGAAATAATTGTTGGAAACATGGTATCTAATCACTTATGTAGATATATATATATGGCACTTTAAGTAAAATTGTTCATTTGATAAAGTTGGATAATAGTTCAAGTAAGGATTACTCTATTTGAGAATGTACATGAATTGAGGGTTGATGTTTAAGTGAGGTAAGTATAGGTATATTCGGCTTGTAGTTTTATAAATGTGATATGAGTGTTTTGTTTTGTAAATGAGTAGTATGTTAAGAATGGTTCTAAAATATATATGGATGCCATGTGATTGTGTTTGATTGGGAAGCAAATTGTTTGATTTAGCTCAAGAGCTTAGAGGATCAAAGTTGGATAAGGGAAAGGAAAAAGTGATCGAATAGCCGTTGAAGTCATTCGACAACTTCCGAGGTAAGTTTTAAGTGATTAAACGTTGAGTAAATTCAATCATAATGAGTTGATTTAATAAGATACGATGTGGCCATGATATGTCTTAAACTCAAATGGTAAGTTCATAAGTGTTTGGACTTGGAAATTTAAGAGCAAATTGTAATAATTTGCTTAGGACAGCAGCAGTAACGTGATTTTAGAAAATCACTATAAATTGTTGGTGTGGAATTATAGGCTGAATAAAATATGTAATCAAAGCTTAATTAGTCTAGTTTCTTATAAAAGAGACCGTGTAAGCAAAGAAATTTCCTATAAAGAGATATTTAAAGTTGTGTGAGACAGTGTCAGAACGACTCCGAAATCCCCTGTTCTGTTTTTAGAAAATCATTATAATTTGTACAAAAATGGTTATAAGATAAAATTTATATGCTTAGACTCCTTAATGAGTCTAGTTTCAAATGAAATCAAATAGAACATATTTTGAATTCTGTACAATGAGAAATTTGATTCGTAGTGAAGAGTGGTCAGATTAGTCAAACAGTGAAATAGGGGAAAACTTTAAGAAAAATCTGGTATTGATTGGCCAAACCTAAAATTCTGAAAATTTTATGGATGGAAGATATATGAGTCTATATTCAGGTAAAATTAACGGCAATTGATTTTGAGTTTTGTAACTCCAGTTATAAATAATTTAGTAACTATTGCTCAGGAAAACAGCTTGTAGTGAATATGTGAATTTGTTGTAAACATTGATGAAACTATTTGAGTTGCTTATAAGCTATTGTTGAAATTGATGTACAAGATAAATATATATATGTGTGTGGTAAAGCCGAATGGCTAATGTGAAATATATATGAGATATGTATATGTGGTAAAGCCGAATGGCTAATGTGAAATATGTATGAGATATGTACATGTGGTAAAGCCGAATGGCTAATGTGAAATGTGTATGAGATATGTATATGTGGTAAAGCCGAATGGCTAATGTGAAATATGTATGAGATATGTATATGTGGTAAAGCCGAATGGCTAGTGTGAAATATGAATGAGATATGTATATGTGGTAAAGCCGAATGGCTAGTGTAAAATATGAATGAGATATGTATATGTGGTAAAGGCGAATGGCTACTGTGAAATATGTATGAGATATGTATATGTGGTAAAGCCGAATGGCTAGTGTGAAATATGAATGAGATATGTATATGTGGTAAAGCCGAATGGCTAGTGTAAAATATGTATGAGATATGTATATGTGGTAAAGCCGAATGGCTACTGTGAAATATGTATGAGATATGTATATGTGGTAAAGCCGAATGGCTAGTGTGAAATATGAATGAGATATGTATATGTGGTAAAGCCGAATGGCTAGTGTGAAATATGAATGAGATATATATATATATGTGGTAAAGCCGAATGGCTAGTGCGAAATATGTATGAGATATGTATATGTGGTAAAGCCGAATGGCTAGTGTGAAATATGTAGGAGATGTGTGTATATTGTGGCCGAATGACCAAATGTGAAAGGTGTGTATTATTAGATATTTGATGAGGCAAATGAATTACAAATATAACAGTCGATGTGAATGTTGTAACATGTGATTAAATGTACATGAAACTTGGAAATATATTCCGGTAAGACCCGATGACTACGTGTGGAGATTATGTCCGGGTAAGACCCGATGACTACGTGTGGAGATTTTGTCCGGGTAAGACCCGATAACTACACGTGGGGACTATTCGAGCTAAAGGTTTCGCTGAAGATTCGAGTAAAGCATAAGATTATACGACTTCACAGTAACAATTGGTAATAAATACGTTCAATGCGTTAAGCTGGTCAGGTATGTATTTTGAGATTATACTTAAGCTTGATTTGGACTAAATCACAAGGTCGTTATGTGATGCATATGTGAGTAAAGCAATAAGACTGTTCTATGATTATTGTGCATTTGGTCAATGTGGAAAGTTAGGTGAAAATATGTAATGTACCTATGTTTATAAGAGATCACTATCAAGTGAGAATTTATCGCCTATTATATATGATGAGATGGGCATATTCGGTAAAGGGATGGTATGCAGAAGGAAGAGTGAAATAAAAATACGAACAACTATGTTATAATTTGATCGTTATCTGTTGACACTGCTTAAAACTTACTAAGCATTGTAATGCTTACTCCGCTTACTTTGTTTCCTCTGCTTTATAGATCTCATTTGGAAGCTACTGGGCTCGGGGATCGTCAAGAACTAGTCACACTATCACTATCCTTTGCTTGTTCTTGTTATGTTTTGAATTATTTTATGGCATGTAAAGAATAGACCAAAGGGTCAAGAATATTTTGGTTAATGTATATAAGCCATGCGAAAATGGCATCTTTTGAATATGTACTTATAGCAGTTAAATTGTATCCCTAACTGTCTTTAGTATTTACCTAAAAGAACGTTCTTTATAAAAAAAAATATTTAAAATTTTTACTGTTCACATATGAGCTTCAAGTCCGGTAATGCCCCTTTACCTATTCCGGTGACGGATACAGGATAAGGGTGTTACATGTTATAGTGTGAGCAGCACCACATAGCTATGTCTTGACTGATAGCTTGTGTGAGTAGGCCCATTGATAGCTCGAGAACAAGCAACTATGTGATATGAGACTTGGATAGCTTTGGCTACATATGTGGCACTTAGTGTGCAAATTTCCTGAGTATCTGATATTATTATTCCGAGTGGTTCCTGGGTATGCAAAGACGTAAGTTCATTTCAAGATGGTTCAGGTATGTGTGTAAAGCTCATTTTTATTAAATGCTTGAAATGATGAAAATGAGGTAAGTTTTGTGATGAAATGAATTATGATACTATGGTAAATTTACATTTAATTATGTTATATTATTTGAATGTTATATGTATGGTAAGGTAGCTTATTTCTTGCATACGAGCTTACCAAGCTATATAGCTTACTCCATTTATTTTCCATGTTTTTATAGTGTCGCCAAGTTAGCTCAGATCAGAGATCGTCGAAGATTCGAATCACACTATCAAACTTTCAGTTTGGGTATTAATGATCTTAGTATTTTGAAAGTGGTGCCATGTATAAGGACTTGGTCATTTTGTTATATGTGTCATTATGATTGGCCAAATGTATTGGCTTGTAATAGCTATTGGTTGATCTGGTACCTTGTCATGCTAATTGGCTTATTTTGGCTAACATGGTTGTAAACCTAAGTATTTTCATATATATGCCAATGTCTTTGGTGATATGGTCATGGTATGCTTGGTGAATGATGGAATGTGATTCATAGCATGAATGTGAAATGTTTAGAAATGTGATATATTAAAATCAAGTAAAAACATACATATTGTCCTTTATACGAGCCCTCAAGGCCCAAAATACACATTAGAAACAAGTCGGGACTAAATAAAAAAATAACAGAATTTTTCAGAAAACATTTAAAATTTTCAACACTGCAAGGGTTACACGGCCATGTGTCTCAAGCCGTGTGGGCATTCGAATTAGAGACACATAGTCATATCCCAGTCCATGTCCATGCTCGTGTAACTCACTACTTGGGTCACATGGCCAAGCCACACGCCCGTGTACCAGGCTGTGTGCTAGGCCGTGTGACAACCTAACTTGCAACCCTGTAACAGCTACAGGGGACACACAGCTATGCCACCTGGCCGCCGTGTGTGACACACGGCTAAAACACACGATCGTGTCTCTGCCCGTGTGGACAGCAATAGGCCATTTTACAAGCCATTTTTCTCACCCAATATGGTATATACCTACAACCAAAATTGCACATATACACAAGCCATAACAAGGCACCAAAATCATGCATATTCTAGGTAAGCAAACATGTTATATAAGCATAAAACCAATATTGCCCATAGGCACCTCAAATGCTCAAATGACAACATTCAAACATGTATAACCATACACTCAAATTGGTCAAATTAACCATCTAACTCCTAACTAAGTTTGCATTAATTCAAAATATCTAATTTACCTAGCCATCACAAACCATTTTGGTTTACATATAAAAAAACACACCAAATGGTACCAAATGTGCCATTCAACAATTAGCACCAATACTCATATATGCCAACCACATTTTTCATACCAAAATGACTATTTTCATTTCCATCATCTAAGCATCTCTACAACTACAATCTTAACCATTATAAGGTCACATACATATCACAACCTATTTAACTATTTCAAACACTTAAAATAGCAAATTGACAAGCCAAAGCATATTGGCTAAAACATCAATCATTATAAGGCCAAATATTTACGTACCCAAAACTAGTTCATAACATTACACTCAACCATAAACACAAGCCAAAACAATACATGATGAACGACAGTGATGATTTTGTGCTTATAATGTGAACATATAGTGATAGTGTGCAAAAAATGGTAAGTGAATGTGTATGTATAATTGTTGATATTTTGGCCTTGTGAACATTGAGACCGTTAGATATATTTCACATGCCATAGGATTTGTGAGTACTCACCCTTTGTGTTGTGATTTTAGGCGCTAAGGCCCAAGACTGTTTCGGAGAGATAAAAGAATGTGAGTTCGACTCCATTCACCAAGATACATTGGTGTGTTGGAGAGTTTTAATTAAATGCTATGCTTTTGGGATATATTCGACTCTTCAAGCCAATAATGTGTTGGAGATCCAAGTATCCAATGTGTGGTGATAGAGCCCACTTCTATGTTTCATTGCCTCAAATGCAAATTTATCATTAAATGTAATTTTATAAAATGTGATGTATGCTTAAATATGTGATTGTAAAGTTAGATGAGTTGGTAGATATGGTATGAGTATTTTAGTATGACATAATAGTAAATTATGTAAGTAATTGTGCTATGATCGTTTTCTTTTAATGCATGTTATCATTTTTGTTTGGTGGTTTTTCTAAGCATTCACTGAGCTTGTTTAAACCCACTCTATTTAAACCTTGCAGACAGTTAGCATTATGGTGTGAGTGATACAAGCGGTGTAGAAATTCTAAGAAAGTGATCCAAGTTAGGCTCTAGATTTTGAGTAGGTGAACTCGTATTATTCTTTAAACTATGGGAATAAGGTAATGTCGTAGACGTTTTGGTTTTTTATTATTATGTCTTAAATAGTTGATATAGTCTTAGCCTTTAGGAGTTGATAATGTGTTATTGGGTTGTCTTGGCTTGGAAATGTTGATGATGCTTTGAGCTATAATTTTTGGATATTTTTGAATGTTGAATTTTCAAAGTTATAGATGCATGATGAATTGGTATATGTTTGGTTGTGTTGAACGCCTTGTTTTGCTCTAATTTTTTGTATTTTATAGAGGTATCGATAATTGTGACTTTAGTACCGATACCTCCATATTGACATGAATATGCAGGAAGTCAGTAGCTTAATTTGGTATCAATACCAATTCTCAAGTATTGATACTCTAGGTGAAAATATAGATACTTTTTGAATTGTATCGATAATTTGCTGGGTTTTAAATTTTGTAAAGAAATAAAATGCTAAAAAGGTATCGATTTTCTAAATGGTAACGATACCCTTTATGAAAAATATCGATACCATTGAGTGTGTATCGATACCTACGTGACTTCTTTGGTAATTTCCATTAGGTGGACTTAAAGCATGTGTCAAACTCGTAATATGGTTGTTTTATGTATGTTTAGTAATTTTAACATCGCCTAGGGTATTTTAGACTTAAACCTCCTTTAATTGTTTAAATATGTGGATGTTTGTATGCTAATGAGACATGGTGTAATGTGTGATGATGTGACGTTGGTGTAGTGCCCTGTTTACTAGGGCTCAGGGATCGAACCGGGCATAGAGTGCTACATTTGGTGGCATTAGAGCCTAGGTTATCTAACACTCAGACCTAAGTTATTAATTTACGAACTGGGGTTACGCAACCCATGTGTCTAAATTTCTTTAAATACTTGAATTGTTTGAGATATCTCTATTTGAATTGTATGAATTTGTTTAAAATTGAGGTAGGAATGGGAACGCATTGCCTTTATTCTAAAGTTTACTTTTAGGAATGTGACTTGGATCATTTCCTCGCTTTTACTTTTAGGAATGTGACTTGGATCATTTCCTCGCTACTCACACATTTGGCTTTGTTTGTGTATGTTAGACTAGATTCGATATGCCTCATAGATGTGTGAATACGAATGTGAATGCTCAAGAGGAATGTACATCCTCTACACCTCTTGTGGTGTCGCGTACAGCGAACATGATGAGGGGTCAAAACATTTGGAAAGTCTAAGAAAAGTTCACAAAAATTTGGAAATAGGGGTCACATGGTTGTATGGTCAGGCGAAGTGCCTCACACGGTTGAGACACATGTCCATGTCTCAGGCAGTGTAACCTTCGAACTAGGGATACACGGCCCTGTCCCAGCCCATGTCCTCACCCGTGTAACTCTTTGAGTAGGGTCACACGCCCATGTGCTAGGCCATGTAACTCTCTGAGTTTCCCCACACGCCCATGTGCTAGGCTATGTATCTCACTAACTTGCATAAAAAGGAGCTCTCAAATGACACACGGTCGTGTCACCAGGAAGTTTGTCACACACGGCTAAGTCACACGCCCATGTGGACTTAATTTTGCCTAAAATAAAGCCATTTCCTATACCATTTCATGCATGAACATTTAGGTCTTTTGTGCATATTTCAAGGCACCAAAACCTTGTCAAAACATACATATATTTTCCATTCCAAAATACCTAATTAAACTAACCAATATGCCATTCAAAGGCACCTCAAATGCAATCATCAAAACTTACCTAAACATGTCAACTTTACCTAATTTCAAACATCAATATCTAGTTCAATACTTTCCAAAACATACCATAACTTGACCATAACCATACCAATTCAAAACATACCTTATAGCCATTCAAAACATGCAACATAAGATAGCCACAATGACACAAACTAGCAAGGCATCAAATGTACCAAGAAAGTTAACTTACAAAACTTATACATACCAAATCATCAACTAATCATTCAACTAGATACCATTACAAGTCCACCTATACATGCCATTATAACCTTGGCCAAAACATTCAAAAAGTACCGATATTTATGCTGGATAGTGTGATAGATCTCCAACGAGCTTTCAAACCAATCGAGCTTTCGAAAATCTATAAAACATAGGGAAGAAACTATGTAAGCAAGTAATGCTTAGTAAGCTCGTATAACTTAAAACAACTTACCATTTCATTTGCATAATGTAAATATCATAATTTTAATACCAACTAAACCATAAGCTTGACATAATGCCTATACAAAATCATCAAATACACAAGTTAGTGCATTTATACATGGTTCAAGTGAATTCATCCATAACAAATAATATACATATTTATTCACATCATTTAGATTACCATTTCCTTTTCATAAGTTCATGATACATTCCATTTGAACACTTACCATTTCATTTCCTTTCCATACTCGTTAAACCTTCTATATTTACATCAAATACTCGGGAATGCTCACACAAAGTGTGCCTTTACATAATTGTAACCTTTCTTTTACATCATTGCTCACACAAACTGTGAAATGGGTCTGCTCACACGACCTGTGGGTTAGAATGTAAGCTACACGATGCTGCTCGCACGAGCTATGGAGTACCCATAACAAATGCAGGACCTCAACCATCGGTAGGACATTCAATACCTGTAACACCCCGAACCCGTGACCGTCGCCGGTGTCGGACACGAGGGGTTAACGGGCCAAATCCTCTCAAAGTACCAACCAATTTGGCATTTCCAGATAGGCTGGAAAACTGCATCACTGTCTCCTTAAAAATCATATCTCGAGTTCCAAAACTCGGAAACTGATTCCGTAAATTTTCCCTGAATTTAGACTCATATACCCATCCATGGATTTATTTCTAGAATTTTTTTTTGGGCCAATTGGTACAGTTTATTAGTTAAAGTCACCCATGTTACAGGGGTTGACTACACTGACCTTCGCGCGTTACAACTTTAATATCTCTCTGTACAGGGCTTTAATACTGGTACCGATTATTTCTAATGAAACTAGACTCAAAATGGAATCTGCACATATAAGGAATGACTTCTAATTCTTTCTGGATAATTTATGGTAAATTTTCAAAGTCGCGACAGGGGACCCAGAAACCGTTCTGGCCCTGTCTCACGAGAACTTTAATATCTCTCAGTATACTGCTCATATGGTCGTTTCGTTTTGTCCATATAAAAATAGATTCATCAAGGTTCAATTTCATAATTTATTCACTATTTAATTCTACTTCTACTATTTTTAGTGATTTTTCAATCTCATCTCACTGCTGCTGTCCGCAACAGTTACTGCAGTAGACTATGCCAATTTCATGAATCTTTCCTTGGCCTTAATCATCCATCATACATGACACAAATTATGGCCACCTTATCAAAATTAAAGTTTCTAAGACTCGTGGCTATAGGTTCTAGCATCCCACTCGACGACCACATAGGCCATTTTCACATGGCTTAAAGTTTACAACCCACAGTTCAACAAAACATAATAGCCTATACATGCCAAATGTTCTTCAACAACGAAGACAATACCAAAAGATTTCCAGCCGGTGTGATGACTTCAACGACGGTTCCGATCACGCAAACAATACGAGTCTGAGAGACCTAAAATGGGTGACAAGAAAACACCGAGTGAGTTTATAACTCAGTAAGTCATAAGCATTCATCAATCCATTGATAAAGTTACCACAACATGAAACAATAAACGAGGCTAGGTACTCATCCATATCGAATCTATACCATAATTCCTCGGACCTTTCGGTTCAATCTCATACCAAGTCATACATCCACATTTCATATTCTACACAACAAGATATTTGAGGCATTTTCACACACTAACTCATTTCCACCACAATCATACAATTTCAATCATCACATAGATTTAAAGCTTACCAAGCTCAACCCCGAGCATGAACATATTGCCTATTCGTCACGAGCTCAAGGTACTTACCCGATCCGCTGTCCGGGATTAGCTCGATAATGTCGCACACTCAGTGCCAATTGTAATGCAAGAGCATATAGTGAATCCGCACACTTAGTGCTATATGTATTCAACTCGCACACTTAGTGCTATATAATCAAACTCGCACACTTAGTGCTGTACAATTTTAAACCCGCACACTTAGTGCCAATCTTGTCACCGTGTCCATTTATACCCGCACACTTAGTGCCGAGACCAATACCTTATGTATTTTGCTGCCTTTATACATTCAACAATGGCATCATTCCATACACATACATTTCCATTTACACATCAACTCATTTAAACACATTTGCATATATATTATGATCATTTAAATCAACACCAAATATACGCTTAATGACTTACTTTGTGTTGGGTAAAACAGTCCAAGTCGGCTACTCGATGACCTTCGTCTTTCCCTTGCTTGATTCTCCTTCTTTAACTCCTTGAGCTTAATCAATAAATTAACTAGTTTAACCATCTTGCTAAACATTCATAATTCAATTACACATGCATATGTATGTTTGTATATTCGGCAACCATCCTCACTTATTACCCATTTAGTCAATTATCTAAGCCAAGATAAGGCTTCAATACGGTTGCCTCTAACCGAAAACATGCACACCAATCTACTTCATTTGGCCGAATATGCATGTCTATGTTGAGGCCAATTTTACACTTAATACCACACACAAAAAAAACAGCATGCATTTACTAACTAACGCATTACATATTGTAGCTCAATGCACATCTCTCATTTACTACATAACCGAAAACATCATCACAAGCAAATATACACCTTGAAATAGTATATATGTCATACCAATTCATCATGTGCAAACACATATTCATGTGGGTGCAAGGGCCGAATCTTAAGTTGTTTATATCCAAATATAAACACATATCCAAAGCTCAAATCTTACCTACCATGCAACATGCATGAATCATACTTGTGGATATACCATGACTGAATACATCACAACACCATCATTTTGGTCATGATTAAGCAAAGAACTTAATGTCTTACTCAAAAATACTAAAAAGAAAGTCCAAGAGCCATCAATCCCCCATCACATATACCATTAACAAGCTTCATATTTAACATGCAATGGCATTAACACAAAATCCACCTTGGCCAAATACCATCCCCATGATATAACAAGGGTTTGAACCATGGCTAACAAGAGCATCAAGCTATCAACTAAAAACATGCATGAATCTCATGGCACAACCTCAAACATACCTTAATCTTGATGCAAGTATAGCCAAACCTCTTCCTAATCCTCTTCCAAACCAAGCATGAAGCAAAATTTCCTCCCTTCCCCTCTAGTATTTTCGGTCAAGAGAGAATGAAAATGGATGAACAAATTTTTTTTTTCTTTTCTCTTCCTCAATACACGGCAATGGGCATGCATGAGACCATTTTTTCCTTTTTCCCTTTTCTTTATTACCCATGCTCATTAATTTATTTTTTCACCCATGATTCACCAACAAAACATGTCTATGACATGTTTTGCCCATATTTCTTTGTCATGGCGGCCACTAGACTTGGATTAAGGGATATTTGACATGCAAGCCCTTCTTTGTGATTACATGCACTATTAGATCCTTATAGATTAGCCTATCACATTTCAAAAGTGTCACACAAGTCCTATTTGCTAAATTCACACAAAATTTACTAAATCGAAACTTAAAACTTTCACATATTCATAATCACATATTTTAGACAATAAATACTACATTCAAACATTTTGGTGACTCGGTTTAGCGGTCCCGAAACCACTTTTCGACTAGGGTCAATTTTGGGCTGTCACAACTCTCCCCCACTTAAGAAATTTTCGTCCCCGAAAATCTTACCGGTAAATAGGCTCGGGTATCGCTCTTTCATAGAGTCCTCAAGTTCCCAAGTGGCTTCTTCCATTCCGTGTTTATGCCACAACACCTTCACTAATGGGTTTTTTTTTTTATCTCGCAGCTCTTTCACTTCACGCATCAAAATGCGAACCGGCTCTTCTTCATAGCTCAAATTAGGCTGAATCTCAATCTCAGATGGAGTGATTACGTGCGACGGGTCAAACCTATATCGTCGAAGCATCGAAACATGGAAAACGTTGTGAATCTTTTCAAGCTCAGGGGGTAAAATTAATCGGTACGCTACTGGTCCAACTCGTTCGGATACTTCATACGGACCGATGAACCTCGGACTCAATTTGCCCTTACTGCCAAATCTAAGCACCTTCTTCCGGTGAGACCTTGAGGAATACCTTGTCTCCAACCCGATATTCAATGTCTTTTCTTTTCAAATCGCGCACGACTTTTGGCGATCCGGGCGACTTTCAAACTTTCACGAATTACTCGAACTTTTGCTCGGCATCCTTAACCAAATCAACCTCAAGATTTTTCCTTCACTAAGTTCACCCGAATAATGGGTACGGCAATTACGACCGTATAAAGCCTCGAAGGCGCCATCTTGATACTTGATTGAAAGCTATTGTTGTGTTTAATTCAACCAAAGGTAAATACCGTTCCCATGAACCACTAAACTCAAGGATGCAACATCTCAACATATCCTCGAGTATTTGAATTATCCGTTCGGATTGACCATCGGTTTGAGGGTGAAAAGCAGTGCTAAAATGCAACTTGGTACCCAAAGCCTCTTGCAATTTCTTCCACAATCGCGATGTAAATCTTGGGTCTCTATCCGACACGATAGAAATAGGCACCCCATGCAATCGAATAATTTGGGAGACGTATAATTCTACCAATTTATCAAGCGAAAAATCCGTGCGGACAGGAATAAAATGAGCAGACTTGGTCAGTCTATCAACAATGACCCAGATCGCATCCTTCTTACTCGCTGACAATGGCAGTTCGGATACAAAATCCATGGTGACTCGATCCCATTTCCACTAGGGTATCGTGATCGGCTAAAGTAATCCCGATGGCACTTGATGCTCCGCTTTCACTTGTTGACATATTAAACATCTCGAAACAAAGTCAAAGATGTCTCGTTTCATACCATGCCACCAAAACCGACGTTTCAGGTCATTGTACATTTTAGTACTACCCGGGTGGATTGACATTCGACTACTGTGAGCCTCGTTCAAAATCATCGAAACAAGTTCCGAATTCCTTGGAATACATAATCGACCCTTGAACGTCAAGCAATCATGGTCGTCAATCTGAAATTCCGATTCCTCCTTCGAAACACATTCGGCTCGCTTAGCGACCAATTCGGCGTCGACCTTCTGAGATTCAAGTACTTGATGAATCAATAACGGTTTGGTCTCTAATTCGACTACTAGCACCTCATCGGGTGAAACGGATAGATGAGCATCCATCGCCTCAAAGCAACCAGTGCCTTGCGACTTAAAGCATCGGCCACCACGTTGGCCTTTCCCGGGTGATAATCAATGATGAGTTCATAGTCTTTCAACAACTCAAGCCAACGTCTTTGTCGCAGGTTTAAATCTCTCTGAGTCATCAAATATTTTAGACTCTTGTGGTCCGAATAAATGTGACACCTTTCTCCAAACAAGTAATGCCGCCATATCTTCAAGGCGAACACTATGGCTGCTAGTTCAAGGTCATGGGTCGGATAGTTTCTCTCATGCGGCTTTAGTTGTCTCGACGCGTAAGCCACAACTCGACCTTCTTGCATCAACACACAACCTAACCCAAGCAAGGATGCGCCATCAGATATGACAAACTCTTTCTGGGACTCATTTGTACTAGCACGGGGCCTCGGTTAAACAGGTTTTTAGTCGATCGAAACTTTCTTGACAGCGTTCCGACCACTCGAACTTAACATCTTTTTGAAGTAGTTTTGTCATCGGCGCAGCTATCACCGAAAAACCTTTCACAAATCGTCGATAGTATCCGGCAAGCCCCAAAAAGCTCCTAACTTCGGTAACATTCCTTGGTGGTTTCCAATCGACTATGGCCGAAATTTTGTTCGGGTCCACCCTGACACCCGATGCGGACACCACGCGCCCCAAAAAGCTAACCTCTTTCAACCAAAATTCACATTTCTTGAACTTTATGATAATCGCTTATCTCGTAAGATTTGCAACACTAGCCTCGGTGTTCAAGATGTTCGGTTTCATCTCGAATAGACCAAAATGTCATCGATAAATACAACTACTAACCGATCCAAGTATGGCCTGAAAATTCTATTCATTAAATCCATAAACACCGCAGGGATATTAGTGAGCCCAAACGGCATCACCAAGAATTCGTAGTGACCGTACCTCGTTCTAAAAGCGGTTTTGGGTATGTCCGATTCTCGGACCCTCAACTGATAGTACCCCGACCTCAAATCTATCTTTGAAAACACCGAGGCTCCCTTTAATTGATCAAACAAATCGTCAATTCATGGCAACGGATATTTATTCTTTATCGTCACTTTATTGAGTTGACGATAGTCGATGCACAATCTCATAGTTCCATCCTTCTTCTTCACAAACAATACTGGTGCGCCCCATGGAGAAAAACTCGGTCGAGCGAAACCTCTATCCGTCAATTCTTGCAATTGAACCTTCAATTCCTTTAATTCCACATCCTTTGTCATACGACACGGGCTATTGAAATCAGCGTAGTACCGGTACAACCGATGTCAATTCCACTTCTCGAACGGTGGCAATCCGGTAACTCCTCGGAAAACATCTGAATACTCACAAACCATCGGTACCGATTCAAGTTTCCTTCCGTCTCTTTACTTTCAAACACATACGCAAGGTATGCTTCACACCTTTTTCACATATCTCGAAGCGGTCATAGAAGATATTATCGCCGGCACTCCTTTTAAATCAAGAGACTCGACTCGGACTACCTCATTATTTGCACTCCTCAAATCAATGGTTTTCCTTTTGCAATCCACCACTGCATCATGTACGGTCAGCCAATCCATACCAAGAATAACATCTAATTCATCAAATGATAGAAGCATCGGATCGACGGAAAAGTGATTCTTGAATTATTAGGGGCATCTCTTGCACACTTTATCAACGAATGCGTATTGACCCAAAGGGTTTGACACCGATTACGAACTCAGAGACTCAACAGTAGAGTCTTCTTGGATGCTAAGGTTTCACATACATATGAATGAGTAGAGTCGGGTCAATCAATGCAATCACACTAGTATCAAAGAGAGTAAAAGTACCAGTGATAACGTCGAGAGGAGGATGCCTCCTCTCGTATGCTGGATGGCATATGCTCTAGCAGAGCACGGGTCTCGGATCGGACAGCCGTATTAGAGGCTCCTCTCGATTACCACCCCTACCTCCGAAATTCTCGGGGCCTACCTCCACCGTCGTTCCACTAGGTCTTGCACCTTGCGTCTTATTCTTCTCATCTATCTCGTGCAATCTCTAATGAAGTGGTCCTTGAACCACATCCGTAACAGTCAGGTTAATGGACTTACCCCAACATTCACCTAGGTGTCGTCTTCCACATTGGGGGCATTCAGGTCTCTCTTGACGATTATTGCCCACACTAGCTACCGATGTAGCTCGGAGTCCGTCAATGGTCGGGCTCGATGGAAATTCCTGCATCGCCTCGACTTATTAGTGTCCTCCCCGAACTTCTTTACCATCGAGAATGGAGCTTTACTCACGATCTTTTACGATAATCTCTTGCTTCAAATTCAGCCTTCTTCTTTTCCTTTCCAAGTTCTTCCGCCTTGCGTGCTCGTTCGACTAGTGTTACAAACTCCTTTATCTCCAAAATACCCACTAGCGACTTCAAATCTTCATTCAATCCTTCTTCAAATCTTTTGCACATAGCAACCTCATCACCACACACTCCGAGCATACCGACTAAGTCTTACGAACTCATGTTCGATTTAGATACTGATCATACTGGCCTTGCTTGAGTTCCAAGAACTCCTTACGCTTCGATCGATGAACTGTTGACTAATGTATTTCTTTCAAATTGGATTGAAAGAAATCCCAAGTAACTCGTTCATTTGGAACTATGGAAATTAAAGTCCTCCACCAATAGTAAGCTGAGTCTCGCAACAAGGATATAGCACACTTAAGACATTCATCGGGTGTGCATGACAGTTCATCTAACACTTGAATGGTGTTATCGAGCGAATTGGCTCTTTCAAAGATCATCATGACTATGGCCTTGAACTCCTCGGCCCCGCGCTTCCTAATCAAGTCTACAGGTGGTTTGCTTAGCTTTACAGGATCAGTAACCAGAGGCATTGCGGACTCTTGGGGCGGAGTATTTAAATTTGGGAATGGTTGGTGTAACACCCCTAACTCGTGACCGACGCCGGTGTCGGACACGAGGGGTTAACGAGACAAATCCTCTTAAAGTACCGACCAATTTGGCATTTCTGGACAGGCTGGAAAACTGCATCACCATCGCCTTAAAAATCATATCTCGAGTTCCAAAACTCGGAAACTGGTTTTGTAAATTTTCCCTGAATTTAGACTCATATACCCATCCATGGATTTATTTTTAGAATTTTTGGTTGGGCCAATTGGTACAGTTTATTAGTTAAAGTCACCCATGTTACAGGGATCGACTGCTCTGACCTCCGTGCGTTACAACTTGAATATCTTTCTGTACAGGGCTTTAATACTGGTACCGTTTGTTTCTAATGAAACTAGACTCAAAATGGAATCTGTACATATAATGCATGACTCCTAATTCTTTCTGGATAATTTATGGTAAATTTTCAAAGTCGCGACAGGGGACCCAGAAATCGTTCTGGCCCTGTCTCACGAGAACTTTAATATTTCCCAGTATACTGCTCATATGGTCGTTTCGTTTCGTCCATATAAAAATAGATTCATCAAGGTTCAGTTCCATAATTTACTCACTATTTAATTCTACTTCTACTATTTTTAGTGATTTTTCAATCTCATCTCACTGCTGCTGTCCGCAACAGTTACTGCAGTAGACTATGCCAATTTCATGAATTTTTCCTTGGCCTTAATCATCCATCATACATGACACAAATTATGGCCACCTTAACAAAATTTGAGTTTCTAAGACTCGTGGCTATAGGTTCTAGCATCCCACTCGACGACCACATAGGCCATTTTCACATGGCTTAAAGTTTACAACCCACAATTCGACAAAATATAATAGCCTATACATGCCAAATGTTCTTCAACAACAAAAAAACAATACCACAAGATTTCAGCCGGTGTGATGACTTCAACGACGGTTCCGAGCACGCAACAACACGAGTCCAAGAGACCTAAAATGGGTGACAAGAAAACACCGAGTGAGTTTACAACTCAGTAAGTCATAAGCATTCGTCAATCCACTGATAAAGTTACTACTACATGTACAACAAATGAGGCTAGGTACTCGTCCATATCGAATCTATACCATAATACCTCGGACCTTTCGGTCCAATCTCGTACCAAGTCATACATCCACATTTCATATTCTACACAACAAGATAATCGAAGCATTTTACACATTAACTCATTTTCCACCACAACCATACAATTTCAATCATCACATAGATTTAAGGCTTACCAAATTCAACCCCGAGCATGAACATATTTTCTATTCGTCAAGAGCTCGAGGTACTTACTCGATCCGCTGTCCGGATTAGCTCAATAATGTCGCACACTCAGTGCCAATTGTAATGCAAGAACATATAGTGAATCCGCACACTTAGTGCTATATGTATTCAACTCGCACACTTAGTGCTATATAATCAAACTCGCACACTTAGTGCTGTACAATTTTAAACCCGCACACTTAGTGCCAATCTTGTCACCGTGTCCATTTATACCCGCACACTTAGTGCCGAGACCAATACCTTATGTATCTTGCTGCCTTTATACATTCAACAATGGCATCATTCCATACACATACATTTCCATTTACACACCAACTCATTTAAACACATTTGCATATATATATTGATCATTTAAATCAACACCAAATATACGCTTAATGACTTACCTTGTGTTGGGTAAAACAGTCCAAGTCGGCTACTCGATGACCTTCGTCTTTCCCTTGCTTGATTCTCCTTCTTTAACTCCTTGAGCTTAATCAATAAATCAACTAGTTTAACCCTCTTGCTTAAACATTCATAATTCAATTACACATGCATATGTATGTTTGTATATTCGGCAACCATCCTCACTTATTACCCATTTGGTCAACAATCTAAGCCAAGATAAGGCTTCAATATGGTTGCCTCTAACCGAATACATGCACACCAATCTACTTCCTTTGGCCGAATATGCATGTCTATGTGGAGGCTAATTTTACACTTAATACTACACAAAAAAACAGCATACATTTTCCTAATTAACGATTACATATTGTAGTTCTATACACATCTCTCATTTATTTCATAACCAAACAACATCACAAGCAAATAGACACCTTAAAATAGTATACATGTCATACCAATTCATCATGTGCAAACATATATTCATGTAGGTGCAATGGTCAATTCTCAAGTGGCTTATATCCAAATATACACACATATCCAAAGCTTAAATCTTACTTACCATGCAACATGCATGAATCATACTTATGGATACAACATGGCCGAATACCACAACACCATACCGTTTCAATTTGGTCATGGTTAAACAAAGAACTTAGTATCTCATTCAAAAATGCTAAAAGAAAATTTAAGAATCCTCAATCTACCATCACATGAATCATTATCAAGCTTGATATTTAGCATGCAATGGCATTAACACCATATTCACTTTGGCCGAATTTCATTCCCATGACATAACAAAGATTTGGACCATGGGCTAACAAGAACATCAAGCTAGCAACTAAAATATACATGAATCTCATGGCAAAACATCAAACTTACCTTAATCTAGGTACAAGTATGGCCAAACCTCCTCCTAAACCTCTTCCAAACCAACATGAAACAAGAATTCCTTCCTTCTTCCTTAGAATTTTCAGCCCAAAGGAAATGAAAATGATGAACAAAAATTCTTCTTTCTTTCTCCACACTCACGGCAACAAGGGCATCCAAGCTCATCTTTCTCTTTTTTTTTTCATTTTTTATGCTTATTTTTATTATAATACTTCCTACATAACTCACTAGCCAAACATGTTGGAAACATGTTTTCCTTGCCCATCATGCCCACCTTGGCGGCCACTATAGTCAAATTTGGGGAATTTGACATGCAAGGACAACATTTCCTAGTGTGCATCAATAGACCACTTCCACATTTGCCTATCTCAATTCTAAATTTTCTCACACAAGTCCTTTCTAGTGAAATTCACCTTTATAACACTAAATCAATCATCATAAAATGTCATACATGAGCACACACATATTATAGGCATCATAATAAATTTTAATTATTTTTATGCCTCGGTTTTGTGGTCCCGAAACCACATTCCGACTAGGGTCAATTTTGGGTGTTACAACTCTCCCCACTTAAGAAATTTTCGTCCCCGAAAATCTTACCGTAAATAGGTTTGGATATCGTTCTTTCATAGAGTTCTCGGTCTCCCAAGTAGCTTCTTCTATCCCGTGCTTGAGCCATAACACTTTCACTAGCGGAACCCGCTTGTTTCGCAGCCTCTTTCACTTCTCGTGATAGGATACGAATCGGTTCTTCCTCATAACTCATATTAGCTTGAATTTCAATTTCGATGGACTAATCACGTGCGATGGATCGGATCTATAGCGTCAAGCATCGAAACATGGAAGACGCTAGAATCCTTTCAAGTTCGGGGGCAAAATCAAACGATACGCGATGGACCGACTCGTTCAGATATTTCATATGGCCGATGAACCTCGGGCTCAATTTTTCCTTACGGCCAAATCTAAGCACCTTCTTCCAAGGTGAAACTTTGAGAAAGACCTTGTCTCCAACCCGATATTCAATATCTTTTCTTTTCAAATCGCATACGACTTTTGGCGATCCAAGCGACTTTCAAACTTTCACGAATTACTCGAACTCTTTGCTCGGCATCCTTAACCAAATCAACCTCAAGAATTTACCTTCACTAAGTTCACCAGAATAATGGGGTACGGCATTTACGATCGTATAAAGCCTCGTAAGGCGCCATCTTAATACTTGATTGAAAGCTATTGTTGTGTTTAATTCAATCAAAGGCGATACTGCTCCCATGAACCACTAAACTCAAGGATACAACATCTCAACATATCCTCGAGTATTTGAATTATCCGTTCGGATTGACCATCGGTTTGGGGTGAAAGGCGGTCTTTGAAATGCAACTTGGTACCCAAAGCTTCTTGCAACTTTTTCCAAAATCGCGAGGTAAATCTCGGATCTCTATCCGACACGATAGAAATAGGCACCCGTGTAATCTCACAACTGAGAAACGTACAATTCCGCTAATTTGTCCATTGAAAAATCCGTGCGACGACGGGACAAAGTGGGCCGACTTAGTCAATCGATCTACCACGACCCAAACCGCATCCTTCTTACTTGCGACAATGGCGGTCCGGATACAAAGTCCATTGTGACTCGATCCCATTTCCACTCGGGTATCGTGATTGGTCAAGTAATCCGAAGGCACTGATGTTCCGCTTTCACTTGTTGACATATTAGACATCTCAAACAAAGTCGGAGATGTCTCGCTTCATACCATGCCACCAAAACCGACGTTTCAATTCATTGTACATCTTCGTACTCCCCGGGTGGATTGCCATTCGGCTACAATGGGCTTCATTCAGAATTATCGAAATGAGTTCCGAATTCTTTGGGACACACAGACGACTTTTGAACCTCAAACAATCGTCATCGTCGATTTGAAACTCCGAGTCCTTGTTCGGAACACATACAGCCCGTTTTGCAACCAACTCGTCGTCGACTTTCTGAGCTTCTCGAATTTGGTGTGTCAATAATGGTTTGGCTTTCAATTCACCACTAACACACTGTCGGATCGGACGGATAAGTGCACATTCATCGTCAAAGTGAATAACGATTTACGACTCAAGGCATCCGCAACCACATTCGCCTTTCCCGGTGATAGTCAATGATCACTCATAATCCTTTAATTTCGAGCCAACGTCTTTGTCGCAGATTTAAGTCTCTTTGGGTCATCAAATATTTGAGACTTTTTGATCCGAGTATACATGGCACCTTTCACCAAATAAGTAATGTCGCCAAATCTTTAAAGCGAATACGATGGCTGCCAATTCGAGATTATGAGTCGGATAATTTTTCTCATGTGGCTTTAATTGCCTCGACGCGCAGGCCACAACTCGACCTTCTTGCATTAATATGCAACCTAACCCAAGTAGAGATGCGTCACTATAAATGACAAACTCTTTGCCCGATTCGGGTTGCACTAGAATTGGGGCTTCACCAAATAAGCTTTCAGTTGATCGAAACTTTTTCGACATTTCTCCGTCCATTCGAACTTAACATCCTTTTGGAGTAAGCCGTCATTGGCGTGGCTATCGTCGAGAAACCTTTACAAATCGTCGGTAATAACCGGCAAGCCCCAAAAGCTCCTAACTTCGGTAACATTCCTTGGTGGTTTCCAATCGACTATGGCGAATTTTGTTCGGGTCCACCTCGACACCGTCGCGGACACCACGTGCCCCAAAAGCTAACCTCTTTCAACCAAAATTCACATTTATGAACTTTGCGATAACGCTTATCCCGTAAGATTTGCAACACTAGCCTCGGTGTTCAAAGATGCTCGATTTCATCTCTCGAATAGACCAAAATGTCATCGATAAATACAACTACGAATCGATCCAAGTATGGCCTGAAAATTCTATTCATTAAATCCATAAACACCGCAGGGCATTAGTGAGCCCAAACGGCATCACCAAGAATTCGTGAGTGACCGTACCTCGCTCTAAAAGCGGTTTTGGGTATGTCCGATTCTCGGACCCTCAACCGATAGTACCCGACCTCAAATCTATCTTTGAAAACACCGAGGCTCCCTTTAATTGATCAAACAAATCGTCAATTCGTGGCAATGGATATTTATTCTTTATCGTCACTTTATTGAGTTGACGATAGTCGATGCACAACCTCATGGTTTCGTCCTTCTTCTTCACAAACAATACTGGTGCGCCCATGGAGAAAAACTCGGTCGAGCGAAACCTCTATCCGTCAATTCTTGCAATTGAACCTTCAATTCCTTCAATTCCGTTAATGCCATACGACACGGGGCTATTGAAATCGGCGTAGTACCGGTACAACTTCGATGCGAATTCCACTTCTCGAACCGGTGGCAATCCAGAACTCCTCGGGAAAAACATCCGAGTACTCACAAACCATCGGTACCGATTCGAGTTTCCTTTCCGTCTCTTTACTTCCAAACACATACGCAAGGTATGTTTCACACCCTTTTCACATACCTCCGAGCGGTCATAGAAGATATTATCATTGGCGCTCCTTTTAAATCAAGAGACTCGACTCGGACTACCTCATTATTTGCACTCCTCAAATCAATGGTTTTCCTTTTGCGATCCACCATTTGCATCATGTACGGTCACCAATCCATACCAAGAATAACATCGAATTCATTAAATGGTAGAAGCATCAGTCGGTAGGAAAATAGGATTCTCGAATTGTTAGGGGCATCTCTTGCACACTTTATCAACGAAAGCACGTATTGACCCAAAGGGTTTGACACTCGAATTACGAACTCAAGAGACTCAACGGTAGAGTCTTCTTTGGATGCTAAGGTTTCACATACATATGAGTGAGTAGAGCGGGGTCAATCAATGCAATCACAATAGTATCAAAGAGAGTAAAAGTACCAGTGATAACGTCGGGGAGGATGCCTCCTCTCGACGCTGGATGGCATATGCTCTAGCAGAGTACGGGTCTCGGATCGGACAGCCGTGTTAGAGGCTCCTCTCGATTACCACCCCTACCTCCAGAGATTCTCGGGGCCTACCTCCACCGTCGTTCCACTAGGTCTTGCACCTTGCGTCTTATTCCTCTCATCTAGCTCCGTGCAATCTCTAATGAAGTGGTCCTTGAACCGCATCCATAACAGCCCTATTAATGACTTACCCCAACATTCACCTAGGTGTCGTCTTCCACATTGGGGGCATTGGTCTCTCTTGACGATTATTGCCCACACTAGCTACTAAAGTAGCTCGGAGTCCGTCAATGGTCGGGCTCTAATGGAAATTCCGCGATCGTCCTCGACTTTCTGGTGTCCTCCACGAACCTCTTTACAGCCGAGAACGGAGCTTTACTCGTCGATCTTTTACGGTAATCTCTTGCTTCAAATTCAGTCTTCTTCTTCTCCTTCCCAAGTTCTTCCGCCTTGCAGGCTCGTTCGACTAGTGTCACGAACTCCTTTATCTCCAAAATTCCCACTAGTAACTTTAACTCTTCATTAAATCCTTCTTCAAATCTTTTGCACATCGCAACCTCATCAGCCACACACTCCGAGCATACCGACTAAGTCTTACGAACTCATGTTCAGATTCGAGATCTGATCATTCGCCTTGCTTGAGTTCCAAGAATTCCTTACGCTTCGATCGATGAACCGTTGACTAATGTATTTCTTTCAAATTGGATTGGAAGAAATCCCAAGTAACTCGTTCATTTGGGACTATGGAAATTAAAGTCCTCCACCAATAGTAAGTCGAGTCTCATAACAAGGATATAGCACACTTAAGACATTTGTCGGTGTGCATGACAGTTCATCTAACACTCTAATGGTGTTATCGAGCGTAACTCGGCCTTTTCGGCATCATCAAGAATTATGGCCTTGAACTCCTCGCCCCACGCTTCCTAATCAAGTCCACGGTGGTTTACTCAGCCTCACAGGATCGAAGAATCGGAGGCATTGCGGGCTCTTGGGGTGGAGTATTTAAATTGGGAATGGTTGGACAGCCGGATTGGTTCGGGCATATTGCGCGACCCACTCATTCATCATGGTGAAGAAGGCTTGTTTCGCCTTCATTTTGATTATTCGCGGATGATCGAGGCTCAACAGGCGGTGTCCCTTGCGCAGGAGCAGCCGCTACACTTTCAACGTCATCCGCCAAGGGTCTCTCTACCCCGGGTTCCATTGCTAATCAAAACAAAAATTCCAACCGTCAGAAGTCATCACATTATTAAGCGCTAACAATTTGGCATGTATAGCTAGACTCACACGCGCTATGGTAGTCCTAGAACCGACTAAACCATAGCTCTGATACCAATAAAATTGTAACACCCCTAACTCGTGACCGACGCCGGTGTCGGACACGAGGGTTAACGAGGCAAATCCTCTTAAAGTACCGACCAATTTGGCATTTCTGGACAGGCTGGAAAACTGCGTCACCGTCGCCTTAAAATCATATCTCGAGTTCCAAAACTCGGAAACTGGTTTTGTAAATTTTCCTGAATTTAGACTCATATACCCATCCATGGATTTATTTTTAGAATTTTGGTTGGGCCAATTGGTACAGTTTATTAGTTAAAGTCACCCATGTTACAGGGATCGACTGCTCTGACCTCCGCGCGTTACAACTTGAATATCTTTCTGTACAGGGCTTTAATACTGGTGCCGTTTGTTTCTAATGAAACTAGACTCAAAATGGAATCTGTACATATAAGGCATGACTCCTAATTCTTTCTGGATAATTTATGGTAAATTTTCAAAGTCGCGACAGGGGACCCAGAAATCGTTCTGGCCCTGTCTCACGAGAACTTTAATATTTCCCAGTATACTGCTCATATGGTTGTTTCGTTTCGTCCATATAAAATAGATTCATCAAGGTTCAGTTCCATAATTTACTCACTATTTAATTCTACTTCTACTATTTTAGTGATTTTTCAATCTCATCTCACTGCTGCTGTCCGCAACAGTTACTGCAGTAGACTATGCCAATTTCATGAATTTTTCCTTGGCCTTAATCATCCATCATACATGACACAAATTATGGCCACCTTAACAAAATTTGAGTTTCTAAGACTCGTGGCTATAGGTTCTAGCATCCCACTCGACGACCACATAGGCCATTTTCACATGGCTTAAAGTTTACAACCCACAATTCGACAAAATATAATAGCCTATACATGCCAAATGTTCTTCAACAACAAAAAACAATACCACAAGATTTCAGCCGGTGTGATGACTTCAACGACGGTTCCGAAAGCACGCAACAATACGAGTCCAAGAGACCTAAAATGGGTGACAAGAAAACACCGAGTGAGTTTACAACTCAGAAGTCATAAGCATTCGTCAATCCATCGATAAAGTTACTACTACATGTACAACAAATGAGGCTAGGTACTCGTCCATATCGAATCTATACCATAATACCTCGGACCTTTCGGTCCAATCTCGTACCAAGTCATACATCCACATTTCATATTCTACACAACAAGATAATCGAAGCATTTTTACACATTAACTCATTTTCCACCACAACCATACAATTTCAATCATCACATAGATTTAAGGCTTACCAAATTCAACCCCGAGCATGAACATATTTTCTATTCGTCAAGAGCTCGAGGTACTTACTCGATCCGCTGTCCGGGATTAGCTCAATAATGTCGCACACTCAGTGCCAATTGTAATGCAAGAACATATAGTGAATCCGCACTTAGTGCTATATGTATTCAACTCGCACACTTAGTGCTATATAATCAAACTCGCACACTTAGTGCTGTACAATTTTAAACCCGCACACTTAGTGCCAATCTTGTCACCGTGTCCATTTATACCCGCACACTTAGTGCCGAGACCAATACCTTATGTATTTTGCTGCCTTTATACATTCAACAATGGCATCATTCCATACACATACATTTCCATTTACACACCAACTCATTTAAACACATTTGCATATATATATTGATCATTTAAATCAACACCAAATATACGCTTAATGACTTACCTTGTGTTGGGTAAAACAGTCCAAGTCGGCTACTCGATGACCTTCGTCTTTCCCTTGCTTGATTCTCCTTCTTTAACTCCTTGAGCTTAATCAATAAATCAACTAGTTTAACCCTCTTGCTTAAACATTCATAATTCAATTACACATGCATATGTATGTTTGTATATTCGCAACCATCCTCACTTATTACCCATTTGGTCAACAATCTAAGCCAAGATAAGGCTTCAATATGGTTGCCTCTAACCGAATACATGCACACCAATCTACTTCCTTTGGCGAATATGCATGTCTATGTGGAGGCTAATTTTACACTTAATACTACACAAAAAAACAGCATACATTTTCCTAATTAACGCATTACATATTGTAGTTCTATACACATCTCTCATTTATTTCATAACCGAAACAACATCACAAGCAAATAGACACCTTAAAATAGTATACATGTCATACCAATTCATCATGTGCAAACATATATTCATGTAGGTGCAATGGCGAATTCTCAAGTGGCTTATATCCAAATATACACACATATCCAAAGCTTAAATCTTACTTACCATGCAACATGCATAAATCATACTTATGGATACAACATGGCCGAATACCACAACACCATACCGTTTCAATTTGGTCATGGTTAAACAAAGAACTTAGTATCTCATTCAAAAATGCTAAAAGAAAATTTAAGAATCCTCAATCTACCATCACATGAATCATTATCAAGCTTGATATTTAGCATGCAATGGCATTAACACCATATTCACTTTGGCCGAATTTCATTCCCATGACATAACAAAGATTTGGACCATGGGCTAACAAGAACATCAAGCTAGCAACTAAAATATACATGAATCTCATGGCAAAACATCAAACTTACCTTAATCTAGGTACAAGTATGGCCAAACCTCCTCCTAAACCTCTTCCAAACCAACATGAAACAAGAATTCCTTCCTTCTTCCTTAGAATTTTCAGCCCAAAGGAAATGAAAATGATGAACAAAAATTCTTCTTTCTTTCTCCACACTCACGGCAACAAGGGCATCCAAGCTCATCTTTCTTTTTTTTTTCATTTTTTATGCTTATTTTATTATAATACTTCCTACATAACTCACTAGCCAAACATGTTGGAAACATGTTTTCCTTGCCCATCATGCCCACCTTGGTCGGCCACTATAGTCAAATTTGGGGAATTTGACATGCAAGGACAACATTTCCTAGTGTGCATCAATAGACCACTTCCACATTTGCCTATCTCAATTCTAAATTTTCTCACACAAGTCCTTTCTAGTGAAATTCACCTTTATAACACTAAATCAATCATCATAAAATGTCATACATGAGCACACACATATTATAGGCATCATAATAAATTTTTAATTATTTTTATGCCTCGGTTTTGTGGTCCCGAAACCACATTCCGACTAGGGTCAATTTTGGGCTGTTACAGTTGGACAGCCGGATTGGTTCGGGCATAATGCGCGACCCACTCATTCATCATGGTGAAGAAGGCTTGTTTTGCCCCTTCATTTTGATTATTCGCGGATGACTGAGGCTCAACAGGCGGTGTCCCTTGCGCGGGAGCAGCCGCTACACTTTCAACGTCATCCGCCAAGGGTCTCTCTACCGGGTTCCATTTGCTAATCAAAAAATTTCAACCGTCGAAGTCATCACATTTTAAGCACTAACAATTTGGCATGTATAGCTAGACTCACACGCGCTATGGTAGTCCTAGAATCGACTAAACCATAGCTCTGATACCAATAAAAATGTAACACCTCGAACCCGTGACCGTCGCCGGTGTCGGACACGAGGGTTAACGGCCAAATCCTCTCAAAGTACCAACCAATTTGGCATTTCAGCACAGTTGGAAAACTGCGTCCATCATCACCTTAAAAATCATATCTCGAGTTCCAAAACTCAGAAACTGATTCCGTAAATTTTCCCTGAATTTAGACTCATATATCCATGGATTTATTTCTAGAATTCTTTGTTGGGCCAATTGGTACAGTTTATTAGTTAAAGTCACCCATGTTACAGGGGTCGACTACACTGACCTTCGCGCGTTACAACTTTAATATCTCTCTGTACAGGGCTTTAATACTGGTACCGATTATTTCTAATGAAACTAGACTCAAAATGGAATCTGCACATATAAGGCATGACTCCTAATTCTTTCTGGATAATTTATGGTAAATTTTCAAAGTCGCGACAGGGGACCCAGAAACCGTTCTGGCCCTGTCTCACGAGAACCTTAATATTTCTCAGTATACTGCTCATATGGTCGTTTCGTTTCGTCCATATAAAAATAGATTCATCAAGGTTCAGTTCCATAATTTACTCACTATTTAATTCTACTTCTACTATTTTTAGTGATTTTTCAATCTCATCTCACTGCTGCTGTCCGCAATAGCCATCTGCGAGAGACTATGCCAATTTCATGAATCTTTCCTTGGCCTTAATCATCCATCATACATGACACAAATTATGGCCACCTTATCAAAATTAAAGTTTCTAAGACTCGTGGCTATAGGTTCTAGCATCCCACTCGACGACCACATAGGCCATTTTCACATGGCTTAAAGTTTACAACCCACAGTTCAACAAAACATAATAGCCTATACATGCCAAATGTTCTTCAACAACGAAGACAATACCAAAAGATTTCCAGCCGGTGTGATGACTTCAACGACGGTTCCGATCACGCAAACAATACGAGTCCGAGAGACCTAAAATGGGTGACAAGAAAACACCGAGTGAGTTTATAACTCAGTAAGTCATAAGCATTCATCAATCCATTGATAAAGTTACCACAACATGAAACAATAAACGAGGCTAGGTACTCATCCATATCGAATCTATACCATAATTCCTCGGACCTTCGGTTCAATCTCATACCAAGTCATACATCCACATTTCATATTCTACACAACAAGATATTTGAGGCATTTTCACACACTAACTCATTTCCACCACAATCATACAATTTCAATCATCACATAGATTTAAAGCTTACCAAGCTCAACCCCGAGCATGAACATATTGCCTATTCGTCACGAGCTCAAGGTACTTACCCGATCCGCTGTCCGGGATTAGCTCGATAATGTCGCACACTCAGTGCCAATTGTAATGCAAGAGCATATAGTGAATCCGCACACTTAGTGCTATATGTATTCAACTCGCACACTTAGTGCTATATAATCAAACTCGCACACTTAGTGCTGTACAATTTTAAACCCGCACACTTAGTGCCAATCTTGTCACCGTGTCCATTTATACCCGCACACTTAGTGCGAGACCAATACCTTATGTATTTTGCTGCCTTTATACATTCAACAATGGCATCATTCCATACACATACATTTCCATTTACACATCAACTCATTTAAACACATTTGCATATATATTATGATCATTTAAATCAACACCAAATATACGCTTAATGACTTACTTTGTGTTGGGTAAAACAGTCCAAGTCGGCTACTCGATGACCTTCGTCTTTCCCTTGCTTGATTCTCCTTCTTTAACTCCTTGAGCTTAATCAATAAATTAACTAGTTTAACCATCTTGCTAAACATTCATAATGTAACACCCCATACCCGAGTCCGCTGCCAGAATCGGACACGAGGGGTTAACGGCTTAAACCATTCACTTTCACAGTCCATTTTAAAAATTTTCCAGGCAGTTAGCTAACTGCGTCACTATCACTTTAAAAATCATATCTTGAGTTCTAAAACTAGAAAACCAGTTTCGTAATTTTTTCCTGAAACTAGACTCATATATGCATCTACAAATTTTTTTCTAGAATTATTGGTCAGGCCAATTAGTACAGTTTATTAGTTAAATTCTCCCCTGTTGCAGGGATCGACTACACTGACCTTCGTGCGTTATGAATTGGATATCTCCCTGTACAGGGCTTCAATACTGATGCCGTTTGTTTCTATAGAAACTAGACTCAAATAGGAATCTATACATATATGGCATGACTCCTAATTATCTCCGGTTAATTTACAATGAATTTCCAAAGTCGGAACAGGGAATCCAGAAACTGTTCTGGCCCTGTCTCACGAAAACTTAAATATCTCTTAACATACTGTTCATATGATCGTTTCGTTACTTTCCTACGAAAATAGATTCATCAAGGTTCGACTACATAATTTATTCACTATTTAATTCCCTTTCTACTATTTTTAGTGATTTTTCACATTCACATCACTGCTGCTACCAGCATCTATTTTTAAGGTAAACTTTACCTATTTCATGGTCCTCCATGGATCAACTAGAGTTTGTCATACATATACCAAAAGTGATCATGAATGACCATTCCCATGGCTAACCGTTACCAACATTTCCATACCTCTTGACAAACAACATAAAACGATTATAATGCTATGATCAAAGTATATCTAAGCCATTTTCGCATGGCTATCCGAATTTACACAAAACCGAAGGGTACATGACCTACACCAAAAGGGTAGTCCTATACATTAACCAAGATATCCTCTCACTACTAGTCTATTCTATACATGCCAAAAGATATTCCAAAACATAGCAATACCAAACAGTGGATAGTGATAGTGTGACTAGTTGCTGACGATCCCCGAGCCTGTAGCTTCCAAATGAGATCTATAAAACAGAGGAAATAAAGTACACGGAGTAAGCATTACAATGCTTAGTAAGTTTCAAGCAGTGTCAACAGATAACAATCAAGTTATAACATAGTTGTTTGTATTTTTATTTCACTCTTCCTTCGGGCATACCACCCCTTTATCCAAATATGCACATCTCATCATAATCATAGGAATAGTCTCATAGATTGCTCTCGTATACATCACATAACTACCTTATGGTTTAGTTTAAATAAAGCTCACATATAAGCTTGGAGTACATACCTGTTTAACCTTTCGCATTGCGTATTTTTATAAGCAATTCTTATAAAAGAAGTCTTACCCGGACATAATCTCCACACGTAGTCATCGGGTCTTACCCGGTCATAATCTCCACACGTAGTCATTGGGTCTCACCCGGAACATATTCCAAGTTTCATGTACATTTAATCACATGTTACAACATTCACATTAGCCATTCGGCTTTACCACATATGCATATCACACATATATTTTACATTAGCCATTAGGCCTTATCACATATACATACACTTTCACATTCACCACATCGGTCACATATACATACACTTTCACATTCACCACATCGCCATTAGGCCTCATCACATATACATACACTTTCACATTCACCACATCGGCCATTAGGCCTCATCACATATACATACACTTTCACATTCATCACATCGGCCATTAGGCCTCATCACATATACACATTTATCACATCGGCCATTAGGCCTCATCACATATACATCCACTTTCACATTCATCACATCGGCCATTAGGCCTTATCACATATACATACACTTTCACATTCATCGCATTGGCCATTCGGCCTTATCACACATATATGTATATCATACATATTTCATATTTTTCTTGTACATCAATTTCAGCAATAGCTTATAAGCAACTCAAATAGTTTCATCAAAGTTTACAACAAAATCACATATTCACTACAAGCAGTTTTTCTGACCAACAGTCACTAAGTTGTTTATAACTGGAGCTACAAAACTCAAAATCAATTGCCGTTAATTTTCCTGAATGTAGACTCATGTATCTTCCACCCATAAAATTTTCAGAATTTTAGGTTTGGCCAATCAATACCAGATTTTTCTTAAAGTTTCCCTGTTTCACTGTTTGACTAATCTGACCACTCTTCACTACGAATCAAATTTTTCATTGTACAGAATTCATAATGTGTTCTATTTGACTCCATTTGAAACTAGACTCATTAAGGAGTCTAAGCATATAAATCTTATCTCATAACTATTTTTGTACGAATTATAATGATTTTCCAAAAACAGAACAGGGATTTCGGAGTCATTCCGACACTGTCCCGCACAACATTAAATATCTCTTTATAGGAAATTTCTTTGCTTCCACGGTCTCTTTTATAAGAAACTAGACCAACTAAGCTTTGATTACATATTTTATTCAGCCTATAATTCCACACCAACAATTTATAGTGATTTTCTAAAATCACCTTACTGCTGCTGTCCAAGCAATTTATTACAATTTGCTCTTAAATTTCCAAGTCCAAACACTTATGAACTTACCATTTGGGTTTAAGACATATCATGGCCACATCATATCTTATCAAATCAACTCATTATGCCCTATTATGATTGAATTTACTCAACGATTTATCGCTTAAAACTTACCTCGAAAGTGGTCGACGACTAGATATCCACGGCTATTCGCTTACTTCCTCTTTTCCCTTATCCGACTTTGATCCTCTAGGCTCTTGAGCTAAATCAAACAATTTACTTCCCAATCAAACACCACCACACGGCATCCATATACATTTTAGAACCATTCTTAACATATTTACTACTCAAGCATGTAACTTAACAACTTAACCATTAGTTGTCGAACCACAAACAAAACATATTCATACGTCAATATCTCAAACCTTACCATAACAACCAATATGCAAGATATCACATATACATAACTTAGCTTATGAGAACATATGTATTACATCATAAACACATCTTTTACCAATTACCTCACTTAAGCCAAATTTTTATAATCAATCACAAAGAAAATATACCACAATCACACTTCCAAAATGAGCTACCTCCATGGCCGATTATACTTCATCATTGACATATCTCATTTTCGAATCATATAATCAACATTTGTTCAAGACATCAAACCTCTTTAATTTGGCTATTACTAATATAAACATTCACAAATATATTCTTAGGAAGACCGATTTCTTTCCATAACACATTCATCATCAATACACCATCACATGCACCATTACAAAGCTTCACTTTTAGCATGCAAATGATATCAACACAATCTTACCTTAGCCGAATATCATCTCCCCGACATAGTAAGGATTGGAACCATGGCTAGTTAGAACTCAAGCTAACTACTAAAATATACATGAATCTCATGGCAAAACATCAAACTTACCTTAATAGTGACCTAGGATAGCCGAATGCTTCACTCCCTTCTTCCTTTTTTTCCTTCAAATTTTCGCCAAAAGATGAATCAAAGGATGAACATTTTTTTTCTTCTTTGTTTTCTTTCTTCCATTCACGGCAAGGGAGGGGGAGCATGGATGAGACCATTTTTTTTCTTTCTTTGCCCATGCTCTTTAATTTATTTTTCCACCCATGATGCACCAACAAAACATGTCTATGACATGTTTTGCCCATCATCCTTTGTCATGGCCAGCCACTAGCAATTAAAAGGGGAATTTGACATGCAAGTCCTCCTTTTGTTTACATGCACTATTAGATCCTTGTAGATTAGCCTATCACATTTCAAAAGTGTCACACAAGTCCTTTTGACTAAATTCACATGCAATTTACTAAATCGAAGCTTAAGATTTTCACACATTCATATTCACATATTTTAGACCATAAATATCACATCCAAATAATTTGGTGACTCGGTTTAGCGGTCCCGAAACCACTTTCCGACTAGGGTCACTTTAGGGCTGTCACAACTCTCCCCCACTTAAGAAATTTTCGTCCCCGAAAATTTCTACCGATGCATAGTTTAGAATAACATCCTCTTATTGAATTATATTCATATAAACATTAGCTCATCGATAGCAATTGTAATTCATTATTGATTTCACATCAATCTATAAAATCATTTTCTTATCTCAAAACAAATACATAAACATTTCTACAAGTATGCACATATATCTCATTTCCTTGATTTCATAAGCAATAATCACTTAATTTAATTCACAATTGCATTTCAAACACATATCAAGCACATACTAACATGTATAATTCACATCATCAACCCACATATTTGTAACCCACATTTTCATCCATGTATAAGCTGTAACCTGGCCGAAAATACACATATACTCAAACATCCCAATAAATATCCTTTATAACTCCGTCAGATCTCAATATTCAACTTCCACACACTGAACATTTAATTCATTCAGACATACGAACATACCTCATTGCTGGAATTTTTGCAAGCGTATTAACTGAAATTTTTACAGCAAGATTGCTCATTTCCGAATCACGTACCTTCGGGATTTAACCGGATATAGCGACTCGCTCGATTGTCCTCGGGACATAGCCCGGTTATAGTTATTCGCACAATTGCCTTCGGGAATTAGCCCGGACTTAGTAACTTAGCACAAAAGCCTTCGGGACTTAGCCCGGATACCATTCGAATAACCAAGCACATATATCAACAAATCAATACACATTCTTATTACATTCTCATTACCAAAGCTCAAACACAAGACACTCATCATATTTACAATTTCGGCTCAATAGCCACACACCAAGAGCGTGATTTCGATTTGCTTAAAACATGATCTAATCAAATCATAATTTAAGCTCTATTCACTCAAGAACTTACTTCACATTACCAACCCTTATGTTCATACACAAAAGATCAATTTAGCCAAAGGCCGGTAGCTCATTTATCAACTGAGCGAATACTTACTTGTAAGGGCTCAACTAATTCAAGCACATATAGCTCTTACAATGCCATATCCTAGATATGGTCTTACATATGCTCACATCTCGAGCCGATGCCATGTCCCAGGCATGGTCTTACACATTATCTCAAATCAATGCCTTCGTCCCTGCACGAGGTCTTACATGAGTCTCATTTCACACACTTAGTGCTCGTTGAAAACTCGCACACACAAGGCCTCAATTATCGATCTCACACACATAGTGCCTCGACACCGATCTCACACACATAGTGCCTCGACATCGATCTCGCACACATAGTGCCTCAACATCGATCTCGCACACATAGTGCCTCGACATCGATCTCGCACACATAGTGCCTCAATCATTCGCACACGTAATGCCCATATTCATTCGTTATTACCCATTGAAAGGACTTAACCAAGTCTATAAAACATCATATATGTACACTTTTAAACATATCATCTCATTTAAGTTTGAATTGTATAGAAATGAACACTTAAACTTTGCTCAAATTATCGGCACGAAGCCTACTAGGCACGAAGGTCGAATACAACGTCACTAGTATGATTGCTCTTCTGGCCTAGCAGGATACATCACTAGCACGAATGCTCTTGAACTTAGTCCGGATACATCACTCTCAATTCTCATGTACATATACACATATAGCAATACACATTTGTATATCATTTACATTACTTGAATACAAACACAACATGCTTATCGACCACTCAACTTCCAGCCCATAGCCACATACAAAAATCACATTTATAGTCATAAAACTCTTTCAACATTGCATCGCTTATACCCTTAGTTCAATCCAAATCGAAATTCAAATACGAGTACATGATACGCACTGATCAACTTAATAAGTTAGGCGTATCTAAGTGAAGTTATATCACAATTTCTCATAGTCGAAGCTTGCTACAGCTCGATCGAGATCAAGATTCATTACAATACAAACAACCACATTTTAATAGTCAAAATCATCACACTATCATTTTATCACTTTATGGCATGTATAAATAGACTCACGCGTGCTACGTTAGTCCTAGAATCGACTAAACCGTAGCTCGATACCAATAAAATTGTAACACCCCATACCCGAGTCCGCTGCCAGAATCGGACACGAGGGTTAACGCTTAAACCATTCACTTTCACAGTCCATTTTAAAAATTTTCCAGGCAGTTAGCTAACTGCGTCACTATCACTTTAAAAATCATATCTTGAGTTCTAAAACTAGAAAACCAGTTTCGTAATTTTTTCCTGAAACTAGACTCATATATGCATCTACAAATTTTTTTCTAGAATTATTGGTCAGGCCAATTAGTACAGTTTATTAGTTAAATTCTCCCCTGTTGCAGGGATCGACTACACTGACCTTCGTGCGTTATGAATTGGATATCTCCCTGTACAGGGCTTCAATACTGATGCCGTTTGTTTCTATAGAAACTAGACTCAAATAGGAATCTATACATATATGGCATGACTCCTAATTATCTCTGGTTAATTTACAATGAATTTCCAAAGTCGGAACAGGGAATCCAGAAACTGTTCTGGCCCTGTCTCACGAAAACTTAAATATCTCTTAACATACTGTTCATATGATCGTTTCGTTACTTTCCTACGAAAATAGATTCATCAAGGTTCGACTACATAATTTATTCACTATTTAATTCCCTTTCTACTATTTTTAGTGATTTTTCACATTCACATCACTGCTGCTACCAGCATCTATTTTTAAGGTAAACTTTACCTATTTCATGGTCCTCCATGGATCAACTAGAGTTTGTCATACATATACCAAAAGTGATCATGAATGACCATTCCCATGGCTAACCGTTACCAACATTTCCATACCTCTTGACAAACAACATAAAACGATTATAATGCTATGATCAAAGTATATCTAAGCCATTTTCGCATGGCTATCCGAATTTACACAAAACCGAAGGGTACATGACCTACACCAAAAGGGTAGTCCTATACATTAACCAAGATATCCTCTCACTACTAGTCTATTCTATACATGCCAAAAGATATTCCAAAACATAGCAATACCAAACAGTGGATAGTGATAGTGTGACTAGTTGCTGACGATCCCCGAGCCTGTAGCTTCCAAATGAGATCTATAAAACAGAGGAAATAAAGTACACGGAGTAAGCATTACAATGCTTAGTAAGTTTCAAGCAGTGTCAACAGATAACAATCAAGTTATAACATAGTTGTTTGTATTTTTATTTCACTCTTCCTTCGGGCATACCACCCTTTATCCAAATATGCACATCTCATCATAATCATAGGAATAGTCTCATAGATTGCTCTCAGATACATCACATAACTACCTTATGGTTTAGTTTAAATAAAGCTCACATATAAGCTTGGAGTACATACTGTTTAACCTTTCGCATTGCGTATTTTTATAAGCAATTCTTATAAAAGAAGTCTTACCCGGACATAATCTCCACACGTAGTCATCGGGTCTTACCCGGTCATAATCTCCACACGTAGTCGTTGGGTCTCACCCGGAACATATTCCAAGTTTCATGTACATTTAATCACATGTTACAACATTCACATTAGCCATTCGGCTTTACCACATATGCATATCACACATATATTTTACATTAGCCATTAGGCCTTATCACATATACATACACTTTCACATTCACCACATCGGTCACATATACATACACTTTCACATTCACCACATCGCCATTAGGCCTCATCACATATACATACACTTTCACATTCACCACATCGGCCATTAGGCCTCATCACATATACATACACTTTCACATTCATCACATCGGCCATTAGGCCTCATCACATATACACATTTATCACATCGGCCATTAGGCCTCATCACATATACATCCACTTTCACATTCATCACATCGGCCATTAGGCCTTATCACATATACATACACTTTCACATTCATCGCATTGGCCATTCGGCCTTATCACACATATATGTATATCATACATATTTCATATTTTTCTTGTACATCAATTTCAGCAATAGCTTATAAGCAACTCAAATAGTTTCATCAAAGTTTACAACAAAATCACATATTCACTACAAGCAGTTTTTCTGACCAACAGTCACTAAGTTGTTTATAACTGGAGCTACAAAACTCAAAATCAATTGCCGTTAATTTTCCCTGAATGTAGACTCATGTATCTTCCACCCATAAAATTTTCAGAATTTTAGGTTTGGCCAATCAATACCAGATTTTTCTTAAAGTTTCCCCTGTTTCACTGTTTGACTAATCTGACCACTCTTCACTACGAATCAAATTTTTCATTGTACAGAATTCATAATGTGTTCTATTTGACTCCATTTGAAACTAGACTCATTAAGGAGTCTAAGCATATAAATCTTATCTCATAACTATTTTTGTACGAATTATAATGATTTTCCAAAAACAGAACAGGGGATTTCGGAGTCATTCCGACACTGTCCCGCACAACATTAAATATCTCTTTATAGGAAATTTCTTTGCTTCCACGGTCTCTTTTATAAGAAACTAGACCAACTAAGCTTTGATTACATATTTTATTCAGCCTATAATTCCACACCAACAATTTATAGTGATTTTCTAAAATCACCTTACTGCTGCTGTCCAAGCAATTTATTACAATTTGCTCTTAAATTTCCAAGTCCAAACACTTATGAACTTACCATTTGGGTTTAAGACATATCATGGCCACATCATATCTTATCAAATCAACTCATTATGCCCTATTATGATTGAATTTACTCAACGATTTATCGCTTAAAACTTACCTCGAAAGTGGTCGACGACTAGATATCCACGGCTATTCGCTTACTTCCTCTTTTCCTTATCCGACTTTGATCCTCTAGGCTCTTGAGCTAAATCAAACAATTTACTTCCCAATCAAACACCACCACACGGCATCCATATACATTTTAGAACCATTCTTAACATATTTACTACTCAAGCATGTAACTTAACAACTTAACCATTAGTTGCGAACCACAAACAAAACATATTCATACGTCAATATCTCAAACCTTACCATAACAACCAATATGCAAGATATCACATATACATAACTTAGCTTATGAGAACATATGTATTACATCATAAACACATCTTTTACCAATTACCTCACTTAAGCCAAATTTTTATAATCAATCACAAAGAAAATATACCACAATCACACTTCCAAAATGAGCTACCTCCATGGCCGATTATACTTCATCATTGACATATCTCATTTTCGAATCATATAATCAACATTTGTTCAAGACATCAAACCTCTTTAATTTCGGCTATTACTAATATAAACATTCACAAATATATTCTTAGGAAGACCGATTTCTTTCCATAACACATTCATCATCAATACACCATCACATGCACCATTACAAAGCTTCACTTTTAGCATGCAAATGATATCAACACAATCTTACCTTAGCCGAATATCATCTCCCTGACATAGTAAGGATTGGAACCATGGCTAGTTAGAACTCAAGCTAACTACTAAAATATACATGAATCTCATGGCAAAACATCAAACTTACCTTAATAGTGACCTAGGATAGCCGAATGCTTCACTCCCTTCTTCCTTTTTTCCTTCAAATTTTCGCCAAAAGATGAATCAAAGGATGAACATTTTTTTTCTTCTTTGTTTTCTTTCTTCCATTCACGGCAAGGGAGGGGGAGCATGGATGAGACCATTTTTTTTCTTTCTTTGCCCATGCTCTTTAATTTATTTTTCCACCCATGATGCACCAACAAAACATGTCTATGACATGTTTTGCCCATCATCCTTTGTCATGGCCAGCCACTAGCAATTAAAAAGGGGGAATTTGACATGCAAGTCCTCCTTTTTGTTTACATGCACTATTAGATCCTTGTAGATTAGCCTATCACATTTCAAAAGTGTCACACAAGTCCTTTTGACTAAATTCACATGCAATTTACTAAATCGAAGCTTAAGATTTTCACACATTCATATTCACATATTTTAGACCATAAATATCACATCCAAATAATTTGGTGACTCGGTTTAGCGGTCCCGAAACCACTTTCCGACTAGGGTCACTTTAGGGCTGTCACACATAATTCAATTACACATGCATATGTATGTTTGTATATTCGGCAACCATCCTCACTTATTACCCATTTAGTCAATTATCTAAGCCAAGATAAGGCTTCAATACGGTTGCCTCTAACCTAAAACATGCACACCAATCTACTTCATTTGGCCGAATATGCATGTCTATGTTGAGGCCAATTTTACACTTAATACCACACACAAAAAAAAAACAGCATGCATTTACTAACTAACGCATTACATATTGTAGCTCAATGCACATCTCTCATTTACTACATAACCGAAAACATCATCACAAGCAAATATACACCTTGAAATAGTATATATGTCATACCAATTCATCATGTGCAAACACATATTCATGTGGGTGCAAGGGCCGAATCTTAAGTTGTTTATATCCAAATATAAACACATATCCAAAGCTCAAATCTTACCTACCATGCAACATGCATGAATCATACTTGTGGATATACCATGACTGAATACATCACAACACCATCATTTTGGTCATGATTAAGCAAAGAACTTAATGTCTTACTCAAAATACTAAAAAGAAAGTCCAAGAGCCATCAATCCCCCATCACATATACCATTAACAAGCTTCATATTTAACATGCAATGGCATTAACACAAAATCCACCTTGGCCAAATACCATCCCCATGATATAACAAGGGTTTGAACCATGGCTAACAAGAGCATCAAGCTATCAACTAAAAACATGCATGAATCTCATGGCACAACCTCAAACATACCTTAATCTTGATGCAAGTATAGCCAAACCTCTTCCTAATCCTCTTCCAAACCAAGCATGAAGCAAAATTTCCTCCTTCCCTCTAGTATTTTCGGTCAGAGAGAATGAAAATGGATGAACAAATTTTTTTTTCTTTTCTCTTCCTCAATACACAAGAATGGGCATGCATGAGACCATTTTTCCTTTTTCCTTTTCTTTATTACCCATGCTCATTAATTTATTTTTTCACCCATGATTCACCAACAAAACATGTCTATGACATGTTTTGCCCATATTTCTTTGTCATGGCCGGCCACTAGACTTGGATTAAGGGATATTTGACATGCAAGCCCTTCTTTGTGATTACATGCACTATTAGATCCTTATAGATTAGCCTATCACATTTCAAAAGTGTCACACAAGTCCTATTGGCTAAATTCACACAAAATTTACTAAATCGAAACTTAAAACTTTCACATATTCATAATCACATATTTTAGACAATAAATACTACATTCAAACATTTTGGTGACTCGGTTTAGCGGTCCCGAAACCACTTTCCGACTAGGGTCAATTTTGGGCTGTCACAAGACCAGCACCTGAAACATGAAATCCCTAATGACATGTCATTTGTATCCTACGAATTCCTAAGGTTTAATCGGGACTCAATATCTGTCATTGCATTGATTAAATTATACATTGATCATTTGACATTATAAATAACATAATAACATACGATTTGACATAACATTAATATGATAACCATTTATACGAACTTACCTCAACAACTAAGAACGTGAAGGCAAATCGAGCTAATCCGTAGCTTTTGCTTTTCCTCGATCTAGGTCCGTACATGGTTTATCTTGATCTAAATAGACAATTTCAATCCATTTAATAGTTATAGTATTCAATTTAGTCCATATTTCATATTTATGCAAAATTACTATTTTGCCTCTAACATTTTAACTTTTCACAATTTAGTCCTTAAGCTCATAAATTGAAATTTAAGCATTTTAATACCACTCATAGCCTAACCGAATTCTTTAGGGACTTAATCCAACCCCAAAAAATCATCATTTCATAAATTTAACATGAATTTTTACTATTTTTACAAACCAATCCCTAAATGTAAATTTCATCCAAAATCACTTTACCAAACTTGTTTATTTCTCAACAAAAGTTCATATTCTACCATTTAACATTAAGAAACATTCAAAAACATTAATGGAATAACATCAATCTTTAACAGTTTTACAAGTTAACCCCTAGGCTAGCTATGTTAAGCTAAAATTACTTCAAAAATCTAAAAAATAATTAAAAATGGGGTTGAAATCATATACCTTGCTCCAATTTAAGCCTAACCGAAGAAAGCTCTCAACAATAAAGTCTCTTTTCTCTAATATTCAATCAAACATGAAGAAAAATAAAAGATGATACCATTTCTTTTCTTTTGTTTTAACTTTAATTACCTAATTACCATTTTAAACTTTAAAAATTTTAATAAATTCATTAACACCATGTCCATAAACATCCACTATCACTTTAATTGGTCTATTTACCATTCAAATCTTTTAGATTAAAATTTCATAGCTATTTGATTTTACTTTTTATGATTTAGTCCTTTTCACTTAATTTATCATGCAAACACCAAAATTTCTTCAAGAAATTTTAATAGGAGCTTACTAATATCCCATAGACATAAAAAATAATAAAATAAAAATTTACACATCGAATTTTTGGTCTCAAAACCACTGTCCCGATTTCACTAAAAACGAATTGTTACACTTAAGATCAGGGTATTATCAGTTGAAGGTGAAAGAATCTGACATCTTGAAAATTACTCTTAGGACTCGGCATGGGCATTATGAGTTTTTGGTCGTGGCATTTGGTTTAACTAATGCCCTTGCTGCGTTCATCGATTTGATGAATTGTGTTTACTATTCGTACTTGGATCAGTTTGTGGTTGTCTTCATAGACAATATTCTTGTGTATTATCATTTTGAGGAAGATCACAATACACACTTGAGGATTGTTTTGTAGATTTTGAGGGTTAAACAGTTGTATGCAAAGTTGAGTAAGTGTGAATTTTGGCTAATAGAGGGACGTTCTTAGGACATGTTGTGTCAACAAATAGAATTCGTGTGGATCCAAGGAAAATTGAGGCAATTTTAGAGTGGAAAGCGCCAAGGAGTGTTACCGTTGAGGTTTGGAGTTTCTTGGGTTTGGGTGGCTATTATCGTAGGTTCATTGAAGGGTTTTCCCTTATTGCTGCCCTTAACGAAACTACTTCAAAAAAATGTGTTGTTTGAATGGACTGATGAATGGTAGAAAAGTTTTTAATAGCTTGAGGCAGTTTTGACTAAGGCACCTATGTTGATTCAATCAGAGCCTGGGAAAGATTTTATGCTTTACAGTGATGCTTCGATTTGGGACTCGATTATTTGTTAATGAAGAAGGCAAGGTTGTGGCTTACGCCTCGAGATAATTAAAGACACATGAGCATAATTATCCAACTCATGACTTGGAATTAGCTGTTGTGGTATTTGTACTTAAGATTTGACACCATTATTTGTACGGTGAGAGGTGTGTTATTTATACAGATCATAAGAGCTTTAAGTACCTCTTCACCCAAAAGGAGTAGAATTTAAGGCAAATGCGTTGGGTTGAACTTTTGAAAGATTATGATTGAGTGATAGAGTATCATCCTGGCAAGGCAAATGTTGTTGTTGATGCTTTGAGTAGGAAGTCAATGATGGAATTGCGAGCTATGTTTGTGCACTTGAGTATAGTCAATGATGGTGTTTTGATAGTTAAACTTCAAGTGAAGCCAACTTTGCCTCAGCAGATTAAGGAGAAATAGTTGTTAGATGGGGAATTGTTAAAGAGGATTTGACAGGTTGAACAAGGTGTAAAGGGAGATTTTGACGTTGACAAAAATGGTATATTGAGTTTTCGAGGAAGGTTGTGTGTACCGCATAATGTGGATTTGAGACATGCGATCATAGTAGCCCTTACACTATGCATCCTGACAGTGATAAAATGTATCATGATCTTCGAAAGTTATATTGGTGGCCTATTTTGAAATGTGATGTTACAGATTTTGTGAATCGATGTTTGGTTTGTTGGAAGGTGAAAGTAGAACATCAATATCTTTCAGGTTTGTTACAACTAATTGAGATTCTTAAATGGAAGTGGGAAAGGATCACTATGGACTTCTTCTCAGGTTTGCCATTGACCCCAACAAAGAAGGACTCAATATAGGTAATAGTTGATTGATTTTCAATGCGCGTTTCTTGGCAATGCGTACTAATTATTCTTTGCAGAAGTTGGTAGAGTTGTATATTACTAAAATTATATGTCTTCATGGGGTTCTAGTTTCTATTATTTCATATAGGGATCCATGTTTTACTTCTAGGTTCTGGAAGAGTTTACAAGAGGGTTTAAGGTCAAAGCTTAGTTTCAGTACAGCTTATTACCCCTAGACAGATGGTCAGTCAGAAAGGGTAATCCAAGTTTTAGAGGATATGTAGCGTAGCTGTCTGGTAGAGTTTAGTGGGAGTTAGGAGTGATATTTTCACTTAGTAGAATTTGCTTACAACAACAGTTTTCAGTCGGGAATTCGTATGGCAACATTTGAAGCATTGTATCGTATGAAGTGTAAGACTCCTTTGTGTTGGATAGAATTGGATAAAAAGCAGGTTATTGGATCAGATTTGGTTCGAAAGACTGAAGAGAAAAAGAAGTTGATTTGTGAAAGGTTGGAAGCAGCATCGATAGGCAGAAATATTATACGGATTTGAAACGTCATGATATCGAAATTCAAGTTAGCCATAAGGTGTTTTTGAAAATTTTACCTTCGAAGAAGGTTTTGGGATTTGATAGGAAGGGTAAATTGAGTCCATGATATGTTGGACCTTATGAAGTTGTTGAGAAGATTGGTTAGGTAGCTTATCGACTCAAGTTGCAACTAGAACTTGAGCGAATCCATGATGTTTTCCATGTATCTATGTTATAGAAGTATCGTTCATGTAACACCCTCACCCGTATTCAACGCTGGAATAGGGTTACAGGGCATTACTGAACTTATCACACATTTAAACATTCATTTCTCATACAATTAATCAATTCAAATACAATTCATTCACAACCAATCATATTGTCCCTAATACGAGCCTACAAGCCCAAAACATGCATTCGGGGTGGCTCAGGAGTAAATCGATAACTTTAGAAATTTTTAGGGCAATTAGAAAATTTTCTCAAAAATAGGGGACACATGCCCACACACCCGTGTTGCAAGCCATGTGGACATTCGAAATGGGAGCAAATGGCTGTGTCCTAGCCCGTGTCCGACCCCGTGTAACTCTCTGACTTGGGTGACACGGCCAACACACACACCCGTGTGGCTAGCCCGTGTGCCCTTAAAATGGCCACACACAGTCGTGTTCCAGGTCATGTACTAGGTCATACCAAACCTGTAGGGTATACTGACTTATGCCACACGGCCAAGTCACACGCCTGCGTGTGAGGCTGTAACACCCCTTACCCGTGTCCGACGCCAGAACAGGGTACCAGCCATTAACGGACTTAAACATAACCAATCATACAAAACCGAGTCATAAAGTTTCATCCAAATTAAAACTTTTCATGTTTCATCATAAAGTCCCTAATATGGGCTTACGAGGCCCAATGCATACTTTGAAAGTGGTTCGGGACTAAACCGAGAACTTTGGAAAACTTAGAAAATTTTTCATCAAAACAAGGTCACACATCCTGATCACATGGTCGTGTGGCCAGCCGTGTGGATGAAAGTTAGGCTATTTATCAAGCCTTTTTCATCCAAAACATTTACACACTTATGCCAAATTTATCAACACATAACATGACATTATCATAAACATACAACAAACATTCATATTCCTCCATTAAACATCAAAATACATACATATCATACATGGGTAAATTTTTAAACATGAACCCTACTTCAAATCAAGGGTAGAAATAGGTAAATCTTGTTACGAGGATTTCTAAAACGTGAAAATCATTTAAAACAGGGCAAGAACAGACTTACTATGGAGCTTGGAAAGCTTGAACAAAACCCTAGCGAAGGGGTTGAAGATGACCAAAATTTGGCTTTTCTTTTATTTATTTAATCATTTAATTACTAAATGACCAAAATGCCCCTAAGTTAAAAATATTCTATTTCACCTATTTCATGTCCATTTTTGTCCAAAAAATTAACCAATGGTCTAATTACCATTTAAGGACCTCCAATTTAAAATTTCATAGCAATTAGACACCTCTAGCTTTTAGAACTCAAGTTTTGCACTTTTTATGATTTAGTCCTTTTGACTAAATTGAGTGCCCGAACGTCAAAATTTTCAAACGAAATTTTCACAAAATCATTTCGTTAAATCGTAGACCATAAAAATATAATAAAAATAAATTTTCTCACGTCAGATTTGTGGTCTCAAAACCACTGTTCTAACTAGGCCCAAAATCGGGCTATTACAACTCTCCCCCTTTAGGGATTTTCGTCCCCAAAAATCTTACCAGAAGAAGTTGCTTTCAACTTTCATGAAATGTTTTCACTAAGTTCTTAGAATCACGAATTGATTTTAGCCTCGTATATCTCTCTACAATCACCTTTGAACTTTAACACATAGTGTTGGAGCATATCGTCAAAGTTTTGAATTACTCTCTCAGACTTACCACCGATTTACAGATGTATTATAGTGCCAAGATGCAACTGCGTACTCATAGTTTCCTGTAGCTTTTTTCATAATTGGGATATAGCCCTCGGATCTCAATCCAAAATAATGGAGACTGATACTTCGCATAATCGAATAATCTTAGAAACATCTTACTCGGCTGTTTGTTAAATAAGAAATTTGTACACGAACGATCAATCACAATCCGATAACATCTTCCTTTTTAGAGATAAAGATAATTCAATTATGAAATCTATAGTGTTTCCATCTCATTTTCATTCTAGAATCATCACTAACTGTAATAGTCCTTAATACTCTTGAAATTTGGCTTTTACGTATTGACAAATTGACATTTGAACTCAAGCTCAAAAATAGCATGTAACATATGCAATTACCAGAACATCAACTTCATATGACTGCACATTTTATTACTCTCTGGATGAACAGACAAGCCACTACTGTGAACTTTGTATAAAAATTTCTGCATAAGCCCCGGATTCTTCGGTACACAAATTCCATCTCAGAATAATAATAACATGAATCAGGTCTAACTTGAAGTTTAGAATCAAAAGTCGATCCTCACTGTACTCATTTAGCTTATCGCTCACTAACGCATTTCTAAGTTTCTCAAACTTGCAAAGAAAACATCACTTTAGCTTTTTATTTAGCTAAAATTAGACCATCATCAAATAAGATCAATCAAGTAACCAACTTGCACAAAATAAACGAGGATTTTCCATACGAGCATCTGTAACTACACTTGCCTCCCCATAGGTCAATCGATAATTACTCACAATCTTTCAATAGCTCAAGTCATCAACACTGTCTTAAACTCAGATCTTTTTGTGTCATTAGATACATTAAACTCTTGAGATCAGGAAACATATGTGACAATCTTCATTGAACAAACAATGTCATCAAATTCTCAATACAGACATTATTGCGACTGTCTCTAAATCACTAGTCGAACAGTTCTTTTTAATGTGATATTAACCGTCTGAAAACATGAACCATCACTATATATTCTAGCAATAAAACACATTCTAATCCATTCACTAGTGCATCATTGAAAAATCATAAATTCATTACTCAATTTAAACTAAACTCAGAACTAGAGTTTCAGTTAATAATACCTTCAACTACTTCAACTTTGCTAGCATGCCCAGACCATTCAAACTTTCACAATTGAGATAACTTTATTAACAGAACAACTTTAATTCAGAATAACATCACCCATTTAAAACATATCTAATAGGTATTTTTCTATATCATGCTTTCAAGAATATCAATTCTTCATTCAGACTGCCCGACACTCGTGAACGCACAAAATTCACTTTCGTAGCTGAGGACATACTTAAATACATATAACTCAAATCACATCCCAACAAGTCAGCTCATTCTGATAAAAATGGCTGATTCGATCTCAACTATCGAATAACACATCTCGAAATGCTTCTTTCTTCGTGCTATTAAAACATCTCAAGCACACAATCTTTCAAAATTCTCTTATCATGCTAATCAAAGGCCTTTACAATCACATTAGCTCAAAGAAACAAAGACATCTCGATTGAATGCATTGACTTTAATCAACTTACCTGAGAGAAAAAAAATCAATCATACAATTTGAGTTTGTGCTTCCATCATTTATACCATTACCAAAGTCAATTCCTTACACGAAAATTAGAGAAATCCAGATACCAGAGTCACCACAATCCTATGATCAAACCAGAAATACAACCATAATAGACATAGTTATCATAAGTCAAAGGACACTAATTTAAGATAATTCATGGTTGATAATTCATGAAATAAGAACGATAGGAAAACCGAGATAAAGAAATCCAAGATAAGAAACCATACTGAAAGTCCGAGAACATAACTCATAAGAAAATAACAAAGATCTTGATGATTCCTCAGAAAAAACCAACAGAAAAACAATGCTTACTGGCTCTGGACTTCCATCCTAACAGCTAATATATTTTCCATATATATAAAACAAAACTATAATCAGTAGAAACATAAGAATAGTCTCACATAAATTTTTACCATCGACTTCATTCCAACATATTAGAATAGAATTCTTAAGAGATAAAGAAATATCGATCATAAACCGACCAGACCAACAAGGCTTTTGTCTAACATCATAGTTAGCTAGCATTCTCACAATATAAAAACTCCATCAGAAACTAAATAATCACACACATATCTCTGAGGATAAAAGAATATATAGAATACCCAGAAAAGACCATCATATTCATTTCAATTGTAACTGTCACATACACAGACATCTTTACTACTCAAATATCATTTCTTTGACTAATTCTATCATCATGAACATTGTATTATTCCACTCACTAATGAAAATCAATTCGAAAAAAAATTTCAGCAAACACATACTTTAGACATCATATCTGAATAAGTCGATTAGCAAAGACTAACTTCTTCTTTGTCTGTGACATTGCATAATCTGTATAATCTTTAAAACATCCTAATATCCTTCCAAAATTGTTTCCACTTTCCAACCTATTATTATCTCTGTATGCATTACTAATTATTTCGCCACTAAACTCTTTAGTTTTTCATTTATGGATTTATTCCACATGGTTCCTGTGAATTTTCGTTATAAAGCAACACCGGTAAGGGGGTGAGGTCGTAAAGCCTCTAATTTGACTCTCATAAGTACACACATATGACTTAGCATTCATCACTGACATCATATCATCACAATTACATAATTCACATCAAGCTAATTAACATACATAGTCATGTTACACGAACTTTTTCGATTATCTTATTCAAACAAGTGTACATAAACACATATTCCATCAATTTGAGTAAATTTACTTATCGTATTCACTTAATCAAATATGTTGGGCACATAACATCATATGCATGCCAAACAAACATGGATGGGCTTATCACCATATAAACTTTCATTGCATTCCATTTTTCACATTTCTCAACTTGTGGTTATCTCATTTCGTACATTAACACATACATATCATGAAATTCTATTCATACCTTTCCAAATTTTGACACATCATAAGCACATTTCAATCATTTCAATATCATTATCAGCATTATCGAAAAATAGCTCGGTTGGAAGTCATCTCTGTCTTAACAAAACAATTTCGTCAGAGTCAGGAGATATCACACTATCATGAGTAGTAATATGGCATGTATAGTTAGACTCACATACGCTATGTTAGTCTGAGAATCGACTAAACCATAGCTCTGATATCACTAAATGTAACACCCTTTACCCGTGTCAGACTCCAGGATAGGGTACGAGGCATTAACGGACTTAAACATAACCAATCATACAAAACCAAGTCATAAAATGTCATCCAAATTAAAACTTTTCATGTGTCATCATAAAGTCCCTAATATGGGCTTATGAGGCCCAATACATACTTTGAAAATGGTTCAGGAATAAATCGAGAACTTTGAAAAACTCAAAAAAAATTCATCAAAACAGGGGTCACACGTCCTAAGCACATGGTCGTTTGGCATTGTCATAAACATATAACAAACATTCATATTCCTCCATTAAACATCAAAATACTCACACATGGGTAATTTTTTAAACGTGAACCCTACTTTAAATCAAGGGTAGAAATATGTAAATCTTGTTACTAGGATTTCTAAAACGTGAAAATCATTAAAAACGGGGCAAGAACGGACTTACTATGGAGCTTAGAAAGCTTGAACAAAACCCTAGCCATAGTGGTCTTCAAAATTTTCGCCAAGGGGTTGAAGATAACCAAAATTTGGCTTTCATTTTGTTTATTTAATCATTTAATTACTAAATGACCAAAATACCCCTAGCTTAAAAATATTCTATTTCACCTATTTCATGTCCATTTTTGTCCAACAAATTAACCAATGGTCTAATTACCATTTAAGAACCTCCAATTGAAAATTTCATAGCAATTAGACACCTCTAGCTTCTAGAACTCAAGTTTTCAACTTTTTATGATTTAGTCCTTTTGACTAAATTGAGTGCCCGAACGTCAAAACTTTCAAACAAAATTTTCACAAAATAATTTGGTGAAATTGTAGACCATAAAAATATAATAAAAATAAATTTTCTTATGTCGAATTTGTGGTCTCGAAACCACTATTCTGACTAAGCCCAAAATCAGGCTATTATAGAGGCCGTGTGGAGCATACTGACTTAATTTTAATCTCAACACTAGGGGACACACAATCGTGTACATGACCGTGTATCACACACGGCTGAGACACACGCCCGTGTCTCTGCCTGTGTGGAAAAAATAGGTTATTTACCAAGCCAATTTGCCACCCAAACTTATGCACACCTACACCAAACTCAATGGCACCAAAACATAGCATAAATGGGCATTTAAATCAACTCTAATCAAGCATAAACCATACAATTTCAGTTCCAACCAATACAAAACATAAATACTACAATATGCCATCCAAATTCATACCAAACTTTACTCTCTCAAATCATCAATATGACCATTATCAACTATGCATTATTTGGTCTATAACCTCTAACATATCAATCATTCAAAACTTAACTTTTAGATTTCTATAACACTAATTATTCATAAGCATCACATATCCAACATTCAAAACATTACACAAGCCATATACACATATATATATACATGATTCAAACATACCAAAATAAGTCAACTACTATGGCAATATACAAAATAAAACTTAGAACATTTACAAGCCAATTCAAATAGCTACATTCATCAACCACTTATATACCAAAATGACCAAAGTCCCCATACATGCCATATACTCAAAATACATAAATTCAAAAGTACCAAAGTGATAGTAGGATAGTGTGACAAAGCCTCCGATGATCCTCGAATCTGAGCTAGCTTTGAAATCACTATAAAACACGAAAAAATAAGCAAAGTAAGCTTATAACTTAGTAAGCTTGTATGAAATAACTCGATTTTAATCAAAAGTACATAATTCAACAATTTGAGTATATCAACATGTAATTCATAATAACTAACCAACCTTTCACATCTTTAATCATAAGATTATATGCAAACTTCACAATTTCTTCAATTTAAAGCTTATACGATTCATGTACATACCTGTACCATCACATATCAATCTCATATTCAACCATGTCTTTCATTTACCCGTTGAGCCATTCGGAATACCATCAGATACATGGGAAACTCGTACCAAAGTGCCACATGCATGGCCAATGCTATCTCAATCTCATATCACATACATGCTCACTCTCGAGCTATCAACGGGCCTGCTCAAACAAGCTGTGGGTCAAGACATAACTACAAGGTGCTACTCACACAAGCTGTCAAGTAACCGTAACACATCCAGTATATTCAGTCACCGGTAGGACTTACAGGACTAGCACCCGGATCACAATATCACAGTAACCTCTAATGACATGTCATTCATATCCTAATCTATTCCTAAGGTTCAACCGGGATTTCAAATACTGAAGTGTATTCAAATCATTGTCGAATATGTCCGTAGTCTCATGTTCGTAGTTTATGCAATATCAAAGCATTTAAAATATATTCACAATGAAACTTAATACATACGAACTTACCTCGGATGCTAAAATGACGAAACGAGTTAACTATTCTAAAACCTTGTTCTTTCCCCAATATAAGTCCGTATTTCGCTTTTCTTGATCTATATGTAATCAAATCTAGCTTTTTCAATTATCACTCTATTCAATTTAATCCAAAAACACTTATTAAAGCACATCTACACTTTTGCCCCAAGTATTTCACAACTTTTACAATTTAGTCTTTATTTCATAAAAACACAAATTCATGCAATTTCACCCAAAACCATGCTAGCCAAATTTCAATTGGGTCCCTAGAAGCCCATATTTTTATTTCACATTTTAACCATAAAGTTTTCACATTTCATAATTTAATCCCTAATTTGCATTTTCACCAAAAATCACTTTACAAAACTTATATAACTAACATCAAACATTCATGATCTACCATTAAAAATCAAAATACATGCTTATTCATCAATGGAAACATCCTCAATCTTTAACAGTTTTGCAAAATAGTCCCTGAGCTAGCTAGACCTAGTTGCAACGATTTCAAAAACATAGAAATCATTAAAACGGAGTCAAAATACATACCAATGCAAGGAAATAACTTAGACGAACCCTAGCTATGGCTTCCTTGATAAATTTAGCTATGGATTATGCAAATGAAGAAGATGGACATATTTTACTTAAGTTATTTTAACATTATTTACTAAATTACAAAGTTAACCTTAAAAATATTCAATAATTACACCAAATGCCATTCCACTATCATCCACTATGTTATAAATGGGCTAATATCCACATAAGGACTTTTATTTTAAAGTTCTATAGCTATTAGACACCTTTAGCTTATAGAACACAACTTTTACACTTTACGCGATTTAGTCATTTTTACCGAATTGAACATTCAAACAATAAAATTTCTTAACAAAATTTTTACACAAACACACTATCATGCTATAAACATTAAAATAATAATAACTTAATAATTTTGACTTCAGATTTGTAGTCCCAAAATCACTATTCTGATTTAACTAAAAACGGGCTGTTACAGTTCAGATCCGTCGTACATAATGCTAATGGAGGAGATTGAATTTCGAACTAATCACACTTATAAGGAAAAACCGATTGAGATTTTGGCTCACGAAGAGAAGGTTTTGCGAAATAAAAGAGTTTCGTTGGTTAAAGTCTTATGGTGTAACCACAAGATAGAAGAAGCTACTTGGGAAGCTAAAGATGTGATGAAACAACAATATCCTTATTTGTCTAGCTCAAACAAATTTTGAGGATGAATTCTTTTTAGAGGGGGAAAGTTGTCACACCCTAAAATTAGGCCTATTAGTTTTAAGGGTAATTTAGGGATTTTAGCTCAAAATGTGTTCGAAAATTCGAACTTGGTTCCAAAACTTTGACATACAATGACCATTTTCACAAAAACTCAATAAGCCTTAGAATTCTTTAATGAAACTTTAAGGAAAGTTTAAAAACCTTCTCATCACATCAAAACAAGTTGAAAAACACTTTGAAACATTGCTTTCATTTGAAATCCAAAATTTCACCATTAACGACCCAAATTTCAGCATTTATTCAAAACTTTTGATTCAATAGGTAAAAAACCAATCTAAAAGGCTTAATATCATCAAAGACTAATAGGAAAATGAAACATTACCTTCATTGAGAGAAAAAAAGAACAATTGATTGAAAATTCAGAAAACCTACAAGTTTGAATGATAGTAAAATTAATGGTGTTTTTATGTTTTTCTTGAAATTCTAGGTAGGTTTAATGTTTGAAAGATGATAGAAATTAAAACAATTGATGTTTGGAAGATTAAATTTAGTGACTGGTGTTTGGGAAATCAAGGAACGGTAATAAGGGGTAAGGGAAATAAATTTTTGTGAGTTTTGTTGTAGGAGGGAGAAGAAAGAGGTCAATTTTAAACTTTTTTATGTTTACCCTTGTGGTACTTCTAATTTTAACCCCTTTTACAAACTAATCCACATTTTAAAATTGAAAGTCTTTTCTACTTCATTTTCAAAAAATTATTTAACTTTTAAAAAGCCATAGATGAAGACATTTCCGATTTTAGACTACGGTTGAGAAGGACAGTATTATAAGGAAGTAAGTGATTGGAACACGAGAGAAAGGAAAAGAACAAAGTACGAAATAAGATAAAGTCTAGTCGTACTTGCTCAAATTTAAGACCTTTGAAGCGGGCTAGAGAAGATAGACCACAACAAAGTGTTCTAAAAGTTTATACAAGAAGTTTTATTGGATCAACGAGAAAATTAATTTGTAAGTATTGTAATAAGCGCTATTCGAGCAAGTGTTGGAAAAAGTCAAGAACATGCCTGAGAAGTGGGTCCGTGGAGCATTGTGTTATGGGTAGGCATCAAGAGGATCAAGACGCATTTGGTGTCAATGAAGGTATTTTTTATGATCCATTCTCATCATACCTAGCATCAACTCCTACTCATTTCCATTGCATAAAATTGATTCTAAAACTCTCAACATTTCTTGGGATATTACATCATCCTTAATCTATTATATTTCTACCTTTAGTAATAGACGTATTAATGATGCCATTTATCTCAAGGTTAGACACAAGTCCTTGAAAAGCTAACGATTAATCTTGAGCACGAGTTCGCATACCTCAGGTTTTTATATTCCTCGAGTTCTAACTCCGCGAGTACTCATTTTAAGTTTTTATGAATTTTCTATCAATAGAGGTAAGTTTTTATGTTATCACTTGAATATTTTTAATCGAAGTTTCATTTCAATTTACACTTATCTCACTATCTATCGTTTTCACTATCTAGAGTTTTCATAGCCTACAGTTGTCTTAGTCTATAGTTTTTCACAGTCTATAGTTTCAAATCTAAAGAATACTTACATCAGATTGGCTTCAGGAGTCTTGGATTTTTTTTACAACAATTTTAACATGTGGCATGTTCTTCCCAAAATACCCCCTTATAATGCATGTAGTTTTTCAAAAATAATTTACCCATAGTCTGAATTTTGAACTGAGCACTAATACCAATAAATGTAACACCTGAAACCCGACCCAATCGTTATGGCTGAATTTGGAAAGCTACATTGGCCACCAGAATGGCCTAGAAAAACACTTCCATATTTTCAAACATATTTTTTAAACCATTTGCGCAATTCATTCAAAACTAGTAAAATTGAATGTTAAACTTTATTTTCAATGACATTTCAAATCCATTTGTCCATGAAACTGGCCAAAATAATCTTTCGGAATTTTGAAAATAATGTTTCAAATCTATTGGCTTAATTCAAAACAAATGAAGTAAAGTGTTTATTTTAATTTTGTAAAAACCGTGCAAATTTTAGGAATCAAAATAATTAATATTTCAATCATAGACACTCAATCTCTTATTCAAAAATACTTAGGATTTCCAATCATACTTCTAAATCATTTGTATAATAACTTCAAAAATCAAATGTCTTTAGATTTCTCATTTGTAAACATTTATGATTTTGAAAACTAAGTCTAATATTGTTAAAAACTCATTTTTCATAAATGCGGCAAAAAAATATATCATGACAAATCCAGTTTCATATGAAATCTTATCAAATACTAACTTAAGCAAGTTTTAATACTTAATGTCATAAAATCAAGTCATGCAAATCAGAATAAAATCCCCAAAGTAAAGTCTCATGCCACAGTATCATAGTTTAACATAAAAGTTCCCAAATAGCAATAAAATCCATAAAAATCCAAATCTTAAATAAAAGTCAGTATTTATTTAAAAACTATTTTTCGAGAGCATCTCCGTTGATCGAATCCGAGTCTTAACCATGCGGATTATCTGAAACATATAAGTAAAGTGGGTGAGCTTTAAAGAGCCCAGTGTGAGATCAATACAAACATAATCACATACATAACAAAATATCAATCTCAACATATTAATCATCATAATATTCATAAATTATAACATTGATACTTATGCATGAACATGTCGATGCATCTTTTAAAATGATGCACATTTTATAAAATTTTCTACCTATCTCCACTACACACCAATATCAAGTTCCCCATAAATCATTTATTCGAAACACCAGTTGTGGACAAACCACTACTGATTTGCAAATAAACTGCCACTTATAATACTTTTGTGGATAAGCCACCACTGATATGCAGATATACTGCCACTGATAAGTTTTGTAGACAAGCCACCACTGATTTACAGATATATTGCCACTGCTTCCACCTTTCACAAAATCCCACCCCATGCATGTGATATGGCAAATTCACTTTTTAACACATATAGATCACTTTTTCACTTGTGCATGTAAATATGCTCTCATTATCATATGTCACTTAGGGACAGTTCTTCATTGCTTTTGAAAAGTGCTGTGGAGAAGTGCTTTTGAGAAGTACTTTTGAGAAGTGCTTTTGAGAAGTGCTTTGAAAAAATTTAAGTGTTTGATATTGCTGTCAAAAAGTGCTTTTGAAAAGTAAAATGTCCATTTTAGACATGATATTATAAAGTAACAAATATGTATTTAAATAATGTTCAAATTAGTTAATATTACGATATTTTAGTAAAAATATAAAAAATAATTTATTATAACTTATTGTTAATATTTTAATATATAATATTAATTTCAAATATTTCTAAGTAATTAATATTAATTATTTATTAAATTTAATTAGAATATATAAACTATATTTAAATATTTAAATATAATAATTAAATATTTGTAATTAGATATTGACACAATTGTATTATTTTAAAAATATTTTTATTTTTAATTAATGCTTTTAACACATTTGTAAAACTCATATTAAATAACCAAGGAAGAGAACACAAAATAATAGCATCAAACACATTTTAAGTCAAAAGTAAGGTTAAAAGGTAAAATAAATGACCAAAAGTGCTTTTTGGTGAAAAAGCTAAAATTCTTGCTTTTCATCTCTAAAAAAGCTCATCCCAAAAATTAAAAAAGTTACCTCAACGATATGTGTTCTTCATTGCTTTTAAGAGAAAATCACTTTTTTTTAAAAAAGTCTATCCCAAAAGCAATGGAGAACACACCCTTAATAATCACTTTTAACATGTTAAACATGCTTTTCACATTAGACCATGGATCACAATTTTTATTGTACACATATATAAGTCTCACATGTTTAAATCATCACATATATCACATAAGCCATATATCACATATCATGAGAATGAGATCTACACATACGTCATAATCACAATAATAATCACATCAATTATCATGCGTTTTATAGAACCACTCTGTTAGAATCACTTACTTTATATTCATCTTGATATGGTTTTCAACTCTCTTCATGAATATTTAGTGTACTCATGATTTGTTATAATTAATTTATTAATGTAGTAAAATAACTATATCCCACAAAACAAATAGTAATGACCCCACACCTTGTATGTAGATCTAATTTGCCTTAATCCTTCTTAACAGTTTCACTTGATCTTTCTCGCAAGACAATCTAAAGCATAAGTAACGTTTATTAATTAGGATCCTTTGAAAATAGTTTATCACTTTAAAATCAATTACTAATAGGCTCAATAACACTTATACCATGATCCAAGACTCTCGAAATGAGGGTTTCCAATACAAAGCTAGGGGTCTCCCCTATGAATATTGTCCAACCCTTCAAAGTCGATATGAAATCGTATTAGTAAGATAATAAATAAATAATGATAAAATATTACATTATTCCTATGGCACTATACCATTTGACCATGATAATAAATTACTAAAAGAAGGATTTTACTATTAAAATTACCCACACTTACACTTGATTAAATCGGATTGGACGATGAGTCGAAAAGGGAATGAAGTTGATAAATTGAGTGAACTAAGAAGATTGATAGGGTAAAGAGAAGATGAGAGTTTAATCAATTATAAGAAACCAAGAGTGAAAGAGGGAGAGAAAAGAAGAATTTCAGTACTGATGGCAGCGGCTCAATAACAGTCCAACGATGATGGGGTGACGGTCTGACTGTGAAAGGCTATGGGGGTTTCAACACAAAAAGAGGATGAATAAGAAAAATAAATAAGAATAAAAGAGAAGAAATAGAGGAGGAGAGGAATCCGTGGTGGCTCACAGCAGTGGAAATAGAAGATGAGGGAAAGGGCAGTGTTATGGTGGTTAAAATGTGTGGCGATGGTGGTGCTATGGTCGATTGTGGTCGAGGAAAAACAAAGACTAAAAGAAAAGAGTGGTGGTTATTTTGCAAAAAGAGAGAAAATGGATGAGAAAATAAATGAAAAAGTGAAAGAATGGAAGCAATAGGGAGGTAGGGACGGCAAAGGGTGGTGAAAGCTTGGTCAATTGTGACTAGGTTCAATGAACCACAACAAAAGGCAAGATATGAAGTTTTGGCAAGGGAAGGGGATATGGAGTGAAAAGAGGATCGTGTTACCTCAACATATGATAAGTTTGACTCATAAAGAGGGAAAGGAATCCTCCTAAACATGGTAACAATGGGGTGGATAGCAAGCACATTATGCACATAGAAATTGTGTTTAAAAAATAAAATAAAAAGATGAAAACAAGGGGACTTGAACTTAGGACCTCTAAGATAGCTTAAGAGCACTTAACCATTTAACCACTTCACTTCCTTGTTCTAATTCCTACCACATTTATTTTAAAAACATGGTATGACATTTGCTAAGGTTTTAGGTAAAATTGTACCATATAGAAAATAATGTGAATGAAGGGATTCGAACACAAGTCATCATAGACATCACTACCACTACTCAGCTATTATACTTGATATTTATTAATATCAAGAGATCATCTAAAATAAATAAACAATAAATAAATAAAATTCAGGCGACCACTCTCTCTGTTCATTAACCCAATTTCTACAAACTTGCTTTTTGGGATGTGACATATATATTACACTGTAAATAGGCATTCAACAATTAAAGGTACCGAATGATATAGAGAATACAAGGAAATGAACATGCTAGTATGAATGATAGATTGTTGAAATTGTGATTGTTTGGTTGACTAAATTTGTGAATATTGAGATACCTAGGGATGACCTAAGGCATTGTTTGGTATACACTTAGAGCCAAAAAGCTAACCTTTTTTCGTTCATCCTTAATACCTATATTGAGCAAAAAAAAACACTTCTTGATGAACCTCTATACAAAATCGAGCTAAAAACAATAATTTGTGCTTATCCTTTTATTTGGTCCTCAATTGCACTATTACAGATGTCTGGCCATACATATTGAGGGTTAAGTAGATACATTACTGTGGTTTTGTAAAAATAGAGTGATAGGATAGATCAGTTTTGTATGGTGATTATAGGTTAGGTTAAAAGTGCAAAACGAAAAAAAATGAAAAAAAAATTAAACGAGTAGAAAAAGGATGTGAAAAGAATAAAAGCATTTGTGAGTGATGTATCATGAAAAAGAAGGAAAGGTGACAAAGTCACAAAAATAAGAAAAAAAACTTTTTCATTAAGTGCACAAAAAAAACTTGTAAAGTAGCCGTAGTCACTATATGATACTGAGATTTCCTATAAGGAGGAAGAAGGAATGTGAGAGAAGGAGAAATAATGTGGTGAGTGGGAATGGGTCATTAAGGGGGAGAATAGGGGACAATATGATGTGTCAAACTATTTTCATGCTTGAAACTATTTGATGCTTACTATTCTTGAACTCCATACCTATGCCAAGCCTCAAAACATTTCAAGCCGAAAAACCCTATGTGATATAGATAGACTTATTTACAATTTGACATCATACTGAATAATTGCATTTACAACTATTTGTTTTCTACTAGGATAATCAAATTACTTGTATAATTTATTGATGGATCCTTACATTGGAGACCCTTAATTTTTGTATGCTTTGTAATGTACTAAACTTAGGTGTTTGTTATTAGAAGTGGTAAGTCAGCTATATATTATACCGAGATTATGTGTAAATATACAATGCTTATTCATGTGCTCCAAAACCAACATTTGTGCCATACTGGTTCAAGGGTCATCTTTTCATTTACTTTTTTTTTTTTTTTGCTTTGCTTGAGGACAAGCAATGACTTAAGTGTGGGGGAGTTTGATCTATTGTAATCCGGTGTAGCAGATTAAACTAGTTTTCACACTTTAGGAGCTTAAATACAAGCACTTTGGTTAAGTTTTAGTTAAGCTTTTGTAATTCTATTTGCATTAAATAAAATGTGTAAATTGAGTCTTTTATTGACCTTAGGGGCCGAATGAGGCCTAAAGATGAGCTAATATGCTTTGTGAACGTGCAGGAGACCATTAAAAGGTGTACTAACTCGATACTGGTCGTTGTGTTGTAACACATAGAGTTGAATGTCACAACATAAGGAGCAGAATAGAATAATTCAAGACTGCATTTGGTGTTGCGACACAGTATAAGGACGTCGTGACACACCCCTGAAGATATCTTGAAGATGAAGCATATTACCTTCGATGTCACGACACAGGATCTAGTGTGAGATATCACTCTATACAGGAAATAATTATGAGCCAAGGATGTTTTGGTCCACACAATCAAACATTAAGCACAAGCACAATAGCTAACCTAGGGTTAAGGACGACGACCACTCTAAATCTATCAATAGGCTCATTCAACACATGTTATGGACAACTTTTCATATTGTATAATTTTATTCCTAGTTTTAGTCTTTAGTTTTTTCTTTTTTTCTTAGGCTTTAGGTTTATTTTTAGTTTTGTTCTTTTGCTTTTGTGGAAGAGATCAAATTTTCAAACTTGATCAAACTCTGTGAGGATTCGACATTCCTTTCAATAAAATTCAGGCTTCTACTAACTTTATATTCTTGAATTGTTATTCATGTTTTTTCTATATATCAAGTCTATATTTTTTTATGAGATCCATGGGGAACTAATCCTCTTATGGGGGATTAGAAAGTGGAGGTCTGATTAATTAATTGTTTTGTAGGGTTCTCTTAGCAAATAAACTATTCAGGAAAGAAAGAAATTTAAACCCTAGGCTTGATGACCCTAAAAAGTCATTAAGGTAGGAATTAACCCAAAATTTGTAAGACCTATCCGTGGACACCTTAACCCCGAGCCAATGTGGATTGTGAGGTCAAGGGATAAGTAGTTATTCCCGACTCGTTATTCTAGATTAGAAGATCCTACATGGATATTGACTAGTTGATTAAACAAGAAAACCCGAAGCGACAGTTGATTATGATTACCGAAGCGAGCTAATCACCCTTGCTAAGATTTAACAGGTTCTACTATTTGGTTTCTCGTTATTTATTTATTTATTTCTTGTATTATTATTATTATTAAAAATCTCAAAAACCTTTCTTTATATTTCATCGTAATATAATCAACCTAAAGTACTAATTAGACCTATTTGTGCTTAGGTTAGAATTAATTTAGTGTTCACCTCCCTTGGGTACAATCCTCAAAATACTCATCTACTCCATTGTAACTATATTACAACCTGAATTGTATACTTGTGGATACCACTGTTTCTAATATATTTTGTGCAAGATTTCTACTCTAGACATTTGTACATCCTAAGGTAGTCATTTGTCCCATTGCAATGAGATTAGGTTGTCATGCCACTGTGTGACATTGAATATTGGACATTTCGACAAGGTCTACTCAATATGTTACATAGCGACAAAGAACCCCCTGACGTTGTAACGTCAACCTAATGATTTGAACTTTTCACAATTGGTCCTAATTTGACTTCAAATTAGTTTTATAACTTTCGTAAACTCGTATAAGATTCGAAAACCTGTTGTATTTTATATTATATGCATGTGGGTTGATGTAACACCTCTTACCAGTATCCGACGTCGTGACAGGGTTCAAGGCGTTACCAAACATAAACATAAACAAACATACAAAACCGAGCCCTAAAATTTTGTTCAAATTAAATTCATTCATACATATGCAAATTGTCCCTTATATGGGTCTACGAGGCCCAAAACATACACTGAGAGTGATTCGGGACTAAACCGAGAACTTTAGAAAAACTTTTAAAAAAACTTAGAAAATTTTCCTACTTTGAAGAGTCATACGCCCGTGTGGGTAGGCCATGTGGCCACACATGCCCGTATGGCATGGGACACACCCGTGTGGCATGGGACACACTCGTGTCCTCAGCCCATGTAACTCTCTAACTATGACATCATCACCTAAATAAGATCACACGGCTAAGTCACACACCCGTGTGCTTAGGCTGTGTGGCTAATTAAATTCCAAAATAAAGTGTAGACTTCACACGGCCTAGGCACACGCCCATGTCCTGAGGCCTTGTCTACCACATAGCTGAGACACATGGCTGTGCCTCTGCCGTGTGTTTACTACTGGGCATTCTATTTCACCTAATTAGGGTGCAGGGGACACACAGTCGAATCACACGCCCATGGGGTAGACCGTGTGTCACACAAGGCCTAGACACATGCCCATGTGTCTACCCGTGCGGACAACTTTGAGGCTATTTTCCAAGCCATTTGTCACCCTTAAACGCTCACTCACTCATACATTTTTTATGGCAAGCAACATAGTATATTTAGTCACTCAAATACTGTAACACTCCTAACCCGTATCTGTTGCCGGAATAAGGTTATGAGGTATTACTTGACTGAACAAAACTTTTATAAGGTCAAAGATATTTACCAGACATAAATTATCAACAATGCAACCTGTCTCATTGATTTTTCATAAGAGCTCTTATAAATTTCCAAAATGACTAACTATCAAAACATAACCGAATATCTAATAACAAATTAACTACTATCAAGTTATAACTAAAACATTTCAACACATTAGTTCAATTATAAGGATTCTCTAAACAAAATAAGCGAGCCATCTTCGCATGGCTATAATGTATACAAAGACAAAATATCATTCTACCTATAGTCTATCCTATACTTGCCTTAAATCATGATGATATACCATCTTCTCAACTCACATAATGACTCGATAGTGTGATGATATCCCCGGCTCTTCCAACTCGAACTAAAGGATAAACCTATAAGGAATGGAAAAAAAAACATGGAGTAAGCTTCAATGCTTAGTAAGTTTTAAGCAATGCAAACAATTAATTTACTTATAGCTCGATTATTTCAAATTTTCAAGAAATCATTCCTAGGTAATTGCCATTTCGGCCAAGTATCCATGAACATAATGCATATTTAGCAAATTCACCTCACTTGAATCTGAACTCAATTAAAACCAAATATTGAAATCACAAATAAGATCATAAGAACTCGAAAAGTATCTCATTAACTAGTTTTAACCATGTTTGCAACAAAATCACAAATTCACTACAAGCTGTTTTCTTGAGCAACAGTCACTAAATTATTTATAACTGGAGATAAGAAACTCCAAATAAAGTGTCGTTAATTTTTCCTGAAAATAGACTTATATATCTTCCATCCATAAAATTTTCAGAATTTTTGGTTTGACAAATCAATACCAGATTTTTATTGAAGTTTCCCCTATTTCACTGTTTGACTATTCTGACCACTCTTCACTACAAATCAATTTTCTCATTATACAGAATTCGAATATGTTATCGTTTACTTCATTTGAAACTAGACTCATTAAGGAGTCTAAGAATATAAATTTTATCTTATAATCATCATTGTACAATTTACAATGATTTTCTAAAGACAGAACAGGGGATTTCAAAGTCATTTTGACTCTGTCTCACTCCACTTCAAATATCTCATTATCTAAAGTTCTTTTGCTTACATGGTTTCTTTTATAAGAAACTAGACTCATTAAGCTTTAATTTCATAATTTATTCAGCTTCTAATTCAATTTCCACAATTTATGGTGATTTTCCAAAATCACGCTACGATTCTTGTCCCAAGCAGATTTATTACAAATTTGCTCTTTCACACATTCCTTGCATTCAAATTATCTAAACATGTATATCATGTCATTCAAGATCGAACTCATATAACATAGTCATTAAAATGCTTCACTATCAGCTTTAGTTCAATTGAAACGAATGAAATACAATATCATATTCACATTTAATTTTCCAAGATCGTAATCACCTAAAAATAAAATCATATACTTCCACAAACCTTTCCACAATGACCAAGTGTTTATATTTGAATATAAACATAGAATCACTTCACATAACTTCACATATTTACCGAATATATCACAATCACATTTATAGTCATAACACTTATTCACAGATGCATCACTTTATATATTTATAATTTAATTCAAATCAAAATCGCATACAGTACATGATACATACCGCCAACTTAATATGTAATGCACTTTCAATTTGTCAACTTAGTGTAGGATCTTGTAATTGTATACTTTTATCAAATTCATCGGCACTTGGCCCACTAGGTATAAAACCCAAATTATATTATCAGCACAAAGCTGCGGGACTTTAACCGAATACATTTCAAAGACGAAGCTGCGGGACTTTGGCGGATACATTTCAAAGACGGTTCTGCGGGACTTTGGCCCGATACATTTCAAAGACGAAGCTCGGGACTTTAGTCCGGATACATTTCAAGATGAAGCTGCAGGACTTTGGCGGATATATTTCAAAGACGAAGCCTGCGGGACTTTAGCCCGGATATATTTCCAACACGAAGCCTGCGGGACTTTAGCTCGGATACATTTCCAGCACGAAGCCTGCGGGACTTTGGCCCAGATACATTTTCAGTGTCTTGCATATTTATTCACATGTTAACACATTTCACATAACATTTCACATTAGCAATTTAATTGCTTCATTCGAATATAAGCACAAAATGTACACCTATGTGACAACTCTAATTTGACCCTAGTCGGGATGTGGTTTCGGGACCACAAAACCGAGACACAAGAATAATTAATTATTATTTTCTATGTTTATTGTGCATGAACGTACATATGTGAAAATTTCGTGCCTTAATTTCGTCATTTGTAGGTGAAATTTATTAGAAAGGACTTATGTGAGGAAATTTAGAAATGTGCTAGGCTAATGTTAAAGTGGCCTATTGATACATATTAGAAAATGCTTGGACTTGCATGTCAAATTGCCAAATTTTCCTTATGGTGGCCGGCCAAGTTAGATTGATGATGGGCAATATATTTGTTTGCCTTAGATATTATAATAAGAAATTGGATTATGGGAGACAAACTAAAATAAAGAAAGGAATTAAAAAGAAAGGGGAATAAAGTAAGAAAAAAAAAAGAAGGAGTGTTCATCCTTTACCTTGCCATTGCCGTGAGTGAGGGAGAGAAAGGGGAGGAAAAGAGAGTTCTCTCTTTGTTGAACTGGGCCGGTTAGAAGGAAGGAAGGAGGGGAGAATTTCGGTCACTTGAAGCCTTAAGGAGGTTAGTACATTGTGTTAACTTGTGAGATGCTTACTTGTTTTAAGTGGATGATCATGGTTCTTGCTTGCCATGCTAAAATGTTGAATAATGATGGGGGAATGGAACATTCGGCTATGGAAAAAGGGGGGGGACTCTTTGATTGTTTAAGATAGTTTAGTTAGTATGTGATTTTTGGGTATTGTGAGTTGAGATGTAAGTGTGTGTGTGTGCTTGGCCGTAGGGGTTTGCTAGGAAATTTTGTTGGTTGAATGATGAGTGGCTGAATGAACTATGAAATGTTATGAGAAGAATGTGGAAGCTAAGGTGCGAACCTTAGTCTCGGTGATAGGAATGATTCGATTGGTGTTTTGATGTTGAGGTGATGAGGCATGAAGTGTTCGGCCATGATGCTAAAATGTGGTGCTTGTGTTAAACTTAGAAATTATTTTGTTATGGTTAGTATAGGTATGGATGACCGAATATGAGAGCATGATTAGATGAAGAGTTTGGTTAATTGATATGTGGTAAATGTTAAGTGTTAAATGAAATGGAAATGATAGATTGATGTTACGAATAGATGTGAAAATATGTGCTAGATTAGGAAAATTTGATTAAATGTTCATGAGATGAAATTAGGTGTTTAAAAGATGTTATAGTTGACATTGTATATGTATACATACATTCGGCCAACTAATTGAGTATGAAGGTGGTGTTTAATCTAATTGTGATGCCCGTTTGGAAGTGTATATATATATATATATATATATATAAATATACATAAGTATGCCGTTCGTGATGTTACCTTTAATTATGTGTATAATCGACTAAATGGGTAATTGGTGAGGATGGTTGCCGAATATACAAGCATACATATGCATGTGTAGTTGAATTATAAATATTTAGCAAGACGGTTAAACTAGTTAATTTATTGATTAAGCTCAAGAAGCTAAAGGTGGAGAATCAAGTAAAGGCAAAGGAAAGAACATCGAGTAGCCGAGTTGGAACCATTTTACCCAATACAAGGTAAGTCATTAAGCATATATTTGGTATTGATTTAAATGATCATAATATATATGCAATTGTGTTTAATGAGTTGATGTGTAAATGGAAATGTATGTGTATGGAATGAGGACATTGTTGAATGTATAAAGGTAGTAAAATGCGTAAAGTGTTTGGTCTCGGCACTAAGTGTGCGGGTATAAATGGACACGGTGACAAGATTGGCACTAAGTGTGCGGGTTTAAAATTTGTACAGCACTAAGTGTGCGAATTTGATTATATAGCACTAAGTGTGCGAGCTGATTATATAGCACTAAGTGTGCGGACTCACTATATGCTTTTGCATCACTATTGGCACTGAGTGTGTGACATTATCGAGTTGATCACGGACAGCGGATCGGGTAAGTACCTTGAGCTCGTGGCGAATAGGCACTATGTTCCTGCTCGGGGTTGGGCTTGGTAAGCTTTAAAACTATATGATGATGGAAGTCGTATGATTGTGGTGAAAATGAGTTGAAGTATAAAAATGCCTTAAATATCCTATTGATTAGTATATGAAATGTGAATGTATGAGATTGAACCGAAAGGTCTAAGGAACTATGGTATAGTTCGGAATGAATGAAACACTTAGCCTCGTTTCATTGATTCACTTTGTGATGAATTTTGCTTATGGATAATTATGAAGTGCTTATGACTTACTGAGTTATAAACTCACTTGGTGTTTTCTTGTCACCCATTTTAGGTCTCTTGGACTCGTCTCCTTTTGTGTGCTCGGAACCGTCAACGAAGTCATCACACCGGCGAGCAATCTTTGGTATTGTCTTCTTAGTCGATCTAGGAGAACATTTGGCATGTATAGGCTATTTTGTTTTGTTGAATTTTGGGTTGTAAACTTTAAGCCATGTGAAAATGGCCTATGTGGTCGGTTGAGTGGGATGTTAAAACCTATAGCCACGAGTCTTAGAAACCTTAATTTTGATAAGGTGGCCATAATTTGTGTCATGTATGATGGATGATTAGTAAGGCCAAGGAAAGATTCATGAAATTGGCATAGTTCATCAAAGAATCATTGCAGACAGCAGCAGTGATGTGAGATAAAAAAATCACTAAAAATAGTAGAAGTGGAATTAAATGCTAAAAAAATTATTTAATCTAAGCTTTATGGGTCTATTTTCATATGGACGAAACGAAACGACCATATGAGCTGTAAATTAAGAGAAATTCAAGATTTCGTGAGACAGGGCCAGAACGGTTTCTGGATCCTCTGTTTCGACTTTGAAAATTTACCATAAATTATCCAGAAACAATTAGAAGTCATGCCTTATATTTATAGATTACGATTTGAGTCTAGTTTCGTTAGAAACAAACGGCATGAGCATTGAAGCTCTGTACGAGAAGATATCCAGGTCGTAATGCGCAAAGGTCAGTGTAGTCGAAACCTGAAACAGGGGTGACTTTAACTATTAAACTGTACCAATTGGCCCGACCAAAACTTCTAGAAATAAATCCACCGATGGATATATGAGTTTAAATTCGGGGAAAATTTACGGAACGGGTTTTTGAGTTCTGGAACTCGAGATATGATTTTTAAGGTGACAGTGACGCAGTTTGCCAGCTTGTCTGGAAATGTTAAAAATAGTCTATGTGACACATGAGAGTTGGTCTGAGAACCCCTCGTGTTCGACTCCGGCGACGGTATCGGGAACGGGGTGTTACAACCTATCTTTTAACTTTCGGTTCAATAATCATACACAAGGAACACATAATCTTTTCATTATCCTAGTTTCACCTTTAATAACCATTCGACTATATGCCATATTTACAAATTATTTCACACACAACCTCGATCAAGTAGGAACAATAGTCACAATTCATCTATTATACAAATATCCCATTCTTTGACTTTGTTTCATAATAGCTATTCTGTCACCACATATATACCATTCAATTCACATTCGACTTTATACAAACAAGTACAATAAAATTGTATACACATATTACACACTTTCACATCATCACTTAATAGTAATTCGGCCACATTATATACATAAATCATCCATTTCATATTCGGCTTTATAGCTGAAATTCAATATACTTATTGCAATTCGAACTTGTAAACATCAAATAATTACTTATCATATTATATAATCTTAAGCGCGCAGCAAATCAAATATAATTACTTAAAGGACTTACCTCGGAAGACGATAATCGTAAGCGAGACGACTAATCGACCATTTTGATTTTCCCGATCCAAATCAATTCTACTTTTGCCAATCTAATTAATATCAAAATTAACTCACTTATTCAACATTTCATTAATTTTTATCTAAAGACACATAATTTGGGCATTTTGCATTTTATCCCCTAACATTTCACATTTTACAATTTAATCCCTATTTCAAAATAACACAAATTACTCAAAATTTCATCAAACCCATGTTAGGCCGAATTTACCTTAGGTCTCTAGCAACCCATTTCTTTTATTTATTTCACGTTTGACCCTCAATTTACAAATTTCTAAATTTAGTCCTTAATACACATTTTTATCAAAATCACTTAATCAAACATGAAAATCAAACATCAAAGATTTATTACTCATCATCAAACAACAAGATACTCAAACATTCAATAATGGCATCATCCAAATACTTTAATAATTTTAAAATTAGAGGTGCGGCCCACTAGATTACGAAGCAACGATCTCAAAAACGTAAAATTATTAAAACCGAGACGACATGGACTTACATGCATGAACAACCATGGCGAACCTTCAAAGCTTTGAGAACATTATTTTCTTTCTCACATTCGGCTATTGATGAAGATGATAGCATGTAATTTGGCTTTTGTTTTATTTTATTTCATTATAATTACCAAATACCATATTTAACCTTAATATACATTAATAATTTCCATTATACCAAGCCATGGAATTCCACTACCAACAATTATGGAATAATTACCACTTAAGGACTCCCACTATTTAATTCCATAGCTATTTAATATCTTTAACTTATAGAACACAACTTTTACGCTTATGCGATTTTAGTCCTTTTGCTTAATTAACTATCAAAACAATAAAAATTTTCAACGAAACTTTAATATCATCTTATTGCCACTCCGTAAATATTTATAAAAATATTTAAGACTCGGTTTATAGAAATGAGGTCTCGATACCTCATTTTCTAAACCCACTTGACCTTAGGGTCATACCACTTGAGCTTAATAAATCGCTTATAAAACAAAAATCACAATATCAAAAACCTTTTTTAAACTCACAATTAACTCATAAATATTAAATATAATATTTACAAACCTACTCATCGGATTTAGTGGCCCCGAAACTACTGTTCTGATTAACCCTAAAAACGGGTTGTTACAACTCTCCCCCCCTTAGGGATTTTCGTCCTCGAAAATCTTACCAGGAAATAAATTAGATTTACTTTCACAAGGCTCATCAATTTCTCACCTAGCCTCGATTTCTCAACTTTTCAATCTCATGAGCTAAGATTATGATCGCTCTTTGCTATACATCATAACAAGTCGAGTTTCTACTACGTAAGAGATACTATAGATAAAGGATCTTATTTGTATCGTCACATCATATATATAAGAAACACATTACGGGTCTTCCCAAGTTCTACTAATAATCTCATTCAATCCGATGAATTACGAACTCAACTTCTCTTTATAGCTAAATCGAAAAATTCTACTCCTACTATAATACTTTCACAAATACTCAATTTTCTAATCGAAAATTCAATGCTTTTGCACATCAAGCCCACATATATTTTCTCGCTAATCAAAGCGCTTTTAGACAAATCAATAATTACTTTTATTTCCCTCACTCTTTCCAATCACATCAACCCCAAATTCTTTTTATCAAAATTCAATTCAATACAACAAAGTTCAAGAATTGCAACCATACCTCTCTCATACAATGCTATCTTAACATTCATCTCATAACCATTATTATTATACGGAAACTTAACCAATAATAAATGTCTTTCTCGGTTGCTTTCAAGTTCTAGAACATAGTGTGACAAAGTAACTCCATACCCAAAGCTCACAAGAGTTTATTTTAGTAACACGATATAATCCTCGTGTCTCCATTTGAACAATAAAAACTGGTACTCTTTTAGTACTCCCCGTACGGAAAGATAATCACCACTGTGCTAGATGTCACAATTGTTGTAAAATCTCTGGATTTCTCAATACACGAACTCTATCTCGACACAACGAATGATTGTCGGTTCCAATCAAATTCTAAATCGAAATCAATTTACGTTGTACCCTTTTTAACTTGTAATTCACTAACAGACCTCTTAGCCTCACAAATTTGCTGATTAAACATCAATTTAGTCTCTAGCTCAGTCAATAACTACTCATCATTTGATAAGATTAATCACATGATTGTCGATCGTAAAACACATAAAGATTCTCGCTCAGAACCCCGAAGACTATAATCATTTGCCCAAAAGAAAATGTAGTAACTACCCGACTATAACCATCTGACTCACTATCATTTCAATTCAAACATTATCCCTCTGTTTAATTCTATCATCACTGATTTCACAATATCCCATTACTAGCAGAAATCAATTTAGAAAAACTTTCAGTTAATACGTTCTTTAGACATCATACCTGAATACTTTCATCTCATCGAATTCAACTTCTTCTTTAACAGTGAATTGGCATATAACGAATGGTCTTCAACATGATCCAATATCTTTTCTGTTACTGTTTTCACTTGCGGACTCATTCTCTTATATGATCACAATACTAATCTTTCAACCACGAAACTCTGTAATTTTCACACTCGTAAGCGTATTTAATCCATATAGCACGGATTTCATTACAATGCTTTACCGATGAGGGGGTGAGGGTTGTAAAGCCAACAATTTTAACACTTACGTAAGCATGCACATCACACATATTATTATGAACGAATAGTTCATTACTAATTCTGCATTCTCAAACATCTAGCAATCATTTACTTATGATCACTTGGTACTTAACACATAGCTCATACGCTAAATCAAATCATAAATTCTAAGTCAAAATATTCACACAACCATCATGTACCCAACATCACAACTCATATACTCATATAATTATAACATTTATCAATAGTAGAATACCATGCATTCTGATTCATACCTTTTAAGAGTTTCAACTCATCACCAACACATTTTCACTCAAACGTCTGAGTATAACATTCTGTACTATCAGAATTAGCTCGGTTGGAAAGCATATCTGTCTTACAAAACAAATTCGTTAGAGCCGGGAGATGTCACACTATCCTGAGTAGTAATATGGCATGTATAGCTAGACTCACATACGCTGGGTTAGTCCGAGAATCGACTAAACCATAGCTCTGATACCACTAAATGTAACACTCCTAACCCGTATCCGTTGCCAGAATAAGGTTATGAGGTATTACTTGACTGAACAAAACTTCTATAAGGTCAAAGATATTTACCAGACATAAATTATCAACAATGCAACCTGTCTCATTGATTTTTCATAAGAGCTCTTTTAAATTTCCAAAATAACTAACTATCAAAACATAACCTAATATCTAATAACAAATTAACTACTATCAAGTTATAACTAAAACATTTCAACACATTAGTTCAATTATAAGGCTTCTCTAAACAAAATAAGCGAGCCATCTTCGCATGGCTATAATGTATACAAAGACAAAATATCATTCTACCTATAGTCTATCCTATACATGCCTTAAATCATGATGATATACCATCTTCTCAACTCACATAATGACTCGATAGTGTGATGATATCTCCGGCTCTTCCAACTCGAACTAAAGGATAAACTTATAAGGAATGGAAAAGAAAACACGGAGTAAGCTTCAATGCTTAGTAAGTTTTAAGCAATGCAAACAATTAATTTACTTATAGCTCGATTATTTCAAATTTTTAAGAAATCATTCCTAGGTAATTGCCATTTCGGCCAAGTATCCATGAACATAATGCATATTTAGCAAATTCACCTCACTTGAATCTGAACTCAATTAAAACCAAATATTGAAATCACAAATAAGATCATAAGAACTCGAAAAGTATCTCATTAACTAGTTTTAACCATGTTTGCAACAAAATCACAAATTCACTACAAGTTGTTTTCTTGAGCAACAGTCACTAAATTATTTATAACTGGAGATAAGAAACTCCAAATAAAGTGCCGTTAATATTTCCTGAAAATATACTTATATATCTTCCATCCATAAAATTTTCAGAATTTTTGGTTTGACCAATCAATACCAGATTTTTATTGAAGTTTCCCTGCTTTCTTTGTTTGACTATTCTCGACCACTCTTCACTACAAATCAATTTTCTCATTATACAGAATTCAAATATGTTATCGTTTACTTCATTTGAAACTAGACTCATTAAGGAGTCTAAGAATATAAATTTTATCTTATAATCATCATTGTACAATTTACAATGATTTTCTAAAGACGAACAGGGATTTCAAAGTCATTTTGACTCGTCTCACTCCACTTCAAATATCTCATTACCTAAAATTCTTTTGCTTAAATGGTTTCTTTTATAAGAAACTAGACTTATTAAGCTTTAATTTCATATTTATTCAGCTTCTAATTCAATTTCCACAATTTATGGTGATTTTCCAAAATCACGCTACAGATTCTTGTCCCAAGCGATTTATTACAAATTTGCTCTTTCACACATTTCTTGCATTCAAATTATCTAAACATGTATATCATGTCATTCAAGATCGAACTCATATAACATAGGCATTAAAATGCTTCACAATCAGCTTTAGTTCAATTGAAACGAATGAAATACAATATCATATTCACATTTAATTTTCCAAGATCGTAATCACCTAAAAATAAAATCATATACTTCCACAAACCTTTCCACAAGGACCAAGTGTTTATATTTGAATATAAACATAGAATCACTTCACATAACTTCACATATTTACCGAATATATAACAATCACATTTATAGTCATAACACTTATTCACAGATGCATCACTTTATATATTTATAATTTAATTCAAATCAAAATCGCATACGAGTACATGATACATACCTGGCCAACTTAATATGTAATGCACTTTCAATTTGTCAACTTAGTGTAGGATCTTGTAATTGTATACTTTTATCAAATTCATCGGCACTTGGCCCACTAGGTATAAAACCGAAATTATATTATCAAGACAAAGCTCGGGACTTTAACCGGATACATTTCAAAGACCTGAAGCTGCGGGACTTTGGCCCGGATACATTTCAAAGACGAAGCTCAAGGACTTTGGCCTCGATACATTTCAAAGACGAAGCTCGGGACTTTAGTCCGGATACATTTCAAAGACGAAGCTCTCGGGACTTTGGCCGGATATATTTCAAAGACGAAGCTCTGCAGGACTTTAGCCGGATATATTTCAAGACGAAGCTGCGGGACTTTAGCCGGATACATTTCAAAGACGAAGCTCGGGACTTTAGCTCGGATACATTTTCGTGTCTTGCATATTTATTCACATGTTAACACATTTCACATAACATTTCACATTAGCAATTTAATTGCTTCATTCGAATATAAGCACAAAATGTACACCTACCTTTTAACTTTCGGTTCAATAATCATACACATGGAACACATAATCTTTTCATTATCCTAGTTTCACTTTTAATAACCACTCGACTATATGCCATATTCACAAATTATTTCACACACAACCTCGATCAAGTAGGAACAATAGTCACAATTCATCTATTATACAAATATCCCATTCTTTGACTTTGTTTCATAATAGCTATTCTGTCACCACATATATACCATTCAATTCACATTCAACTTTATACAAACAAGTACAATAAAATTGTATACACATATTACACACTTTCACATCATCACTTAAACGTCATTCGGCCACATTATATACATAAATCATCCATTTCATATTCGGCTTTATAGCCGAAATTCAATATACTTATTGCAATTCGAACTTGTAAACGTCAAATAATTACTTATCATATTATATAATCTTAAGCGTGCCGCAAATCAGATATAATTACTTAAGGACTTACCTCGGAAGATGATAATCGGAACGAGACGACTAATCGACCATTTTGATTTTCCCCCCGATCCAAATCCGAATTCTACTTTTGCGAATCTAATTAATATCAAAATTAACTCACTTATTCAACATTTCATTAAATTTTATCTAAAGACACATAATTTGGGCATTTTGCATTTTATCCCCTAACATTTCACATTTTTACAATTTAATCCCTATTTCAAAATAACACAAATTACTCAAAATTTCATCAAACCCATGTTAGGCGAATTTACCTTAGGTCTCTAGCAACCCATTTCTTTTATTTATTTCACGTTTTGACCCTCAATTTACAAATTTCTAAATTTAGTCCTTAATACACATTTTTATCAAAATCACTTAATCAAACATGAAAATCAAACATCAAAGATTTATTACTCATCATCAAACAACAAGATACTCAAACATTCAATAATGGCATCATCCAAATACTTTAACAATTTTAAAATTAGAGGTACGGGCCACTAGATTACGAAGCAACGATCTCAAAAACGTAAAATTATTAAAACCGAGACGACATAGACTTACATGCATGAACAACCATGGCCGAACCTTCAAAGCTTTGAGAACATTATTTTCTTTCTCACATTCGACTATTGATGAAGATGATAGCATGTAATTTGGCTTTTGTTTTATTTTATTTTATTATAATTACCAAATACCATATTTAACCTTAATATACATTAATAATTTCCATTATACCAAGCCATGGAATTCCACTACCAACAATTATGGAATAATTACCACTTAAGGACTCCCACTATTTAATTCCATAGCTATTTAATATCTTTAACTTATAGAACACAACTTTTACGCTTATGCGATTTAGTCCTTTTTACTTAATTAACTATCAAAACAATAAAATTTTTCAACGAAACTTTAATATCATCTTATTGCCAATTCGTAAATATTTATAAAATATTTACGACTAGGTTTATAGAAATGAGGTCTTGATACCTCATTTTCTAAACCCGATTGACCTTAGGTCATACCACTTGAGCTTAATAAATCGCTTATAAAACAAAAATCACAATATCAAAACCTTTTTAAACTCACAATTAACTAATAAATATTAAATATAATATTTACAAACCTACTCATCGGATTTAGTGGCCCCGAAACCACTGTTCTGATTAACCCTAAAAACGGGTTGTTACAAATACTCACAAACATGATTAATCCATTACTTTGTAATGTCAATATATCACATACTCAAACCATCATACTTTCATATAGCATTGCACACCAATTTCATGTTTATTCATTCTTATAAACCTACTTTCAATTTACTCATTTATACCATAGCTTTGGTCATACTTATTACCCACAATTCCTTCATTAAGCACATATGCCATTCATCTCACATATCATCCACAAGCAACCACATCAAGCATAACACATTTCATGCATGCATAATTAATTAGGGTTACAACGCAAATAATCAACATGAACCATATCACATGGCCATATACAAAATGAATCAAATACTACCATAAGCCAACACATTTGGCTAAACCAATATGACATATAAAAAAAAAACCAAGTCCTTATACATTCCATACTCAAAATGTTGAGACTAACTATACCTAATATTTTCAATTGATAATGTGATCGAAAACTCCGATGTCCTCCGATCCCCAAGTTATCTTCGTGACACTATAAGAAAATGGAAAGGAAAGGGGGTAAGCTTTAAAGCTTAGTAAGCTTATATGCAAATAAAATGCATTTTAAACAAGCATTAATTATACATTTAACATGATGAACATGTTCTTGCATTTTATTATCAAATCACTTAAATTTATTCTTCATATATATATATATATATATATATATATATATATATATATATTCTTACCACAAGTCTATCATATCCCATGGTATTCTTATGAGTTCAATGTACATACTTGTACCCACTTGTACATAATAACTTACTCTCTCGTCTTTGACATATTCATTAAGACTACCCATTGAACTTCTCTTTGGACTACCCGTTAAACACTTGGAATACCATCGGATACATAGGAATCTCGCACCTAAGTGCCCCCTATATGTAGCCAACGCTACCTCATATTACATATCACATGTTGCTCGCTTTCGAGCTCCTCACAGGTTTGCTCACTTGAGCTGTCGGTTAGGATGTAGCTATACGGGCAAGCTGTCAGGTATCCGCAACACATGCCGGACTACCCAGCCACCGGTAGAACATACAAGACCAGCATCCGGAACACCATAACATGTGTCATATATATCATGAGCTCAGACTACATAACTCATGGGCTTAGATCGCAAAGTCCCTAATGATATGTCACTTGTATCCTAAACTATTCCTAAGGTTCAAACGGGATTCTTCAATACCACATTTCTGTCAATCTTGCTCCTAATGTTGATTTCAATATCCATAGCAACAATTGTATACCCATGGAATAATCAAAGCGTAATTCATAATAAAATTTAAGCATTAAACACATGATACAACATCGCATTAATTATATATGTACTTACCATACATGCAATATTAAAGCATTAAAAGTATAGTACATATTGCATAATTTGCATATGAACTTACCTCAGTACAAAACGATAGAAACGAGCCTAATCCTCGTAAACCTTTTTTTTCCTCCGATCAAGACCCAAATCACGTTTTTCTTGATCTATAATGCCAAATTTAGCTTGTTCAATACACACATTGTTTGAATTGACCCATAACTCATACTTTGGTAAAATTATCTTTTTACCCCTAACTTTTTATTTATTTAAACTTTAGTCCCTAGTCTCGTAAAATGAAATGTATACATTTCTTGGTTACCCAAGCCTAGCTGATTCATATTCTAACTCATATCAGCCCACATTACTCATTAAATCACATTTCTACTGCTCATTTCCACATCTTTTACAAATAAGTCCTTTTTAAGTGTTTTCAATAAAAATCACTTAGTAAAAGATGTTACACTCACATCAAACTTGCATATTCTTTCATCAAACATCAAAATACAAGCATGTCACACATGGGTCAAATTCCAAACATGAATCCTAGCTCAAATAAATGGTAGAAATGGCTAAATTAGTTGATAACAATTTCAAAAATACAAAAAACATTAAAAACGAGGCTAGGATGAAGTTACTTTTGAGTTTGAAAAGTTGGAAAACCCTAGCTATGGAACCCTTGCAAAATTCGGCTAGCACTTGGAGAAGATGAGCAAATTTTGACTTATTTTTCCCTTTTTATTCTTTTATTAACCAAATGACCAAAATGCCCTTTTTACTAAACTTTAAATTTTTACCCATGCATGTCCATTTTTGTCCAAAATTATAGAAATTGGTCAAATTACTATTTAAGACCTTCTAATTTATAATCCATAGCAATTTCATGCGTAAAACTTCTAGAACTCAGATTTTGTAACTTATTCAATTTAGTCCCTAACTTCAAATTGGAGACTTTAAGCATAAAATTTCTTCATGAAAATTTCACACAAACATGCAATCATATCATGGATCATCAAATAATCATAAAATAATTATCTCTATTTCGAATTTCTGGTCTCGAAACTATTGTTCCGACTAGACCTTAATTCGGGATATTATAGTTGAAGTTGAAATTGATCATTTAATAATATAATTTGAATGTAGTTGATCATAGTTTTTCCAGCAATGAATGTAATACCTAATAACTCGGACCCGAAAATCAAATTGGTATCGAATTGGTACATCCATACTTTTTAACTAAAGTTTTAAATTCAATTCTTCTAAATATAAAAACTACAAACAACATTGATAGAGCATATCCTCTCTAAATAAGATCTGTTAGGAATCAACCCGATTAAGCAATAAACAAGAAAATAGCGGAAAAAATTGAGAAATTGAACACACAAATTTAACGTGAAAAAACTCCTCCAAAGAGGATAAAAAACCACAGGCAAAGATAATTTTACTATAATGGCAAAAGAACGAAGAGTACAAAAGATGGAGATAAAAACTAAATCCCGAAAACCTTAAAAAAAAGAACCCTCAAAACGTAAACACAAAATTCTCTAAATGTGTTATGAGTTCCAATCTCTAATAGGTGTATTTTCTAAGGTTGTAAAAGAGCCTATTTATAGGCTAAATTCATAGGTCAAATAATAATAAAATAATCTAAACTAATCAGTGTTTGATTGAAACAAGTAAACAGAGTTTAACTGAAAGATTATTTCTCAAATTTGACTGAAAATAGGAGTCATATTTAACAAATCTCCACCTTGACTCATATTTTCATAACGCCATCTTTGCCAAAGCCCGTCACGAGCCTATCTTGAACTATGCAGGGAATTAGCTGAGTCGAATTTGTGCTTAGAAACTGGAAGACTTCTAGCCTTCGACTTGTACACTGCCAAATCGAAACTAACCCGGGTCTGATTTTCACGAACACAGTGCCCTAACTTTTTAAAACCTACATCCAAAATAGAACCTATCTTCAACGAAACGGTCATACCTTTTTCCCTCCTATGACTAAGTTGCCTTCGCTCCAAACAAGTTGACTTCAACTCCGTAACGGACGAGGGATGTTCGATTTCACCTGTCACTGAAGAACCTTCCAGAATATAAAGACTGCCGGTTCTTTTACCTTTTAACAAAATGAGAGCTCCACGAGATACTTAAATGTCGCTCGACTTAAAGTTGATTTTGCATCCTTTCAAGTCTAAAATACTTAAGGAGATGAGATTCTTTCATAAATCAGGTACATATATACGTAACATCTGAGAGTGTCCTAATCGTCCCATCGTGCATCTTAATTTTAACAGTACCAATACCAATTACCTTACTAGATGAATCATTTCCCAAGCGCACAACTCCACCTTCAATCAAACTATATGCGGAGAACCATTCTCTATTGGGACACGTGTGGAAAGAACATCCTGAATCTAGGATCCACTCGGACGTGAGCTTGGTGTTATCGCTTGTTGACACTAACAAGAAATCATCACCATTTTCATCAGCCAAATTAGCATCAGCTACATCTTTCTCGTTACTCTCAGCAGCTTTTTTTATTTCGCAGTTTATAACAATCTACTTTGACGTGACCTAACTTTTTACAATAACGACACCTTTTATCTCGTTTCTTTAATGCTGCCAAAACGGAAGCTTGCCTATCTGTCTTACTATCCAAATGAAGCTCATTGTCGAGTTTGTCTCTACTCAACAAATGAACCTTCGCATCTTCGAACGAGAGTTTGTCTCTGCCATAAATCAGGGTCTCCCTGAAAGACTTGTATGAAGGGGGTAAAGAGCACAATAATAGCATAGCCTGATCTTCATCATCAATATAAACCTCAACATTTAAAAGAGTAATAAATTGACTGATGTGATCTCTAAGAAGCTCTCCTTCGTTCATGCGAAACGTAAATAGACTTTGTTTCAACACTAAATGATTAGCCAGAGACTTAGTCGCATAAAGAGTTTCTAACCTTTTCCACAAGGTGGATGAGGTTTTCTCCATCAATACCTCCTGCAATACCGTATTCGCGAGGCACAACTGGATTGCAGACAAAGCCTTTTCATCAAGCTCTTCCCATTCTGTTTTATTTAGATTCTCAAGCTTTTTCCCGATAACAACCTCTTTCAAGCTTGATTGAACTAGAATTGCCATCATCCGAACTTGCCACAGATTGAAATTTGTCTCACCATCGAACTTCTCAATTTCAAACCTTATTGTTGCCATATCTGAACGGACTGATATATGAAAATTAAACTAGCTCTGATACCACTTATTAGGAATCGACCTGATTAAGCAACGAAAAAGAAAATAGTGAAAAAAATTGAAAAATTAAACACACAAATTTAACGTGGAAAAACTCCTCCAAAGAGGATAAAAAACCACGGGCAAAGATAATTTTACTATAATGGCAAAAAAACGAAGAGTACAAAAGATGGAGATAAAAACTAAATCCTGAAAACCTGAAAACAAAGAACCCTCAAAACGTAAACACAAAATTCTCTAAATGTGTTATGTGTTCTAATCTCTAATGGGTATATTTTCTAAGGTTGTAAAAGAGCCTATTTATACGCTAAATTTATAAGTCAAATAATAATAAAATAATCTAAACTAATCAGTATTTGATTGAAATAAGTAAACATAATTTAAATGAAAGATTATTTCTTAAATTTAATGGAATCTTTTGTGACTTCGTAACATCTAAGAAAAAACGAAACCCTTGAAAATGAAGGCAAAGTATTGTTTGGAGTAGGCAGGCAGCCAGTAGCCATTTTAGGGGTTTGGAGTGGGGAAGAGAAGCCCAAATATTAGATAATGAAATCAGGCCTAAAAATCAGAAACTGATCCATCATTGTCTTCTATTCTGTTAGTAGAAGAAAATTTACAAAGAAAAAGAAGAAAGTATCAAGAAATTCCAAGTGCAGAGAGTAAATGGAAGAGTACCCAGAAGAATTGAGGAGTCCACCAGTGGCGCTGGTAGCATTGGTAGGATGCCCAGAGCAGCATGGGGCGATAACCACCCACCTCCTCTCCCAGCAGCATCCTATCAACACCTTGGCCTTGCCCGACTTCTCCAAGCTCTCGCATCTCCTCCATCGCCCCCCCTTCCCTTCTTCTTCCCCCGCCGGCTTTTTGAAAAGGGATTGGCTGGTCAAGCACCGCACTAAGATCCCCGCCGTGGTGGCCGCACTCTTCTCCTGGGATCATGTCTCCGGTGACCCTGCCCAGTGGGTCCAAGTCTGCTCCGATCTGGATGACCTAAAAGCCGCTATTCGTCCTAGGAACACCAAATTGTTGCTGCTCGTTGTGGTGGGCCAATCCGATGACATTAGTGAAGATCGTCTGCTTGCCTTACGGAAGCGAGCAGAGGTCGATTCCAAGTACCTTCTCCTCTTCAACCCCGATCTTTCTCAACTCAATAACTCTCTTCAAAGGTACTCAAATCTCCCCCTCCTTTTCTATCTAACAATAATTACTACTTTACTGAATTAATTGCTGTATGAACTATATCCCATACATTGTAATGTCTGTCAGGTTGAGCGCCAGTTTTGCCGAACTAGAAACTACTTTTTACAGAGAAGAAGGTCGAAGGTTTAAAGCTCGCATTGAAAAGAAGAATTTCTCCTCTCCCGATCTCCAAGTTCGCTACTGTTTTAAAGTAATAATAATAAAAGAATAGTTTTCCTCACTTTTTCATATTATTAATTCCTTATGTATTGGCTCATTGGTTCACAAAATGGGTAGGTTGCTGTGTATGCAGAGTTCAGGCGAGACTGGGCTGAAGCCTTGAGGTTTTATGAAGATGCCTATCATGCTCTGCGCGAGGTTCTTCCCTAATTATCCTGTTTCTTTACCATCTTTCCGTTTATCATACTTAATACTAGTTACTTAGTTCCTTCTACTTGTCACTGCTACCATCTATGCCAATGCTATTCATTTAGATGGTTGCTACCTCAACAAGATTGCCTCCAATACAACGCTTATTTGAGATCAAAATTGTTGCTGAGCACTTGCATTTCAAGATTTGCACTTTGTTGTTGCATGGTGGAAAGCTCAGAGAAGCAATTACATGGTTCCGCCAACATGTTGTCTCCTACAAGAGCCTTGTTGGAGATCCAAATGTCATTTTTCTTCACTGGGAATGGCTCAGCAGGCAGTTTTTGGTTTTTGCTGAGTTGCTTGACTCAAGCTCTGCCACTCTTCCAAGCACTTCCTCTCTACCATTAGGCACTGCCGACCAACCTCTGACTGAATGGGAATTCCATCCAGCTTATTACTATCAGGTCTGTACCATCATTTCATCGTTGTTGGCTTTTTTAACGGCTTTTCCGTGCGAGTCTTGCTACCTTGCTTTATAGCCAACCCTTAGAAACAATGGGGTCAATGAGTACCTAAACTTTTTTTTCCAGGGATTTTTGCAAAATTTATGCAAGTGCCACCATAGGAATTGAACTTGCATTTAAAATTCTCTTAGATTATTTAAGTTATCTGAATCATAACATTCATGTTACAACAGTCAGCAGCTAAATACTTGAAGGAGAAGAGATCAGCTCTGGAGTTGACAGTGTCAAATTCAGAAACTTTTAGCGAGAATGATGATGGGAGTGCTGAATCGGTGGTACCATCAATTTATATTGGTCAGTTTGCTCGGCTACTTGAGCAAGGGGATGATCCGGCTATGCAGTCGTAAGTCTTGAAAAATTAATAACAAGAAATCTGATTTGATTTTGTACCATTTACCTTATAATGAATGTTTGGGTTTTTATTCTCTTCTGACCATGCAGCATTACTGATGATGAATACACTCGTTATGCAATTGCCGAGGGAAAAAGGTTTCAAGACTCCTTTGAAATTATTGCTTTGCTCAAAAAGTCTAATGAAATATATAGGAATCTTAAAGTTCAGAGGATGGGTTCTCTTTGTGCCTTTCAGATTGCTAGAGAATATTTTTCTTTGGGTGATTTTAACAATGCAAAACAGCAGTTTGATGGTGTTGCAAATCTATATAGGCAAGAAGGATGGGTTACTTTGTTGTGGGAGGTTTTGGGTTACTTGAGAGAGTGCTCAAGGAAACAAGGTGCTGTAAAAGAGTTTGTAGAGTTTTCTCTTGAAATGGCTGCATTGCCAGTATCTATTGTCGATGGCATCCAGTCAACCAAATGTGGTCCAGGAGGACCTGCAAGTCTTGAACAGAGAGAAATGATACACAGAGAAATTTTTGCACTCATAAGTGGAGAAGCTAGGCCAATATCCATTAATGGAGTTGATGATCTCAAAGTAACCGGAGATAATACCCTTCATCTTGAGATTGATCTTGTTAGCCCACTTAGATCAGTTCTTCTTGCTTCAGTGGCTTTTCATGAACAGATAATCAAGTCCGGTGTCTCCTCCTTGATTACATTATCTCTTCTATCACAGTTACCACTTTCCATTGAGATTGATCAGTTGGAAGTCCAATTTAATCAATCTCAATGCAATTTTATCATCATGAACGCCCAAAAGCATCCATTAGAAGCAGTGCAGAGTGAGCAACATGATCACCGAATGGAGAGTGCCCCTTCTTTAGCACTCACTACAAACAAATGGCTGCGGCTGACTTATGACATCAAATCTGGTAAGTTGTCTTTTATTTTATGCAAAACTATTTTGATCATAAGTTCTAATAAAAACATAGGACCCAACACATCATTTCAACTAGACAGTCCTTAAATTTGCAAATAAGAGAAGAATGCTTTCTCCTGTAATGCTGATAGTTTTACATGCTGTTGCTTGATATTATCCTAACTGCTATTGCAATGAGTTTGTTACAGCTTTGCATCTCCCATGTTTTGACCTAACCTAAGTTAATTAATAATTTATCTAATGGGTGTAAGCAACATTTTAGCTTTCGACAAGTGAGCCTAGGATTTAATCAACCCAAAAACCATGTGAAATCACTAGTGCTGCACCATAGATAGCAATTTCTGTAAGGATCACTATCATGTGTTCTGGTCTATTTGTCTGCTCATTGTGTCTGCATTTATCTCTGCTTTTGAGAGGAGTGGAGTCAGGATGAGGGGAAAAAGTTGCATCAAGTTGACAATAGTTTGTTTCCTCTCTTCTTGTGTGGTTTCTTAGTTTTGCTTTCTTTGAAGTTCAATTAAATGGATAGCTTATTCTTGATTTCTCGCTAGAGATTCAAAGGCTGAAGTCATATTTCAAGGGAAGGTCCTGCTAGCTCTGATTGAACCATATGGGATCTGATATCTTCTTTATGCATGCATTCTCTTCTACTGAAAAGTCTTTATTATGATTAGCATCGTGGTTTCCTTCATTGTAATCCACCCACTCTTCATTAAGACAATGTTTAATTTATTCAGAACAAAGTGGAAAGCTTGAATGCATATCCATTATTGCAAAAATGGGTCCCCACTTCACAATCTGCTGCAGAGCTGAAAGTCCTGCTTCGATGGATGATTTGCCTCTTTGGAAGTTTGAAGACCGTGTGGAAACTTTCCCTACCAAGGATCCTGCTCTATCATTCTCTGGTCAGAAGGCTGCCCAGGTTGAAGAACCTGACCCACAAGTGGATGTCACACTTGGTGCTTCGGGCCCTGCATTAGTTGGAGAGAGATTTCTGCTACCAGTTACCATATCCTCCAGGGACCATGCCATATACGCTGGTGAAATGAAGATAAATCTCGTGGATGTGAGTGGAGGTGGCCTGTTTAGTCCTAGGGAATCTGAGCCTTTTTCATTGGACACTCATCATGTTGAGCTTCTTGGCATTGTTGGACCAGAAGGAGAAGATGAATCTCAACGGGCCTCTGATAAAATCATGAAAATTCAACAATCTTTTGGGTTGGTTTCTGTTCCGTTTCTAAACATTGGAGAATCATGGTCCTGCAAACTAGAAATCATGTGGCACCGACCCAAACCAATTATGCTCTTTGTATCGTTGGGCTACTCCCCTAATTCCAATGAGTCGAATGCACAAAAAGTCAATATTCACAAGACCTTGCAAATTGAAGGAAAGAATGCTGTTTTAATTAGCCAACATTTTATGTTTCCCTTCCGCAGGGTTTCCTTGCTGCTTTCAAAGATCAAGCCGATTCCTGATTCTAATCAGTTTTCATCGCTACCCATGCATGAATCAACTGTACTTGTTGTTTGTGCCAAGAACTGCAGTGAGGTGACATTGCAGCTGCTATCCATGGCTATTGAAGTTGACGATGGTGGCACTGAAAGGTCATGTTCCATCCAACAAGGAGATGAAGATCTTGGCACTGCAGTTCTTGTGCCAGGAGAAGATTTCAAGAAAGTTTTCACTGTTATTCCTCGGTTGGATTCATCAAAGCTTAGATTGGGGATGGTGAATCTAAAATGGAAGAGGCATTTTGGAATTGAAGATAGATCTGGTTTGACTGTGACTGGTTCTGAGGTTGTAACTAAGCATGAACTTCCTGATGTACATGTAGAGCTGTCACCGGTTGTCGTGACTTTGGAATGTCCTCCTTATGCCATCCTAGGAGAACCCTTCATGCACCATGTTAAAATCCGTAACCAAACTGAGTTACTTCAAGAGGTTAAGTTTTCATTGGCAGATTCACAGAGTTTTGTGTTATCTGGGTCTCACAGTGACACGGTGTTTGTTCTTCCAAAATCCGAGCATGTGCTTAATTACAAAGTGGTGCCTCTTTCCTCGGGTTTGCAACAGTTGCCTAGAATCTCTTTGACCTCTGTGAGATACTCGGCTCGATTTCAGCCCTCCATTGCTGCATCTAATGTTTTTGTTTTCCCTTCCAAGCCTCATTGCAAGATGACTGGTATAACAGAAAAAAGGCTGGAGTAGTCTACCGTAATGGACTAAATTCTTTTCCCGGTACATGGTGATTATTCCGATATTATTACGTATATTTATAAATATACGGGAAATCTTGCCTTTTGAGGCCGAAGCTTTGTGGTTGAACATAAGCGCGAGCAATTCGGAGGTATGAATTAGTTTGTTTTCGTTTTTGGTGCAACAGAATAAAAGAAACAAGGTTAAGGGATGTCAATGTTGTGAGATGGTGGTGACTGTTTTTATTTTCTGGCAAAGAGAAAAATGATGTGCTCATGTGTCATGCTCAGGGACATTAAAGAGGGGGAAAATATTATATTGTTGATCTTACATGGTATTTTAGTGGTGGAAGTAAGCTTTGAAGTTAAAAATTGTAATAGCAAAAGTCATTTTACACCTACACTGGCTAAGGAAAATATTGTTAGAACCCTTTTAAATAAGTTGTTTTATTTTGTTTTGTTTTATATATTGTGCTCTTTATTTATTTAATTTTGTTTTAAACGATACTACGAGTTTAGGTTTAACTCTCATTATGTAAATTATACCTGGGTTTTCAATTGTAAATATCGTTTAGATTTATTTTAATTTAGGTTTATATATATATTAATCTAATTCGGTTTTATAATATGTAATATTGATGCTACAATTGTTTTGAAATATTAATTTTGATTGTAGTGAGTGAGATGAGTATTGATTAAATTATACTCATAATTTTTTTCAGAAATTGTAACCGACAGTCGTTACATTACATCTACAATGAGCAAACAGAGTCAAAAAGAAAAAGTAGTAGAAGAGTAGTTAGTTTATCATCTAATTCAAAGCTATTAACATTTTTCAAAAACGAAAAACGGTATTGTTAATAATCCCGCTGGTATTGAAATCATTCAAAAGCCAGCTATTAACTTGTTAAATACTGTGCCATCTATTAACTTGTTCAAGTAATGTTTTTAAAGGAGTTACAAATGGATTCCTAAAGTTTTAGAACCGCTAAGCCCACGTTATAAGTAATAGTAATGAGAATTATTACTGGAAAATATATAAAAGATTATTAGGCCATTTGGGTTCTCATAATAATTATGACATATACATTTAGCTAATTCAGCTCTCAATATATAATAATTCAAGTCAAGTTTTTTGTTATTAGTCTTATATATGTTAATTATTCTGCTAATTTTTAGAAGTAGGTTGAAAAAGGTTATTTGAGAAAGTAAGTTTTATTTATTTATTAAATTTATCAATTGATTTTATTTTTGAATAGAGAAAAAAATATTTTATAGTACACACTTTCAAACCACTTCAGTTGAAAATGCGTCTTACAATAAATATTTTCACCGAAAATTAACAAATCAATTCTTTTGGTTAGAAAGTTAAATATTAGTATTTTATCCTTAAGTTTTGGGTTAAATTCATTTCCTACTCATATTTATATTTTTATTTCATATTATTTTCAATTTTTAAATTAATAATTCTTTTATTTATAAAATCAAATAATAAATATGTAATTAATTTTAAAATCAGCTAATTCTTTAAATATTTTTTGTTTATATATAATACTTATATCTCACATATTTATTTTCTTTAGATATATTTGACATATATATTTAATAGAAAAAAAAGTTGAAAGAATGGTGCAAAACAAAAAGAAAATTGGAAATGAAAGCATGGAATAAAAAATTAAAGAAAAATGAAAAAGTAAAAAGAGAATAAGCGTGTTGCGGGTGGAGTGAGTTGGTGAGATTGGAGAGACATAGCACGTGACGTCAATGACTGAGTCATGTTGAAGTCGTGACTCGTTCGTAAGGGCCATAATTACTGAATAGTGACGGATGGCAAACGTCTTATCTGCATCCCTCGTCCGCTTTGCAGGAGGATTTTTTTTTAAGGGTAAAAAAAAAATCAGTATTTAATGCGTAGATGTTGAATTTTGAATAATATATTCAAAAACCAATTCAATAAGCAATTAAATCAACCAAATAATAAATAGAATATCAAGCCATGTGGTATAAATATTTACTCTCATGCCTAATTATTGTCCTTTAATTTTACTTGTCAATTTACCATTATATTTTATATCTTTTAAGAATAATGTATAATATTTATAATCTTTTATTTATAATCTTTGCCTTTTATTTAGATTAAGATATTAATCTTTTTCTTTTATGTTTTCAAATTAAAATATAATCTTTATGCTTTTGAATAAATAAAAATATTCCATGGTTGTATAAACAAAGATTGAAGTACAAAGGAATATAAGAATGTAATGACAATTTAGCTCACAAAAACGAAGAGCTCTTTGAAAGCTTGAAACAGATGAATGATTTGAGTTTTTTTTTTTGGTAAACATAAGAGTTTATAAACTAGAAGCAGAAGTTATTACACAAGGCAGTGCCTCTCAGATGTAACTCTTAAAGTATCATTCATAAGAGGGTTCCATATTCCAGTTGGAGGATAATCGAATAAGCACAGTCCTGGTTCCATATTCGTAGAGCAGTTTGCTATAAATCCAGTACAAAATTTGCTTCTTGAAATACCTGTGGGACTTGAGTATCCAAGTGCCCAATTGCAGGTCTCCTTGATGTTTCTAACCACTCCCATATTGCTTATTTGATCAAAAACTTCATTCGACAATCTCACAATCTCCATGTTGTCACACTCAAGAGCCACCTTTCTAAACCCTTTGTGCCAAGCCAGACTTAAACCTTCAAAGATTGCCCATAATCCAACTATAAAAGCTTACACATCCTAATGCTTCTATTGTACCCTGCTATACAATTAACCTATTGATCCCGCAACAAACCGCTTGAATAAGCCTTTGTCAGGTTCATCTTTACTGCACCATTTGTGTTTAACTTTATCCAATTAGCATCAGGAGGCTTCCATCCACTATTTTGCACAATTCTCTGTTGCCATGTATAATCTTGGCTATTCAGTTTGATAGATTTTGCTCAACTCCAGCTTTTAGCAACAACACTGTCCACACAATGGTTCTCATTTTTTAAGACAATATAGTTGCCTTGCTTCCATAGTTTTTCTATTCAGGGCGGAAAAGTTCTTGGACCACAACACCGAGGGTGTCATTCCTCAAGGGTGGAGAAATGCCGATGAGCAAAGTATGAATGTCCACAAAGATAGTCCTGGATGAGTTTTCAGATGATGAATTGAGATGACCAAGTATGTTTTCCAAAAGGAATAAGAGACTTAGTAACTAGTTTTCAATGACTCAAAGCAATTTAGGCACCAAAAACAAAATGATTGTCTCTTGTAGGTGTGTTGGAACATTGATGAGAAGATCAAAGAAAATTGAATGTTCTGAACACATAAACAAAGAAGCATATATTTTATGACTTTTTGGTTTCTATGCTTGTTTTATACTGAGTTTAAATGTTATCCATTTTTATTTAAATTGTTTTTTTAGTGCATAAATAATGTGATTAATTGAATACATGATTGGTGCATTTGATGCTGAGAAATTTAGTGTTTAATGATGATATATTTCAATGATTGAGATGTTAATATTAGAGCATGATGTCAAGCATAATATGTGATTTAATTGATTGATTTTAGCAAAATCATGTTTAGAAAGGTTTAAGATGTATGCGTAACTTAACAAGTTGCATTTATGCACATCTTTAGGGGTGCATGCAAACCTTAATAATTTTAATGATTTTAAAATTCTATATTTTTCATTGAAAATATTTTTACAAATGAAAGTTTAAAATTGTAGAAATTTATTTTAGCAAATACTTATTTTAAAATGGTATGAATATTTTGGGTTTACACTTAAACAAATAAATTTAAAAATTGTAATATTTTAAGTTTTGATATTTTAAACGTAAGTTTTAACGACTTTTTAAAACTTAAATTATCAAATTTTGTGTTTGAGAGTTTATAAGAATTGAAACCATTTGACATTCTTAAATTATGATACAAGTAAAATGAATTTATAATGATGATCATTTACTTTGATTACTTTGAAAGTAGAAGTGAATTTATAAGTTCAAAAGGTAAGTTTTGATTTAAGTTTATCATTCTTATTTAATGACATGAACAAGTTATATTAAGATTGAACATGTTTATGAGCTTGTTTAAATGTCTTTTAAATGAGAAATCTCTAGTACAATGCAATTTTGTAACACCTTTTCAAATCCTTTGTAAAATCTTTCAGAAAAATGTTTTAATCCTAATTTATGTTCCTACAAGTAAAAAAGTGATGTTTTTATGTGTTCCATGCCTTGTTTTTAGATAAAAACATCAAAATCTTGATTTTAAGGTCGAAAAGCATGAAATTGCATTAATTTTTTTTTTTTTTTACAATTTTCTGCATTTTGTTCATAAGAGATTAACATCTTATATCCAGCTCGGTTGTCGGGCCTAAGTAACAGGATGCTACACCACCATCACACATCATACGTGTAATGGGCCAATTTAGCCGGGACCCAAAACCAAAAAAACACAATAAATAAAATTAAAATTAAACAGTCTAGTTTTTTTTACAAAGCTCAAAATACAAAAAAGAAAAAGCCCAATTTACAAATACCAACCCAAATTAAAAAAAAAACAAACCCTAAGCCCACAACCTAAACTTTTCAGCAAACTAACAGAAAACCCTAGCCTAGCCGCCGCCGTTGCCCCCATGTATAGCCTCCAGCTACCCCCACCGCGTGCCTCCACGTCCTTGCCCCATACCTGTAGAGAAGACAAACAAGGACAACAGACAAAGAGAAGAAAAAAAATAGCAAAAATAAAAAACTTTGTATTTATTTTCTTTTCTTCTTTCGGCTATAAAAAGCCACAAGAATCAATGTATTTTTTTTTTACGAATACATAGATCAAAGAATCAAAAAACAAATTTCTAAAGGTGTTATTTTTTCTCCCATCCTTTTATATTTTCTACTTTTTTTTTATTTTATTTTCACTTCATTTCTGTTTTTTTTTCATTTACAAAAAGAATAATAAACAAGATTCAAAGAAAAAAAGGTTTGAAATTACTGGACCTTTCGCATCCCGCCACTGTAGGTGGCAGAGGTTCGTTGTTTCTTATGAAAAATGACGTCTTTTGGGGTGCAGAAGCTCGAAAAACAAGAAAAATGGCTTTTTTATTTTTTTGGCCACCGTGGACGACAGCGTCGTCGTCGGCGATCGGCGGCCTCCAATATGGTCGGCGGTGACTCTTTCGCTAGAGGTAGGCCTGCCTTGAGAGAATGAGGGAGAGTGTTTTCTCTTTTTTTTTAAGAAGAATGGAGTTGAATGAATTTTAAAAAAAAATTCAGCTTAAATAGGCCCTATAAAACGACGTCGTTTTAGTGTTGATTCTAATAGCCCAAAATGACGTCGTTTTGAGCCTTACCCGCGCATTGACCTGACCCGTCTAAAGGATCCGCGTGTTTTTAATTAATGGGCTATTTGCCAGTTGAGTCCTTTCGCCTTTTATCCGCTTGCAATCAAGTCTTTTTTAATTTTTAATTTTGGCCCTATAATTTATTTTGGTTTTCGATTAAGCCCACCTTGAAGCTGCGAGTTTTGGAGGGGGATTATTTCCCGTTTTGGTCCCTCCTTGTTATTCGCGCATTCAATTTGGTCCTTTTCTTTTATTTTATTTTCAGATTCACCCCAAAATTTCTATTTTAAGTTCAAATTAGTCCTTTTTATTTGGCTATTTTAGCTATTTTATCATTAAATTAATTAATTTTATTATTATTAATTATTATTATTATTATTATTATTACTACTATTATTATTATTGTATCATTAAATTGATTAATTTAGTATTAAATATTTTTTTGTGTTTATTTTCCTTTTAAAATCTTTATTTATTTTCATCTTCTCCTATTATTTTCATTTTACTATTTATTTATTCATTTTCATATCTTTATATATATACCTTCAAATTTTAGATTATTATTATTGTTATTATCATTTTATGTGTTTTATTTAATATTTTTATTTCTTTTATTTATTTGCCTTTTTTAAATTTTTATTTAGACCCTTTCTATTTGTTTATTTACTTATTGTCTTTATTGATAATTAGTTTGTCGATTATTTATTTATCTTATTGTTAGTTGTCATTCTCATTATTGTTCCCCATATTATAGTTTGCATCATTATTCTTGTTGTTGTTTATGCTTGACAACATTATGGTCCGTTAATGCCAATGTTGTGTTATTTTTTTATCCGATATTATTTTCACTTCAAATGTGTGTTGTACTATTGTTATTAGCCGCGTATGACGCCTTTAAAAAGTTTTAAACGATTTCTTTTTTTTTAACATAATTAAATAAACTAAATATATGTATTATTTTTAGCATTTCACTAATTTCTACCTAAATTCATAAAAAAAGAGTTTTTAATAAAGGCAATATTCTGTGTTTAGAAATTCGAGAGATCGTGTCCTAATGTACTGGGTTTCGATTTTTCTCGTTTCACCCAAATGACCGAATACCCTTTCAAAATTAAATTGCACGAGTTTTGAAAATCAAAAGACAAGCTTATTGTCGAGAGTTTAAAATGTCGAGTCCTAACGTACTGGATGTGACATTTTATTACTTTGAGACAAGAAGGTCTTTAGCATCCGTGTAACACTCCAAATCCGTGACCGTCACCGGAGTTGTACACGAGGTGTTACCAGGCTTACTTCACTTATTTCCCCCTTTACATATATTTTTTTTGTTTTGCTGTTCCAGGCAGGCTAGCTAACTGCGTCACTGTCACCTTAAAAATCATATCTCGAGTTCCAGAACTCGAAAACCAGTTCCGTAAATTTTTCCTGAAACTAGACTCATAATTACATTTACAAATTTTTTTCTATAATTTTTGGTCAAGCCAATTAGTACAGTTTATTAGTTAAAGTCTCCCCTGTTTCAGGGTTCGACTATGCTGACCTTTGCGTGTTACTACTTGGATATCTTTCTGTACAGGGCTCCAACACTTATGCCGTTTGTTTCTAAAGAAACTAGACTCACAAAGGAATCTGCACATATAGGGCATGACTTCTAATTCTCTCTGGTTAATTAATAATGGATTTTCAAAGTCGGAACAGGGGATCCAGAAACCGTTCTGGCCCTGTTTCGCGAAAACTTGAATATCTCTTAAAATACAGATCATATGGTCGTTTCGTTTCGTCCATATGAAAATAGACCCATCAAGCTTCGATTAAAAAATTTTTTTAGCATTTAATTCCACGTCTACTATTTTTAGTGATTTTTCGATCTCACATCACTGCTGCTGTCTGCAACAGTTACTGCAATAAACTATGCCTATTTCATGAATTTTTCCTTGGCCTTACTAATAATCCATCATACATAACACAATTTGTGACCACCTTATCAAAATTAAGATTTCTAGGACTCGCGACTATAAGTTTTAAAACCCCACTCAACCGACCACATAGGCCATATTCGCATGGCTTAAAGTTTACAACCCAAAATTTCACAAAACAAAGAGCTTATACATGCCAAATGTTCTCCTAGATCGACTAAGAAGACAATACCAAAAAATTGCTCGCCGGTGTGATGACTTCGTTGACGGTTCCGAGCACACAAAAAGAGACGAGTCCAAGAGACCTAAAATGGGTGACAAGAAAACACCGAGTAAGTATATAACTCAGTAAGTCATAAGCATTTCACAACCATCCATTAACAAAATTATCATAGAATGAAACAACGAAACGAGGCTAAATGCTCCATCCATACCGAACTATACCATAGTTCCTTAGACCCTTTCGATTCAATCTCATACCAAGTTACACATTCACATTCCATATACTAATCAATAGGATATTTGAGGCATTTTTATACATCAACTCATTTTCACCACAATCATACAATTGTAATCATCACATAGATTTAAAGCTTACCAAGCTCAACCCCGAGCATGAACATAGTGCCTATTCGCCATGAGCTCAAGGTACTTACCCGATCCACTGTCCGTGATCAACTCGATAATGTCGCACACTCAGTGCCAATAGTGATGCAAAAGCATATAGTGAGTCCGCACACTTAGTGCTATATAATCAACTCGCACACTTAGTGCTATATAATCAGCTCGCACACTTAGTGCTATATAATCAAACTCGCACACTTAGTGCTGTACAAATTTTAAACCCGCACACTTAGTGCCAATCTCATGATCATAAATGTTTATACCCGCACACTTAGTGCCGAAATTAACAACTCAATACATCTCACCTCTTTTCTTTTCATTCAATACTTTCATCACCACATACATACATGTATATAAATTTATCATTCCTTTCGGCATAATTACATAGACATTATGTCTATTTAAATCAATCCGAAATATATGCTTAGTGACTTACCTTGTGTTGGGTAAAATAGTTCCAAGTCGGCTACTCGATGACCTTCGTCTTTCCCTTGCTTGATTCTCCTCCTTTAACTCCTTGAGCTTGATTAATAAATCAACTAGTTTAATCATCTTGCTAAACATTTACAATTCAATTACACATGCATATGTATGTTTGTATATTCGGCAACCACTCTTACTAATTACCCATTTAGTCGATTATACACATAATTAAAGGTAACATCACGAATGGGCATACTTATGTATATATATATATATATATATATATACACATAACCTAATATGCACCAAAATTTGATTCAACATCACCTACATACTCACTTTAATGGCGAATATATATATACATGTACAATGTCATCTATAACATCATCTAAACGCCTAAATTCTTCTCATGCACACTTGATCGACTTTTTCCCAATCTAGCATAGCTTCACCTCTATTTGTAATATCACATAAATCCACATGTGACTACATTTCTTAAGTTCAACATCTTAATGCCCATTATAACCACTCCCATAATCTAAATCTAAAAATCGGCAACATCCCCTTTCAACTATGTTAGCCGAATACTCATTCTCTTCTTAGTCTTAAATTCGGCACCTCCAACAAAATGACTTAACAACTTCAACTTTCATGCTAACATAACAAGCAATTTAACACATACATATAACTAACATGTTAATAGCATCAAGGTATCAACTAAAATTTTTTTAAGCTTCTTAGTCAAAGCCTAACTCTCCGACAACCCCAAATCCAACCATGGGATAGATAGAATTTAGACTCATCACCCAAAGGTTGTGTAAACTTCCAAAATATCATTGAACATACCTTGATCTAAAGGACCACCTTGGCCGAATCTTGCTTCCTCTTCTTCCTCTAGTTACGACAATTGCAAAAGAAAGAAAACATGAACACTCCTTCTTCTTCTCAAGTCATGGCAATTGTAACAAAAATGAGAAAGGATGAACAACAAATTTTTTTTCTTTCTTTTTCCTTAACTCACGGAAATGGGGGGGGGGGGACACTCACCATTCTCTTTTTTTTTTTTCATTTCTTTAATACTAGCTTTCTATTTTATTGTTTCCTACATACATCACTAGCCCAACATGTTGGAAACATGTTTCCTTTGCCCATCACTCTTGTCATGGCCGGCCACTAGGCTTATATTTAGGGAAATTTGACATGCAAATCCCTTATTTTCACAACATGCATTATTAGGCCACTTTGCATTTGCCTAGCACATTTCTAAATTTTCTCATATAAGTCCTACTAACTGAATTCACATGCAATCGACTAAATCGAAGTTTGAAACTTTCACACATCCATATTTACACATTTTAGACAATAAATACCATGTTCAAACAATTTGGTGACTCGGTTTAGTGGTCCCGAAACCGCTTTCTGACTAGGATCACTTTAGGGCTGTCACAACACTCCCCCACTTAAGAAATTTTCGTCCCCGAAAATCTTACCGGTAAATAGGTTTGGGTATCGCTCTTCCATAGAGTTCTCGGGTTCCCAAGTAGCTTCTTCTATCCCGTGTTTGAGCCATAACACCTTTACCAAAGGAACCTTCTTGTTTCGTAACTCTTTCACCTCACAAGCTAGGATACGAATTGGCTCTTCCTCATAACTCATGTCGGATTGAATTTCAACCTCTGATGGACTAATTATGTGCGACGGATCAGATCTATAACGTCGAAGCATCGAAACATGAAAGACGTCGTGAATCTTTTCAAGTTCAGGGGGCAAAATCAAACGATACGCAACTGGACCGACTCGTTCGGAAATCTCATATGGCCCGATGAACCTTGGACTCAGTTTGCCCTTACAGCCAAATCTGAGTATCTTTTTCCAAGGTGAGACCTTAAGAAACACTTTGTCTCCCACCTGATACTCAATATCTCTTCGTTTCAAATCCGCATACGACTTCTGACGATCTAATGCTGCCTTCAGACTTTCACGAATTATTCTTACTTTCCGTTCAGCGTCTTTAATCAAATCTACTCCGAAAATCTTACTCTCACCGAGCTCGGTCCAAAACAACGGCGTACGGCATTTACCCCCGTACAAAGCCTCGTAAGGCGCCATCTTAATACTTGATTGAAAACTATTGTTGTAAGCAAATTCAATCAGAGGTAAATACCGTTCCCATGAACCACTAAACTCAAGGATGCAACATCTCAACATATCCTCGAGTATTTGAATTATCAGTTCGGATTGACCATCGGTTTGGGGATGAAAAGCAGTGCTAAAATGCAGCTTGGTACCCAAAGCCTCTTGCAATTTTTTCCAAAATCGCGATGTAAATCTTGGGTCTCTATCCGACACAATAGAGATCGGTACCCCGTGCAATCTCACAATCTGAGAAACATACAATTCGGCCAGTTTATCCAATGAAAAATCTGTGCGTACGGGGATAAAGTGAGCCGACTTAGTCAGTCTATCAACAACAACCCAAATCACATCCTTCTTACTTGCCGACACTGGCAACCCAGATACAAAATCCATCGTCACTCGATCCCATTTCCATTCAGGTATCATGATTGGCTGAAGTAATCTCGATGGCACTTGATGTTCCGCTTTCACTTGTTGACATATCAAACACTTTGAAACAAATTCTGAGATGTCTCGTTTCATACCGGGCCACCAAAATTGGCGTTTCAGGTCATTGTACATTTTAGTACTACCCGGGTGGACAGACATTCGACTACTATGAGCCTTGTTCAAAATCATCGGAACAAGTTCTGAATTCCTTGGAATACATAATCGACCCTTGAACGTCAAGCAATCATTGTCGTCAATCTGAAATTCCGATTCCTTATTTGGAACACATTCAGCTCGTTTAGCGACCAATTCAGCATCGACCTTCTGAGATTCAAGTATTTGATGAATCAATAACGGTTTGGCCTCTAATTCAACTACTAGCACCTCCTCGGGTGAAACGGATAGGTGAGCATCCATCACTCTCAAAGTAAACAGCGCTTTACAACTTAAAGCATCGGCCACCACGTTGGCCTTTCCCGGGTGATAATCAATGACAAGTTCATAGTCTTTCAACAACTCAAGCCAACGTCTTTGTCGCAGATTTAGATCTCTTTGAGTCATCAAATATTTAAGACTCTTGTGGTCCGAATAAATATGACACCTTTCTCCAAACAAGTAATGTCGCCATATTTTTAAGGCAAACACTATGGCTGCTAATTCAAGGTCATGGGTCGGATAGTTTCTCTCATGCGGCTTTAATTGTCTCGACGCGTAAGCCACAACTCGACCTTCTTGCATCAACACACAACCTAGCCCAAGCAAGGATGCGCCATTGTAAATGACAAACTCTTTATTGGACTCCTACTGTACTAGCACTGGGGCCTCGGTTAAGCAGGTGTTTTAGTCGATCGAAACTTTCTTGACAAGTTGTTCGACCACTAAATTAACATCTTTTGGAGTAGTTTCATCATCGGTGCAGCTATCATCGAAAAACCTTTCACAAATCGTCGATAGTATCCGACAAGCCCCAAAAAGCTCCTAACTTCGGTAACATTCCTTGGAGGTTTCCAATCGACTATGGCCGAAATTTTGTTCGGGTCCACCCTGACACCCAATTCGGACACCACGTGCCCCAAAAAACTAACCTCTCTTAACCAAAATTCACATTTCTTGAACTTTGCGTATAATCGCTTATCTCGTAAAATTTGCAACACTAGCCTCGTGTTCAAAGATGTTCGATTTCATCTCGAATAGACCAAAATGTCATCGATAAACACAACTACGAACCGATCCAAGTATGGCCTGAAAATTCGATTCATTAAATCCATAAATACCATAGGGCATTAGTGAGCCCAAACGGCATCACTAAGAATTCAGAGTGACCGTACCTCGTTCTAAAAGCAGTTTTGGGTATGTCCGATTCTCGAACCCTCAACTGATAGTACCCCGATCTCAAATCTATCTTTGAAAACACTGAGGCTCCCTTTAATTGATCAAACAAATCATCAATACGTGGCAACGGGTATTTATTCTTTATTGTCACTTTATTCAACTAACGATAGTCGATGCACAATCTCATGGTTCCATCCTTCTTCTTCTCAAACAACACTGGTGCGCCCCATGGTGAAGAGCTCGGTCGAGCGAAACCTCTATCCGTCAATTCTTGCAATTGAACCTTCAATTCCTTTAATTCCATTAATGCCATACGATACGGGGCTATTGAGATTGTCGTAGTACCAGGTACAACTTCGATGCCGAATTCCACTTCTCAAACCGGTGGCAATCCCGGTAACTCCTCAGGAAAAACATCTGAATACTCACAAACCACTGGTACTGATTCAAGTTTCCTTTCCGTCTCTTTGCTCTCAAACACATACGCAAGGTATGTTTCACACCCCTTTTTCACATATCTCCGAGGGGTCATTGAAGATATTATTGCTGGTGCTCCTTTTAAATCAGTAGACTCGACTCAGACTACCTCATTACTTGCACTCCTCAAATCAATGGTTTTCCTTTTGCAGTTCACCACTGCATCATGTACGGTCAGCCAATCCATACCAAGAATAACACCGAATTCGTCAAATGGTAGAAGCATCAGATCGGCCAGAAAACAGGATTCTCGAATTATTAGGGGGCATCTCTTGCACACTTTATCAACGAGTACGTATTGACCCAAAGGGTTTGACACTCGAATTACGAACTCAGGAGACTCAACAGTAAAGTCTTATGGATGCTAAGGTTTCACATACATATGAATGAGTAGAGCCGGGGTCAATCAATGCAATCACACTAGTATCAAAGAGAGTGAAAGTACCGGTGATAACGTCGGGGAGGATGTCTCTCTCGTGCGCTGGATGGCATATGCTCTAGCAGAGCGCTGGTCTCGAATCGAACAACCGATCGAGGCCCTCTCGATTACCGCCCTACCTCCCGAAATTCTCGGGGTCTACCTCTAGCCGTCATTCCACTAGGTCTTGCACCTTGCATCTTATTCTTCTCATTTAGCTCGTGCAATCTCTAATGAAGTGGTCCTTCGAATCAAGATCCGTAATGTGCTCGTTAGCGGGCTTACCCCAACATTCACCTATGTGTCGCCTTCCACACTGGGGGCATTCAGGCTTTTCTTGACGATTATTGCCCACACTAGCAACCGAAGTAGCTCGTGAGTCCATCGATGGTCGTGCTCTAACGGAAATCCCCGCAGTCGTCCTTGACTTATTTGTGTCCTCCCTGAATTTCTTTACAGCTGAAAATGGAGCTCTACCCGTCGATCTCTTACGACAGTCTTTAGCTTCAAATTCAGCGTCTTCTTCTCCCTTCCAAGTTCTTCCGCCTTGCAGGCTCGTTCAACTAGTGTTACAAATTCTTTTATCTCCAAAATACCCACCAGCAGCTTTAAATCTTCATTCAATCCTTCTTCAAATCTTTTGCACATAGCAACCTCATCAGCCACACACTCCCGAGCATACCGACTAAGTCTTACGAACTCATGTTCGTATTCAGATACTGTCATACGGCCTTGCTTGAGTTCCAAGAACTCCTTACGTTTTTGATCGATGAACCGTTGACTAATATACTTCTTTCAAATTCGTTTGAAAGAAATCCCAAGTAATTCGCTCGTTTGGGACTATGGAAATCAAGGTTCTCCACCAATAGTAGGTCGAGTCCCGCAACAAGGATATAGCACACTTTAGACATTCATCGGTGTGCATGATAGTTCATCAAACACCGAATGGTGTTATCAAGCCGTAACTCTACCTTTCGGCATCATCGATAATTATGGCCTGAACTCCTCAGCCGCGCTTCCTAATCAAGTCTACTGGTGGCTTACTCAGCCTCACAGGATCAGTAACTGATGGCATTACGGGCTCTTGGGGTGGATTATTCAGATTCGGGAATTGTTGGACAGCCGGATTGGTTCGGGCATATTGCGCGACCCACTCATTCATCATGGTGAAGAAGGCTTGTTTCGCCCCTTCATCTTGATTATTCGCAGATGACCGAGGCTCAACAGCGGTGTCCCTTGCGCAGAGCAGCCGCTACACTTTCAACGCCATCCGCTAAGGGTCTCTACCGGGTTCCATTTGCTAATCAAAACAAAATTTCAACCGTCAGAAGTCATCACATTATTAAGCACTAACATTATGGCATGTATAGCTAGACTCACACGCGCTATGGTAGTCCTAGAACCGACTAAACCATAACTCTGATACCAATCAAATTGTAACACCCCAAATCCGTGACCGTTACCGGAGTTGAACACGAGGTGTTACCAGGCTTACTTCACTTATTTCCCCCTTTATATATATATTTTTTTGTTTTGCTGTTCTAGGCAGGCTAGCTAACTGCATCACTGTCACCTTAAAAATCATATCTCGAGTTCCAGAATTCAAAAACCAGTTCCATAAATTTTTCATGAAACTAGACTCATAATTCCATTTACACATTTTTTTCTAGAATTTTTGGTCAAGCCAATTAGTACAGTTTATTAGTTAAAGTCTCCCCTGTTTCAGGGTTCGACTACGCTGACCTTTGCGTGTTACGACTTGGATATCTTTCTGTACAGGGCTCAAACACTTATGCCGTTTATTTCTAAAGAAGATAGACTCACAAAGGAATCTGAACATATAGGGAATGACTTCTAATTCTCTCTGGTTAATTAATAATGGATTTTCAAAGTCGGAACAGGGGATCCAGAAACCGTTCTGGCCCTGTTTCGCGAAAACTTGAATATCTCTTAAAATACAGCTCATATGGTGGTTTCGTTTCATCCATATGAAAATAGACCCATCAAGCTTCGATTACATAATTTTTTTTTCATTTAATTCCACGTCTACTATTTTTAGTGATTTTTCGATCTCACATCACTGCTGCTGTCCGCAACAGTTACTGCAATAAACTATGCCTATTTCATGAATTTTTCCTTGGCCTTACTAATAATCCATCATACATAACACAATTTGTGACCACCTTATCAAAATTAAGATTTCTAGGACTCGCGACTATAAGTTTTAAAACCCCACTCAACCGACCACATAGGCCATATTCGCATGGCTTAAAGTTTACAACCCAAAATTTCACAAAACAAAGAGCTTATACATGCCAAATGTTCTCCTAGATCGATTAAGAAGACAATACCAAAAGATTGCTCACCGGTGTGATGACTTCGTTGACGGTTCCGAGCACACAAAAAGAGACGAGTCCAAGAGACCTAAAATGGGTGACAAGAAAACACCGAGTGAGTATATAGCTCAGTAAGTCATAAGCATTTCACAACCATCCATTAACAAAATTATCATAGAATGAAACAACGAAACGAGGCTAAATGCTCCATCCATACCGAACTATACCATAGTTCCTTAGACCCTTTCGATTCAATCTCATACCAAGTTACACATTCACATTCCATATACTAATCAATAGGATATTTGAGGCATTTTTATACATCAACTCATTTTCACCACAATCATACAATTGTAATCATCACATAGATTTAAAGCTTACCAAGCTCAACCCCGAGCATGAACATAGTGCCTATTCGCCATGAGCTCAAGGTACTTACCCGATCCGCTGTCCGTGATCAACTCAATAATGTCGCACACTCAGTGCCAATAGTGATGCAAAAGCATATAGTGAGTCCGCACACTTAGTGCTATATAATCAACTCGCACACTTAGTGCTATATAATCAGCTCGCACACTTAGTTCTATATAATCAAACTCGCACACTTAGTGCTGTACAAATTTTAAACCCGCACACTTAGTGCCAATCTCATGATCATAAATGTTTATACCCGCACACTTAGTGCCGAAATCAACAACTCAATACATCTCACCTCTTTTCTTTTCATTCAATACTTTCATCACCACATACATACATGTATATAAATTTATCATTCCTTTCGGCATAATTACATAGACATTATGTCTATTTAAATCAATACGAAATATATGCTTAGTGACTTACCTTGTGTTGGGTAAAATAGTTCCAAGTCGGCTACTCGATGACCTTCGTCTTTCCCTTGCTTGATTCTCCTCCTTTAACTCCTTGAGCTTGATTAATAAATCAACTAGTTTAATCATCTTGCTAAACATTTACAATTCAATTACACATGCATATGTATGTTTGTATATTTGGCAACCACTCTTACTAATTACCCATTTAGTCGATTATACACATAATTAAAGGTAACATCACGAATGGGCATACTTATGTATATATATATATATACACATAACCGAATATGCACCAAAAATTTGATTCAACATCACCTACATACTCACTTTAATGGCCGAATATATATATACATGTACAATGTCATCTATAACATCATCTAAACGCCTAAATTCTTCTCATGCACACTTGATCGACTTTTTCCCAATCTAGCATAGCTTCACCTCTATTTGTAATGTAACACCCCAAACCCGAGACCATCGCCGGTGTCGAACGCGAGGGGTTAACGATTAACCATTCCAATGGTTAATCATCTCAAAACAATTCCATACCCCATAATGATCAACATACAACGATTATAGTATCATACCAAAAACATATATAAGCCATTTTCGCATGGCTATCCAAGTTTACACAAAACCGAAAGGTACATGACCTTCAACAATAGGGTAGTCCTATACATGCCATTTCAAAGTTCAACCAAAATTATACCAAAATGGAGGCTTTGATAGTGTAGATGACTTCGACTTTAATGATCTCGGATCCGATCGCTAACGAGCAAAATCTATAAAACAGAGAGCCAAAGCAACGGAGTAAGCATTTTTATGCTTAGTAAGTCTCAAGCAATAAAATCAGCTTTAACTAAAGCATTACATTCACATAGCCAAATGAATCATTTCATTAATACACATTCACATAATCATACTTACTTCACACTTCATCATTATATACTTTCACAAGATATCAACCAATTCAATAGCTGAAAACTCGTTAGTCGATTGAACGAATGTTACTCAAACATATCGACTTTTCCAATGCACATATAAACATACCTTATCCTTTGGGCTTTTCGAGCGCACTAATTAAATTTATTACAGCAACCAATGCTCACCTCCAGCCCAAGCTTCTTCGGAATACAACCGGATATAACCACATGCACGAATGCCTTCGGGCCTTAGCCCGGATAGAACGACTTGCACAAATGCCTTCGGGTATTAGCCCAGATTTAACAACTTGCACGAATGCCTTGGTCTTAGCCCGGATGTAGCCACTAGCACAATTGCCTTGGTCTTAACTCGGATATAATTACTAGCATAAATGTCTTGGGACTTAGCCGGATATCATTCAATTGCTCATGCACACACATACATCAATAATCATTACACATCCATGTTTCATTTTCGTTACTAAGGCTCAAACACAAACATATCACTAGCATAATCGCCTTCGGGACTTAGCCCGGGTATCATTCAAATACTCATACACACATAAATCAATAATCATTACACATCCATATTTCATTTCACATAATTCGAGTAGGGTCATTTCTTGAGGACTTACCTCGGATGTTGTCGAACGGCTTCAACGGCTATTCGATCACTTTTTCCTTCCCTTTATCGGATTTAGCTCCTTTTGCTCTTGAGCTTAACGAATAGAAGTAGAAGTATTCAATATTTCTATCAATAATGTTTACTAGTAAATCACATTCGCATCTCATATCATCTCACTTTATTATAATTTATCATTCAACCTTTGAACCAAAACGCCATTATATGGCCACATATACATGCATCCATATATTTAAGCTCAAGAATTTTAACATAACATCAAGTGCTCAAATTACTCATGTGGCCGATTATACATGGTCATAAATACACAAAATCAAAAATAATTTCAAGGTTTTTCACACTATACATGTACTAGGCCGAATGTACATGCAAATTTCACAACATTCTTCAACAAATTTCTTCTTTAAACAAACATATTTATCACTTTCTTCATAATCAAAATATCATGTGCAAACATATATACACATATAGGTGCAAGGCCGAATCTCAAGGGGTTCATACCCATCCAAACACAAATTTTTACCAATCAAGTAACAAGCATAAATCATGCTCATGAATGCACCATGGCGAATACATCACAACCATACCCTTCAACTTCGGTCATGGTTAAACAAAGAATTCAATGTCCTACTCAAGAATACTAAAAGAAATTTCAAGAGTAGTCAATCCATCATTACATGCATCATCAACAAGCTTCACATTTAGCATGCAATGGCTTTAACACAATATCAACCTTGGCCAAATACCATTTTTCATGGCATAGCAAGGATTTGAACCATGGCTAACATGCACATCAAGTTAGCAACCAAAACAAGCATGAATCTCATGACACAACCTCAACATACCTTAATCTTGATGCAAGTATAGCCAAATCTCCTTCTAGATCTCTTCTAAACTAAAAATGGAGCAAAATTTCCTTCCTTCTTAGAATTTTCAGCCCAAAGAAAATGAGAATAGATGAACCAAATTTTTTCTTTTCCTTTCTCTCAACTCACGGCCAAGGGGGGAAGCATGGATGAGACCATTTTTTTCTTTCTTTGCCCATGCTCTTTATTTTATTATTTCACCCTAATGCACCAACAAAACATGTTTCATGACATGTTTTGCCCATCCACTCTTGCCATGGCCACCACTAGCTATTGGGGGAAATTTGACATGCAAGTCCATTGTTTTGCATGCATGCTTTAATTAGTCATCACACATTTCCTATCATACTTTCAAAGTTTACTACTAGGTCCTTTCTAGTGAAATTCACATTTATAACTCTAAATCAAAGCATCAAAATGTCACACATGAGTTAAACACATTATAGGCAATAAAATAAATATTAAATTATTTTTATGCCTCGCTTTTGTGGTCCCGAAACCACATTCCGACTAGGGTCATTTTAAGGTGTCACAACTCTCCCCACTTAAGAAATTTTCGTCCCAAAATCTTACCGTAAATAGGGTTGGGTATCGCTCTTTCATAGAGTTCTCGGTTTCCCAAGTAGCTTCTTCTATCCCGTGTTTGAGCCATAACACTTTCACCAATGAACTCGCTTGTTTCGCAACTCTTTCACTTCACGTGCCGGATACGAATCGGTTCTTCCTCATAACTCATATTGGCTTGAATTTCAACCTCGATGGACTAATCACGTGCGATGGATCGATCTATAGCGTCAAGCATCGAAACATGAAAGACATCGTGAATCTTTTCGAGTTCGGGGCAAAATCGACGATATGCCACCGGACCGACTCGCCGGATATCTCATATGGTCCAATGAACCTCGGCTCAACTTGCCCTTACTACCGAATCGAGTATCTTTTCCAAGGTGAAACCTTGAGAAACACTTTATCTCCCACCGATGCTCGATGTCTTTACACTTCAGATCCGCGTATGACTTCTCGACGATCGGAGGCTATCTTCGACTTTCACGGATTACTTTCACTTTCTGCTCAAAGATCTCTAATCAAATCCACCCGAAAATTTTGCTTTCACCGAGCTCGGTCCAAAACAATGGTGTACGGCATTTATGACCGTACAAAGCCTCGTAGGGTGCCATCTTAATACTTGATTGAAAGTCGTTGTTGTGTTTAATTCAATCAACGGCAAATACCGCTCCCATGAACCATCGAACTCGAGGATGCAACATCTCAACATATCCTCAAGTATCCGAATTATCCGCCGGATTGACCATCGGTTTGGGGGTGAAAGGCGGCTGAAATGCAACTTGGTACCCAAAGCTTCTTGCAACTTTTTCCAAAATCGCGAGGTAAATCTCGGATCTCTATCCGACACGATGGAAATAGGCACCCCTGCAATCTCACATCGAGAAACGTACAATTCGCTAGTTTGTCCATTGAAAAATCCGACGACGGGGACAAAGTGAGCCGACTTAGTCAATCTATCTACCACGACCCAAACCGCATCCTTCTTACTCACCGACAATGGCGGTCCGGATACAAAGTCCATGGTGACTCGATCCCATTTCCACTCGGGTATCGTGATCGGTCAAGTAATCCTCAAGGCACTTGATGTTCCGCTTTCACTTGTTGACATATTAAACATCTCAAACAAAGTCGGAGATGTCTCGCTTCATACCATGCCACCAAAACCGACGTTTCAAATCGTTGTACATCTTCGTACTCCCGGTGGATTGCTATTCGGCTACAATGGGCTTCGCTCGAATTATCGAAATAAGTTCAACTCTTTGGAACACACAGACGACTTTTGAACCTCAAACAATCGTCATCATCGATTTGAAACTCCGAGTCCTTGTTCGAACACACTCGGCCGCTTTTGCGTACCAACTCGTCTTCGACTTTCTCGAGCTTCACGAATTTGATGTATCAATATTGGTTTGGCTTTCAATTCAGCTACTAACACATTGTCGGATCGAATGCATAAGTGCACATTCATCGTCAGAAGCTTAATAATGATTTACGACTTAAGGCATCCGCAACCACATTAGCCTTTCTCGGTGATAATCAACGACGAGCTCATAATCTTTTAACAACTCGAGCCAACGCCTTTGTCGCAGATTTAAGTCTCTTTGGGTCATCAAATATTTGAGACTTTTGTGATCCGAATACACATGGCACTTCTCACCAAATAAGTAATGTCGCCATATCTTTAAGGCGAATACGATGGCGACCAATTCGAGATCATGGGTCGGATAATTTTCTCATGTGGCTTTAATTGTCTCGACGATAGGCCACAACTTGCCCTTCTTGCATCAATACGCAACCCAACCCAAGTAGGGATGCGCCACTATAAATGACAAACTCCTTGCCCGATTCGGGTTGCACTAAATTGGGGCTTCGGTCAAATAAGTTTTCATTGATCAAAACTTTTCGACATTTCTCCGTCCATTCAACTTAACATCCTTTTGGAGTAAGCCGTCATTGGCGTGGCTATCGTTGAGAAACCTTTTAAAATCGTCGGTAATAACCGCCCAGCCCCAAAAGCTCGAACCTCGTAATATTTCTGAGGCTTCCAGCTAAGTATGGTTGAAATTTTGTTCGAGTCGACTCGAATACCCGATGCGAGATATCACATGCCCCAAGAAGCTAACCTCTTAACCGAACTCACACTTTGAACTTAGCATATAATTGCTTATTCCGTAAAATCTGCAACACTAACCTCGGTGTTCAAAGATGTTCGGTCTCGTTTCTTGAATAGACCAAGATGTCATCAATGAACACGACTACGAACAGATCCAAATATGGTCCAAGATCCAATTCATTAAATCCATAAATACCGCAGGGCATTAGTAAGCCCAAACGGCATCACTAGGAACTCGAGTGACCATATCTCGCTCAAGGCGCCTTGGGTACGTCCAATCTTGAATTTGTAATTGATAATAGCCCGATCTCAAATCTATTTTCGAGAACACCGAAGCTCCTTCAGCTTGATCGAACAAATCGTCGATACGTGGTAACGGATATTTGTTCTTTATCGTCGCTTATTGTCGACGATAGTCGATGCACGACCTCATGGTTCCATCCTTCTTTTCACAAACAACACCGGCGCACCCAAGGCGAGAAACTCGGCGAGCAAAACCTCTATCCACCAATTCTTGCAACTGAGCTTTCAACTCCTTTAATTCCGTTGGTGCCATACGATACGGAGCTATCGAAATTGGAGTGGTACTAGGTACCAATTCGATGCCAAATTCTATTTCCCGAACAGTGGTAAACCCGGCAATTCTTCGTGGAAAACATCCGAGTATTCACAAACCATCGCACAGATTCGGGTTTCTTTTTCGACTCCTTGTCATCGAGCACATACGCAAGGTACGCCGCACCCTTTTCTTACATATTTCGGGCCAACATTGCGATATTATACCGGCAACCCTTTAAGTCTCAGAGACTCAACCCGAATTATCTCGTTATTCGCGCACCTCGATCGATAGTCTTGCTTTTGCAATTTACAACCGCATCGTGCATGGTCAACCAATCCAAACCAAGAATAACGTCGAATTGGCCGAACGGCAAAAGCATCAAGTTCGCGGAAAACAAGAACCTCGAACACTAGGGACTTTTCTTACACACTTTGTTGACAAGCACGTAATGACCCAAGGGGTTTGACACCGAATTACAAACTCAGAGACTCAATAGGCAAAGTCTTCTATGGATGCTAAGGTTTCGCATATATAAGAATGAGTAGAACCGTGGTCAATCAAAGTAATCACATTTGTATCGAAAAGAGTGAATGTACCGTAATGACATCCGGTGAGGCAAAGATCCTCGCGTCTTGCAGATGGCATAAGTCCTAGCAGAGCACGAGCCTCGGGTCTTGTTGTAGCATCTCTCGGCCTCTCTCGACTGCCACTAGCATTGCCCGCATTTCTGGATGGCCTATCTCGAGCAGTGGTAGCACTCGGGTTTCCACTTTCACTTACATTTTGTTCAAGCAACCTCGGGCAGTCCTTGATAAAGTGGTCACCGATCCACACTTATAACAGAGTGATCATGGAACCCACAGACTCCTCGAATGCCATTTGCCACAATCTGATACACTCGCCTCTCTCTACGATCATTTCCACCATCGGCGATCAAGTGACTCGTGGTCACAGGGGTCGACCGCGATCTCGCCTAGAAAAGCCCGGCGCCTCTAGACCAGCTCACATCATCTCAAATCTCTTCGATGCCTGTTGAAGAGACTTTCCGAGGACCTTTTTCGAATTCTCCGGTTCCCACATCAACTTTTTGTTTCTCCTTTCTAAGCTCTTCGCTTTACAAGCTCGCTCAACAAGTACTACGAACTCTCGATTTCGAGAATGCCAACGAACATCCTTATATCATCATTCAGCCCATCCTCAAGCGTTTACACATAATAGCTTCGGACGAAATGCATTCTCGCAGCATCGGCTAAGCCTCACAAATTTTCGTTCAGAGTCGGTAATCGACATAGAGCCTTGCTTAAGATCAAGAAATTCCTTCGCTTTTGGTCGATGAATCTCGATCGATATACTTTTTGAACTCGGTTTGAAAGAATTCCCAAGTCACTTGCTCCCTAGGCACCACGAAGTCGAGTACTCCACCAATAGTAGGCGGAATCGCGTAGCAAGGAGATGGTACACTTTAAGCACTCATCGGTGTACAAGATAGCTCATCGAGCACCGGATAGTGTTGTCCAACCAAAATTCAGCTTGCTCGGCATCGTCGCTATCCGTAGCCTTGAATTCAAGTGGCCCCATGTTTACTTAATTCTGTCGATCGGGGCTTACTTGACCTTATTTGGTCGGGCCATCGGAGGTATTGTAGGTGCGGGGGTTGCATTAGTCGGAAATGGAGGTTGTGGAACAGCCATGTTAGTTTGAATGTATTGGTTGAACCAATCATTCATCACGCTATAAAAGGCTTGCCTAGCCTCATCATTCGGATTGTTGGCCATAGGTTGAGAGTCCGCCGGCGCTGTCCCTTGCGTGGGAGCAGGTGCCACACTCTCCACATCATCAGCTATTGCTCGGTTGGGATCGGGATCCATTGCTATAAACAAACACAAATTCAGATTGTCAGAAATCACCACACTATCAATTTATCACTATATGGCATGTATAGCTAGACCCCAAACATATCACGGTAGTCCTAGAATCGACTAAACCGTAGCTCTGATACCAATAAAATTGTAACACCCCAAACCCGAGACCATCGCCGGTGTCGGACGCGAGGGGTTAACGAGCCAAGTCCTCTTAAAGCACCGACCAATTTGGCATTTCCAGATAGGCTGGAAATCTGCGTCACTTTCACCTTAAAAATCATATCTCGAGTTTCAAAACTTGGAAACTGATTCCGTAAATTTTCCCTGAATTTAGACTCATTTATCCTTCCATGGATTTATTTCTAGAATTTTTGGTCGGGCCAATTGGTACAGTTTATTAGTTAAAGTCACCCATATTACAGGGATCAACTGCTCTGCCTTCGCACGTTACAACTTGAATATCTCTCTGTACAGGGCTTTAATACTGGTTCCGTTTGTTTCTAATGAAACTAGACTCAAAATGGAATCTGCACATATAAGGCATGACTCCTAATTCTTTCTGGATAATTTATAGTAAATTTTGAAATTCGCGACAGGGGACCCAGAAACCGTTCGGGCCCTGTCTCACGATAACTTTAATATCTCTTAACAAGTAACTCCTATGACCGTTTCGTTTCTTCCATATGAAAGTAGACTCATCAATGTTCATTCACATAACTTATTCACCATTTAATACCATTCCTACAATTTTTGGTGATTTTTCAAAACCACACCACTGCTGCTGCCAGCATCTGTTTTCAAGGTAACCTTTACCTATTTCATGATTTCCACGATTCAATTGCCCCTCTTTGCATACATAGCACAAAGTGTGATCATGATTAACCATTCCAATGGCTAATCTTCTCAAAACAATTCCATACCCCATAATGATCAACATACAACGATTATAGTATCATACCAAAAATGTATATAAGCCATTTTCGCATGGCTATCCAAGTTTACACAAAACCGAAAGGTACATGACCTTCAACAATAGGGTAGTCCTATACATGCCATTTCAAAGTTCAACCAAAATTATACCAAAATGGAGGCTTTGATAGTGTAGATGACTTCGACTTTAATGATCCCGGATCCGATCGCTAACGAGCAAAATCTATAAAACAGAGAGCCAAAGCAACGGAGTAAGCATTTTATGCTTAGTAAGTCTCAAGCAATAAAATCAGCTTTAACTAAAGCATTACATTCACATAGCCAAATGAATCATTTCATTAGTACACATTCACATAATCATACTTACTTCACACTTCATCATTATATACTTTCACAAGATATCAACCAATTCAATAGCTGAAAACTCGTTAGTCGATTGAACGAATGTTACTCAAACATATCGACTTTTCCAATGCACATATAAACATACCTTATCCTTTGGGCTTTTCGAGCGTACTAATTAAATTTATTACAGCAACCAATGCTCACCTCCAGCCCAAGCTTCTTCGGAATACAACCGGATATAACCACATGCATGAATGCCTTCGGGTCTTAGCTCGGATAGAACGACTTGCACAAATGCCTTCGGGTATTAGCCCGGATTTAACAACTTGCACGAATGCCTTCGGGTCTTAGCCCGGATGTAGCCACTAGCACAATTGCCTTCGGGTCTTAACCTGGATATAATTACTAGCATAAATGTCTTCGGGACTTAGCCCGGATATCATTCAATTGCTCATGCACACACATACATCAATAATCATTACACATCCATGTTTCATTTTCGTTACTAAGGCTCAAACACAAACATATCACTAGCATAATCGCCTTCGGGACTTAGCCCGGGTATCATTCAAATACTTATACACACATAAATCAATAATCATTACACATCCATATTTCATTTCACATAATTCGAGTAGGGTCATTTCTTGAGGACTTACCTCGGATGTTGTCGAACGGCTTCAACGGCTATTCGATCACTTTTTCCTTCCCTTTATCGGATTTAGCTCCCTTTTGCTCTTGAGCTTAACGAATAGAAGTAGAAGTATTCAATATTTCTATCAATAATGTTTACTAGTAAATCACATTCGGCATCTCATATCATCTCACTTTATTATAATTTATCATTCAACCTTTGAACCAAAACGCCATTATATGGCCACATATACATGCATCCATATATTTAAGCTCAAGAATTTTAACATAACATCAAGTGCTCAAATTACTCATGTGGCCGATTATACATGGTCATAAATACACAAAATCAAAAATAATTTCAAGGTTTTTCACACTATACATGTACTAGGCCGAATGTACATGCAAGTTTCACAACATTCTTCAATAAATTTCTTCTTTAAACAAACATATTTATCACTTTCTTCATAATCAAAATATCATGTGCAAACATATATACACATATAGGTGCAAGGTCAATCTCAAGGGTTCATACCCATCCAAACACAAATTTTACCAATCAAGTAACAAGCATAAATCATGCTCATGAATGCACCATGGCGAATACATCACAACCATACCCCTTCAACTTCGGTCATGGTTAAACAAAGAATTCAATGTCCTACTCAAGAATACTAAAAGAAATTTCAAGAGTAGTCAATCCATCATTACATGCATCATCAACAAGCTTCACATTTAGCATGCAATGGCTTTAACACAATATCAACCTTGGCCAAATACCATTTTTCATGGCATAGCAAGGATTTGAACCATGGCTAACATGCACATCAAGTTAGCAACCAAAACAAGCATGAATCTCATGACACAACCTCAACATACCTTAATCTTGATGCAAGTATAGCCAAATCTCCTTCTAGATCTCTTCTAAACTAAAAATGGAGCAAAATTTCCTTCCTTCTTAGAATTTTCAGCCCAAAGAAAATGAGAATAGATGAACCAAATTTTTTTTCTTTTCCTTTCTCTCAACTCACGGCCAAGGGGGGGGGAAGCATGGATGAGACCATTTTTTTTTCTTTCTTTGCCCATGCTCTTTATTTTATTATTTCACCCTAATGCACCAACAAAACATGTTTCATGACATGTTTTGCCCATCCACTCTTGCCATGGCCGCCACTAGCTATTGGGGGAATTTGACATGCAAGTCCATTGTTTTGCTTGCATGCTTTAATTAGTCATCACACATTTCCCCATCATACTTTCAAAGTTTACTACTAGGTCCTTTCTAGTGAAATTCACATTTATAACTCTAAATCAAAGCATCAAAAATGTCACACATGAGTTAACACACATTATAGGCAATAAAATAAATATTAAATTATTTTTATGCCTCGGTTTTGTGGTCCCGAAACCACATTCCGACTAGGGTCGTTTTAAGGCTGTCACATGTAATATCACATAAATCCACATGTGACTACATTTCTTAAGTTCAACATCTTAATGCCCATTATAGCCACTCCCATAATCTAAATCTAAAAATTGGCAACATCCCCTTTCAACTATGTTAGCCGAATACTCATTCTCTTCTTAGTCTTAAATTTGGCACCTCCAACAAAATGACTTAACAACTTCAACTTTCATGCTAACATAACAAGCAATTTAACACATACATATAACTAACATGTTAATAGCATCAAGGTATCAACTAAAATTTTTTTAAGCTTCTTAGTCAAAGCCTAACTCTCCGACAACCCCAAATCCAACCATGGGATAGATAGAATTTAGACTCATCACCCAAAGGTTGTGTAAACTTCCAAAAATATCATTGAACATACCTTGATCTAAAGGACCACCTTGGCCGAATCTTGCTTCCTCTTCTTCCTCTAGTTACGACAATTGCAAAAGAAAGAAAACATGAACACTCCTTCTTCTTCGCAAGTCATGGCAATTGTAACAAAAATGAGAAAGGATGAACAACAAATTTTTTTTCTTTCTTTTCCTCAACTCACGGCAATTGGGGGGACACTCACCATTCTCTTTTTTTTTCCATTTCTTTAATACTAGCTTTCTATTTTATTGTTTCTACATACATCACTAGCCCAACATGTTGGAAACATGTTTCCTTTGCCCATCACTCTTGTCATGGCGGCCACTAGGCTTATATTTAGGAAATTTGACATGCAAATCCTTTATTTTCACAACATGCATTATTAGGCCACTTTGCATTTGCCTAGCACATTTCTAAATTTTCTCATATAAGTCCTACTAACTGAATTCACATGCAATCGACTAAATCGAAGTTTGAAACTTTCACACATCCATATTTACACATTTTAGACAATAAATACCATGTTCAAACAATTTGGTGACTCGGTTTAGCAGTCCCGAAACCGCTTTCCGACTAGGATCACTTTAGGGCTGTCACAATCCGCTTCGATTTATCCAAGCATTTTTATAAAATTAACATTAATAAAAATGAGGATTGTATTTTTAAATTCTTTACAGATTTTCAACTTTCAACATTAAGACATTAATTAATCAATTAGGTACTAATTTTGGGCGTTACGAGGGTGCTAACCCTTCCTCGTACGTAACCAACTCCCGAACCCGTTTTTCTCAAATTTCATAGACCAAAATCGTTATTTTAGTAAATCAAAACATTTTATTAAAACAATTAAATCACAATATGACCCTATCACACATCATAAAAAAGGATTGGTGGTGACTCCCTTCGGTTTTTTGTTTTCTTAAAATAAAAGTTGACCATGTTTTCAAAAAAAAAAAATAGTTTCGACAGCTTGGCGACTCCATTGGGGACAAATAAGAGAGTCAAGCCGCGACTTGATTAATTCTTGTCTTATTGGTCTAAAATTGATAAATTGATTTAAAATACAATCCTTTCATCACATTTCATCCGTCTTTTTTTGTGATCTTGATCGTAATATATTTGCTTTATTGGTTCGAGTCTTTAGATATTTTTGCATATTGCATTGCATGACCGTTCGACCACCCTTTTAAGTGGGAGTGAGAAGCTGGTCCCTTGTAGGGTTTTCACCTCCATATAGGATAGTGGATCGCTTCCGAGATACATCCGTACCTCTATCTTCGTGAGATTTTCATCTCCGTATAGCCATAGGGAAATGTATTCCCCTGAACTGAACTCGATCTGTATGAGCCTATAATGGGTGAAGATCAAGGAATCTACTGGTTTAGGTACCTTTTCTTTAGAACTGAACTATATATAGTGAGCCGTAAGAGCCTACCCTAGGTAGAGCTGCACCAAACCCTAGTAGTCACCTGAATAGGTGCTCTATTTGTTGTTCATTTCTTCTATACTGGCGTGTTTTGTTTTGTTTTGTTTATGATTGCATTGCATTGCATCATCATAGAAAAGAGGTGTTGATTCATGTTTAGTTGCTAAATAGAGAGCTTGTCATGGAAAATGGGTTTCTCGATAAAGTGGAATATAATACGGCCGTCCGAATATGGTTCGAGTAAACACAACGAGAGAAGGCTGATAGTCCGTGGAGGAATATACAACTATGCTTCACTGCCCAAGGATTCAAGCTGACAAAGATTATTCGGGAGTTGTCAACTTTCTTAAAGAAGCTAACAAGCCTCATGAGAATGAGTGAGCAATGGATCACAGCCCGGATCAAGCAAAAAAGAGCTAGTAGAGGCATCCATTGGAAAGTTCGCGAGATTTGATCTTAACACCCAGATATGAAGAAAGGGATCGATGTCTTCTCCTGGAGTATGAGGGCAAGGTGTATATGTTTCTGCTTTATGTAAAGAAATTTTTTATCTAGAAAAGTTGTTCTAATAGAATTGAATTCAGAATCAACGCCTCTCTTTCTTTTTGCATTCATCCCATGCATTTGCATTACATTGCATCATATGTATTAGATTTTTACAAAAAGACCCTAATTAAGTAAAATTATTTCAGTTAATTTGGAAACCAGCAAAAGTCTATCGACTAAGCATCGTTACCGTACTCGCGAAGAAAAACAAAAGCCATGGACCAAAGGTTGAAGAGATTAGAGCAAATGCAAATACAGATGCAAGAGACATTGGCCAAAATTCAACAAGATATGAGGGATCAGATGCTAGAATTCCAAAGGAATGTGATGAGCCAGTTAACCCAGTTGCTAGCTAGAGGGTTAGAAAAAGGAAAGAGCCCTATGGTCAATTCCGGAGAAAATAACGAGGACACTCCTTATCCTCCAGGCTTTACCCTAACAAACACCCAAGTACAACCAAACGTGTATCCACAAAGGGTGTCCGTTAACATCAGACCCGAATACCAGACAGGTACCTCGGCACCGGTGAACTTTTCGACAGGTTCAGGCTCTAGTCCGGAGGATAATCCAATCAATCTTGTTATCCTTGATCTGGATGATATGGTAGAAACAAAAAAGGCGAGAGTGGAGCTCCCAAAACGATTTGAAGATTGTTACAAACGAAAAAGGTGATAGTGGAGCTTCAAAATCAATACTTTAAAGGCCACGATGAAGAGGGAAAATAAAGGGAATAATGCGAGTATGTATAACAAGGGCTATTCAAAGCCAATTACCGTAAGCTAGCCAAGGAAGGCAACTACTAGCCATCAGGTCCCCCAAAGGTAAGAACTCAATCCAAGACCGAACTTAGAAAAACTCCAGTTCGCGCCCATCCCAATCACGTATAAGGAATTGTACCAAATTTTGTTTGACACACATGTAGTATCCCTTTCTACCTAAAACCAATGCAACTTCTGTTCCCCAAGTGGTACGACGCGAATGCCCAATGCGAAAACCACGTGGGAATCATGGGATACTAGATCGAGAACTGCATCACTTTCAAAAAGATAATCGAAAGACTTATCAAAATGGGTATTGTAAAATTCAATGATCCATCTGGTGCAGAAAATCCATTACCCAACCATTCAGATAAAAGGGGTAAATGCGATCATCGAGAATGCGGGGAAGAGAATCAAGATGAATATAGCAGAAGTGAAAACACCATTGAGAGGGGTTTGGAAGAAAATGGTAGAAGAAGAATTAATCGTACCGGATTCAGAGGAAAGATCTGAAGGGATGAGGAACTATTATGAGTTCCATAATGGAGAGGGGCATGAGATCCAAGAAAACATCAAGTTCAGGGCCCTTAGTGCAAGACCTAATGGATAATAAAGAAATTGAATTTTGTGAAGAGATCAAAGGCCTAGAAGGAACATTGGGGAATCTGAACATTAACAACGTATCCGAAGAGGGAACTAGGGATAGAATTTTCCAAGCGTCTACCCCTACATACTTGGGAGTGTTTTAAACAATGGGACTGTGGAAGAGATCCTTGTATTTCTTAGAGCCAATTTAGAGTAATATTCAAAACACACTTGTTGCTTTAAGCCTAGAAGCAATAAGAATCCTTTTGTGAAATAGGCTTATGTCCAAAATCTTTATGTCAATAAAATGTATCTTTGTTATCATTTTGAGCAAATATTCTTTAATTCTATATAAACAATTATTCTTAGATTCTTTTGTTCTTTAGACTTTCTTTCAAATATTCTTTTATTCTTCATTCATGATTATACCATACAAATGATTATTCTTAGATTCATTTATTCTTTGGAATATTCCTTTGTACCTAAGACAGGTCTCCAGATATCAACGACATGAGCGACACTACTATTGAACCAGAATCAGCTTTTTAGCAAGATATGTGTCTCGAGGGATCTCAGGACTTTGAAGATGATAGAGATTGTAGCCTCTCTTAATTTGTTAAGGGTGGTAGAACAAGATGAGAAACACATCTTACTTTATAAAGGATCAATGGACATCGCGAGCCTAGGAGAAGAGAAAGCGGTGAAGATCTGAACCTATATCACCACAGAGCCAAAGCAAGACGTCATTGAGTTATTTCAAGAATTCAAAGATGTTTTCGCATGATCGTATCCAGATACGCCTGGGCTATTAAGACGTGTGGATGTTGTTAAGGCTAAGAAAATCTTAGAAGAGGTCCATAAGGGTGTTTGAAGAGCACATGCTCATGGTTTTACAATGGCTAGGCAAATCATGAGGTTAGGGTACTACTGGCCCACCATGGAAGGGGATTGCATCAGTTATGCTGTAAATGCCAAATTTATGGAGACAAGACTCATGTGCCTCCTTCATTTCTTCATAGACTTTCTCTATGTGGGGCATGGATGTTATTGGGCCGATTTTGCCAAAAGCTTATGGCAGACACCATTATCTTTGTGGTCGTCGATCACTTCACTAAATGGGTAAAAGTCGCTTCATATGCCAATGTTACAAAATCGACAGTCATCAAATTCCAAAAAAAAGGGAGATCATGTGCCAACAAGGAATGCGATAAAGGATTATATCTAATAATGCATAATAGCATGATATCAAAAGTTTGCAGTCTGTTTAAGATCAGACGTCATATCACCCCAAAATGAATGATGCAGCAGAGGCAGCCAAAAAAGAAAAACAAAAAAATATAAAAACAAAAAAATAAAAATAAAAAAAACACAAAAAGATTGTGGGAAAATGACCGAGACTTGTAAATATTGGCATAAGAAGTCACCACTTACCCTCTATGCTTATTGAACATCGGCCCAGACCTTCGCCGGGGTAATATCTTTCTCATTAGTTTATTGAATAGAAGCAGTTTTGCCCATTGAAGTCTAGATTCCTTCTCTTCAAGCTTCGATTGAGTCAAGAATTGGATGAAGCAGAATGGGTCTAGTTTTAATATGATCAGGCGAACCTGATTGAAGAAAATAGTTTGAAAGTATCCATCATAGTCAAATGTATCAAAAACAAATGATGCGAGTTTATGACAAGAAGGATTGCCCCAGAGAATTCCATGAGAAGGACTTAGTTTTGAAAATGATCCTTTATATACAAAAGGACTTCAGAGGAAAGTGGATGCCGAATTAGGAAGGACCTTTTGTGGTAAAGAAGGTATTTTTTTGAAAAGCGTTGATTTGAACTAAGATGGATGGCAATAACATGCCTAATCCCATAAATTCATATTTAGTCAAAAGTTCCCCCCCCCCCAAAAAAAAAGGAAGAGAAAAGAAAAAAGAAAAGAAAAAGGAGAGGCCAAGGCGAAAACCCGCAAAGGGCGCCTTTCAACCAAAGGGGTTTTGAATTGAAAACTTGGAAAGGGCAATTCAAATTTTGATAAAAAAGTGGGGCATGCAGTATTCTTACTATGCCTGAATTAACAAGGAGAAGGTATGCTACATCTTGGGGCATGACAAAGTACTCTAGATCTCCTAAACATATCGAGCTCAAAATGATCCTTAAGAAGTTCGTGCAGAGAAGCTCAGGCTGTGATATCTGGGGCACCTAGTCTTCATCTTACCCAAATTGAATTTGCTATCTTTGATTACTTCATTTTGTTTCAAAATATGCTCTCAATAAATTTCCTTCTTATTGCATTTGCATCTTTGATTAACTTATTTGTTTTGAGCTATGCTCCCAATTGACTTCCTTCTTGTCCATTGTTATGATCTTTTTCAAGCATTTTATATTGAAACAACAATTAATGGGCTAATAATACTTTCACAAAAGAAGTTTTTCATACTACTCTGGAAGCCTCTAAATAGTGCAAGAACCTGAAACAAGACTATTATTTAAAACTCACCAAACCTAAGGGATGGAAATGTTTGAGAAAGAAGAGCCCAAATTGTGATTATTTCTTTAGATTTCCTGTCAAAGATACCAACTGAGCAAGAAGGCAACATAATACGTCAGTGATAAAACCTCGATTAATAACAAACAATGTCAACCCAAGCATTAAAGGGGGATCATTCTAAAAAAAATGATATTCTGCATTCATGCAAATATCATGCATACACATCTGGTCATGATACCCAGAGAATAGTGTAACATATCAAATTGATTGAAGAAGCTACAAACCCTATACCCCTGAGTTGCAGTGGGATGGATTAAAGAAGATACGGATTCTATGCCCTTGAATTGCAGTGGGAAGATACAAATCTTATACCCCTGAGCTGCAATGGGATTGATTGAAGATGGTACAAATCCTATACCCCTGAGTTGCAGTGGGATAGATGGAAGAAACCACAAAATTTATCTCCCTAAAGTTGCAGTGAAGCAAACCAACTGAACAAATGGTGATTTTTTTTTTCATATTTTCTGTCAAAGATACCAGCTGAGCAAAGAAGGTAGGAAAACACATCAATGACAGAACCTTGATGAACAGCGGGAAATGACAACCCAAATATTAAAAAGGGATCATTCTCATGACATTTTGCATTTCATGCAAATATCATTCACACATCTAGTTAGGTTCATTTGACTCATTCTGATCATGACATCCTAATCATTTGGCATAAATATAGGCCCATGAAATCAATTCTATAGGTCTTGTCCCTCAAAGGACGGTGTAGCATCATCGGTGAATCCACAAATCTCATCTCTCTGAAGTAGCAGTGGAGCAGATTGAAGTCATAAATCTCATCTCCCTGAAGTAGCAGTGGAGTATATTGAAGTTATAGATATTATCTCTTTGAAGTTGTAGTGGAGCAGATCGAAGAAAGCGAATCTTATTTCCTTGGAGTTGCAGTGGAACAGATTGAAGCTACGAATTATGGCGGATCTTATCTTCCTGAAGTTGCAGTGGAGCAGATTGAAGCCACCAGCCTTATCTCCCTAAAGTTATAGTGGAGCAGACTGAAGACAGCGAATCTTACTTCCTTGACGTTGTAGTGGAACATATTAAAGCTATAAACTATGGCGAATCTTATCTTCCTAAAGTTGCAGTGGAGTAGATTGAAGCCACCAGCCTTATCTCCTTGAAGTTCTAGTGAAGTAGATCGAAGCTACAAATCTATTATCCCTAAAATTACATTGGGGCGGATTGAAGCCACCAACCTTATCTCCTTGAAGTTCCAGTGGAGTAGATCGAAGCTATAAATCTCTTCTCCCTAAAATTACATTGGAGCGGATTAAAGCCACCAACCTTATCTCCTTGAAGTTCCAGCGGAGTAGATCGAAGCTACAAATCTCTTCTCCCTGAAATTACATTGGAGTAGATTGAAGCCACAATCCTTATCTCTCTGAAGTTGCAATAGAGCAGGATAAAAATACACAAACCATATCTCCCTGAAGTTGCAGTGGAGTAGGTTGAAATTCCCAATTCTTATCTCCTTGAAGTTTTAGCAGAGTAGATTGAAGCTACAAATATCTTTTCCCTGAAATTGCTGGAATGCCAGTGCCCCCAAGGTGCAGCGAAAAAATAAAATTCTGGCAATCCAAACCGTGGATCCATGTGCGAGGAACGAATCGGGAAAAATTATGATAATGGTTTCGAAATTATCGAAACTTCAATCTGAGTAGACAGCGACACCTCGGCAACGAGAATTCAGAACCAATATCGAACCAAGTCGCAACTTTTTCAAATGCCGACCTCTATGTAATCCACCCAATTGACAATGAACGGAAGAAGTCCCCAAAACTGTTTTAGAGATTTCTTTGCTTGACGGCTGTTAGACCACTCAAGCTAGGTTTCCGGGTTTTATTTATATAGCTCCCCTTTTTAATTGGTATATTTATAACTAATCTTAATTCACAAAATTTTAAAATAAATAAAATAATAATGTTTTAACAAAAATTATAATTACATTAATTATAACAAAGATTTTTGGTAAACTATATTTATTTAAATTTATATACTGAACCAAATTCATATATTAATAGAATTATGTTCTCATTATGTGTACAACATCCTTGTGCATATAATATGTTCGAGATTTTATTGCCTAATTAAATTAATTCTATAATTAATTTAATTCATGTGACAACCAAACACAATACAACTATGTTTTATTTCGATCATCTCAACCATATGGTGTGTGACAGCCCTAAAGTGACCCTAGTCGGAAAGCGATTTCGGGACCGCTAAACCGAGTCACCAAATTATTTGAATGTGATATTTATTGTCTAAAATATGTGAATATGAATGTGCGAAAATTTTAAGCTTCGATTTAGTTAATTGCATGTGAATGGAGTACATAGGACTTATGTGAGAAAATTTAGAAATGTGCTAGGCAAATGTAAAGTGGCCTAATAATGCATGTTATAGAAATGGTGGGTTTGCATGTCAAATTGCCCAATATTTGAGCTAATGGCCGGCCATGCTATGAGTGGAAACATGTCACAAACATGTTATGTAGTGATGTATGTTAGGAACAATAAAATAATGAGTATGGGTAATAAAGAAATGGAAAAAGGAAAAGAATGGTGAGATTGTTTCTCCCTCCCCATTGCCGTGAATGTAAGAAAGAAAACAAAAAAATGTCCATCTTTTTCTCATTTCTCTTGGCGAATGTTCTAAGGAAGAAAGAAAACAAGTTGTGTTCTTTGGTTCTTCTTGGCGAATTGAAAGGAAGAAGAAGGAGTGAAGCAATCGGTCATCTTAGGTCACTATTAAGGTAAGGAAGTTTGTACTAGCTCTTGAAATTTTAGTTGATATTGAGTGAGATATCAAGTGATTTTTGTAAACCATGACGAAATTTTGATTTTAGATTGAGTAAGGTTTTGACTATGGTAGTTAATAATGGTGAGTTTTGTTGTTTCATGTTAAAGTTAGGTGAATGATGATGATGGATGAGTGTTTGAACTATAAAAGAATTCGCTACCTTGTTATGAACTAGGGCCGAATGTGAGTTGGTTGTGGTTGAATATTGCATGCTTGGTAGAATGGTGGATGAAAGTGCCGAATGTGGTCTTTGGTTTGGCATGAAATGATAATAAAGGTTTAAAAGATAGCTTAGGTTAATTGATACTCACTAATGAGTTCGAATGGAAGCTTTGTTAATGTGAAATGAGTGGCGAGAGAGAGAATTATGGACTATTGTCGAATGAATGTTGGATTGATAGAGTATCCAAATTGATTTTATGTGTGTATGCATGACCGAATATAATCGACCACATGAATGAGTACGAGGTTGATGTGTATGTTCGCCATAGGTAAACATATTGATGGCTTTATCTTGACTTAGAAAATTTGGCTAAGGTAAATATTGGCTAATGTGTTGAGTTGATTCATGGTTTCATATGTATGTGACTTTAGTGTCTAATGTATATATATGGGCTAAGTACCTTGAGTTCCTCTTTTGATGCTCAAATGATTAAATCAATTTATTTGTTAAATTAAGCTCAAGAGCAAAGGGAACTAAATCCGATAAAGGGAAGGAAAAGTGGTCGAATAGCTATCAAAATCGCTCGACAACATCCGAGGTAAGTTTTCGAGCAATGAGACTTAGTTTATGATTTGATTAAGTCATAATGTATGAGCATAACAAATATACAAGTGATATGATGATTTTTACTTGAATTATATGTTGAGTTAATTAGTCTATACGTATGACGGGTAGCCGTATGTGCATAGAGATCGTGTTATAAAGCAAACTAAACCATGCTGTTTGTATGTGGTTAGTGAGCCGAAATGGGAATGCTTAATACGTGACTTGTGTTTGAATTCTAATTATGAAAATGAAATTAGATGTGTCATGATTTATTGATATGTGCATGAATGTTCGGATGATAACCGGGCTAAGTCCCGAGAGCATTTGAGCTAGTGGCTAATTCCGGGAAGGCATTCATGCGAGCTACTATATCCGGGCTAAGTCCCGAAGGTGTTTGTGCAAGCTATTATATCCGGGCTAAGTCCCGAAGGCATTTGTGCGAGTTATTATACCGGGCTAAGTCCCAAGGCATTTGTGCAAGTTACCATAACCGGCTAAGTCCCAAGGCATTTGAGCTAGTGGCTATATCCGACTAAACCCGAAGGTACTTGGTTTGAGAACGAGTGATCATGCTGTAATAAGTTAGATTGATACGCTCAGAAACCCAACAATGAGGTACGTTTCAGATATGCATTGGGGTAGTGATTCCGTTTAAATAATATCCGCCAAGAAATTAATGAGCTTCCTGCCTTGGCTAAGTTGATCTTTTGTGTATGAATATAAGGGTCGGTAATGTGAAGTAAGTATGATATTGAGAATTTGTGCATATGAGATTATCCGCTTAGCCATATGAATGCTATATTTTGGTTGTGTCTAATTTCATGGCTCAAACTTACTAAGCATTAAATGCTTACTCCGCTTTCTTGATTTCTCTGTTTTATAGATTTTGGTTCGTCAGCTATCGGACTCGGGATTTTGGAGTTGAAGTCGCCCACACTATCAAAGCTCCTTTTGGTATATTTTTGGTTGAACTTTGAAATGGCATGTATAGGACTACCCTTTTGTTGTAGGTCATGTACCTTTCGGTTTTGTGTAAATTTGGATAGCCATGCGAAAATGGCTTAAGTATACTTTGATCATAGCATTATAATCGTTTTGTATGTTGTCCGTCGAGAGGTATGGAAATGTTGGTAACAGTTAGTCATGGGAATGGTTATTCATGATCACTTTTGGTGTACGTATGACAAACTCTAGTTGATCCATGGAGGATCATGAAATAGGTAAAGTTTACCTTAAAAATAGATGCTGGCAGTAGCAGTGATGTGGATGTGAAAAATCTCTAAAAATAGTAGGGAATGGAATTAAATAGCAAATAAATTATGTAATCGAACCTTGATGAATCTATTTTCATAGGAAAGTAACGAAACGCTCATATGAACAGTATATTATGAGATGTTAAAGTTTTCGTGAGACAGGGCCAGAACGGTTTCTGGATCCCCTGATCTGACTTTGTAAATTCATTATAAATTAACCAGACACATTTAGAAGTCATTCCATATATTTATAGATTCCTTTTTGAGTCTAGTTTCTATAGAAACAAACGGCATCAGTATTGAATCCCTGTACAGGGAGATATCCAAATCGTAATGCATGAAGGTTAGTGTAGTCGCACCCTGTAACAGGGGAGATTTTAACTAATAAACTGTACTAATTGGCCCGACCAAAAATTCTAGAAAAAATTATGTAGATGGAAATATGAGTCTAGTTGCAGGAAAAAATTACAAAACTGATTTTCGAGTTTTGGAACTCAAGATATGATTTTTAAAGTGACAGTGACGCAGTTAGCCAACTGCCTGGAAATTTTTAAAATGGACTGTGAAAGCGAGTGATTTAAGTCTGCAAACCCCTCGTGTCCGACTCCGGCAACGGTCTCGGGTACGGGGTGTTACATGGTGTGACCTTATAGGCTCTTGTAACGTTAGTAGTAATACTAGAACGATTCTAATGTTACATACAATGAGTGGCATCTAGCAATGCATCATTGCTACCTAAGTTACAAGAAGTCATGATTCGATATAACCTTTTGTGATTTACCTTTCATGCATTAATCCTTACGTCCTTTATCTCTGGAATGAACACAAGTCATGGAATAGTCACACTTGCATAGTCCATCTCATGTTTCTTGATATCTTGAGTAGACTATGATATACAAATAAGTATGACATCTCATATAAACTTATTTGAGCATGGCCATGCATTTCTAGTCTCACTCAATCAAGTGGCCGAAGATATTACTCCCATTATGTAGAAGGGACTTATTCTATATTGATCAACCATATCCCTCTACATAGATTGTGGTATATCCAACATAAGCCTTTTATAGAACAACCAATTATGGTGTACATTTGACAGTATCAAAATATACAACTCACAATGTTAGGATAATGATGATCTCAAGTCTGAGGATCATATACATATTAATCACTATAAGTAATGTTGTGACAATTACATAATAATCCAAGAAACATACTCATAGCGGGTCAGTCCAATATGTTGTTCTCTAACACACATATTCATGCATTGATTTTGACACTCCATATCAATGAGAACTCTTTATCATCAATCAATTACATGTTAGTCTTAATGCATTATTGTTGTCCTAGTCAACAATAATACTTGACTAAGGATCTTTTAAGAACAATCATATTATTCTCAGGATATTATTATAAAACAGTTTATTTAAATGCATAGAAAAGAAACTGAAATAATAATGGAAATGCCTTATATTAATAAACATGGTAAATCAAGTATGTTATTACAACCACCTCATGATTGATCTTTGGGCATACTCTTACAGAAATTGTAACGCCCCCACGCCCGAGACCATCACCGGAGTCGAGTTTGAGGGGTTACAGAACATAATTTATCAATTTAAGAACTTTAAATCATTTGTTTCTACATTCACAGCTTTCTAGCTACTCGCGTCACAGTTACAAGAAAAATCATATCTCGAGTTACGAAAGTCAAAATCAAGATCCGTAAATTTTCCCTGAATCTAGACTCATATATATATATTTACTAATTTTTTTCTAGAATTTTTTTATTGGGAAAATTAGTACAGTTTATTAATTAAAGTATCCCTGTTTTGTGGTTTGACTGCTCGACCTCTGTGTATTACTTAATCAGATATATCTCTATAAAAATTTCAATTACTATGAGGTTTGTTTCTATTAAAACTAGACTCAATAAGGAATCTGTAAATATTAATAACAACTTCTAATTATTTTAGTAAAATTTATTATGAATTTTTAAAATCAGAACAGGGGATCCAGAAATCACTCTAGCCCTATTTCGTAAAAGTTTAAATATCTCATAAAATATAATTTATATTCCTGTTTTGTTCAATCCTTATGAAAATAGACTCATTAAGCTTCAATTTCATAACTTACTCATCATTTAGTTCCATTTATACAATTTTTAGTGATTTTTCAAATTCATGTCATTGCTGCAGCAATATTCTGTTTTAAGGCAAGTTTCATCTTTCCATGAATTTTTATGAACTAGATAACCTGTTAAACTTCCATGATATCAAACATGATCTAAATTAGCCATCACCATGACTTATCAATATCAAACATTTTCTCAACCAAACATGGCCATATCATAAAATTATTTACACAAAATAGGTATATTGCTATACATGCCATACTTAAGTAGTTGTACAAGCCATTTACCAAGATAAAAGTCCTTTGGATAGTGTGATCGAACTTCGACTGTCTCCGATTCCTAAGCCGCTTGTTCAAAACTACAGTGAATGAAAAGGAAGGAGTAAGCATAAATGCTTAGTAAGTTCATATGTAAATAACAAGTAACATAACAATACAAATATACCAAACAACTTTAGCATGGTATCACCAAAACATATGTCATATTTCTAAACATCATTCATCATCTTACCACCTTATCGTTGTTTTATCTATTATCAACCTGAGGGTTAAGAACATACCTGTCCAAAGTGTCCATTTCACAACACTTACCAAAACGTCGCTTGCATCTTAAATGTTCTTCCATTTCACTAGAATTTTCACCCGTTGAACACATCGGAATACAACTCGGATACACGGATAATTTGCACATAAGTGCCTCATATGTAATCAAGAAATCATGTAACCCGCCCCTAAGTGAACTCGGACTCAAATCAACGAGCTCGGGCGTTCGCATCCATAAGTGAACTCGGACTCAACTCAACGAGTTCGGATGCCTAGTTACATTTCACGAACTCGGACTCAACTCAACGAGTTCGGACATTCGCATCCATAAGTGAACTTGGACTCAACTCAACGAGTTCGGATGCTCAACCATCCTAGTGACATGTCACTTGTATCCTAATCTATTCCTAAGGTTCAAACGGGATTTTCCTCGAACACATATCCTTGCCATCTTCCGTAAAATACCAAAACCAATACTCGGTAGTACTTTATATTTAACAATTAATACACATAATTTGCATTTTATTCAAAATAACCACAAAGCATATATTTCATAATAAAATCAGCATATCATATAATTAACATCAATAACTTAAAATAACAATTATGCTACATTATTTACACATGAACTTACCTTGGTACCAAAATTTAAAGATTTTGTAATTTAGTCCACAATCTTTTCTTTTCCTCGATCGCGACTTGAATCTCGTTTCGCTTGATCTATAATGCCAAATTAATCTTATTTAATACATACATTCATCAAAACAACATTTAATATGAACGTTAAAAAATTACACTTTTGCCTCTAAACTTTTGCATAATTACACTTTTGCCCCTAGGCTCGGGAATTAAACTTTATTCCTTATTCTTATGTTTTATAACATGCTGATCACTTTTCCCTTCTATGGCAACATCAAATTCTCTCTCTAACATATACTTGTGACTATTAGGTATTTTTGCCGATTAAGCCCTTTTACTCGTTTTCACTAAAAACCGAATAGCAGAAGTTGTCAAACATAATTTAAAACCTCATATTCTATCATAAAACATCAAAGTACACAAATTTCACCTATGGGTATTTTTCCAAATATAAACCTTAGGTTGAATTATTGCTAACATAAGCTTAATCGAGCTACTGGGATTCTAAAAACGTAAAGAACATTAAAAACGGGGCTTGGAATCACTTACTATGGAGCTTGGAAGCTTGAAACAAACCCTAACTATGGAGAACCCTTGAAATTTCGGCCTAATGAAGAAGATGGACAAAAATTGGCTTTTAATTTTGTTTTTAATTCATTTTAATAACTAAATGACCAAAATACCCTTACTACTAAACTTTCCAAAATTCCTTCCATGTCCTAATTTTGTCCATGAACTTAAAATTGGTCAAATTGCTATTTAAGACCTCCTCATTAATATTCCAAAACAATTTCATACTAAAAACTTCTAGAATGCAAGTTTTGCAACTTATTCGATTTAGTCCCTACTTTCAATTTAAGCACTTTAGGCCTAGAATTTCATCACGAAATTTTCACACAATCATGCAATCATATCATAAACATCAAAATCATTGTAAAATAATTATTTCTATCTCGGATTTATGGTCACGAAACCACTATTCCGATTAAGCCCTAATTCAGGATATTACAGAAATTATATTGGAGCGGATCGAAGCACCAATTCCTATACCTCTGAAGATACAGTGGATTGGACCGAGGTTACTTGAAAAGAAAGAAAAGAAGCATCGAGACTCAGTAGGTCTAGGCAAAATGGGCCATTTTATAGTCTTTGCTCCATTCTCGTTACACGCCAATGAGCAAAGAGAGGTAGCTGTAATGGGCCAATTTAGCCCTGGCCGAAAAAAAAAAAAAAAAAAACACAATAAATAAAATTTAAATTAAACAGTCCAGTTTTTTTTTTTTACAAAGCCCAAAATACAAAAAAAAGAAGCCCAATTTACAAATACCAACCCAAATTAAAAAAAAAAACAAACCCTAAGCCCACAACCTAAACTTTTCAACAAACTAACAAAAAACCCTAGCCTAGCCGCGGCCGCTACCCCTATGTACGACCTCCAGCTACCCCCACCACGTACCTCTACGTCCTCGCCTCGTACCCACAGAGAAGACAAACAAGGACAACAGATAGAGAAGAAAAACAATAGCAAAAATAAAAAACTTTTTATTTATTTTCTTTTCTTCTTTCGGCTATAAAAAGCCACAAGAATCAATGTATTTTTTTTACGAACACATAGATCAGAGAATCAAAAAACAAATTTCTAAAGGTGTTATTTTTTCTTCCATCCTTTTATATTTTATATTTTATATTTTATTTTAACTTCATTTCTGTTTTATTTTTCATTTACGAAAAGAATAATAAACAAGATACAAAGAAAAAAAGGGGAGAAATTACCTGACCTCTCGCATTCAGTCGCCATAGGTGGCAAAGGTTTGTCGTTTTTGATGAAAAACGATATCTTTTGGGGTGTAGAAGCTCGAAAAACAAGAAAAATAGCTTTTTTAGTTTTTCGGCCTCCGTGGACAGCGGTGCCGTCGCCGGCGACCAGCGGCCTCCACGGTGGTCGGCAGCGACTCTTTCGCTGGGGGTAGGCCTACCTTGAGAGAGTGAGGGAGAGGGTTTTCTTTTTTTTTTTTTAAGAAGAAGGGAGTAGAATGAATTTTTTTAAAAAAATTCAGCTTAAATAGGCCCTATAAAACGACGTCGTTTTAGGGCTGATTCTAGTAACCCAAAACGGCGTCGTTTTGAGCCTTACCTACGCACTGACCCTACCCATCCAGAGGATCCGTGTGTTTTTGATTAATGAGCTATTTGCCAGTTGAGTCCTTCTTCCTTTTATCCGCTTGCAATCAAGTCTTTTTTAATTTTTAATTTTGGCCCTGTAATTTATTTCGATTTTCGATTAAGCCCACCTTGAAGCTGCGTGTTTTAGAGGGGCGATAATTTCCTGTTTTGGTCCCTATTTGTTATTTGCACATTCAATCTGGTCCTTTACTTTTATTTTTTCAGATTCGCCCCAAAATTTCTGTTTTAAGTTCAAATTAGTCCTTTTTTTTGGCTATTTTAGCTATTTTATCATTAAATTAATTAATTTTAATATTATTATTAATTAATTCTATTATTGTTATTATTATTGTTACTATTATTATTATTATTATTATTATTATGATTAATTTAGTATTAATTTTTTTGTGTTTATTTTCCTTTTTAAATAAATCTTTATTTATTTTCATCGCCTCCTATTATTGTCATTTTACTATTTATTTATTTATTTTTATATCTTTATATATATACTTCAAATTTTAGATTATTATTATTATTATTGTTATTATCATTTTATGTGTTTTATTTAATATTTTTATTTCTTTTATTTATTTTCCGTTTTAAAATTTTTATTTAGACCCTTTTTATTTGTTTATTTACTTATTGTCTTTATTGATAATTAGTTTGTTGGTTATTTATTTATCTTATTGTTATTTGTTATTCTCATTATTGTTCCCCATATTATTGTTTGCATCATTATTCTTGTTGTTGTTTATGCTTGACAACATTATGGTTCGTTAATGCCAATGCTATGTGTTATTTTTTTATGCGATATTATTGTCACTTCAAATGTGTGTTGTACTAATGTTATTAGCCGCGTATGACCCCTTTTAAAAGTTTTAAACGATTTCTTTTTTTTTAAACATAATTAAATAAACTACATATATGTATTATTTTTAGCATTTCACTAATTTCCACCTAAATTCATAAAAAAAGAGTTTTTAATAAAGACAATATTTCGTGTTTAGAAATTTGAGAGATCGTGCCCTAACGTACTGGGTTTCGATTTTACTCGTTTGACCCAAATGACCGAATACCCTTTTAAAATTAAAATGCATGAGTTTTGAAAATCAAAAGACAAGCTTATTCTTGAGGGTTTAAAATGTCGTGTCCTAACGTACTGGATGTGACATTTTATTACTTCGAGACAAGAAAGTCTTTAGTATCCGCTTCGATTTATCCAAGCATTTTTGTAAAATTAACATTAATAAAAAGGAGGATTGTATTTTAAAATTCTTTATAAATTTTCAAATTTCAACATCAAGACATTAATTAATCAATTAGGTACCAATTTTGGGCGTTACGAGGGTGCTAACCCTTCATCGTAGGTAAACGACTCCCGAACCCGTTTTTCTCAAATGTCGTAGACCAAAATCATTGTTTTAGTAAATCAAAAGATTTTATTAAAACAAGTAAATCACAAGGTGACCCAATCACACCTCATAAAAAAGGATTCGTGGCGATTCCCTTCGTTTTTTATTTTCTTAAAATAAAAGTCGACCCCGTTTTTTTTAAAAAAAATGGTTTCGGCAATACACATTGCAAAACATCTCATTAGTAGGTGAACATCATCAAATTTAAACGTTTATAAATATTCCGAGTCAATAATACTTTAGACAACATAAAATTATGCTAGACATACATCAAATAGGCTTAAAACAAAGTTGAGGCACTCTATGAGACCACTTAAAAAAATTTCAGATTAAATCATGTAGGTATCAATATGCATTCAATGGTATCAGTATCTCTCATAGATGGTATCGCTATTGATTAGAAAATCAATACTAAATCAATATTCTATTTTCCTGCCAAAATTAAAGCTCAAAAATTATCGATACCCTACCAATAGTATTAGTATTTTTACCCCAAGTACCGATACTCCAGAAATGGTATTGATACTAAATTGAATTACTAACTTCCTGCAGATTCGAAATATCAAGGAGGTATCGTTTCTAAAAGCCGAATATCGATACCTCTACTCCAGTTAACAAAAACATAGCATATTAAGGTAATTATTCCATTCAAACTTGTATCAAATCAATATGCATACATTACTTTATCAAACAATCATCTAAACAACTATAATGGCAATTCAAAACATCATAAATATGTCTGAACAAGTAATCAATGTGCCAAGCTCGATATCCAAAAATCCTAAGAGCAATAAAGTCATGTAAACATCCAAAATTCTACATATTGCCTTATTCACATAATTCAAAATAATATCTATAAATCACCTACGCAAAAGCTAAGAACTACCTAGATCAATCCTCTGGAATTTTCTGCACCGCTCACACCACTATGCTGACAGTCTGCGAAGGTTTAAAAAGAAAAGAGTGGGTAAGCTTAAATAAGCTCAGTGAATGATTGAAATAACCACCGAATAGACATGCATTCATACATGCTAAATGAAAACTACTAAAATAGAAGTACGTACGCAACTTACTATGAGAACATATTGACATATTCATGCAAAATTAATCAACTTATTTAGCTTATTTATTCACATGTCCATGCATATATCATAGATCATAATATCACAATTATAAAATCACAATTCAATGATAATTCATTCAGAGAAAACAATGTATTAATCTTTAAATGACCCACAAGCCTAACTTATATATTCACATGCATTTACACATACATTTTCATGTATTAATCAATTAATGATAATTTGGCAACTTGGAAACATGAAACATAAAAGTGGACTCTATCACCATACATTGGAGACACATATATGCATTAAAATCATTTATCATATTCACATTTAGTGCCATAATAGTGCTCATTGAGCTATCATTTAGTTCCACAATAATGCATTTTAATTAAAATAATGTATTAATCATTTATGTAACCACCCTAACCTGTGTCCGTCACCGGCTTAATGATAATTTGGCAACTTGGAAACATGAAACATAAAAGTGGACTCTATCACCATACATTGGAGACACATATATGCATTAAAATCATTTATCATATTCACATTTAGTGCCATAATAGTGCTCATTGAGCTATCATTTAGTTCCACAATAATGCATTTTAATTAAAATAATGTATTAATCATTTATGTAACCACCCTAACCTGTGTCCGTCACCGGATTAAAGCTAAAAGGTACTACTAATCAAACACAACATTTAACAAACATTCTTTATCACATATCATTCATTCACATACAAAGAGTCCCTTAAATAGGTCTACGAGACCTTAAAACATGCTTAAGAGTGGTTCGGGACTAAACCAATCACATATAAAAACTTTGTGAAACTTAGAAAATTTTCTTTAATTTTAGGGTCACACGCTTGTGTGAACGCTGTGTGCCTTACATGGCCATCAGACACGCTCGTGTCACAAGCCTTGTGAAAACAGGGCATACATACTGAGTTGTATCACACGGCCGGAGACACGCCTGTGTTCTACGGTCGTGGGAAAATTAGGGAGGTTACTGAATTGGGTCACACGGCCGACCACACACCCATGTGCCAGCCCGTGTGCCACACATGACCATGTAACATGACCGTGTGTCGCACACGGCTGAGACACACACCCGTGTCTCTACCCCTGTGGACCAAAATAGGCCATTTGAAAAGCCAATTTGCCACCCTACACTCATGTACACATAGCAACTAATTTGGAACCATTTCCATACACTTATAGGTAGCCTAAAACATGCCAAATTCATACACATAACATACCATCTATCATCAACCATTTTAACTACTCAATTCCACATTCAAAATATACCAAATCATTATGCCAAAATCATCACAACTTGCATATATTCCATATTCACTAGTTCATCATAATATCATCTATTTCATATCACAAAACACACCATATCATCATCTCAAATCAAACCTACTCATAAAGCATTATATACATCACATATAACACTTACAAAACACATAATTCAAGCCAACTTAAATGGCTATACATACCACATTTACAAGCCAAATCTCATGGCTAATATCATGACTTAAAACATACCAAAATAACACTAGCCTATACATGCCATAAACCATATATAAAAAGCTTCAAAAGTACCATCGAGTTGATTCGATATTGTGATGATGGTTTCCAATGATCCCAGATGTCCGAGCTAGCTTTGATAATATATAAATCACAGACAAATAAAACACAATAAGATTGTAATGCCCTAAATTTTGGGCCTAGAAGTTTTAAGTTTTGAGTGGGTGCAGTTAGGAGACTGCACATAAATGTTTAGTCGTGTAAGAAAGTAACACACAAATGCATGTCTGCTTCAGTGGTTATGTGTTTTAGGAAGTTTCTGAGAAGTCTTGGGTTCAAGCCTTGGCTTTTACAAATTTTTGATTTTACTTGATTAAAAGCCTGTCTCTAGTCAGTAGGCTTCTTAAATAAAAGTGGTTATTTTTTGTCATAAAAATCCTACTAGTCTAGTAGAAAGTGGTGTGTGGAGTGTGCTTGGGGTTTGAGGTTCGAATCCATGCTTACACAAATGGAGATTATTTTTACTGATGACCATGGGAGGAGGTTGTGTTTGACTGAAACACTACTGAGAGGAGTGGAGTTTGAATTGGTCATGGAGGGATTGTAGGAGGGAGTTGAAGAGAGATATGAGGAGAGATTTTAGGAGGAAATCAAGGGGATTTGAAGTGGAGGAAGTGTTGGTGCCGAATTAGGATTGTAGGCACCTAGTGGTTTCAGTTTTGGAAGAATTCGGCTTTGGTTTAGTATCTTTTCTCTCCATATAGTTTATTGTAGTTTCTTTTGGTTTCATTTCACTTCTTTTTTGAAGATGATTATTGCTTGGACCATTTGGGAATCTTTTTCTATGCTTTACGATTTTTTTCTCCTCTACTCTTCAACCTACCGTGCTCTCCCTTCTGTTTAGCCGAATACCCTTCTCCCCTCCCTCAATCTGTTGTTGTGTTGGCCGAATACTTTCCTTCTTCTGCTGTTCTCTTCTCTGGCTCATCTCTAACAGTCGGCATATCAGTTTTCTATACTTTGATTGATTGGTTCTAGTTCCTTTTCCTTCTCTCAACCTATTTTTACCAATCACCCTCTTAATTGGTCGAACAGATCATCGATTCTTGGTAACGGATACTTGTTCTTGATAGTCAGTTTATTCAACTGCCGATAGTCAATACACATTCGCATAGTCCCATCTTTCTTCTTTACGAACAGAACCGGTGCGCCCCATGGAGAAACACTTGGTCTTATAAACCCTCTATCCAGCAGCTCTTGAATCTGAGCTTTCAATTCTACCTGTAACACCCCAAACCCGAGACCATCGCCGGTGTCGGACACGAGGGGTTAACGAGACAAATCCTCTTAAAGTACCGACCAATTTGGCATTTCTGGACAGGCTGGAAAACTGCATCACTATCGCCTTAAAAATCATATCTCGAGTTTCAAAACTCGGAAACTGATTCCGTAAATTTTCCCTGAATTTAGACTCATATATCCATCCATGGATTTATTTCTAGAATTTTTGGTCGGGCCAATTGGTACAGTTTATTAGTTAAAGTCACCCATGTTACAGGGGTTGACTACACTGACCTTCGCATGTTACAACTTGAATATCTCTCTGTACAGGGCTTTAATACTGGTTCCGTTTGTTTGTAATGAAACTAGACTCAAAATGGAATCTGTACATATAAGGCATGACTTCTAATTCTTTCTGGATAATTTATAGTAAATTTTCAAAGTCGCGACAGGGGACCCAGAAACCGTTCTGGCTCAGTCTCACGAAATCTCGAATATCTCTTAAAATACGGCTCATATGGTCGTTTCGTTTCGTCCATATGAAAATAGATTCATCAAGGTTCAATTTAATAATTTATTCACTATTTAATTATACTTCTACTATTTTTAGTGATTTTTCCATCTCACCTCGCTGCTGCTAGCAGCATCTGTTGCTAAAGCAAACAATGACTATTTCATAATTCTTCCATGGCCAACTATTTCATCATACGTAATGCAACTATGGCCACCTTATCAAAATTAAGGTTTCTAAGGCTCGTGACCATAGGTTTTAGAATCACACTCAACCGACCACATAGGCCATTTTCGCATGGCTTAAAGTTTACAACCCACAATTCAACAAAACAAAATAGCCTATACATGCCAAATGTTCTCCTAGTTCAACTACGAAGACAATACCAAAAGATTTCCAGCCGGTGTGATGACTTCAACGACGGTTCCGAAAGCATAAACGATACGAGTCCAAGAGACCTAAAATGGGTGACAAGAAAACACCGAGTGAGTTTATAACTCAGAAGTCATAAGCATTCATCAACCAACCATTAATAAAATTATCACAACATGAAACTATAAACGAGGCTAGGTACTCCATCCATATCGAAACTATACTATAATTCCTCGGACCTTTCGGTTCAATCTCATACCAAGTCATACATCCACATTTCATATTCTATACAATAAGATATTTGAGGCATTTTCACACACCAACTCATTTTCACCACAATCATACAATTGCAATCATCACATAGATTTAAAGCTTTCCAAGCTCAACCCCGAGCATGAACATATTGCCTATTCGTCATGAGCTCAAGGTACTTACCTGATCCGCTGTCCGGTATTAACTTGGTAATGTCGCACACTCAGTGCCAATTGTAATGCAAGAGCATATAGTGAATCCGCACACTTAGTGCTATATACATTCAGCTCGCACACTTAGTGCTATATAATCAAACTCGCACACTTAGTGCTGTACAATTTTAAACCCGCACACTTAGTGCCAATCTTGTCACCGTGTCCATTTATACCCGCACACTTAGTGCCGAGACCAATGCCTTATGCATTTTGCTGCCTTTATACATTCAACAATGGCATCACTCCATACACATACATTTCCATTTACACATCAACTCATTTAAACACATTTGCATATATATTATGATCATTCTAATCAACACCAAATATATGCTTAATGACTTACCTCGTGTTGGGTAAAATAGTTCCAAGTCGGCTACTCGATGACCTTCGTCTTTCCCTTGCTTGATTCTCCTTCTTTAACTCCTTGAGCTTAATCAATAAATCACTAGTTTAACCATCTTGCTAAACATTCATAATTCAACTACACATGCATATGTATGCTTGTATATTCGCAACCATTCTTACTAATCGCCCATTTGGTCGATTATACACCTAACCGAATATGCACCAAAAACTTGATTCAACATTACCTACATACTCACTTTAATGGCGAATATATATATATATATATGTACAATGTCAACTAACATCTTTTAATCACCTAATTTCATCTCATGAACATTTAATCAAATTTTCCCAATCTAGCATATATTTTCACATCCATTTGTAACATCATGTACAAACACATATACACATATATCAAAACACAAATTTTTACCTATCATGCAACAAGCATAAATCGTACTTATGAGCATGCCATGGCGAATACATCCCACACCATCCCCTTTCAATTTTTGGTCATGGTTAAACAAAGAAAACTCCATGTCTTACTCAAGAATGCTAAAAGAAATTTCAAGAGTAGTCAATCCATCATTACATGCATCATCAACAAGCTTCACATTTAGCATGCAATGGCTTTAACACAATATCAACCTTGGCCAAATACCATTACCATGGCATAACAAGGATTTGAACCATGGGCTAACATGAACATCAAGTTAGCAACTAAAACATGCATGAATCTCATGACACAACCTCAAACATACCTTAATCTTGACACAAGTATGACCAAATCTCCTTCTAGTTCTCTTCTAAACCAAGCATGAAGCAAAAACCTTCCTTTTTCCCTTAGTATTTTCGGCCAAGATTTGAGAATGGATGAACAAATTTTTCCTTTCTTTTCCTCTACTCACGGTAACAAAAGGGGGCATCCATGCTCATTTTTTTTTCATTTCTTTATTTTTCTACATAATCCACTAACTAAACATGTTGGAAACATGTTCCCTTGCCCATATTCTTGTCATGGCCAGCCACTCTTCCCTTTTTTTGGGCAAATTGACATGCAAAACCACTCTTTTGCATGCATGTACTATTAGACCATTGTAAGATTAGCCTATCACCTTTCAACAATGTTTCATACAAGTCCATTTTAATAAATTCACATAGAAATGATCAAATTAATGCATGAAACTTTCACACATGCATTTACTAACATCGTAAACATAGAATATAACTTTTAATTACTTATAAGACTCGGTTTAGTGGTCCCAAACCACTTTCCGACTAGGGTCAAATTAGGGATGTCACAACTCTCCCCACTTAAGAAATTTTCGTCCCGAAAATCTTACCGTAAATAGGTTTGGGTATCGCTCTTTCATAGAGTCCTCGAGTTCCCAAGTGGCTTCTTCAATTTCGTGTTTATGCCACAACACCTTAACTAATGGGATTTTCTTATTGCGCAACTCTTTTACTTCACGCATCGAATGCGAACCGGTTCCTCTTCATAGCTCAAATTAGGTGAATCTCAATCTCGCGGAACGATTACGTCGATGGATCGACCTATATCGTCAAGCATCGAGACATGGAAAACGCTAGGATCCTTTCAAGCTCGGGGTAAAATTAATCGAGACGCTCATGGTCCAACTCGTTCGGATACTTCATACGGACCGATGAACCTCGGACTCAATTTTCCTTACGACCAAATCTAAGCACCTTCTTCTAGGGTGAGACTTTGAGAAATACCTTGTCTCCAACCCGATATTCAATGTCTTTCCTTTTCAAATCGCATACGACTTTTGGCGATCCGGCGACCTTCAAACTTTCACGAATTACTCGAACTTTTTGCTCGGCATCCTTAACAAAATCAACCCCGAAGATTTTACCTTCACTAAGTTCAGTCCAGAATAGTGGGATGGCATTTATGTCCGTATAAAGCCTCGTAAGGCGCCATCTTAATACTTGATTGAAAGCTATTGTTGTAAGCGAATTCAACCAAAGGTAAATACCGTTCCCATGAACCACTAAACTCAAGGATGCAACATCTCAACATATCCTCGAGTATTTGAATTATCCGTTCGGATTGACCATCGGTTTGGGGGTGAAAAGTAGTGCTAAAATGCAGCTTGGTACCCAAAGCCTCTTGCAATTTCTTCCAAAATCGCGATGTAAATCTTGGGTCTCTATCCGACACGATAGAAATAGGCACCCCATGCAATCGAATAATTTGGGAGACGTATAATTCTACCAATTTATCAAGCGAAAAATCCGTGCGGACAGGAATAAAATGAGCAGACTTGGTCAGTCTATCAATAATGACCCAGATCGCATCCTTCTTACTCACTGACAATGGCAGTCCGGATACAAAGTCCATGGTGACTCTATCCCATTTCCACTCGGGTATCGTGATCGGCTGAAGTAATCCCGATGGCACTTGATTTTCCGCTTTCACTTGTTGACATATCAGACACCTTGAAACAAATTCAGAAATGTCTCGTTTCATACCGGGCCACCAAAATTGGCGTTTCAGGTCATTGTACATTTTAGTACTACCCGGGTGGATTGACATTCGACTACTGTGAGCCTCGTTCAAAATCATCGAAACAAGTTCCGAATTCCTTGGAATACATAATCGACCCTTGAACGTCAAGCAATCATGGTCGTCAATCTGAAATTCCGATTCCTCATTCGAAACACATTCGGCTCGCTTAGCGACCAATTCGGCGTCGACCTTCTGAGATTCAAGTACTTGATGAATCAATAACGGTTTGGTCTCTAATTCGACTACTAGCACCTCATCGGGTGAAACGGATAGATGAGAATCCATCGCTCTCAAAGCAACCAGTGCCTTGCGACTTAAAGCATCGGCCACCACGTTGGCCTTTCCCGGGTGATAATCAATGATGAGTTCATAGTCTTTCAACAACTCAAGCCAACGTCTTTGTCGCAGGTTTAAATCTCTCTAAGTCATCAAATATTTTAGACTCTTGTGGTCCGAATAAATGTGACACCTTTCTCCAAACAAGTAATGCCGCCATATCTTCAAGGCGAACACTATGGCTACTAGTTCAAGGTCATGGGTCGGATAGTTTCTCTCATGCGGCTTTAGTTGTTTCGACGCGTAAGCCACAACTCGACCTTCTTGCATCAACACACAACCTAACCCAAGCAAGGATGCATCACTGTATATGACAAACTCTTTATCGGACTCGATCGTACTAGTCTGGGGCCTCGGTTAAACAGTTTTTAGTCGATCGAAACTTTCTTGACAATGTTCGACCACTCGAACTTAACATCTTTTGAAGTAGTTTTGTCATCGGTGCAGCTATCATCAAAAACCTTTCACAAATCGTCGATAATATCCGGCAAGCCCCAAAAAGCTCCTAACCTCGGTAACATTCCTTGGAGGTCTCCAATCGACTGGCCGAAATTTTGTTCGGGTCCACCCTGACACCCGATACGGACACCACGTGCCCCAAAAAGCTAACCTCTTTCAACCAAAATTCACATTTCTTGAACTTTGCGATAATCGCTTATCTCGTAAGATTTGCAACACTAGCCTCGGTGTTCAAAGATGTTCGATTTCATCTCTCGAATAGACCAAAATGTCATCGATAAATACAACTACGAACCGATCCAAGTATGGCCTGAAAATTCTATTCATTAAATCCATAAATACCGCAGGGGCATTAGTAAGCCCAAACGGCATCACCAAGAATTCGTAGTGACCATACCTCGTTCTAAAAGCAGTCTTGGGTATGTCCGATTCTCGGACCCTCAATTGATAGTACCCCGACCTCAAATCTATCTTTGAAAACACTGAGGCTCCCTTTAATTGATCAAACAAATCGTCAATTCGTGGCAACGGATATTTGTTCTTTATCATCACTTTATTCAACTGACGATAGTCGATGCACAATCTCATAGTTCCATCCTTCTTCTTCACAAACAATACTGGTGCGCCCCATGGAGAAAAACTCGGTCGAGCGAAACCTCTATCCGTCAATTCTTGCAATTGAACCTTCAATTCCTTTAATTCCGTTAATGCCATACGATACGGGGCTATTGAGATCGGCGTAGTACCCGGTACAACTTCGACGCCGAATTCCACTTCTCGAACCGGTGGCAATCCCAGTAACTCCTCAGGAAAAACATCTGAATACTCACAAACCACTGGTACCGATTCGAGTTTCCTTTCCGTCTCTTTACTTTCAAACACATACGCAAGGTATGTTTCACACCCCTTTTTCACATACCTCCGAGCGGTCATAGAAGATATTATTGCTGGCACTCCTTTTAAATCAGTAGACTCGACTCGGACTACCTCATTATTTGCACTCCTCAAATCAATGGTTTTCCTTTTGTAGTCCACCATCGCATCATGTACGGTCACCAATCCATACCAAGAATAACATCGAATTCATCAAATGGTAGAAGCATCGATCGGCCGGAAAACAGATTCTCGAATTATCGGGGCATCTCTTGCACACTTTATCAACAGTACGTATTGACCCAAAGGGTTTGACACTGAATTACGAACTCAAGAGACTCAACAGTAGAGTCTTCTATGGATGCTAAGGTTTCACATACATATGAATGAGTAGAGCGGGGTCAATCAATGCAATCACACTAGTATCAAAGAGAGTAAAAGTACCGGTGATAACGTCGGGGAGGATGCCTCCTCTCGTGCGCTGGATGGCATATGCTCTAGCAGAGCACGGGTCTCAGATCGAATGTACCGATCGAGGCTCCTCTCGATTACCACCCCTACCTCCGAAATTCTCGGGGCCTACCTCTAGCCGTTGTTCCACTAGGTCTTGCACCTTGCATCTTATTCTTCTCATCTAGCTCCGTGCAATCTCTAATGAAGTGGTCCTTGAACCGCATCCATAACAGCCCTATTAATGACTTACCCCAACATTCACCTAGGTGTCGCCTTCCACATTGGGGGCATTCAGTCTCTCTTGACGATTATTGCCCACACTAGCTACCGAAGTAGCTCGAGTCCGTCAATGGTCGGGCTCGATGGAAATTCTCGCAATCGCCTCGACTTATTAGTGTCCTCCCGAACTTCTTTTCTGCCGAGAACGGAGCTTTACTCACGATCTTTTACGATAATCTCTTGCTTCAAATTCAGCCTTCTTCTTTTCCTTTCGAGTTCTTCCGCCTTGCAGCTCGCTCGACTAGTGTTACGAACTCCTTTATCTCCAAAATACCCACTAGCGACTTTAAGTCTTTATTCAATCCTTCTTCAAATCTTTTGCACATAGCAACCTCATCACCACACACTCCGAGCATATCGACTAAGTCTTACGAACTCATGTTCAGATTCAGAATCTGATCATCCGCCTTGCTTGAGTTCCAAGAATTCCTTACGCTTCTTATCGATGAACCGTTGACTAATGTATTTCTTTCGAAATTCGGATTGAAAGAAATCCCAAGTAACTCGTTCATTTGGGACTATGGAAATTAAAGTCCTCCACCAATAATAAGCTGAGTCTCGCAACAAGGATATAGGCTACACATTCATCATGGTGAAGAAGGCTTGTTTCGCACCTTCATTTTGATTATTCGCGGATGACTGAGGCTCATCAGGCGGTGTCCCTTGCGCGGGAGCAGCCGCTACACTTTCAACGTCATCCGCCAAGGGTCTCTCTATCCCGGGTTCCATTGCTAATCAAAACAAAAATTTCAACCGTTAGAAGTCATCACATTATTAAGCACTAACAATTTGGCATGTATAGCTACACTCACACGCGCTATGGTAGTCCTAGAACCGACTAAACAATAGCTCTGATACCAATAAAATTGTAACACCCCGAACCCGAGACCATCGCCGGTGTCGGACACGAGGGTTTAACGAGACAAATCCTCTTAAAGTACCGACCAATTTGGCATTTCCGGACAGGCTGGAAAACTGCATCACTGTCGCCTTAAAAATCATATCTCGAGTTTCAAAACTCAGAAACTGATTCCGTAAATTTTCCCTTAATTTAGACTCATATATCCATCCATGGATTTATTTCTAGAATTTTTGGTCGGGCCAATTGGTACAGTTTATTAGTTAAAGTCACCCATGTTACAGGGGTCGACTACACTGACCTTTGCGCGTTACAACTTGAATATCTCTCTGTACAGGGCTTTAATACTGGTGCCTTTTGATTCTAATGAAACTAGACTCAAAATGGAATCTGAAAATATAAGGCTTGACTTCTAATTCTTTCTGGATAATTTATAGTAAATTTTCAAAGTCACGACAGGGGACCCAGAAACCGTTCTGGCCCCGTCTCACAAAATCTCGAATATCTCTTAAAATACGGCTCATATGGTCGTTTCGTTTCATCCATATGAAAATAGATTCATCAAGGTTCAATTTCATAATTTATTCACTATTTAATTCTACTTCTACTATTTTTAGTGATTTTTCCATCTCACCTCGCTGCTGCTGGCAGCATCTGTTACTAAAGCAAACAATGACTATTTCATAATTCTTCCATGGCCAACTATTTCATCATACGTAATGCAACTATGGCCACCTTATCAAAACTAAGGTTTCTAAGGCTCGTGACCATAGGTTTTAGAATCACACTCAACCGACCACATAGGCCATTTTCGCATGGCTTAAAGTTTACAACCCACAATTCAACAAAACAAAATAGCCTATACATGCCAAATGTTCTCCTAGTTCAACTACGAAGACAATACCAAAAGATTTCCAGCGGTGTGATGACTTCAACGACGGTTCCGAGCACGCAAACGATACGAGTCCAAGAGACCTAAAATGGGTGACAAGAAAACACCGAGTGAGTTTATAACTCAGTAAGTCATAAGCATTCATCAACCAACCATTAATAAAATTATCACAACATGAAACGATAAACGAGGCTAGGTACTCCATCCATATCGAAACTATACTATAATTCCTCGGACCTTTCGGTTCAATCTCATACCAAGTCATACATCCACATTTCATATTCTATACAATAAGATATTTGAGGCATTTTCACACACCAACTCATTTTCACCACAATCATACAATTGCAATCATCACATAGATTTAAAGCTTTCCAAGCTCAACCCCGAGCATGAACATATTGCCTATTCGTCATGAGCTCAAGGTACTTACCTAATCCGCTGTCCGGATTAACTTCGGTAATGTCGCACACTCAAGTGCCAATTGTAATGCAAGAGCATATAGTGAATCCGCACACTTAGTGCTATATACATTCAGCTCGCACACTTAGTGCTATATAATCAAACTCGCACACTTAGTGCTGTACAATTTTAAACCCGCACACTTAGTGCCAATCTTGTCACTTGTGTCCATTTATACCCGCACACTTAGTGCCGAGACCAATACCTTATGCATTTTGCTGCCTTTATACATTCAACAATGGCATCACTCCATACACATACATTTCCATTTACACATCAACTCATTTAAACACATTTGCATATATATTATGATCATTCTAATCAACACCAAATATATGCTTAATGACTTACCTCGTGTTGGGTAAAATAGTTCCAAGTCGGCTACTCGATGACCTTCGTCTTTCCCTTGCTTGATTCTCCTTCTTTAACTCCTTGAGCTTAATCAATAAATCACTAGTTTAACCATCTTGCTAAACATTCATAATTCAACTACACATGCATATGTATGCTTGTATATTCGCAACCATTCTTACTAATCGCCCATTTGGTCGATTATACACCTAACCGAATATGCACCAAAACTTGATTCAACATTACCTACATACTCACTTTAATGGCCGAATATATATATATATATATGTACAATGTCAACTAACATCTTTTAATCACCTAATTTCATCTCATGAACATTTAATCAAATTTTCCCAATCTAGCATATATTTTCACATCCATTTGTAACATCATGTACAAACACATATACACATATATCAAAACACAAATTTTACCTATCATGCAACAAGCATAAATCGTACTTATGAGCATGCCATGGCGAATACATCCCACACCATCCCCTTTCAATTTTTGGTCATGGTTAAACAAAGAAAACTCCATGTCTTACTCAAGAATGCTAAAAGAAATTTCAAGAGTAGTCAATCCATCATTACATGCATCATCAACAAGCTTCACATTTAGAATGCAATGGCTTTAACACAATATCAACCTTGGCCAAATACCATTTCCATGGCATAACAAGGATTTGAACCATGGGCTAACATGAACATCAAGTTAGCAACTAAAACATGCATGAATCTCATGACACAACCTCAAACATACCTTAATCTTGACACAAGTATGACCAAATCTCCTTCTAGTTCTCTTCTAAACCAAGCATGAAGCAAAAATCCTTCCTTTTTCCCTTAGTATTTTCGCCAAGATTTGAGAATGGATGAACAAATTTTTTCCTTTCTTTTCCTCTACTCACGGCAACAAAAAGGGGGCATCCATGCTCATTTTTTTCTCATTTCTTTATTTTTCTACATAATCCACTAACTAAACATGTTGGAAACATGTTCCCTTGCCCATATTCTTGTCATGGCCGCCACTCTTCCCTTTTTTTGGGCAAATTGACATGCAAAACCACTCTTTTGCATGCATGTACTATTAGACCATTGTAAGATTAGCCTATCACCTTTCAACAAGGTTTCATACAAGTCCATTTTAATAAATTCACATAGAAATGATCAAATTAATGCATGAAACTTTCACACATGCATTTACTAACATCATAAACATAGAATATAACTTTTAATTACTTATAAGACTCGATTTAGTGGTCCCGAAACCACTTTCCAACTAGGGTCAAATTAGGGATGTCACACTACCAACTCTTTTGGTGCCATCCGATAAGGCGCAATGGACACAGGAGCTGTTCCAGGTAGTAAGTCGATTCCAAACTCGACTTCTCTGTTCGGGGGTAATCCAGGAAGTTCATCTGGGAATACATCCTGAAATTCCTTAATAGTCCTAACCGACTCTACCGTTATCTCCTCAAGTCCCGTTTGACTTACAAGGGCCAAGTACGCCTCACAACCTTTCCGAATCAACTTCTCGGCTCTTAAAGCCGAAACAACATTGGACAAATAATCCCTTCGTTCCCCTATGACCATTACCTCCTCATCTTCGGCAGTTCTTAGTACCATCCTCTTTATAGCACAATCCAACGTCGCCTTGTGCTTAGTTAACCAGTCCATTCCCAAGATAAGATCAAAATCCCAAAATGGCAGCTCCATCAAATCTCCTTCAAAGATTTTATCTTGTGTCACTAACGGTACTGCCCTAAAAATTTTATCTACCTTAACCAAATGTCCCAATGGGCTTATCGCTGATACCCCACTCACAGTCTTCTCAGGAAGCACATCCAAAGCCCCAGATACATCACAAGCAACATACGAGTGGGTGGAACCCACATCAATCAAAGTAGTGAAAGGCATGCTATGGATGAAGAACGTACCCGTTATAACATCAGGAGCGTCACCCTCCTCACGACGTCGTGCAAAGATAAACCAACGCCGGTTGTCGAGCTTGGCGTGTCCAAGCACCTCCGCCAGTGCCCCACGTCCTCGTCCATTACCATTGCCACCTCTACCTTGCCCACGACCCTCGTGGTGGTGGTCCTCCTCGCCGTGGTTGGACATCCCTTTGCTCGCCGCTAGCTCTCGAGCTGTCCTCCGAGGACACTCTCGAACTTGTGCTCCTTAGACCCACATCGAAAACATGCTCCAGATTCGCTTCAAAGACTCCCCCATATGCACCTTACCATAGTCCCTGCAAGCCTGCGGTCTATAAGTATTTACTGGAACTGCTCGAACCGGTTCCTCCATCCTTTCTCTTTTAACATTTCGATTTGTGGCACTCGAGGGTCTAAAATCCCTCTTGAATCTGGGTCGATCCTTCTCATGATTCTGTCGCTCAGCCAGCTTCACCTCCTCGGCTATCTTAGCCTTTTCTACCAATGCAGCAAAACCATGCTCCCTCTGTGGAGCTGTCAATATCCTAAGCTCATCACGGAGACCATCCTCAAATCGGACACTTCGCTCATATTTAGTTGCCACTATGCCACTAGCATATCGACTCAGCCTAAAAAATTCTGCCTCATACTCTGCTAAAGTCTTATCACCTTGAGTCAGATTTAAGAATTCCTTCTGACGAGCATCCACATAGCTTCCTCCAACATACCTCCCTTTAAAAGCAGTTTTGAACAATTCCCAAGTTACTTGCTCAATTGGGGTACTCTCCCTTACGGTGATCCACCATCGGTATGCCTCGTCACAGCAAATGACACGCTCCTTTCACTTTTGCTCCACTAAGCGGCCTAGATCGTCCATGATCCGGTCTGTTGCCTCCACCAATATTTCGCCACATTTGGGGCTACTCCAGATACACCCTAAATACTTACGCTCCGTTGTCGGAGTCGCCCGATATAGACCCCTATTCACCGTCCCAAGATTAGCTCCACCACTCTTTCTAAAACCCTTAACATGGCTTGGGATAAGCGTCATCCCCATGCCCGATCATTAGACCCAGCCTCCGTTGCTTGCGGCACAGATGGCTCCTCAGCTGGCCTATGCCCTGAGGATGAAGATTCAGCTTGCACCCTTCCGCGACCACGTCTGCGGCCTCGTCCATGAGCTCCTCTTGTACTCATATCAAATTTTCTGTTTACGAGTTTTATGAAATTAGTATAATGTTCCACTGTTTATTAAGAAAATGTCTTATGAAGATATAGCAGTTCAAGGATTGTTTTCGTATCATCGTAGCCTAGCTACAGTCGCATTCCTACCGTTTACAGCTCTACTCTAGCTAAATTATCATAGTAGGGTCTCAGCACTATTCATAATATCATGTCATTATCATATATCGTAAAGAAAATATACTTATAGACATGGTACCGGGGATTCAGTGCGCCACTTCTTTCTCCAATCCATTTAGAACTTAAAAACCATGTTTTTGATTATCGAAAATAGAAATTTGAAAACTTTGATTTGAAAACTCCCTTTATTTTGAACTCTTGATTTAAAAAGAAAAATTGGTACCTTTTAACATATATTCTCCATAAAACATCTTTAAAATGAACTTTTCAAAACCATTTCCAAAAATACCCTTCTTAGGCCTAAACTTTGAAAAAATTTTTGGACCCGATCCTGTACCGAGTTGTTGCAACTTAGCTCGATACCAATAAATGTAACACCCCAAACCCGCCCGGATGTTATGGCCGAATCGACGTGCCACATTGGAGTTGAAACCCACGCCCGCTTTTTAGTGTTTTAAAACCATATATTTTGTTATACATACGAAGTGTATGGAACCGGGCACCGGTAGGTATCCGAGATAGAGGAGGTGAGCCATGAAGGTCGCTTAAGTACCAAGCTCTTTAATTGGATCCAATCCTAGACATGCCCACAACCATAGCCACACTTTGTCATATCGAGTTTAAATTTGTTTAAGTGGACGTCTTTGATAAATCGATTAATCGTGGTGTTGAGATATTTTGAAAACAAGTATCGTTTTGAAAACACGTCCTAAGTCTAGCCCATTTGAATAATTATCAACCAGGTTTAAAGTTATTAAAATTAAAATAATCCCGAAAAGAAATAAAAGGAAAGTTAAAATGGCCTTATTACAACCCAAAAATAAATAATATTTAAAGGAAATTTAAAGAAAACCAATCGCTTATTTAAAAGTCCAAAGACAACCACCGTGGCCACTCTGAATCCCCTCCGGCCCAAGTCCCCACATCAAGGCTCACCTGCAAGGTTAAGGAAAGGGGGTGAGTTGGGAAACTCAGTGTGCAACAAGCCCCTTTCAGAGCCCAAAACAATAACAGCCTGTTGGGTCTAAGCCCAAATCCAATCTCAAACATGTACTGGGCCATAGCCCTTTTCATATTTCATATTTCATAACACTAGGCCGAAGCCTTTTCAAATTTCATATTACTGGGCCGAAGCCTTTATGGTAAACGGTATGGCCCATAGGCCCATTTCAATATCACATGTAATGTCAAATGAAAGAATGCAACCCATTTGGGGAGACTACTCAACCCACCATCCGCTACTCTCCACCCGTACCAACCAACACACCATGTGGGGATTAACTCGACCCACCCCGCCATAACTCTCCACTGGCAGCATAGCTGCTTTATCATATAACTGGAGGCCTAGCCTCTTTTAATAACTGGGGCAAAGCCCTTTTTAATAACTGGTGCATAAGCCCTTTAATAACTGGGGCATAATCCCTTTTGCACTTCCTCCATCCATATAAAAACCCAACCCAATGCATTTATGAACATCTCGTGTGCATATCATACATGTCATGTGCATATCATACATATCATGTGCATATCATACATATCATGTTTATCAAAATCCCATGCATTAAGTTCATGTATAAACCCTAGGGGTATAATGGTCATTTTTACCTAGGGGCAAAACGGTCATTTTCATATTATAATGGTAATCTTGTAATTTTACCAAAAATTAGGGTTTCCACGTTCATTAACGGTTACAAACAATTCATGGGTGCAAACAGTGAATCTGGCCCATTTTTAGCGAAAACGAGTTATTGGGCCAGAAACCCCTAATGGGCCCTACTCAGCTGATTTTGTCATCTAGGCCCATTTAGCCTATATCCATAACAGTATTAACAGTCTTAACATGCAATTTAACATATTTTCGTTTTCTACCAATTTTACTCAAATGGGCCCGAAAGCCCAATGGGCCCCACTTCAGCCCCTCGAGGTCTAACTTACCAAGAACTCCAAAAGTCACATTCTTACCGTTTCCATCATTCTCGATCATCGTCTCTTCGATTCTAACTAACTAGTGAGCGTTCGCTTGCTCACAAGTCCTCGAAATGCCGTGATTTGGCATTTTGTTTTTCGCATTTTATCGCTTTAAGCTATGAAAAAGGGTTCGTTACACACCTGTTTGACGATATTCCTCGACGAGATCTCCTACACGATTTCTCCTATAATCCATCGTTAATAATCAGCTTCCCATAATTGAACCAAACCAAAAATCATCTAATACTAATACTTACACATTCGGCCACCATCCATAATGGCCTTAGGAATCTTACCTTTGTCGCGATTGATGACTAGGTCTAGCTACTCCGGTGATCCAAGCTACTCCAAGTCGACACTACACCTTGCTGCTCCTCCACTAGATAAACCACAAAAATATTAAAAGAAGACCCCATAAGGCCTATACCCACATTCGGCCACCCCCCTAAACTAGAGGGGTTTCGGCTTTTGGCCAAAGTTACACTAGGAATTGTTTAGAGTTTGAACACTTACCACAGTCTCTCTCCTCTTGAATCCGGATGCCTAAAAGGTAAAGGAATTGAACGCCAACAGTTGAAAAAGAAAGAAAAGGTTGCTGGTCACAAAGAATCGGCACCCCTATCTTCAATGATTTCGGCTTTTTGCGGTACTTCGGTAGAAATAGAGATAAGGGAAATAAATAATAAATGAGTGGAGAAAAGTAATGGGCTGGTTTTTGAAAAAGAAACGGGAGAAAAGATGAGAGGAAAGATGGTAGATTCGGCTAGGGAAGAAAAAGAAAAGAAAAGAAACTAAAACAAAGGAGAAAACAGCATAGCTAAGACCCTAATGCCGAAATTACTAACCTAATACCCTTCTGCCAAATTCCCCTCTCTAACCCCTTCCAAACGGCTAAGCTCTATCCTTCTCTCAAATCTCTAAAATCTCTCCCCTTATCCCTCCTTAATTTATGCATGTGACTTGATCCAACTCTCCTCTTACAGAATCCACTTAGGTTCCAACACTTACCCTTCCTGCACATAAAAATAAATACTCTTATTTGCCAACCCATTTTCATACCCAAATTATGAATTCCATAATCACATACCAAATTTTAGAAATTTACTTAAAATATCAAGAATCGCGAAAAACCCGAAAATCAGGATGTTACAACTCTACCCTCCTTAAAGAAATTTCGGCCTCGAAATTTACCCGATCCAAACAGTTGAGGGTATCACGACGCATTGCCTCTTCGGTCTCCCTGTAGCTTCTTCCTTGCCATGGTTCCTCCAAAGTACCTTCACTAACGGATCGACCTCCTTCTCAACACCTTGACATCACGATCAAGTATTTGCACAGTTCCTCTTCAAAGGTCAAACCGACTGCACCTCAATTTCTCTGAATCGGCACAATATGTGTTGGGTCGAACGATATCGCTTTAGCATGGACACATGGAAGGCATCGTGAATGCGATCCAGATTCGAGGTAACTCTAGTCGATAAGCCACCGCCCTATCCGCTTAATGATTGATAAGGACCAATAAACCGTGGGCTCAACTTACCCTTCTTACCAAATCTCAAAATCTTCTTCCAAGGCGAAACTTTCAAAAAGACCATGTCCCCTACCGCATATTCAATATCCTTACGCTTCAGATCGGCATAAGACTTTTGTCGATCCGCCGCCTCTTTTAACCGCTTCCTGATCACCTTAATCATGTCTTCAGTATCTGCTACCAACTCTGGTCCAAGTATTTTCCTTTCCCCCAATTCTGCCCAACAAGTAGGCGAACGGCACCTTCGCCCATATAGTGCCTCATATGGAGCCATCTGAATACTTGCTTGGTAACTGTTGTTATACGTGAACTCCACTAATGGCAAATGGTCCTCCCAGCTGCCTCTAAACTTAATAGCACAACCCCTCAACATATCCTCTAAAATCTGAATAACCCTCTCGACCGCCCATCCGATCGAGGGTGAAAAGTCGATCAAATCCAATCGTTCCCAATACCTCATGCAACTTCTGCCAAAATCGAGATGTAAACCTTGGGTCTCGGTCTGAAATTATCGATACTGGCACACCATGCAACCGTACTATTTCCGCCACATACAATTTGGCCAACTTATGAAGTGAGTAATCAGTTCGGACAGGTATGAAATGAGCAGATTTTGTGAGTCTATCCACAATCACCCAAACCGAATCCTTCTTAGAAGGTGTCAACGGCAACCCACTCACAAAGTCCATAGTTACCCTTTCCCACTTCCAAAGTGGTATCTTTACCAGTTGTAACAATCCCGAAGGTAGTTGATGCTCGGCCTTCACTTGTTGACATGTCAAACATCTCCCTACAAATTCGGTCACTTCTCGCTTAAGCCCAGGCCACCAATATTGCTCTCGCAAGTCTCGATACAACTTACTCCCTCCAGGATGCATAGCACAAGGTCCATTATGTGTCTCTTTCAAAATCATCAATCTCAAGTCGGAGTCTTGTGATCCGTATAGATGATGCATTTCTCTCCATATAGGTAATGCCTCCATATCTTAAGTGAAAAGATTACCGCTGCCAATTCCAAGTCATGAGTAGGGTGGTTCACCTCGTGCGGCTTAAGCTGTCGTGAAGCATAAGCGACCACTTTACCCTCTTGCATCAACACACAGCCCAAACCTACATGTGACGCATCGTCAGACACAGTGAAATCCTTACCAGACACTGGTGAATCAAACCGGCGCTTCACAAAACCTTCTTCAACTGCTCAAAAGCCTCTTGCTGCTTATTTGTCCAAACAAAAGGAGCCCCCTTCCTTATAAGTTTCGTTAACGGTGCTGCCAACACAGAAAATCCTTCTACGAATCTCCGATAATAACCTGCCAACCCTAGAAAAGTTCGAATCTCTGTTACCGACTTCGGTGGCTTCCATTCCAAAATTGCTTCAATCTTTCGAGGGTCCACCTTGATCCCCTCGGCAGACACAACATGCCCCAAGAAGGTAACTTCCTCCAGCCAAAACTCGCACTTACTAAACTTTGCATAAAGTTGCTTCTCCCTTAACACTTGCAGCACTATACGAAGATGCTCATCATGCTTCTCTTCCATTTTTGAATACACCAAGATATCGTCAATAAAAACGACTACGAACCGATCCAAGTATGGCTGGAATACCTGATTCATCAAATCCATGAATGCCGGTGCATTAGTCAACCCAAAAGGCATTACCGTAAATTGTAATGACCATATCGAGTCCTAAACGCCGCCTTATAAATATCCCCTCTTTAACTCTTAATTGATGATATCCAATCAAGGTCGATCTTAGAAAACACCGAGGCTCCTTTTAATTCGTCGAATGATCATCGATTCTTGGTAACGGATACTTGTTCTTGATAGTCGGTTTATTCAAGCGCCGATAGTCAATACACATTCGCATAGTCCCATCTTTCTTCTTTACTGAACGTAACCGGTGCGCTCTACGGAGAAACACTTGGTCTTATAAACCTCTATCCAAGAGCTCTTGAATCGAAGCTTTCAATTCTACCAACTCCTTTGGTGCCTTCCGATAAGGCGCAATGGACACAGGAGTCGTTCGGGTAGTAAGTCGATTCCAAACTCGACTTCTCTCGTTCGGGGGTAATCCAAAAGTTCATCCGGGAATACATCACGAAATTCCTTAATAGTCCTAACCGACTCTACCGTTATCTCCTCAAGTCCCGTTTGACTTATAAGGGCCAAGTACGCCTCACAACCTTTCCGAATCAACTTTTCGGCTCTTAAAGCCAAACAACATTGGACAAATAATCCTTCGTTCTCCTATGACCATTACCTCCTCATCTTCTAGTTCTTAGTACCATCCTCTTTTGCAAAGACAATCCAATGTCGCCTTGTGCTTAGTTAACCATCCATTCCCAAGATAAGATCAAAATCCCAAAATGGCGGCTCCATCAAATCTCCTTCAAAGATTTTATCTTGTGTCACTAACTGCATCGCCCTAAAAATTTTATCTACCTTAACCGAATGTCCCAATGGGCTTATCATCGATACCCCACTCACGGCCTTCTCGAGGAAGCACATCCAAAGCCCCAGATACATCACAAGCAACATACGAGTGGGTGGAACCCACATCAATCAAAGCAGTGTAAGGCATGCTATGGATGAAGAACATACCCGTTATAACATCAGGAGCGTCACCTTCCTCAAAACGTCAGGCAAGATAAACCAACGCCGGTTGTCGATCTTGGCGTGTCCAAGACCTTTGCCAGTGCCCCACGCCCTCGCCCATTACCATTGCCACCTCTACCTTGCCCACGACCCTCCGTGGTGGTGGTCCTCCTCGCCGTGGTTGGACATCCTTTGCTCTGCCGCTAGCTCTGAAATGTCCTCCGAGGACACTCTCTGAACTTATGCTCCTTAGACCCACATCGAAAACATGCTCCAGTTTGTTTCCAGCACTCCCCCATATGCACCTTACCACAGTCCCTGCAAGCTTGCGGTCTATAAGTATTTACTGGAACTGCTCGAACCGGTTCCTCTATCCTTGCTCTTTAAACATTTCGATTCGTGGCACTCGAGGGTCTATAATCCCTCTTGAATCTGGGTCGATCCTTCTCACGATTCTGTCGCTCAGTTAGCTTCACCTCCTCGGCTATCTTAGCCTTTTCTACCAATGCAGCAAAACCACGCTCCCTCTGTGGAGCTATCAATATCCTAAGCTCATCACGGAGACCATCCTCAAATCGGACACTGTGCTCATATTCAGTTGCCACTATGCCACTAGCATATCGACTCAGCCTAAAAAATTCTGCCTCATACTCTGCTACAGTCTTATCACCTTGAGTCAGATTTAAGAATTCCTTCCGACGAGCATCCACATAGCTTGCTCCAACATACCTCCCTTTAAAAGCAGTTTTGAACAATTCCTGTGTTACTTGCTCAATTGGGGTACTCTCCTTACGGTGATCCACCATCGGTATGCCTCGTCACGTAGCAATGACTCGGCTCCTTTCACTTTTGCTCCACCGAGCGCCTAGATCGTCCATGATCTGCTCTGCTGCCTCCACCAATATTTCGCCACATTTGGGGCTACTCCAGATACACCCTAAATACTTCTGCTCCGTTGGCCCGGAGTCGCTCCAATATAGACCCCCTATTCACCGTCCCAGTACTAGCTCCAACCACTCTTTCTAAAACTCTTAACATGGCTTGGGATAAAGCCCCATCCCCCGCAGCCCGATCATAAGACCCAGTCTCCGTTGCTTGCGGCACAGATGGCTCCTCAGCTGGCCTATGCCCTGAGGATGAAGATTCAGCTTGCACCCTTCCGCGACCACGTCCGCGGCCTCGCATACTGAGCTCCTCTTGTACTCATATTAAATTTTCTGCTTACGAGTTTTATGAAATTAGTATAACGCTCCACCGCTTATTAAGAAAATGTCTTATGAAGATATAGCAGTTCAAGGATTGTTTCCGTATCATCGTAGCCTAGCTACAGTCTCATTCCTACCGTTTACAGCTCTACTCTAGCTAAATTATCATAGTAGGGTCTCAGCACTATTCATAATATCATGTCATTATCATATATCGTAAAGAAAATATACTTACAGACTTGGTGCCGGGGATTCAGTGCGCCACTTCTTTCTCCAATCCATTTAGAACTTAAAAACCATGTTTTTGATCATCGAAAATAGAAATTTGAAAACTTTGATTTGAAAACTCCCTTTATTTTGAACTCTTGATTTAAAACAGGAAAATTGGTACCTTTTGAACATATATTCTCCGCAAAACATCTTTAAAATGAACTTTTCAAAAACCATTTCCAAAAATACCCTTCATAGGCCTAAACTTTTGAAAAAATTTTGGACCCGATCCACAGCCGAGTTGTTGCAACTTAGCTCTGATACCACTAAATGTACCACTGAATCTGACGTGCCACATTGGAGTTGAAACCCACGTTCCGTTTTTAGTGTTTTAAAACCATATATTTTGTTATACATACGAAGTGTATGGAAGTCGGGCACCGTGTAGGTATCCGAGATAGAGGAGGTGAGCCATGAAGGTCGCTAAGTACCAAGCTCTTTAATTGGATCCAATCCTAGACATGCCCACAACCATAGCCACACTTTGTCATATCGAGTTTAAATTTGTTTAAGTGGACGTCTTTGATAAATCGATTAATCGTGGTGTTGAGATATTTTGAAAACAAGTATCGTTTTGAAAACACGTCCTAAGTCTAGCCCATTTGAATAATTATCAACTAGGTTTAAAGTTATTAAAATTAAAATAATCCCGAAAAGAAATAAAAGGAAAGTTAAAATGGCCTTATTACAACCCAAAAATAAATAATATTTAAAGGAAATTTAAAGAAAACCAATCGCTATTTAAAAGTCCAAAGACAACCACCGTGGCCACTGAATCCCTCCGCCCAAGTCCCCACATCAAGGCTCACCGCAAGGTTAAGGAAAGGGGTGAGTTGGGAAACTCATGTGCAACAAGCCCTTTCAGAGCCCAAAACAACAACAGCCTGTTGGGTCTAAGCCCAAATCCAATCTCAAACATGTACTGGGCCATAGCCCTTTTCATATTTCATATTTCATAACACTGGGCCGAAGCCTTTTCAAATTTCATATTACTGGGCCGAAGCCTTTATGGTAAACAGTATGGCCCATAGGCCCATTTCAATATCACATGTAATGTCAAATGAAAGAATGTAACCCATTTGGGGAGACTACTCAACCCACCATCTGCTCCTCTCCACCCGTACCAACCAACACACCATGTGGGGATTAACTCGACCCACCCCGCCATAACTCTCCACTGGCAGCATAGCTGCTTTATCGTATAACTGGAGGCCTAGCCTCTTTTAATAACTGGGGCAAAGCCCTTTTTAATAACAAGGGCATAAGCCCTTTAATAACTGGGGCATAAGCCCTTTTGCACTTCCTCCATCCATATAAAAACCCAACCCAATGCATTTATGAACATCTCGTGTGCATATCATACATGTCATGTGCATATCATACATATCATGTGCATATCATACATATCATGTTTATCAAAATCCCATGCATTAAGTTCATGTATAAACCCTAGGGGTATAATGGTCATTTTTACCTAGGGGCAAAACGGTCATTTTCATATTATAATGGTAATCTTGTAATTTTACCAAAAATTAGGGTTTCCACGTTCATTAACGGTTACAAACAATTCATGGGTGCAAACAGTGAATCTGGCCCATTTTTAGCGAAAACGAGTTATTGGGCCAGAAACCCCTAATGGGCCCTACTCAGCTGATTTTGTCATCTAGGCCCATTTAGCCTATATCCATAACAAGATAATAGTCTTAACATGCAATTTAACATATTTCCGTTTTCTACCAATTTTACTCAAATGGGCCCGAAAGCCCAATGGGCCCCACTTCAGCCCCTCGAGGCCCAACTTACCAAGAACTCCAAAAGTCACATTCTTACTGTTTCCATCATTCTCGATCATCGTCTCTTCGATTCTAACTAACTAGTGAGCGTTCGCTTGCTCACAAGTCCTCGAAATGCCAGGATTTCGGCATTTCGGTTTTTCGGCATTTTATCGCTTTAAGCTATGAAAAAGGGTTCGTTATACACCTGTTTGGCGATATTCCTCGACGAGATCTCCTACACGATTTCTCCTGTAATCCATCGTTAATAATCAGCTTCCCATAATTGAACCAAACCAAAAATCATCTAATACTAATACTTACACATTCGGCCACCATCCATAATGGCCTTAGGAATCTTACCTTTGTCGCGATTGATGACTAGGTCTAGCTACTCCGGTGATCCAAGCTACTCCAAGTCGACACTACACCTTGCTGCTCCTCCACTAAATAAACCACAAAAATATTAAAATAAGACCCCATATGTGACAGCCCAAAACTGACCCTAGTCGGAATATGGTTTCGGGACCACAAAACTGAGGCATAAAAATAATTTAAAATTTATTTTGATGCCTATAATATGTGTGCTCATGTGTGACATTTTTTGGTGATTGATTTAGTGTTATAAAGGTGAATTTCACTAGAAAGGAATTAGTAGTGAACTTTGAAAGTACGATAGGGAATTGTGTGATGACTAATTAAAGCATGCATGCAAAACAATGGACTTGCATGTCAAATTCCCCTTTTTATAGGTGGTGGCCGGCCATGACATGGTTTATGGGCAAAGAAAACATGTTGAAACATGTTTTGTTAATGGAGTATGAGAGAAATGATTAATAATTAAAATTGTGGAAGAGAAAAGAAAATTTTGTTCATCCATTTTCTCTTCTTTGGCCGAAAATACTAAGGAAAAAGGGAGGATTTTGCTTCATGCTTGGTTTAGAAGAGATCTAGAAGGAGATTTGGCTATACTTGCATCAAGATTAAGGTATGTTGAGGTTGTGTCATGAGATTCATGCTTGTTTTGGTTGCTAACTTGATGAGCATGTTAGCCATGGTTCAAATCCTTGCTATGCCATGAAAAATGGTATTTGGCCAAGGTTGATATTGTGTTAAAGCCATTGCATGCTAAATGTGAACTTGTTGATGATGCATGTAATGATGGATTGACTACTCTTGAAATTTCTTTTTAGTGTTCTTGAGTAGGACATTGAATTCTTTGTTTAACCATGACCGAAGTTGAAAGGGTATGGTTGTGATGTATTCGGCCATGGTGCATTCATGAGCATGATTTATGCTTGTTACTTGATTGGTAAAAAAATTTTGTGTTTGGATGGGTATGAACCCCTTGAGATTCGGCCTTGCACCTATATGTGTATACATGTTTGCACATGATGTATTGGCATGATATATATACTATTTCAAGGTATATATTTGCTTGTGATGATGTTTCGGTTATGAAGTACATGAGAGATGTGTATTGAGCTACAATATGTAATGCATTAGTTAGTAAAATGCATGCTGTTTTTGTGTGGTATTAAGTGCATAATTGGCCTCAACATGGACATGCATATTCGGCCACATGAGGGGAAATTGGTGTGCATGCATTCGGTTAGAGGCAAGCATATTGATGCTTATTCTTGGCTTAGAAAATTCGGCTAAGAGGAATATTAACTAATGTGTTGAGTTCGATTCGTGATTTCGTACATATGCGACTTTGATGCCTAATGAGTATATATATTGGCTAGGTATCTTGAATTCTTCTTTCGATGCTCAAATGATAAAACCAATTTATTTGTTAAATTAAGCTCAAGAGCAAAGGGGAGCTAAATCCGATAAGGGGAAGGGAAAAGTCGTCGAATAGCCATCGAAATCGTTCGACCACGTCCGAGGTAAGTTTTCGAGTATCGAAACTTAGATTTTGATTCGATTGAATGAAGTAATAAGCAATCGAAATTGTGCCTTTGTATGTGGCCATTGAGCCGAAATGATATTTTTGCTAAGTGAATTGTGCATAAAAGTTGTGTTATGAAATTGAAACAAAGATGTGCATGAATGTTCGAGTGATATCCGGGCTAAGCCCGAAGGCAATTGTGCGACCAGATATCGGGCTAAGCCCAAGGCAATTGTGCGAGTTATGATATCCGGGCTAAGCCCGAAGGCAATTGTGCGAGTTGTGATATCCGGGTTAAGTCCCGAAGGCATTTGTGCGGGTTACCATAACCGGGCTATGTCCCGAAGGCGTTTGAACGAGTAGCTATATCCGGATAAACTCCGAAGGTATGTGATTCGAGAACTTTGAACTTGCTGTAAAAATTTTCAGTTAATACGCTTGTGAAATTCCCAACAACAAGGTACGTTTCGTGTGTGCTTTGCACACTATGAGTAAGTGTATGTGCGTATTCGCTCCGATGATAAATGAGTTATCGGCCTTGACTAAGCCGTTATTAGTGTATGAATATAAGAGTTGGGATTGTGAAGTAAGCATGTCTTTGAGAAGTTGTGCATATGAATTATTGTTTAGCTACTTGAATGCTATGCTTTGGTTGTGTGTATATTATGGCTCAAACTTACTAAGCATAAATTGCTTACTCCGTTTCTTTGTTTCCTGTTTATAGATTTTGCTCGTTAGCGATCGGATTCGGGATCATAGAAGTTGAAGTCAGCCACACTATCAAAGCCCTTTTTGGTACTCCTTTAGTTGAGTTTTGGATATGGCATGTATAGGACCACCCTCGGTTGTTTTTAAGTACTTTGTGATGTATATGCGTATGCCATGCGAAAATGGTTCGTAAAAGTGGAGTATGGAATTTGACCATATGTGGTTTGTAATTATATTTGGTTTCATGATGTGATTATGGTTTGGAATGAGAGAGTTGGTCACATGATCAGCCATTGGAATGGCTAAATATGATCATATGTGGACCTGAGTATGACTAGACTATAGTTGGTCCATGGGAACTACAATATAGGTAAAGCCTACCTTAAAAAGAGAGGCTGCCAGCTGCAGTGACGTGGATGTGAAAAATCACAAAAATTTGTAGGAATGGTGTTAAATAGTGAATAAATTATTCGATCGAACCTTGACGAGTCTATTTTCATATGAAAGTAACGAAAAGATCATATGAATAGTATACCGAGAGATATTAAAGTTCTCGTGAGATAGGGCCAGAACGGTTTCTGGGACCCCTGTCGCGACTTTTAAAATTAACTACAAATTATCCAGAAATAATTATAAGTCGTGCCTTATATGTGCAGATTCCATTTTGAGTCTAGTTTCATTAGAAAGAAACGGCACCAGTATTAAAGCCCTGTACAGAGAGATATTCAAGTTGTAACGCGCGAAGGTCAGTGTAGTCAACCCCTGTAACATGGGTGAGTTTAACTAATAAACTGTACCAATTGGCCTGACCAAAAATTCTAGAAATAAATCCATGGATGGATATATGAGTCTAAATTTAGGGAAAATTTACGGAATCAGTTTCCGAGTTTTGAAACTCGAGATATGCTTTTAAGGCAACAGTGATGCAGTTTTCCAGCTTGCCCGGAATGTCAAGTTGGTCGATTGCTATAAGTGGTTTTGCTTGTTAACCTCGTGTCCCACACCGCAACGGTCTCGGGTTCGGGTGTTACAATTTTATTGGTATCGAGCTACGGTTTAGTCGATTCTAGGACTACCGTGATATGTTTGGGGTCTAGCTATACATGCCATATAGTGATAAATTGATAGTGTGGTGATTTCGACAACTGAGTTTGTGTTTGTTTATAGCAATGGATCCCGATCCCAACCGAGCAATAGCTGATGATGAGGAGAGTGTGGCGCCTACTCCGCGCAAGAAGGGATGCTGGCGGACTCTCAACCTATGGCCACAATCCGAATGACGAGGCTAGGCAAGCCTTTTATAGCGTGATGAATGATTGGTTCAACCAATACATTCGAACTAACATGGCTGTTCCACAACCTCCATTTCCGACTAATGCAACCCCGCACCTAGAATACCTCCGATGAATCGACCAAATAAGGTCAAGTAAGCCCCAATGACAGAATTCAGTAAACATGGGGCCATGAATTCAAGGCTACGGATAGCGACGATGCCGAGCAAGCTGAATTTTGGTTGGACAACACTATCCGGTGCTCGATGAGCTATCTTGTACACCGATGAGTGCTTAAAGTGTACCATCTCCTTGCTACGCGATTCCGCCTACTATTGGTGGAGTACTCGACTGTGGTGCCTAGAGAGCAAGTGACTTGGGAATTCTTTCAAACCGAATTCAAAAAGTATATCATCGAGATTCATCGACCAAAAGCGAAGGAATTTCTTGATCTTAAGCAAGGCTCTATGTCGCCATCGATCACGAACGAAAATTTGTGAGGCTTAGCGATGCAGCGAGAATGCATTTCGTCCAAAGCTATTATGTGTAAACGCTTCGAGGATGGGCTGAATGATGATATAAGGATGTTCGTTGGCATTCTCGAAATACGAGAGTTCGTAGTACTTGTTGAGCGAGCTTGTAAAGTCAAGAGCTTAGAAAGGAGAAACAAAAGTTGATGTGGGAACTGGAGAATTTCGAAGAGGTCCTCGGAAAAGTCTCTTCAACAGCATCAAGAGATTTCGAGATGATGTGAGCCGGTCTAGAGGCGCTTCGGGCTTTTCTAGACGAGATCGCGATCGACCCCCTGTGACCACACGAGTCACTTCGATCGCCAGTGGTGGAAATGATCGCCGAGAGAGAGCGGAGTGTCTGCATTGTTGCAAATGGCATTCGGGGAGCTGTAGCTTCCGTGATCACTCCTGCTATAAGTGTGGATCGGCTGACCACTTTATCAAGGACTGCCCGAGGTTGCTCGAACAAAATGTAAGTCAAAGTGGAAACCCGGGTGCTACCACTGCTCGAAGTAGGCCACCTAGAAATATGGGCAATGTTAGTGGCGGTCAGAGAGGATCTAGAGATGCTACCATCAGATCTAAGGCTCGTGCTCCTGCTAGGACTTATGCCATACGCGCACGCGAGGATGCTGCCTCACCAGATGTCATTACCGGTACTTTCACTCTTTTCGATACTAATGTGATTGCTTTGATTGACCCGGTTCTACTCATTCTTATATATATGAAACCTTAGCATCCAAGAAGACTTTGCCTATTGAGTCTCATCGAGTTTGTAATTCGGTGTCAAACCCTTGGGTCATTACGTGCTTGTCAACAAAGTGTGTAAGAGAAGTCCCCTAGTATTTCGAGGTTCTTGTTTTCCGCGGACTTGATCCTTTTGCCGCTCGATTTAATTCGATGTTATTCTTGGTTTGGATTGGTTGACCATGCACGATGCGGTTGTAAATTGCAAAAGCAAGACTATCGATCCGAGGTGCGCGAATAACGAGATAATTCGGGTTGAGTCTACGGACTTAAAGGGGTTGCCACCGTAATATCGCAATGTTGGCCCGAAATATGTAAGAAAAGGGTGCGAAGCATACCTTGCGTATGTGCTCGACGTCAAGGAGTCGAAAAGAAACCCGAATCTGTGCGCTGGTTTTGAATACCGGATGTTTTCCTCAAGAATTGCGGGTTTATCACTGCTCGGAAATAGAATTTGGCATCGAATTGGTACCGGTACCACTCCAATTTCGATAGCTCCGTATCGTATGGCACCAACGGAATTAAAGGAGTTGAAAGCTCGATTGCAAGAATTGGTGGGCAGAGGTTTTGCTCGCCGAGTTTTTCGCCTTTGGGTGCGCCGGTGTTGTTTGTGAAAAGAAGGATGGAACCATGAGGTCGTAGATCGACTATCGTCGACTTAATAAAGCGGCGATAAAGAACAAATATCCGTTATCACAGATCGACGATTTGTTCGATCAACTGAAGGGAGCCTCGGTGTTCTCGAAAATAGATCCGAGATCGGGCTATTATCAATTGCGAATTCGAGATTCGGACGTGCCCAAGGCGCCTTGAGCGAGATATGGTCACTACGAGTTCCTAGTGATGCCGTTTGGGCTTACTAATGCCCTGCGGTATTTATGGATTTGATGAATCGGATCTTCGACCATATTTGGATCGGGCCAGTAGTCGTATTCATTGATGACATCTTGGTCTATTCAAGAAATGAGACCGAACATTTGAACACCGAGGTTAGTGTTGCAAATTTTACGGGATAAGCGGTTATATGCTAAGTTCACAAGTGTGAGTTCGGTTAAGAGAGGTTAGCTTCTTGGGGCATGTGGTATCAGATCGGTATTCGAGTCGACTCGAACAAAATTTCAGCCATACTTAATTGGAAGCCTCAGAAATATTTCGAGGTTCGGAGTTTTTGGGGCTTGCTTGGTTATTACCGACGGTTTGTAAAGGTTTCTCAACGATAGCCACGCCAATGACGAACCTACTCCAAAAGGATGTTAAGTTGAATGGACGGAGAAATGTCGAAAAGTTTCGATCAATGAAAACTTATTTGATGAAGCCCCAATTCTAGTGCAACCCGAATCGGCAAAGAGTTTGTCATCTATAGTGACGCCTCCCTACTTGGGTTAGGTTGTGTATTGATGCAAGAAGGTCGAGTTGTGGCCTATGCGTCGAGGCAATTAAAGCCACATGAGAAAAATTATCCGACCCATGATCTCGAATTGGTCGCCATCGATTCGCTTTAAAGATATGGCGACATTACTTATTTGGTGAGAAGTGCCATGTGTATTCGGATCACAAAAGTCTCAAATATTTGATAACTCAAAGAGACTTAAATCTGCGACAAAGACGTTGGCTCGAAATGTTAAAGGATTACGAGTGGTCATTGACTATCACCGGAAAGGCGAATGTGGTTGCGGATGCCTTGAGTCGTAAATCATTATTCGCTTTACGAGCGATGAATGTGCACTTGTCCGTTCGATCCGACAATGTGTTAGTAGCTGAATTGAAAGCCAAACCATTATTGATACATCAAATTCGTGAAGCTCAGAAAGTCGACGACGAGTTGGCTGCGAAACAGGCTGAGTGTGTTCTGAACAAGGACTAGGAGTTTCAAATCGATGATGACGATTGTTTGAGGTTCAAAAGTCGTCTGTGTGTTCCAAAGAATTCGGAACTTATGTCGATAATTCTGAAAGAAGCCCATTGTAGCCAAATGGCAATCCACCCGGGGAGTACGAAGATGTACAACGATTTGAAATGTCGGTTTTGGTGGCATGGTATGAAACGAGACATCTCCGACTTTGTTTCGAGGTGTTTAATATGTCAACAAGTGAAAGCGGAACATCAAGTGCCTTCAGGATTACTTCAGCCGATCACGATACCCGAGTGGAAATGGGATCGAGTCACAATGGACTTTGTATCCGGACTGCCATTGCCAGTGAGTAAGAAGGATGCGATTTGGGTCGTTGTAGATAGATTGACTAAGTCGGCTCACTTTGTCCCCGACGTCTGATTTTTCAATGGACAAACTAGTCAATTGTACGTTTCTCGATTGTGAGATTACACGGGTGCCTATTTCCATCGATCGGATAGAGATCCGAGATTTACCTCGCGATTTTGGAAGAAGTTGCAAGAAGCTTTGGGTACCAAGATACATTTCAAGACCGCCTTTCACCCCCAAACCGATGGTCAATCCGGCGGATAAGTCGATACTTGAGGATATGTTGAGATGTTGCATCCTCGAGTTCGATGGTTCATGGGAACGGTATTTGCCGTTGATTGAATTCGCTTACAACAACGACTTTCAATCAAGTATTAAGATGGCACCCTACGAGGCTTTGTACGGTCGTAAATCTTGTACACCATTGTTTTGGACCGAGCTCGGTGAAAGCAAAATTTTCGGGGTGGATTTGATTAGAGATGCTGAACAGAAAGTGAAAGTAATCCGTGAAAGTCTGAAGATAGCCTCCGATCGTCAGAAGTCGTATGCGGATCTGAAGCGTAAAGACATCGAGCATCAGGTGGGAGATAAAGTGTTTCTCAAGGTTTCACCTTGGAAAAAATACTCGATTCTACCGTAAGGGCAAGTTGAGCCCGAGGTTCATTGGGCCATATGAGATATCCGGCGAAGTCGGTCGGTGGCATATCGTCTGATTTTGCCCCCTGAACTCGAAAAGATTCACGATGTCTTTCATGTTTCGATGCTTCGACGCTATAGATCTGATCCATCGCACGTGATTAGTCCATCGGAGGTTGAAATTCAAGCCAATATGAGTTATGAGGAAGAACCGATTCAGATCCCGCACGTGAAGTGAAAGAGTTGCGAAACAAGCGGGTTCCACTAGTGAAAGTGTTATGGCTCAAACACGGATAGAAGAAGCTACTTGGGAAACCGAGAACTCTATGAAAGAGCGATACCCAACCCTATTTACCGGTAAGATTTTCGGGGACGAAAATTTCTTAAGTGGGGGAGAGTTGTGACAGCCCAAAACTGACCCTAGTCGGAATATGGTTTCGGGACCACAAAACTGAGGCATAAAAATAATTTAAAATTTATTTTGATGCCTATAATATGTGTGTGCTCATGTGTGACATTTTTTTTGGTGATTGATTTAGTGTTATAAAGGTGAATTTCACTAGAAAGGAATTAGTAGTGAACTTTGAAAGTACGATAGGGAATTGTGTGATGACTAATTAAAGCATGCATGCAAAACAATGGACTTGCATGTCAAATTCCCCTTTTTATAGGTGGTGGCCGGCCATGACATGGTTTATGGGCAAAGAAAACATGTTGAAACATGTTTTGTTAATGGAGTATGAGAGAAATGATTAATAATTAAAATTGTGGAAGAGAAAAGAAAATTTTGTTCATCCATTTTCTCTTCTTTGGCCGAAAATACTAAGGAAAAAGGAGGATTTTGCTTCATGCTTGGTTTAGAAGAGATCTAGAAGGAGATTTGGCTATACTTGCATCAAGATTAAGGTATGTTGAGGTTGTGTCATGAGATTCATGCTTGTTTTGGTTGCTAACTTGATGAGCATGTTAGCCATGGTTCAAATCCTTGCTATGCCATGAAAAATGGTATTTGGCCAAGGTTGATATTGTGTTAAAGCCATTGCATGCTAAATGTGAACTTGTTGATGATGCATGTAATGATGGATTGACTACTCTTGAAATTTCTTTTAGTGTTCTTGAGTAGGACATTGAATTCTTTGTTTAACCATGACCGAAGTTGAAAGGGTATGGTTGTGATGTATTCGCCATGGTGCATTCATGAGCATGATTTATGCTTGTTACTTGATTGGTAAAAAATTTTGTGTTTGGATGGGTATGAACCCTTGAGATTGACCTTGCACCTATATGTGTATACATGTTTGCACATGATGTATTGGCATGATATATATACTATTTCAAGGTATATATTTGCTTGTGATGATGTTTGGTTATGAAGTACATGAGAGATGTGTATTGAGCTACAATATGTAATGCATTAGTTAGTAAAATGCATGCTGTTTTTGTGTGGTATTAAGTGCATAATTGGCCTCAACATGGACATGCATATTCGCCACATGAGGGGAAATGGTGTGCATGCATTCGGTTAGAGGCAAGCATATTGATGCTTATTCTTGGCTTAGAAAATTCGCTAAGAGGAATATTAACTAATGTGTTGAGTTCGATTCGTGATTTCGTACATATGCGACTTTGATGCCTAATGAGTATATATATTGGCTAGGTATCTTGAATTCTTCTTTCGATGCTCAAATGATAAAACCAATTTATTTGTTAAATTAAGCTCAAGAGCAAAGGGGAGCTAAATCCGATAAGGGGAAGGGAAAAGTCGTCGAATAGCCATCGAAATCGTTCGACCACGTCCGAGGTAAGTTTTCGAGTATCGAAACTTAGATTTTGATTCGATTGAATGAAGTAATAAGCAATCGAAATTGTGCCTTTGTATGTGGCCATTGAGCCGAAATGATATTTTTGCTAAGTGAATTGTGCATAAAAGTTGTGTTATGAAATTGAAACAAAGATGTGCATGAATGTTCGAGTGATATCGGGCTAAGCCGAAGGCAATTGTGCAATTGTGATATCGGGCTAAGCCCAAGGCAATTGTGCGAGTTATGATATCGGGCTAAGCCCAAGGCAATTGTGCGAGTTGTGATATCCGGTTAAGTCCCAAGGCATTTGTAAAGGGTTACCATAACGGGCTATGTCCCAAGGCGTTTGAACGAGTAGCTATATCCGGATAAACTCCAAGGTATGTGATTCGAGAACTTTGAACTTGCTGTAAAAATTTTCAGTTAATACGCTTGTGAAATTCCCAACAACAAAGTATCGTTTGTGTGTGCTTTGCACACTATGAGTAAGTGTATGTGCGTATTCGCTCCGATGATAAATGAGTTATCGGCCTTGACTAAGCCGTTATTAGTGTATGAATATAAGAGTTGGGATTGTGAAGTAAGCATGTCTTTGAGAAGTTGTGCATATGAATTATTGTTTAGCTACTTGAATGCTATGCTTTGGTTGTGTGTATATTATGGCTCAAACTTACTAAGCATAAATTGCTTACTCCGTTTCTTTGTTTCCTGCTTATAGATTTTGCTCGTTAGCGATCGGATTCGGGATCATAGAAGTTGAAGTCAGCCACACTATCAAAGCCCTTTTGGTACTCCTTTAGTTGAGTTTTGGATATGGCATGTATAGGACCACCCTCGGTTGTTTTAAGTACTTTGTGATGTATATGCGTGCGGCCATGCGAAAATGGTTCGTAAAAGTGGAGTATGGAATTTGACCATATGTGGTTTGTAATTATATTTGGTTTCATGATGTGATTATGGTTTGAATGAGAGAGTTGGTCACATGATCAGCCATTGGAATGGCTAAATATGATCATATGTGGACTGAGTATGACTAGACTATAGTTGGTCCATGGGAACTACAATATAGGTAAAGCCTACCTTAAAAGAGAGGCTGCCAGCTGCAGTGACGTGGATGTGAAAAATCACAAAATTTGTAGGAATGGTGTTAAATAGTGAATAAATTATTCGATCGAACCTTGACGAGTCTATTTTCATATGAAAGTAACGAAAAGATCATATGAATAGTATACCGAGAGATATTAAAGTTCTCGTGAGATAGGGCCAGAACGGTTTCTGGGACCCTGTCGCGACTTTTAAAATTAACTACAAATTATCCAGAAATAATTATAAGTCGTGCCTTATATGTGCAGATTCCATTTTGAGTCTAGTTTCATTAGAAAGAAACGGCACCAGTATTAAAGCCCTGTACAGAGAGATATTCAAGTTGTAACGCGCGAAGGTCAGTGTAGTCAACCCCTGTAACATGGGTGAGTTTAACTAATAAACTGTACCAATTGGCCTGACCAAAAATTCTAGAAATAAATCCATGGATGGATATATGAGTCTAAATTTAGGGAAAATTTACGGAATCAGTTTCCGAGTTTTGAAACTCGAGATATGCTTTTTAAGGCAACAGTGATGCAGTTTTCCAGCTTGCCCGGGAATGTCAAGTTGGTCGGTGCTATAAGTGGTTTTGGCTTGTTAACCCCTCGTGTCCGACACCGGCAACGGTCTCGGGTTCGGGGTGTTACACCATAAGGCCTATACCCACATTCGGCCACCCCCCTAAACTAGAGGGGTTTCGGCTTTTGGCCAAAGTTACACTAGGAATTGTTTAGAGTTTGAACACTTACCACAGTCTCTCTCCTCTTGAATCCGGATGCCTAAAAGGTAAAGGAATTGAACGTCAACAATTGAAAAGGAAAGAAAAGGTTGCTGGTCACAAAGAATCGGCACCCCTATCTTCAATGATTTCGGCTTTTTGCGGTACTTCGGCAGAAATAGAGATAAGGGAAATAAATAATAAATGAGTGGAGGAAAGTAATGGGCTAGTTTTTGAAAAAGAAACGGGAGAAAAGATGAGAGGAAAGATGGTAGATTCGGCTAGGGAAGAAAAAGAAAAGAAAAAAAACTAAAACAAAGGAGAAAACGGCATAGCTAAGACCCTAATGCCGAAATTACTAACCTAATACCCTTCTGCCGAATTCCCCTCTCTAACCCCTTCCAAACGGCTAAGCTCTATCCTTCTCTCAAATCTCTAAAATCTCTCCCCTTATCCCTCCTTAATTTATGCATGTGACTTGATCCAACTCTCCTCTTACAGAATCCACTTAGGTTCCAACACTTACCCTTCTGCACATAAAATAAATACTCTTATTTGCCAACACAGGAATCGAACCTGTGTCTTCCTCTATGCTCCACATGCTACCTTTTTAGGAGCTTAGTGGCGTCACCCTTGCCACTTTACCAAAGCTCTTTTTGTGATACATTTTACCCACAACTTAATATAAGGGCACCTAGCTAGAACCCCTAACTCCTAAGTCCAAAATTTAAAAATTCTACCGGGTTTTGGCCAACTCATGGGCCTTCCATAAGCCCATTTTCATACCCAAATTATGAATTCCATAATCACGTACCAAATTTTAGAAATTTACTTAAAATATCAAGAATCGCGAAAAACCCGAAAATCAGGATGTTACAGCTTATATGGGATTACACACTGAGTTTTCGTAAACTCACCCATCTGTTTAACTGTATAGGTAATCCCTAGCCTTAGGTGGATCGATGCTGCGAGGAACTCAATGGTGGCCACACAACTGCTATTGCTTTCTTATTTAATTTTTAAATTATAAGTAATTTAATTTGGGTATTTGTTTATGTAATAAGGCCTTTATGGATTTTAACTTAAAATTGGGGATTTTTATTTGCTTCAGTTTTGAACTACTAGTGATAGGAAAACTCGAGTTTTCAAAAGAGACAATGTTTTTACAAAGTAAATGCAAGTACACAATGATTTTAAAAAGCTTTCGCTATAAAATGATATTTTGGAAATGAATAACGTTTTAAAAAAAATCTAATAAGGACATTTTAATATGAATAAACTTCTTGGCAAAAAACTCACATTTTGAACCTAAACGAATGTCTTTAAGAGTGCACAAATAGTTTAAATAGAGAGTGGGTTTTTTTCAACAATATCTCGCTTTACGAAAAACACTTCAATGTGACATCGCCAGATTGGGACATAATGTCCATGTCGGGTTTGGGGTGTTACAAAGCTTCACAGGTTAGTAAGTTCGTAATTATTATACTCAACAATTAAAAATATACAAATCATCAATTCGTACAAATTGATATCTAATTCATGGTAACCAAAAAACCTTTCTTATACTTATTCAAGAGTTTATGAACAATTTCATAACTTCTTCTATTTGGATTTCATACTTTAAATGTACAGACCTGTACAATTTCATATCAATCTCATACCATATCGTGATATTGTCGAATACTCAATATCTCGCACACTAAGTGCTAAAGCTTAGCCGAAGCTATTATAATCTCGCACAGTAAGTGCCTTTCATAGCCAAAGCTATCTCAACCTCGCACACTAAGTGCCATATATAGCCGAAACTATTCCAAGTCGCACACTAAGTGCCAAATATTGCCGAAGCTATCTCAAAACGTACACAAAGTGCGAAACATAGTCAATTTGTCATCATTCTCAACCGTAGTCTCACATATACAATTTCTGCAAAAATAAAACATTCGAAATATAATTTTAGCAATGTTTATCACGTACAAACTTACCTCAGATGTAAAAACGATGGAACTAGCCGATTAGTCGAGTACTTTGTTCTTGCCTCGATCTAAGTCCGAGTTCCTATTTTCTTGATCTATATGTATTCAAAATTAATCCATTTAATCACTAATTCATTCAATTTAGTCCATAAACACATATTTAAACATTTTTGCACTTTAGCCCCTAAAGTTCCACAATTATTCAATTTAGTCCCTATTTCACAAAAACACAAGTTACACAAAATTTAATTACACCCAAGCCTAGCCAAATTTTGTAGGGACCCCTAGTAGCCCAAAACTTTCATTTATTTCAAAATTTAACCCTCAATTTACACTTTTCTCAATTTAATCCCTAATATGTATTTTTACTCAAAATTACTTTACAAAACATGTAAATCAAGCACCAAGCTTTCATTCCTCATCAAACATTCAAAAGCTTAAGCATTCATCTATGGAAACTCACAAATTCCTCAACAAATTTAGAACGGGCTAGCTAATACTCGAAGCAACGATCACAAAAACATAAAAATCATCAAAAACCGAGCAAGGAACATACCTCAATCTAGCTATCAAAGTGCCGAATGCAAGAAAGGTTCCTCTCCTTGTTTTCTTTCTATTTTTGGTTGAAAAGATGAATGAATGAGCCATCTTTTATTTTAGTTTTGTTTAATTAAACTTAATTTTACAATTACTAAAAAAAGCCTTTATTAATACATTAATAAAACACATAATGGTTGGTCATTTATGACAGATTCCATTAACCATGGTCTAATTACATCATAAGGACCTCTCATTTAATAAGCCATGCAAATAGACACCTTTATCATATAGAATACAACTTTTACATTTTACGCGATTTAGTCTTTTTTTTCAAATTGAGCTATTAAAAGATAAAATTAGCTCATGAAATTTTCACACATAAATATTCACATACTATAAACACTAAAAATAATATTAAAATAATTTTATGACCTCAGATTTATGGTCCCAAAACCACTGTTTTGATTTAGTTAAAAACTGAGCTATTACAATCTCCCCCCTTAGGGATTTTCATCCCCAAAAATCTTACCAGTGAATAGGTTTTGGATATTGCTTTTTCATAGCATCCTCGGCTTTCGACGTACCGTCTTCAACCCCGTGTTGATTCCAAAATACTTTCACTAATGTAATTCTTTTATTTCTTAACCCTTTGATCTCATGAGCTAAAATCTATATCGGTTCTTCATCATAAGACATATCAGGCTAAATTTCAACCTCAGTCGAGGAAATGACATGCGAAGGATTGGATTTGTAACACCCCAAATCTGACCTAGAAGTTAGACCTGAATCTGACGTGTCACATTGAAGTGTTTTTTTCGAAAACCATGTTTTCATTGAAAACCTTTCTTATTTGAAAACTTTTGTAAAATCTTAATTACATTAGTTTTTTTATAAAGTAGTACATTGAAAAGTTATTAATTCTATTCCCAAAATTTCTTTTAAGTTACGGAAGCCAATTTTAAAAGTATCTGATTTACTAAAACGTGTTGTTAAAAACTAAGTTGCGAAACTGTTCCGAGAATGTTGCGGAAACATAGTGTTATTTAAAAAAAATAGTTATAAATCAAAGTAAATAAAACCCAAAGTTAAAATCCAAAAAAACTTTAAGAGGCCTTACTACAAAAGTTGAAAACCCAAAACGGAATCTAAAACATAAATAAACCCGTTCTCCTAATGCTAGGGATTACCTATATAGTTAATAAATGGGGTGAGTTTATGAAAACTCAGTGTGTAATCCCCCTACTAGAGTAACAGTTAGTATACCAAAATAGAAATAGAAATAGTCTGGGCCAGAGCCCTTTAACAGTAATAGTACAGTCTAGTTCAGACCATACGTGGGCCATCGTCTATTACAATATCATTTGGGTCACAGCCCTTAACAGAATCAATTGGCCCTTGCCCAAACCAATAACAGAACAAGTGGGCTTAACGCCAATACAGTGACAGATCTCATAAATAGATATGAAATAGTATGAGGATGCATCCCACCCCGATCCAGCCATCACACCACCCATACCAACCCTACACTTACATGGGGATAAAATCAACCCACCCATCCCTACACTTCAAAATTAGCACCGGTTGCGCCACTAACCAAAATCGCAGCAAAGCTGCTAGTATATATGCAGCTCTAAGCCTTCAATAGCGGTATTATAATTGGCACAAAGCCATCAGTAACTGTTTTATGTTCGGCCCTTAGCCATCAACGACGGTAATATAACTGGCACAATGGCTTGGGAAAATATGATCGACACAGAGTCATTAATAAGTATGTTTGGAATATAGCCACGAGTAAATACGTTTGGCACAAAGCCATAGTAAAGATGGCACAGAGCCATTTTTAGGTTGGCACAGAGCCATAATCAGATTAAGTGGCCCTAAGCCGTCCATCGGTCCACAGTCATCTCGTGCGACCCGTGCGACCTTAACAGATCAATACTGGATCCACAGTCATCTCGTGTGACCTGTGTGATCCTATTAGAACTTCCTCCATATCAATGTCCCAAACCCATGCAATATGTCGTGTATGTCATGCTCAATCATCACACGTGTATGCAAAATGGTCATGCTCAGTAATAATCATTTAAACATATATTAAAAGCGTATCAATCGTACAACCACTGTCAAGTCAGTTAAAGCACATTCATACAATCACAGTCAAATCAGTCAAATTCATAGTCCAAGTCAGTCATTTACCCATAAGGGCAAAACAGTCATTTTACCCTATAGGGGTATTTCGATAATTTTACAAATCGGGGGTATTTCAATAATTTTACAAACTAGAGGTATTTCGATAATTTTACAAACCGAGGGTATTTTGATAATTTTATAAATTGGGGGTATTTCAATAATTTTACAATTGCACACGCCATGCCTCGAACCTTGGACTCCTTGCCACACATGTAGTGCCACCTTGCCACTAGATCCCTTCTCTCTTTGTGACGTAAAACAAAAACTAATTATGATAAGTCCTATAAGCTAACATCCAGGTTCACTTAAGAGCCCAAAACTTAAAATTTTGCAAACACCCAGATTTGAACCCAGGCTTCTCAAGCACTCCAAAATATGCCCAAATACTTGGCCACTAAAGCTACACATAATTTGTGATATTTCTTGCACACCTAAGCTTTTATGCATTCCCACACTCAAGGCCCATTCCTTCTAGGCCTAAATTTAGGGCGTTACAGGATCTGTAGCTTCGTAGCATCGATACATGGAATGCGTTATGAATCCTTTCTAACTCAGCTGGCAACAACAATCTATAAGCAATCGGCCCAATACGTTTAATGATCTTATACAGCCCGATGAATCTCGGACTTAACTTGCCTTTACGACCGAACTGAAGTATTTTCTTCCATGGAGATACTTTCAAAAACACTTTATCCTCGATCTGAAACTCAATATATTTTCTTTTCAAGTCTGCATATGATTTTTGACGATCTGAAGCTGCTTTCATACGATCGCGTATTACTTTCACTTTTCTTCTGTTTCTCTGATTAGATCAACCTCGTGAATCTTATTCTCACTAAGCTCTGTCCAGTACAACGGTGTTCGACATTTACGACCATATAGAGCTTCGTACGGTGCCATCTTAATACTTGATTGAAAACTATTGTTATAAGCAAATTCAATCAATGACAAATAATTTTCCCATTTACCTTCGAACTCAAGAATGCAACAACGTAACATATCATCGAGTATCTGAATAACTCGCTTAGATTGACCAGCTGTCTGCGAGTGAAATGCGGTACTGAAATGTAACTTTTTACCCAATGCATCTTGTAGTTTCTTCCAAAATCGTGAAGTGAATTTGAGATCTTGATCTGATACAATGGAAATAGGTACTCCATGTAATCTCACAATCTCAGAGATATACAACTCAGCAAGCTTTTCAATCGAATAATCTATACACACAGGAATGAAATAAGCCGATTTTGTCAACCTGTCAACAACAACCCTGATTGCATCTTTCTTACTCAGAGATAGGGTAAACTTGAAACAAAATCCATAGTCACTCTATCACATTTCCACTCGGGAATCATAATAGGTTGCAATAAACCTGATGGTACCTGATGTTCAGCTTTAACTTGCTGACAAATCAAACACTTAGAAAAAAACTCTGAAATGTCACATTTCATACCATGCCACCAATAAAGCTGCTTCAAATTGTTATACATTTTCATGCTTCCCGGATGAACAGATAAACAACTACTGTGTGCTTCGTTCAAAATCATCTGAATCAACTTTGAATTCCTTGGAACACATATTCAACCTCTAAATCTCAAACAATTGTCTGAATCAACTTGAAACTCTGAATCATTCAAATCACATTGAGCTCGTTTATCTAACATTTCATTATTAACTTTCTGATCTTCACAAATCTGTTGTAAAAACAACGGTCTCACTTTCAACTCAGCTGCAATCGAGCTGTCATCAAATAGAGCCAACTAAGTATTCATTGCACGTAAAGCATACAAAGATTTTCGGCTTAAAGCATCAGCAACAACATTTGCTTTTCCCGAATGATAGTCAATATTAGCTCGTAATCTTTTAGCAGTTCTAGCCATCTTCGCTGTCGCAAATTGAAATCTTTTTAAGTCATTAGATATTTCAAACTTTTGTGATCTGAATAAACATGACAGTTTTCACCAAACAAATAATCACGCCAAATCTTTAACGCAAATACAATTGCAGCTAACTCAAAATCGTACGTCGGATAATTCTTTTCTTGCGATTTTAACTGTCTTAAGGCATAAGCTATGAATTTGCCTTCCTGCATCAATACACAGCCCAGACCATTATACGGTGCATCACTATAGATCAAAAATTCTTTACCCGATTCTGGCTATACTAACACTAGAGCTTCAGTCAAAAGAGTTTTCAGCTGATCAAAACTTTTTTGACATTTTTTGGATCATTCAAACTTTACATCTTTCTAAAGCAATCTTGTTAATGGAGTTACAATCATCGAAAAACCTTTTACAAACCGTCTATAGTAACCAGCTAGTCCCAAAAAACTGCAGACTTCGGATACATTTCTTAAAGGTTCCAATCCATTATTGCAGAAGTCTTGCTCGAATTGACTCGAATACTCGATGCTGACACAATATGCCCTAGAAAACCAACCTCACGTAACCAAAATTCACATTTACTGAACTTTGCATAAAACTGCTTATCACGCAGAGTCTGTAACAATTCTCAAATAGTGTGTAACAATTCTCAAATGCACGGCATGCTCAGTTTCATCTCTCGAATAGATCAAAATATCATCTATGAACACCATAACAAATCGATCTAGGTACGGTCTAAAAATTTGGTTCATTAAGTCCATAAAGACAACAGATGCATTCGTTAGTCCAAAAGGCATAACTAAAAATTCATAGTGACCATACCTCGTTCTAAATGCAGTGTTTGGCACGTCAGAATCTCTAACTCGCAACTGGTAATAGCCTGATCTCAAATCTATCTTTGAAAACACTATAGCCCCTTTCAATTGATCAAACAAATCGTCAATTCACAGTAGAGGATATTTGTTCTTGATTGGCATTTTATGAAGCTGTCGATAATTTATACATATTCTCATCGTACCATCTTTCTTTTTCACAAACAACATAGGAGCACCCCAAGGCGAGAAACTTGGTCCTGCAAAACCTCTATCGGTTAATTCTTGCAATTGAGCTTTTAATTCTTTTAACTCTGTCAAAGCCATTCTATACAGAGCTATCGATATCGGTGTTGTACCTGGCATTAACTCGATGCCAAATTCAACCTCTCGGATCGGTGGTAAACCCAGTAACTCTTCAAGAAACACATCTGAATACTCACACACAACTGGTAGTGATTCAATCTTCTTTTCAGTCACTTTTGTATCAAGCACATACTCAAAATAAGCTTCACAACCCTTTTTTATATATTTCTGAGCTAACATCGATGAAATCACTGCTAGCAAACTATTCATATCATCTGACTCAATTCTGATACTTTTATTATTCTGACATCTCAAATCTATCATCTTTCTTTTGCAATTTACAACAGCATCATGCAACGTTAGCCAATCCATACCTAGAATTATATCAAACTCATCAAATGGTAACAACATCAAATCAGCCAGAAAGCAATTATCCCGAATCATCAATGGACAATTCTTGCACACTTTATCAACCAAAACGCACTTGCCTAATAGGTTTGATACTCTAATTACAAATTTGGTAGACTCTATAGGTAAAGTCTTACTAGATACTAAATTCACGCATACATATTAATGAGTTGATCTTGGATCTATCAATACAATAACTTTAGTATCATAGAGAGTAAAAGTACTGGTAATAACATCTAGAGATGACGCTTCTTCGCGAGCATAAATAACATAGGCTCGTGCAGGTGTTCTAGCATCAGATCTCGCAGGAGTATATCTTGTCACATGTCCACCACCACTCATATTTCCCGTGTTTCTAGGTGGTCTAACTCTAAAAGCAGTGTTACTCGGCCTCATGTTCTAAGCATTATATTTTTCAGCTAACTCTGGGCAATCTTTAATAAAATGATCTCGTGAACCACAACTGTAACAAGTTCTATTTTTATTTTTCACCAAGCAATCTCCAAAATGCCGTCTTCCACATTTTTGACACTTGGGTTTAACATCTTTTACGTTACTAACACTCGAAACCGATGTGGCTTGAGCATTAGGGTTGGTGTATTGCTTTCTGCGATGTCTATTCTGATATCCCACTAAAGCTGTCGATCAGTTAAAATAGTCTCTGGATTTCTTCGACGAGGAATGATAAGATTTATTCATCGATCTCTTCCTCAAATCTCTTGCCTCTGAATTAGCCTTTCTCTTTTCTTTGTTGAGATCCTCGGCTTTATAGGCCCTCTCAACCAATACTACAAATTCTTTCGATTCAAATATCCCGACTAACAATTTTATATCTTCATTCAATCCATCAACAAACCTTTTGCACATGATCTCTTCAGTAGAGACATATTTTGGAGCATACTTGCTTAATCGTACGAAGTCTCTTTCGTACTCAGTGACAATCATTCGACCCTATTTCAATTCCAGAAACTCTTTATGTGTCTGATCGAGAAATCTCTGGCTTATGTACTTTTTCTGAAACTCAGTCTGAAAGAATTCCTAAGTAACCCGTTCTCTAGGAACCACTGATGTCAACGTTTTCCACCAATGATATGCATTATCTCTAAGCAAGGATACTATGTATTTGATACATTCATCTGGAGTACAAGACAATTCATTGAATACTTTGGTAGTGTTCTCGAGCGTAACTCACTCTCTCAAAGATCATCAATCGTAGTTCGAACTCCTCATTTATGTTTTCGAATCGAATCGAATCGGAACAAGTGACTTATTTAATCGAATCGGGTCTATCATCTGCAGCACTAATAGGATTTGTTAAGGAACAGGTGGGAGTAGAGGTTGTTGAGTAGATGGATTCGTTCGAATGAACTCTGGGAACCACTCGCTCATCATTTGGAAGAAGGCTTGCTTATCCTCTCCCCCTTGGTTACTAGATACGAGTCTAGAATCAGACTGCACTACCCCTTGAGCGGGAGCAGGTGCATTACTTTCGACATCATCAGCTACATCTCAATTGGGATCCATTTGCTATATGAAAAACACATTTTAACTGTCAAAAATCATCACACTATCGCAGTTTATATATATGACATGTATAGCTAGACTCTCACTCGCTACTTAGTCCTAAAATTGACTAAACCGTAGCTCTGATACTAATTAAATGTAATACCCCTAACCCATCTCCGTCACTGGATTAGAGTTAAAGGTATTACTAATCAAACACAACATTTAACAAACATTCATTAATGCATATCACCCATTAACATGCACAAAGTCCCTTAAATAGGTCTACGAGACCTTATAACATGCTTAAGAGTGGTTCGAGACTAAACCGATCACATATAAAAACTTTGGGAAACTTAAAATTTTTTTTTTAATTTCAGGGTCACATGCTCGTGTGAACAGGCTGTGTGCCTCACACGGCCACCAAACACGCCCGTGTCACAAGTTGTGTGAAAACAAGGCATACATATTGACTTGTACCACAAGGCCGGAGACACGCCTGTGTTCCGTGGCCATGGGAAAATTAGGGAGGTTATTGACTTGGGTCACACGGCCGACCACACGCCTATGTGCCAGCCCGTGCGCCACACACAGCCAATAGACATGCCCGTGTGTCTAGGCCGTGTCAAAACTGTAGGGTATACTGCCTTAATTCGAAAGGTTACCCCAGGGGACACATGTCCGTGTAACATGACTGTATGTAAAACATGGCTGAGACACAAGCCCGTGTCTTTGCCCGTGTGGACAAAAAAAGGCCATTTGAAATGCCATTTTACCACCCTACACTTGTGTACACATAGCAACCAATTTGGAACCATTTCCATACACTTATAGGCAGCCTAAAACATACCAAATTCACACACATAACATACCATCTATCATCAACCATTTTAACTACTCAATTCCACATACAAAATATACCAAATCATTATGCCAAAATCATCACAGCTTACATATATTCCATATTCACTAATTTATCGTAATATCATCTATTTCATATCACAAAACACACCATATCATCATCTCAAACCAAACCAACTCATAAAACATTATATACATCACATATAACACTTACCAAGCACATAATTCAAGCCAACTTAAATAGCTATACATACCACATTTACAAGCCAAATCTCATAGTTAATATCATGACTCAAAACATACCAAAATAACACTAGCCTATACATGCCATATACCATATATACAAAGCTTCAAAAGTACCAATGAGTTGATTTGATAGTGTGATGATGGTTCCCGATGATCCTCGATGTCTGAGGTAGCTTTGGTAATCTATAAATCACAGACAAATAACACACAGTAAGCTTCATAGCTTACTAAGTTCGTAATTATTATACTCAATAGTTCAAAATATACAAATCATCAATTCGTACAAATTGATATCTAATTCATGGTAACCAACAAACCTTTCTTATACTTACTCAAGAGTTTATGAACAAGTTAATAACTTCTTCTATTTGGATTTCATACTTTAAATGTACATACCTATACAATTTCATATCAATCTCATACCTTCTCGTGATATTGTCGAATACTCGATATCTCGTACACTAAGCGCTAAAGCTTAGTCGAAGATATTATAATCTCACACACTAAGTGCCTTTCATAGCCGAAGCTATCTCAACCCCGCACACTAAGTGCCATATATAGCCGAAGCTATTCCAAGTAGCACACTAAGTGCCATATATTGCCGAAGCTATCTCAAAATACACACAAAGTGCCAAACATAGTCAATTTGTCATCATTCTCAATTGTAGTTTCAAATATAAAATTTATGCAAAAATAAATCATTCGAAATATAATTTTAACAATTTTTATTATGTACGAACTTACCTCGGATGTAAAAACGACAAAACTAGTCAATTAGTCGAGTACTTTTTTCTTGCCTCGATCTAAATCCAAATTCCACTTTTCTTGATCTGTATGTATTCAAAATTAACCCATTTAATCACCAATTCATTCAATTTAGTCCATAAACATATATTTGGGCATTTTTTCACTTTAGGCCATAAAGTTCCATAATTATTCAATTTAGTCCTTATTTCACAAAAACACAAGTTACACAAAATTCAATTACACCCAAGCCTAGCCAAATTTTGTAGGGACCCCTAGTAGCCCAAAAACTTTCATTTATTTCAAAATTTAACCCATCAATTTATATTTTTCTCAATTTAATCCCTAATATGCACTTTTACTCAAAATCACTTTACAAAACATGTATATCACGCACCAATCTTTCATTATTCCTCATAAAACATTCAAAAGCACAAGCATTCATCAATGGCAACTCACTGATCATATGATTTCATGATAGCTTTTAAATATTTATAATTACTCGTTCTTGAACTAACTATTATCGCGATGTAGGCAAGTGTACCTATCGAACAGTAGTATAGTTTTAGCAAGACCGGATTGTCGAACCCAAAGGAATTAAAAGTACTAGTAATGACAGTCTTTTTATTATCTAGCCTAAGAATAAAGAGGTTTTGTAAGCTAAGAACACACAGAGAAAAGAATTAGGCAATTGCTTTTGGGAAAAATCGATTGACTTAAGACAATACCTAAGGAAAAATCCACCTAGACATTACTTGTTATTCTGGCTCTGAATCAGACGATTTATTCATTCAACTTATTCCGTAGAGATCCCTAAGTTATGTTATTATCCCTATTCAAGACTAATAATGTCTAATCCCTAGATTGAATAACTGAGACTTTTCTATAATTACCTCTCTAGGGTTGTATTAACTTGATCTATGGATCCCCTCATTAGGTTTCACCCTAATCCAGAAAAATCTTGTCACCCTCTGTCTAGGCGCGCAATCAACTCCGCTTAATTATGACAAATGTACTCTTAGACAGGGTCTATTCCTCCTCTGAATAAGAGTATGTCTTGAATCAATATCCTAGGATATCAAAACAAGAATTAAGAACACATAATTAAGAACAAGTTAAACATTTATCATATGATTCAGAAAATAATAACAAGATTCGTCTTTGGTTTCATTCCCCTTAGGTATTTAGGGGTTTTAGTTCATAACTAAATAAGAAAACATCTCAGAATAATAAAGAATACAAAACATAAAGAAAACCCAAAACTCCTTAAAGGAAATTGAGAAGAGATCTTCAGTCTTGATGATGAATTCGACTTCTGAGATGGATCAATCGGCTTCTTTAGAGATATTCCTTACCCCCTATTCTCCGTCTCCCTTTTTTCTCCTCCTCTAGGGTGTATTTATAGGTTTTGGAGAGCCTAAAAGCCCTTAAAATTTGACTTTTTTGAATTGGACTCAACTTGGGCTCAACAGGGACACGCCCCGTGGCACACGCCTGCCAAATTGACACGGCCGTGTGGTCTGCCCGTGTGAGGAGGTCCAGGCTATGTTGATTTCCTAAGTATAAAACATGAAATAAAAGAATTAGGAGCATCAAATTCACCAATTCTAATGAGAAATCATCCATAAAATGCATTAAACATGGGGTAAAAATATGTATAATTTATAGTTTATCAAATACCCCCACACTTAAGCATTTGCTTACCCTCAAGCAAAATTATCAACTTATAATCAAAATAAAATCTTCTCAACTTATATTTTCTATCGATAATATCTCACATTAAACCATAAGTAATCATACATTGAGAATTCAACTAAAAGAACATAAAAGTTCCAAACATTCCAAGTTGAGCATTTTATTCATGCAAACATAGGTGTCTCCCCTCATCTAAGTAATTACCTTTGTTTTAGAATATCACAGAGTTTTACATCCTCACTAAAGGTTCACTTAAATCACTCGAGGTGTTTAAGGACAATAAATGAAGCACTCAATAGTCAATAATGAAAAGTCATTACCATAGGCTTGCATGAAAATCAAATCTCCACCACTATAATTTAAGATGATATATCAATCAAAAGGTCTTTAGAGGGTTGTAATGAGGCTTGGTTAGGGGGTGTGGTCACAAGCTGAAAGAAAGGTTAGAATCGAGATTGAATTGAAAATTTATGTAACTAGAAAAAGAGTTAATCATTACTTGCGTACAACAATAGTTTTTTTTAAGAACAAGTTAAATATTTATAGACTAACTATTAAGAACAAAACATAGCTAAGCAATCCATTCAACTCAAATCTCGAACAAAAAAAAATATAGGGATTAATTTAGGGGATTTCAACAATAATGGGTTAAAGGTTAATATTAAGGGTAATACAAGAAATGGCTTGTTAGGCTCAAGGGGGTTTACTAGGGGTTAATTGTGAAGGTAGGCCTTTCATGGCATGAGTGGGTTAATCCTAAGTGCCTTAATCATTTTGACATATCAAATCAATGGTGTGGTCTCGACATGCATAATCAAGCAAGTTCTAGAATAACAGTTCAATACTGACGCACTCAAAGCAATAATAAAAGTGAGCATGAAAGAATTAATAGATGCTCAAAAGGCTCAAAAATCTCACAAAAATTATGGCTTTTTGATGTTAAGACTTGTGAATTCCAATTCAAAGTAATACCTAGACTTGGGGAAACAATCTATAATTTTAAATTCTTAAAAATCAACTTATCATGCTTGATTCTCTAATGTCTTAAAGTTTAAACAATCAATGCATAAATGCCCATGTTTTAATTCAAGATATATCAATCAAAATTATAAATCAATTAAAATTTATCCTAAATATGATATGAAAGCTTTTCAAGAGAACAAGGCAATCATTCAGGGATTTTTCTAATAATGAAATAAATACCCCCCACACTTAAGATGTACATTGCCCTCAATGTACAAAGATAGATATTAGAGTATAAAAATAAGATAGGGAGAGGAGTGAAACTTCCTATATGATGAATTCCTACAATTGGAGTTCTGGAGAGGAATCGGTTTGAGAGTGGAGGAGGATACTCTAGTGGTCGTAGAGTTTTATTAGGCTATCAGTCCTGCGCCAAAAGGATATTATCTCCAGTGGTAGCTATGGTCATGGGCGAGCAGGACATGGCAGTCGTGGAGAACCTTTCCCGGTGGAGGTTTAGTTCCTATGTGATGATGAGCTTAAGAGCTTTATAGAACTGTGATAAAATCAGGAACTTTTTAGGGGATATTAGGAAGAATAGTTACTCATAAAGAAAAACCAAAATTAATAATTAAAAATAAAATTCTAAAATCTACTAAAAAAATAAAAATAAAAATAAAAAGTAGTTTTAATAAAAATTAAATACATAAAATAGTAAATAAATGTTTTTAAACATCTTCATCGCTGGATGGTTCGTGAGGTGGGATTAGCGATGAGATATAGAGGTGCTAATAAATCTGCTATAGAGTAGCATCAATGTGGTCAAATCATTGAAACCACTGCTTCTCGAATTGGGTGAAGCACTTAGAGATGTCAGCGTATGAAGCCACCGCATGAACTGGACGAGAGGGTGGTGGTGGTTGAGTCGGTGGGTCCTCATGCTGTGGAGGGACATCATCAGGAATGTCCTAGTAGGCCTCCTCCTCGGTAGATTGGGTAAGACGATACTAGGGAGGGTAGGTTCCTCGGCACCTCTCAATCATCCTCATGCTAAGCATGCTTGAGATGCCTTGTAGAGACATCTGGCCGATGAGGGTGAGGGATGATTCTTGGGCCGCGGTGTTGAGGAGCCCGAAGTGTCGCACCAGTTGAGTCACGTAGGGGCCAATGGAGATGACCCCCTTCCGATGTCGCGCCGTCTGGTGTTGAATGGCTTGGGCGATGAAATAGGCAAGGTCGATGACGTGCCCTTGCGACATGCACCATAAGAAGTAGACGTCATGGGTGTTGACGACGCCAGTGCTCTCTTGCCTCCCTGTAATCGTGTGAGCTAAAATAGCGTGTAAGTACCTCAGGGATGGTGGGAGAACTGATGCCTTGGAGCGGCTAGGATTGTAGGAGGCCGTGCTAGGGGCCAAAGTGTGCCAGCACTTCGAGGGAGAGAAATGTATGTGGCGACTAAGAGCATGTAGTTCATTCTCCTCCTTGAACTCCTCCGTATATAAGCCTAGTGCAGCACCAAACTCTGGGACACTTAGCTGGCAGATTAACTACCTAGACGAAATTGGACCGTGCCAGGATCATCGTAGTTCATCATTATGGTCTAAAGATGGAACGTTGAGCATAGTTCCATCGTGAGCTCAAGGTATGTTGGCTCGATAATCCCAAAGAATAGCTCCCAAGGGTCGGTGGTTAGGAGGGCTTGAATCGAATCAACCAACTGAACCTGTTCTACAGCAGCCTAGTCGATGCAACGACTGGTAATTAAAGGTCGGGCCTGAAGTATTTGAAAAAGTTCTTCTTGGGGCCCTCGGGGGAACTGTAGAAGAGGGTGATGAATTTTCGCGGTAGGACCTGTAGAAGAGGACGCTCCCTTCCTTTTCTTTGAAGCAGGTACGGTGGTTTTCTTTCTTCTTGAAGACATTGAGTACCTGCAAGTGGAAACATCAATTCGTCTTTTTGATAAGTGGACAATTTATAATATATAAAAGGAATGCGACTGAATTCGAAAAGGAAAATGCATAACTATATTCAGCCACAATTACTAAATTCAATTAAAGTAATAAGTTTAATGACCCATTTCTTTGTGGCATGAGCATGGCAATATAAGTAAAAATGGCAAGGAATGGAATGCAAAATACTATATGAATGAAAAGAAATGTCAACAAAATATGTATGATTATTTCAACTATCCTAGCCATGAATATTCAATTCTAACTAATTGAATTAAGTGTAGGAATCATGTAATGAGTAAGATTTTAAACATGAGAAAGAGGATAACTTGTTTGATAAATGAAATTTATGTGATTATCAATATGGAAATAACATGAAAAATATAGATTAATATGATAAATGGCATTATAAATCAATGAAATAAAAGAAAAATGAGTTAACAAACACTAAGGGGAGAGATTTGGCATCGAGAATGGAGTTGTAAGCAGTGCACGGGCGTGGCAGGGAGGCCATGTGGAGTTGCAGTGGCTAGGGTTAGGGCTTTTGAATGGGGAAGAAAGTGAATAGTGTAGGGTATTTATAGATTTTGGGCCACATGGCCAGGGCACACGCCCGTGTCCCCCAATTTCAGCTCGTGTGATTCGCGATTTTCAAATTTGGGCACGTCTGACATTTAGTACATACCCGTGTGTACAAGCCCCACGCCCATGTTAATTTAACAGGTTTGACCACGGTTCTTCCACATGGGTGTGTCGAACGCTTGTGCTGTTTTAACAGGTTCACCCACGGTTCTTCCACACGGGCGTGTCGCACGCCCTTGTTGTTTTGGCAAGCTCGACCGCGACTATATTGCACAGTCGTGGCATTTAATCTTAGCCCGTGTTGGGGAAATCTTTTGCCCTATTTTCACACGGCCTTAAGCATTCCCATGTGCTTGGCCGTGTCTCTGTGGAAACACCTGTATTCAAGATTTCTATTAAAAAGTTAGGAGTTAAATACCAAAATTTAAAGAAATTAATATTGTTAGTGCTCGGGTTGCCTCCCGAGAAGCGCTTATTTATAGTCTAAGTTCGACTTACCTCTCCAGTGAATGGTCATGGTGGTTTGAGGAGTTTATACTCCTCATTCCTACTATCAATCTCATCAAAATAGGATTTTAATCGGGTGTTGTTTACCTTAAAAGTTCCGAACTTGGGATGACTCACCTCTACCGTACCGAAAGGAAAAATACTAAGTACCGTACGAGGAATTTCCTCATTCAGTGTACTAGTGACTATGTGGGGATCTACGGCATCTAATAAGACCTTATCACCAACCTTAAGTTGATTTGGAGAGGTATCGGGTTCGTTTTGCCGTAGTTTCGGTTTGTCGGGTGTTCTTGGTTTGTGCATCCGCCATTCATCGAGTTCCTCGATTTGTAGTCTTCTGTCTTCATGAACAAGTCCTCTACTATTTCTTGAGAGCGACTCGTGTGCTTCCTTCAGACTCATTTTCTGCAAAGTAGGTTGCACCATATTGTTAGGTTTAGTAGAATGGTTTAAATGATCACCTTCAATTCCTGATGTGTTACTAGAATTGCGAGCTTGAAGGGTGATTGTTTCGTCTCCCCGGAGTGTGAGTTCACCTGTGCCAACATCAATGATGGTTTTAGCAGTTGCTAAAAAGGGCCTTCCTATAATTAAGGGAGTGTTGCTATCCTCTTCTATGTCTAGAACAATAAAATCAACGGGAAATATAAATTTATCGATTTTAACTAGCACATCTTCAATAATACCTCTAGGGAATCTTATAGTTTTATCTGCTAATTGAATGCTCATCCTAGTCTGTTTGGGTTTCCCGAGACCTAGTTGCTTAAACATTTTGTAAGGCATGACGTTGATACTAGCCCTTAGATTAGCTAATGCATGATTAACATCTAAACTACCAATTAAGCAAGGAATAGTAAAGCTCCCTGGATCTTTTAGCTTGTTGGGTAGTTTATTTTGGAGAATGGCCGAGCAAACTGCGTTTAGCTCCACATGCGACACCTCGTCCAACTTCCGCTTATTTACTAAAAGCTCCTTTAAAATTTCATTGCATTTGGCATCTGCGATAAAGCTTCAATAAACAGTAAGTTAATATGTAATTTTTTTAAGAGTTTAAGGAATTTATCAAATTGTTCATCTGAGCGGTCTTTCCTTGTCGCGTTGGGGTATGGCACATGAGGTTTATATTCGACAGTTACTGGTTTGTTTGTATTTTGATCTACCTCACCTTGACCTTTGCTTACCACAGTTTCTTGCCTCAGTTCTAGTTCAGGCTCAACGACTCCTTCATCATCTTGAATATTAATTGCGTTGAGTTGTTCCCTTGGGTTAGGTTCGGTGTTACTTGGCAAACTACCTTGTGGTCGTTCGGAGATTAGTTTGGGAAGCTGGCCTATCTGAGTTTTGAGTCCTTGGATCGATGCTTGTTGAGACTCAAATGCTGTCTCGGTGTTCTGGATATGGGTTTCTAACACTGATATGAACTTTGAGAGCATCTCTTCAAGGTTTGGCTTCTTTTCCTGTTGGTAGGGTGGTTGTTAAAAACTCGAAGGATGTTGTGGTCTTTGATTTCTTTGGCCTCCCTATGAGAAATTGGGGTGGTTCCTCCAACCTACATTATAAGTGTTACAAGTGTTACTATATGGATTGTTTTGAGGTTGAAGATTATTACCCATGTAGTTTAATTGCTCGTTATCCATGCTGTGGCCATAAGGTTGGTATTCTGAATGGTTTGTTCCACCGCTACTTGCTTCGTATTGCATTACTGGGTGAACATGTGAAGAACTAAGAAAATAATCAATCTTTTTATTTAAGAGTTCCAACTGATTTGACAGCATGGTGATCGAATCGATGTTATAAATGCCAGCTGTTTTCGTTGGCTTTGTCCTCATGACTTGCCACTGATAGTTATTTAGTGACATCTCCTCTATAAACTCATAGGCATCTTCCGGTGTTTTATTGTTGATGGTTCCGCCAGCAGCTGCGTCAACCATTTGCCGAGTCGAAGGATTCAGACCATTGTGGAATGTTTGAACTTGGAGCCAAAGCGGTAACCCATGGTGGGGGCATTTTCTCAAAAGGTCCTTGTATCTCTCCCATGCATCGTAGAGTGTTTCTAAATCCATCTGCACAAAATAAGAGATATCATTACGTAATTTAGCCGTTTTAGAAAGTGGAAAATATTTTAGTAAAAATTTCTCGGTCATTTGTTCCCAAGTTGTAATTGACCCTCGTGGTAACGAGTTCAACCACTGTTTAGCTTTTTTCCTCAATGAAAAGGGAAACAACCGAAGACGTATGGCATCATCAGAAACGCCATTAATTTTAAATTTATCGCATAGTTCTAAGAAGTTTGCTAAATGAGTGTTGGGATCTTCATTCTGCAAACCATCAAACTGAACAAATTGCTGTATCATTTGAATAGTGTTAGGTTTAATTCAAAAGTATTTGCAACTACAACAGGGGTAACTATGCTAGATCCAGTTCCTGTTAAAGAAGGTTTAGCATAATCATACATAGTGCGTGGAGCAGGAGTCTGATTAACCGCAATTGCAGGAGGTAGCTGATTGCCTTGGTTTTCAGCCATCTCTTCAGTTGGGGCTTGAGTATCATTTTCTTGCTCGTTCTCCATGTATCTTAAGCTTTGCCTTATTTCTCATTGGTTTCTACGAACTGTACGATCGATTTCTTCGTCAAAAAGTAATGAACCTGACGGGTTTCTTCTAGTCATAAACTATAAAAACCTGCCAAGAGAAAGAAAGATTAGGTTAATAAATAATAATAATAAAAAAATTAAAATGCAAGAAAAATAAATGGCTAAAGTAATAAAAATTGAGTGTTCCTAATATCTTAGTTCCTCGGTAACGGTGCCAAAAACTTGATCGCATGATTTCGTGATAGGTTTTAAATATTTATAATTACTCGTTCTTGAACTAACTATTATCGCGATGTAGGCAAGTGTACCTATCGAATAGTAGTATAGTTTTAGCAAGACCGGATTGTCGAACCCAAAAGAATTAAAAGTACTAGTAATGATTGTCTTTTTATTATCTAGCCTAAGAATAAAGAGGTTTTGTTTTAATTGACTAATTATCTAAACTAAGAACGCAAAGAGAAAAGAATTGGGGAATTGCTTTTGGGAAAAATCGATTGACTTAAGACAATATCTAAGGAAAAATCCACCTAGACTTCACTTGTTATTCTGGATCCAAATCGGACGATTTATTCATTCAACTTGTTCCGTAGAGATCCCTAAGTTATGTTATTATCCCTATTCAAGACTAATAACGTTTAATCCCTAGATTGAATAACTGAGACTTTTCTCTAATTAACACTTTAGGGTTGCATTAACTCGATCTATGGATCCCCTTATTAGGTTTCACCCTAATCTAGAAAAATCTTGTCACCCTATGTCTAGGCGCGCAATCAACTCCACTTAATTATGACAAATGTACTCTTAGACAGGGTCTATTCCTCCTCTAAATAAGAGCATGTCTTGAATCAAATCCTGGGATATTAAAATAAGAATTAAGAACACATAATTAAGAGCAAGTTAAATATTTATCATATGATTCAGAAAATAATAACAAGATTCGTCTTAGGTTTCATTCCCCTTAGGTATTTGGGGGTTTTAGTTCATAACTAAATAAGAAAACATCTCAGAATAATAAAGAATACAAAACATAAAGAAAACCCAAAACTCCTAAAGGGAAATTAAGGAGAGATCTTCAGTCTTGATGATGAATCCCACTCCTGACATGGATCAATCGGCTTCCTTGGAGTAATTCCTTACCCCTTATTCTCCGTCTCCCTTTTTTCTCCTCCTCTAGGGTGTATTTATAGGTTTTGGAAAGCCTAAAAACCCTCATAGTTAGCCATTCCCGAATTGGACTCAACTTGGGCTCGGCAGGGACACGCGCACATGCCTATGTTCGATTACTTTAGGCCGTGTTCGAGCCTACCAAATTGACACAGCCATGTGGTCTGCTCGTGTGAGGAGGTCCAGGCCGTGTTGATTTTGTAATTTGGCCCATTTTCTCCGTTTTTAGCCTGTTTCTCGTTCCTTTCGCTCTCCTATACTCTCCTAAGTATAAAACATGAAATTAAAGCATTAGGAGCATTGAATTCACCAATTCTAATGAGAAATCATCCATAAAATGCATTAAACATAGGGTAAAAATATGTATAATTTACGGTTTATCACTCACAAATTCTTCAACAAATTTAGAAATTAGGGTACGGACTAGCTAATACTTGAAAACTAGCTAATACTTGAAGCAACGATCAAAAACATAGAAATCATCAAAAATCGAGCAAAGAACGTACCTCAATCTAGCTATCAAAGTGCCAAACACAAGAAAGGTTGCTATCCCTTGTTTTCTTTCTATTTTTGGTTGAAAAGATGAATGAATGAATCATATTTTATTTTAGTTTTGTTTAATTAAACTGAATTTTACAATTGCTAAAAATAACCTTTATTAATACATTAATAAAACACATAATGGTTGGTCATTTATGACAAATTCCATTAACCATGGTTTAATTACATCATAAGGACCTCTCATTTAATAAGCCATGGAAAATAGACACCTTTATGATATAGAATGTAACTTTTGCATTTTACGCGATTTAGTCCTTTTCAATTGAGCTATTAAACGATAAAATTAGCTCACAAAATTTTAAGACATACATATTCACATGCTATAATCACCAAAAATAATATTAAAATAATTTTACGACCTCAGATTTGTGATTCCGAAACCGCTATTCCGATTTAGTTAAAAAACTGGTTGTTACAATTTATCAGAAAGTATTGGATTCACATTTATTTGCACCTTAAGTGCCATAATAATGCTCATTGAGCTTCCATTTATCAAACCTCACATGTGTGCATTAAAATCAATACATCGTATATCACAGACAAGTATTCTAACATATTACCTGTCATAATAATATCACATTCCACAATTCAACACATATGTACTTACCATTTTCTACATGCTTTCACTACACATTTATATCACTAACACAACATCATCATTGTCATTTGGCATGTTTAATGTGCCCACAACTAATACATTCACAAGAGCTATCACAATTATTACATGTCACATTATCAAAACTTAATACTCAATCCACTTCGCACAATCACATACTTTGCAAATTAAACGAAGGGTATAAGAAAGCTTACACTCAGAACTTAGGATAGGGGTTTAGGATATTCCTAAGATCCCGATTAATTCTATGAATCGTGACTACAAGCAGTGACTCTGAACACTCATTGTTCATGCTTTCACCTAGTTGACGAAAACTTAAACTAGTTTTTCCTTGCCTTTCACCTTACTCGAAGAAGGTCCTAATGAATTCGAAGCTTCACACATAATAACCGTGTAATACACACAATCAATTAGTAGCCATAACACACCTTAAACAAATAAAAACATAGGACTAAGGTTCCTTCCTCTTGGAATTGAAATTTTTGACTAACAAACATGAAACTCAAGTATCTTAATCTTTACTCATTTCCATTTCCTTTAATCAATTCCAATAATCTAATTATATATCTAAGAACAATTCCCAACCTTCAAACTACTTTAAACTACACAGATTCATGGTTCTAAAATTTCAACATGCAATGGCCTTTTTTATGAAAACTCAATAAAACCTTAGAATTCTTTAACGAAACTTTAGGAAAAGTTTAAAAACCTTCTAATCACATCAAAACAAGTTGAAAAACACTTTGAAACATTGTTTTCATTCAAAATCTCGAATTTCACCATTAATGACCCAAATTTTAGTATTTATAGAAAACCCTTGATTCAATGGATAAAAACTCATTAAAAACTAAGAGGAAAATGAAACATTACATTTGTTGAAGGAGAATCAAACGTTTGATTGAAAATCCAAAAAACCCACAAGTGAGCAATGGTGAAATTAATGGTGTTTTTGATGGTTTTTATGGAATTCTAGAGATGTTTAATGTTTGGAGGATGATGGAAATTAAAGGAATTGATGTTTGAAAAATAAAATAAGTGAAGGGTGCTTGGGAAAATAAATGGACGACAAACAAAAAGGTGAGGGAAAAAACTATCGTGAGTTTAATGTAGATAAAGGGGAAAATAGGGTATTTTTAAAACTTTGGTATAATTGCTTTAAAACCACCCCTAATTTAATCCCTTTTACAAAGCAATCCTCCTTTCAAAATTAAAGATCTCTCCTACCTTATTTTCAAAAGTTGATTTAACTTCCAAAAATCTACAGTGGAAAATAATTTCGGGTTACCATCATTAAAAGTTTCTGAACCTAGTCTAAGCCAAAATTCCTAATTTACCCTTAAAACTTATAAGCCAATTTTGGGGTATGACAACTCTTCCCCTCTAAAAAGAATTTTGTCCTTGAAATTCGTTGTTGATACGCCACTTGCTTAATGTAACAGCCCAAAATTGACCCTAGTCGGAATGTGGTTTCGGGACCACAAAACCGAGGCATAAAAATAATTAAAAATTTATTTTGATGCCTATAATATGTGTGTGCTCATGTATGACATTTTATGATGATTGATTTAGTGTTATAAAGGTGAATTTCACCAGAAAGGACTTGTGTGAGAAAATTTAGAATTGAGATAGGCAAATGTGGAAGTGGTCTATTGATGCACACTAGAAATGTTGTCCTTGCATGTCAAATTCCCCAAATTTGACTATAGTGGCCGCCAAGGTGGGCATGATGGGCAAGGAAAACATGTTTCCAACATGTTTGGCTAGTGAGTTATGTAGGAAGTATTATAATAAAAATAAGCATAAAAAATGAAAAAAAAAGAGAAAGATGAGCTTGGATGCCCTTGTTGCCGTGAGTGTGGAGAAAGAAAGAAGAATTTTTGTTCATCATTTTCATTTCCTTTGGGCTGAAAATTCTAAGGAGGAAGGAAGGAATTCTTGTTTCATGTTGGCTTGGAAGAGGTTTAGGAGGAGGTTTGGCCATACTTGTACCTAGATTAAGGTAAGTTTGATGTTTTGCCATGAGATTCATGTATATTTTAGTTGCTAGCTTGATGTTCTTGTTAGCCCATGGTTCAAATCTTTGTTATGTCATGGGAATGAAATTCGCCAAAGTGAATATGGTGTTAATGCCATTGCATGCTAAATATCAAGCTTGATAATGATTCATGTGACGGTAGATTGAGGATTCTTAGATTTTCTTTTAGCATTTTTGAATGAGATACTAAGTTCTTTGTTTAACCATGACCAAATTGAAACGGTATGGTGTTGTGGTATTCGGCCATGTTGTATCCATAAGTATGATTCATGCATGTTGCATGGTAAGTAAGATTTAAGCTTTGGATATGTGTGTATATTTGGATATAAGCCACTTGAGAATTCGCCATTGCACCTACATGAATATATGTTTGCACATGATGAATTGGTATGACATGTATACTATTTTAAGGTGTCTATTTGCTTGTGATGTTGTTTCGGTTATGAAATAAATGAGAGATGTGTATAGAACTACAATATGTAATGCGTTAATTAGGAAAATGTATGCTGTTTTTTTGTGTAGTATTAAGTGTAAAATTAGCCTCCACATAGACATGCATATTCGCCAAAGGAAGTAGATTGGTGTGCATGTATTCGGTTAGAGGCAACCATATTGAAGCCTTATCTTGGCTTAGATTGTTGACCAAATGGGTAATAAGTGAGGATGGTTGCGAATATACAAACATACATATGCATGTGTAATTGAATTATGAATGTTTAGCAAGAGGGTTAAACTAGTTGATTTATTGATTAAGCTCAAGGAGTTAAAGAAGGAGAATCAAGCAAGGGAAAGACGAAGGTCATCGAGTAGCCGACTTGGACTGTTTTACCCAACACAAGGTAAGTCATTAAGCGTATATTTGGTGTTGATTTAAATGATCAATATATATATGCAAATGTGTTTAAATGAGTTGGTGTGTAAATGGAAATGTATGTGTATGGAATGATGCCATTGTTGAATGTATAAAGGCAGCAAAATACATAAGGTATTGGTCTCGGCACTAAGTGTGCGGGTATAAATGGACACGGTGACAAGATTGGCACTAAGTGTGCGGGTTTAAAATTGTACAGCACTAAGTGTGCGAGTTTGATTATATAGCACTAAGTGTGCGAGTTGAATACATATAGCACTAAGTGTGCGGATTCACTATATGTTCTTGCATTACAATTGGCACTGAGTGTGCGACATTATCGAGCTAATCCCGGACAGCGGATCGGGTAAGTACCTCGAGCTCTTGACGAATAGAAAATATGTTCATGCTCGGGGTTGAATTTGGTAAGCCTTAAATCTATGTGATGATTGAAATTGTATGGTTGTGCTGGAAATTGAGTTAATGTGTAAAAATGCTTCGATTATCTTGTTGTGTAGAATATGAAATGTGGATGTATGAATTGGTACGAGATTGGACCGAAAGGTCCGAGGTATTATGGTATAGATTCGATATGGATGAGTACCTAGCCTCGTTTATTGTTTCATGTTGTGGTAACTTTATCTATGGATTGATGAATGCTTATGACATACTGAGTTATAAACTCACTCGGTGTTTTCTTGTCACCCATTTTAGGTCTCTCGGACTCGTATTGTTTGCGTGATCGGAACCGTCGTTGAAGTCATCACACCGGCTGGAAATCTTTTGGTATTGTCTTCGTTGTTGAAGAACATTTGGCATGTATAGGCTATTATGTTTTGTTGAACTGTGGGTTGTAAACTTTAAGCCATCTGAAAATGGCCTATGTGGTCGTCGAGTGGGATGCTAGAACCTATAGCCACGAGTCTTAGAGACTTTAATTTTGATAAGGTGGCCATAATTTGTGTCATGTATGATGGATGATTAAGGCCAAGGAAAGATTCATGAAATTGGCATAGTCTACTGCAGTAACTGTTGCGGACAGCAGCAGTGAGATGAGATTGAAAAATCACTAAAAATAGTAGAAGTATAATTAAATAGTGAGTAAATTATGGAACTGAACCTTGATGAATCTATTTTTATATGGACGAAACGAAACGACCATATGAGCAGTATACTGGGAAATATTAAAGTTCTCGTGAGACAGGGCCAGAACGATTTCTGGGTCCCCTGTCACGACTTTGAAAATTTACCATAAATTATCCAGAAAGAATTAGGAGTCATGCCTTATATGTACAGATTCCATTATTAGTCTAGTTTCATTAGAAACAAACGGCACCAGTATTAAAGCTCTGTACAGAAAGATATTCAAGTTGTAACGCGCGGAGGTCAGAGCAGTCGATCCCTGTAACATGGGTGACTTTAACTAATAAACTGTACCAATTGGCCCAACCAAAAATTCTAAAAATAAATCCATGGATGGGTATATGAGTCTAAATTCAGGGAAAATTTACGAAACCAGTTTCCGAGTTTTGGAACTCGAGATATGATTTTTGAGGCGACGGTGACGCAGTTTTCCAGCCTGTCCAGAAATGCCAAATTGGTCAGTACTTTAAGAGGATTTGTCTCGTTAACCCCTCGTGTCCGACACCGGCGTCGGTCACGAGTTAGGGGTGTTACACTTAATCATAAGATATGTTGTTTCTACTTTGGAACCAACCATCACACTTTTGCTGTACATTCTGATTCATATTCTCTTTAACTTCCTACAACTTTTCTTGAAGATCCTATTCACTGCCATGGATTGCCTTTCGATAACTTCTCTAACAATTCCTCTATTCATTATGACACTCTCGTCTAGAGAACTCGTAATCATTGTTCCTAATTCAATAGTCACTATCGAGATTCTCCATTTATTAGCTAAGTCACCCAAAACTTACGAAAGCGTAGAACCTAAATCTACCAACGAGAATAAAGGAATTGATTACAAGGTAAAAATACCTATAATCTTGTTGATCGTATCTAATCTAATCATATACACAAACAAACAAATGTGTGAGTAATGGGGAAATGATCTAAGTCAGGTTCCTACAAGAAAACTTTAGAATAAAGGTCTGACAGCCCAAAATTGACCCTAGTCGGAAAGTGGTTTCGGGACCGCTAAACCGAGTCACCAAAATGTTTGAATGTAGTATTTATTGTCTAAAATATGTGATTATGAATATGTGAAAGTTTTAAGTTTCGATTTAGTAAATTTTGTGTGAATTTAGCCAATAGGACTTGTGTGACACTTTTGAAATGTGATAGGCTAATCTATAAGGATCTAATAGTGCAAGTAATCACAAAGAAGGGCTTGCATGTCAAATATCCCTTAATCCAAGTCTAGTGGCCGGCCATGACAAAGAAATATGGGCAAAACATGTCATAGACATGTTTTGTTGGTGAATCATGGGTGAAAAAAATAAATTAATGAGCATGGGTAATAAAGAAAAGGGAAAAAGGAAAAAAATGGTCTCATGCATGCCCATTGCCGTGTATTGAGGAAGAGAAAAGAAAAAAAAATTTTGTTCATCCATTTTCATTCTCTCTTGACCGAAAATACTAGAGGGGAAGGGAGGAAATTTTGCTTCATGCTTGGTTTGGAAGAGGATTAGGAAGAGGTTTGGCTATACTTGCATCAAGATTAAGGTATGTTTGAGGTTGTGCCATGAGATTCATGCATGTTTTTAGTTGATAGCTTGATGCTCTTGTTAGCCATGGTTCAAACCCTTGTTATATCGTGGGGATGGTATTTGGCCAAGGTGGATTTTGTGTTAATGCCATTGCATGTTAAATATGAAGCTTGTTAATGGTATATGTGATGGGGGATTGATGGCTCTTGGACTTTCTTTTTAGTATTTTGAGTAAGACATTAAGTTCTTTGCTTAATCATGACCAAAATGATGGTGTTGTGATGTATTCGGTCATGGTATATCCACAAGTATGATTCATGCATGTTGCATGGTAGGTAAGATTTGAGCTTTGGATATGTGTTTATATTTGGATATAAACAACTTAAGATTCGGCCCTTGCACCCACATGAATATGTGTTTGCACATGATGAATTGGAATGACATATATACTATTTCAAGGTGTATATTTGCTTGTGATGATGTTTTCGGTTATGTAGTAAATGAGAGATGTGCATTGAGCTACAATATGTAATCGTTAGTTAGTAAATGCATGCTGTTTTTTTTGTGTGTGGTATTAAGTGTAAAATTGGCCTCAACATAGACATGCATATTCGCCAAATGAAGTAGATTGGTGTGCATGTTTTCGGTTAGAGGCAACCGTATTGAAGCCTTATCTTGGCTTAGATAATTGACTAAATGGGTAATAAGTGAGGATGGTTGCGAATATACAAACATACATATGCATGTGTAATTGAATTATGAATGTTTAGCAAGATGGTTAAACTAGTTAATTTATTGATTAAGCTCAAGGAGTTAAAGAAGGAGAATCAAGCAAGGGAAAGACGAAGGTCATCGAGTAGCCGACTTGGACTGTTTTACCCAACACAAAGTAAGTCATTAAGCGTATATTTGGTGTTGATTTAAATGATCATAATATATATGCAAATGTGTTTAAATGAGTTGATGTGTAAATGGAAATGTATGTGTATGGAATGATGCCATTGTTGAATGTATAAAGGCAGCAAAATACATAAGGTATTGGTCTCGGCACTAAGTGTGCGGGTATAAATGGACACGGTGACAAGATTGGCACTAAGTGTGCGGGTTTAAAATTGTACAGTACTAAGTGTGCGAGTTTGATTATATAGCACTAAGTGTGCGAGTTGAATACATATAGCACTAAGTGTGCGGATTCACTATATGCTCTTGCATTACAATTGCAACTGAGTGTGCGACATTATCGAGCTAATCCCGGACAGCGGATCGGGTAAGTACCTTGAGCTCGTGACGAATAGGCAATATGTTCATGCTCGGGGTTGACCTTGGTAAGCTTTAAATCTATGTGATGATTGAAATTGTATGATTGTGGTGGAAATGAGTTAGTGTGTGAAAATGCCTCAAATATCTTGTTGTGTAGAATATGAAATGTGGATGTATGACTTGGTATGAGATTGAACCGAAAGGTCCGAGGAATTATGGTATAGATTCGATATGGATGAGTACCTAGCCTCGTTTATTGTTTCATGTTGTGGTAACTTTATCTATGGATTGATGAATGCTTATGACTTACTGAGTTATAAACTCACTCGGTGTTTTCTTGTCACCCATTTTAGGTCTCTCGGACTCGTATTGTTTGCGTGATTGGAACCGTCGTTGAAGTCATCACACCGGCTGGAAATCTTTTGGTATTGTCTTCGTTGTTGAAGAACATTTGGCATGTATAGGCTATTATGTTTTGTTGAACTGTGGGTTGTAAACTTTAAGCCATGTGAAAATGGCCTATGTGGTCGTCGAGTGGGATGCTAGAACCTATAGCCACGAGTCTTGGAAACTTTAATTTTGATAAGGTGGCCATAATTTGTGTCATGTATGATGGATGATTAAGGCCAAGGAAAGATTCATGAAATTGGCATAGTCTACTGCAGTAACTGTTGCAGACAGCAGCAGTGAGATGAGATTGAAAAATCACTAAAAATAGTAGAAGTAGAATTAAATAGTGAATAAATTATGAAATTGAACCTTGATGAATCTATTTTTATATGGACGAAACGAAATGACCATATGAGCAGTATACTGAGAGATATTAAAGTTCTCGTGAGACAGGGCCAGAACGGTTTCTGGGTCCCCTGTCGTGACTTTGAAAATTTACTATAAATTATCCAGAAAGAATTAGAAGTCATGCCTTATATGTGCAGATTCCATTTTGAGTCTAGTTTCATTATAAATAATCGGTACCAGTATTAAATCCCTGTACAGAGAGATATTCAAGTTGAAACGCGCGAAGGTCAGTGTAGTCGACCCCTGTAACATGGGTGATTTTAACTAATAAACTGTACCAATTGGCCAGACCAAAAATTCTAGAAATAAATCCATGGATGGATATATGAGTCTAAATTCAGGGAAAATTTACGGAATCAGTTTCCGAGTTTTGGAACTCGAGATATGATTTTTAAGGCGACAGTGACGCAGTTTTCCAGCCTGTCTGGAAATGCCAAATTGGGTGGTACTTTGAGAGGATTTGGCCCGTTAACCCCTCGTGTCCGACACCGACGACGGTCACGGGTTTGGGGTGTTACATTTTTATTTGTATCAGAGCTATGGTTTAGTCGATTCTAGGACTACCATAGCGCGTGTGAGTCTAGCTATACATGCCAAATTGTTAGTGCTTAAAAATGTGATGACTTCTGACGGTTGAAATTTTTTTTATTAGCAAATGGAACCCGGGGTAGAGAGACCCTTGGCGGATGACGTTGAAAGTGTAGCGGCTGCTCCCGCGCAAGGGACACCGCCTGTTGAGCCTCAGTCATCCGCGAATAATCAAAATGAAGGGGCGAAACAAGCCTTCTTCACCATGATGAATGAGTGGGTCGCGCAATATGCCCGAACCAACCCGGCTGTCCAACCATTCCCGAATTTAAATACTCCGCCCCAAGAGTCCGCAATGCCTCCGGTTACTGATCCTGTAAGGCTAAGCAAACCACCAGTAGACTTGATTAGGAAGCGCGGGGCCGAGGAGTTCAAGGCCATAGTCACTGATGATGCTGAAAGAGCCGAATTCTGGCTCGATAACACCATTCGAGTGTTAGATGAACTGTCATGCACACCCGATGAATGTCTTAAGTGTGCTATATCCTTGTTGCGAGACTCAGCTTACTATTGGTGGAGGACTTTAATTTCCATAGTCCCAAATGAACGAGTTACTTGGGATTTCTTTCAATCCAATTTGAAAGAAATACATTAGTCAACGATTCATCGATCGAAGCGTAAGGAGTTCTTGGAACTCAAGCAAGGCCGTATGATCAGATCTCGAATCTGAACATGAGTTCGTAAGACTTAGTCGGTATGCTCGGGAGTGTGTGGCTGATGAGGTTGCTATGTGCAAAAGATTTGAAGAAGGATTGAATGAAGATTTGAAGTCGCTAGTGGGTATTTTGGAGATAAAGGAGTTTGTAAGACTAGTCGAACGAGCACGCAAGGCGGAAGAACTTGGAAAGGAAAAGAAGAAGGCTGAATTTGAAGCAAGAGATTATCGTAAAAGATCGTGAGTAAAGCTCCATTCTCGTGGTAAAGAAGTTCGGGAGGACACTAATAAGTCGAGGGGCATCGGGAATTTCCATCGAGCCGACCATTGACGGACTCGAGCTACATCGGTAGCTAGTGTGGGCAATAATCGTCAAGAGAGACCTGAATGCCCCCAATGTGGAAGACGACACCTAGGTGAATGTTGGGGTAAGTCATTAACAAGACTCATTACGGATGTGGTTCAAGGACCACTTCATTAGAGATTGCACGGAGCTAGATGAGAAGAATAAGACGCAAGGTGCAACAAGACCTAGTGGAACGACACCGGAGGTAGGCCCCGAGAATTTCGGAGGTAGGGGTGGTAATCGAGAGGAGCCTCTAATACGGCTGTCGATCCGAGACCCGTGCTCTGCTAGAGCATATGCCATCCGCGCGCGAGAGGAGGCATCCTCCCCGACGTTATCACTTGGTACTTTTACTCTCTTTGATACTAGTGTGATTGCATTGATTGACCCGGCTTTACTCATTCATATGTATGTGAAACCTTAGCATCCAAGAAGACTCTACTGTTGAGTCTCATCGAGTTCGTAATTCGGTGTCAAACCCTTTGGGTCAATACGCACTCGTTGATAAAGTGTGCAAGAGATGCCCCTAATAATTCAAGAATCCTATTTTTCTACCGATCCGATGCTTCTATCATTTGATGAATTCGATGTTATTCTTGGTATGGATTGGCTGACCGTACATGATGCAGTGGTGGACTGCAAAAGGAAAACCATTGATTTGAGGAGTGCAAATAATGAGGTAGTCCGAGTCGAGTCTACTGATTTAAAAGGAGTGCCAGCAATAATATCTTCTATGACCGCTCGGAGATATGTGAAAAAGGGGTGTGAAGCATACCTTGCGTATGTGTTTGAAAGTAAAGAGACGGGAAGGAAACTTGAATCGGTACCAGTGGTTTGTGAGTATTCAAATGTTTTTCCTGAGGAGTTACCGGGATTGCCACCGGTTCGAGAAGTGGAATTCGGCATCGAAGTTGCACCGGGTACTACGCCGATTTCAGTAGCCCCGTATCGTGTGACAGTGACGGAATTAAAGGAATTGAAGGTTCAATTGCAAGAATTGACGGATAGAGGTTTCGCTCGATCGAGTTTTTCTCCATGGGGCGCACCAGTATTGTTTGTGAAGAAGAAGGATGGAACTATGAGATTGTGCATCGACTATCGTCAACTCAATAAAGTGACGATAAAGAATAAATATCCGTTGCCACGAATTGACGATTTGTTTGATCAATTAAAGGAGCCTCGGTGTTTTCAAAGATAGATTTGAGGTCGGGTACTATCGGTTGAGGTCCGAGAATCGACATACCCAAAGCGCTTTTAGAACGAGGTACGGTCACTACTGAATTCATGGTGATGCCGTTTGGGCTCACTAATGCCCTCGGTGTTTATGGATTTAATGAATAGAATTTTCAGGCCATACTTGGACGGTTCGTAGTTGTATTTATCGATGACATTTTGGTCTATTCGAGAGATGAAATCGAACATCTTGAACACCGAGGCTAGTGTTGCAAATCTTACGAGATAAGTAGTTATCATAAAGTTCAATAAATGTGAATTTTGGTTGAAAGAGGTTAGCTTTTGGGGCGCGTGGTGTCCGCATCGGTGTCGAGGTGGACCGAACAAAATTTCGACCATAGTCGATTGGAAACCACCAAGGAATGTTACCGAAGTTAGGAGCTTTTGGGGCTTGCGGATACTATCGACGATTTGTGAAAGGTTTTTCGTGATAGTCGCTACCGATGACAAAACTACTTCAAAAGATGTTAAGTTCGAGTGGTCGAACTTATTTGTCAAGAAAGTTTCGATCGACTAAAACCTGTTTAACCGAGGCCCCGGTACTAGTACAATGAGTCCGGTAAAGAGTTTGTCATATCTGATGGACGCATCCTTGCTTGGGTTAGGTTGTGTGTTGATGCAAGAAGGTCGAGTTGTGGCTTACGCGTCGAGACAACTAAAGGCGCATGAGAGAAACTATCCGACCCATGACCTTGAACTAGCAGCCATAGTGTTTGCCTTGAAGATATGGCGGCATTACTTGTTTGGAGAAAGGTGTCACATTTATTTGGACCACAAGAGTCTAAAATATTTGATGACTCAGAGAGATTTAAACCTGCGACAAAGACGTTGGCTTGAGTTGTTGAAAGACTATGAACTCATCATTGATTATCACCCGGGAAAGGCCAACGTGGTGGCCGATGCTTTAAGTCGCAAGGCACTGTTTGCTTTGAGAGTGATGGATGCTCATCTATCCGTTTCACCCGATGAGGTGCTAGTAGTCGAATTAGAGACCAAACCGTTATTGATTCATCAAGTACTTGAATCTCAAAAGGCCGACGCCGAATTGGTCGCTAAGCGAGCCGAATATGTTTCGAAGGAGGAATCGGAATTTCAGATTGACGACCATGATTGCTTGATGTTCAAGGGTCGATTATGTATTCCAAGGAATTCAGAACTTATTTCGATGATTTTGAACGAGGCTCACAGTAGTCGAATGTCAATCCACCCGGGTAGTACTAAAATGTACAATGACCTGAAACGTCGGTTTTGGTGGCATGGTATGAAACGAGACATCTCTGACTTTGTTTCGAGATGTTTAATATGTCAACAAGTGAAAGCGGAGCATCAAGTGCCATCGGGATTACTTCAGCCGATCACGATACCCGAGTGGAAATGGGATCGAGTCACCATGGATTTTGTATCAGGACTGCCATTGTCAGCGAGTAAGAAGGATGCGATCTGGGTCATTGTTGATAGACTGACCAAGTCTGCTCATTTTATTCCTGTCCACACGGATTTTTCGCTTGATAAATTGGCAGAATTATACGTCTCCCAAATTATTCGATTGCATGGGGTGCCTATTTCTATCGTGTCGGATAGAGACCCAAGATTTACATCGCGATTTTGGAAGAAATTGCAAGAGCCTTTGGGTACCAAGCTGCATTTTAGCACTGCTTTTCACCCCCAAACCGATGGTCAATCTGAACGGATAATTCAAATACTCGAGGATATGTTGAGATGTTGCATCCTTGAGTTTAGTGGTTCATGGGAACGGTATTTACCTTTGGTTGAATTCGCTTACAACAATAGCTTTCAATCAAGTATCAAGATGGCGCCTTACGAGGCTTTATACGGTCGTAAATGCCGTACCCATTATTCGACTGAACTTAGTGAAGGAAAAATCTTGAGGTTGATTTGGTTAAGGATGCCAAGCAAAAGTTCGAGTAATTCGTGAAAGTTTGAAAGTCGCCGGATCGCCAAAAGTCGTACGCGAATTTGGAAAGAAAAGACATTGAATATCAGGTTGGAGACAAGGTATTCCTCAAGGTCTCACCACGGAAGAAGGTGCTTAGATTTGGCCGTAAGGGCAAATTGAGCCGAGGTTCATCGGTCCGTATGAAGTACCCGAACGAGTTGGACCAAGAGCATACCGATTAATTTTACCCCGAGCTTGAAAAGATTCTAACGTTTTCCATGTTTCGATGCTTGACGATATAGGTTTGACCCGTCGCACGTAATCACTCCATCTGAGATTGAGATTCAGCCTAATTTGAGCTATGAAGAAGAGCCGGTTCGCATTTTGATGCGTGAAGTGAAAGAGCTGCGAGATAAAAAAAAAATCCCATTAGTGAAGGTGTTGTGGCATAAACACGGAATGGAAGAAGCCACTTGGGAACTTGAGGACTCTATGAAAGAGCAATACTCGAGCCTATTTACCGGTAAGATTTTCGGGGACGAAAATTTCTTAAGTGGGGGAGAGTTGTGATAGCCCAAAATTGACCCTAGTCGGAAAGTGGTTTCGGGACCGCTAAACCGAGTCACCAAAATGTTTGAATGTAGTATTTATTGTCTAAAATATGTGATTATGAATATGTGAAAGTTTTAAGTTTCGATTTAGTAAATTTTGTGTGAATTTAGCCAATAGGACTTGTGTGACACTTTTGAAATGTGATAGGCTAGTCTATAAGGATCTAATAGTGCATGTAATCACAAAGAAGGGCTTGCATGTCAAATATCCCTTAATCCAAGTCTAGTGGCCGGCCATGATAAAGAAATATGGGCAAAACATGTCATAGACATGTTTTGTTGGTGAATCATGGGTGAAAAAAATAAATTAATGAGCATGGGTAATAAAGAAAAGGGAAAAAGGAAAAAAATGGTCTCATGCATGCCCATTGCCGTGTATTGAGGAAGAGAAAAGAAAAAAAATATTGTTCATCCATTTTCATTCTCTCTTGACCGAAAATACTAGAGGGGAAGGGAGGAAATTTTGCTTCATACTTGGTTTGGAAGAGGATTAGGAAGAGGTTTGGCTATACTTGCATCAAGATTAAGGTATGTTCGAGGTTGTGCCATGAGATTCATGCATGTTTTTAGTTGATAGCTTGATGCTCTTGTTAGCCATGGTTCAAACCCTTGTTATATCATGGGGATGGTATTTGGCCAAGGTGGATTTTGTGTTAATGCCACTGCATGTTAAATATGAAGCTTGTTAATGGTATATGTGATGGGGGATTGATGGCTCTTGGACTTTCTTTTTAGTATTTTTGAGTAAGACATTAAGTTCTTTGCTTAATCATGACCAAAATGATGGTGTTGTGATGTATTCGGTCATGGTATATCCACAAGTATGATTCATGCATGTTGCATGGTAGGTAAGATTTGAGCTTTGGATATGTGTTTATATTTGGATATAAACAACTTAAGATTCGGCCCTTGCACCCACATGAATATGTGTTTGCACATGATGAATTGGTATGACATATATACTATTTCAAGGTGTATATTTGCTTGTGATGATGTTTTCGGTTATGTAGTAAATGAGAGATGTGCATTGAGCTACAATATGTAATCGTTATTTGGTAAATGCATGCTGTTTTTTTTGTGTGTGGTATTAAGTGTAAAATTGGCCTCAACATAGACATGCATATTCGGCCAAATGAAGTAGATTGGTGTGCATGTTTTCGGTTAGAGGCAACCGTATTGAAGCCTTATCTTGGCTTAGATAATTGACTAAATGGGTAATAAGTGAGGATTGTTGCCGAATATACAAACATACATATGCATGTGTAATTGAATTATGAATGTTTAGCAAGATGGTTAAACTAGTTAATTTATTGATTAAGCTCAAGGAGTTAAAGAAGGAGAATCAAGCAAGGGAAAGACGAAGGTCATCGAGTAGCCGACTTGGACTGTTTTACCCAACACAAAGTAAGTCATTAAACGTATATTTGGTGTTGATTTAAATGATCATAATATATATGCAAATGTGTTTAAATGAGTTGATGTGTAAATGGAAATGTATGTGTATGGAATGATGTCATTGTTGAATGTATAAAGGCAGCAAAATACATAAGGTATTGGTCTCGGCACTAAGTGTACCGGTATAAATGGACACGGTGACAAGATTGGCACTAAGTGTGCGGGTTTAAAATTGTACAGCACTAAGTGTGCGAGTTTGATTATATAGCACTAAGTGTACGAGTTGAATACATATAGCACTAAGTGTGCGGATTCACTATATGCTCTTGCATTACAATTGGCACTGAGTGTGCGACATTATCGAGCTAATCCCGGACAGCGGATCGGGTAAGTACCTTGAGCTCGTGACGAATAGGCAATATGTTCATGCTCGGGGTTGAGCTTGGTAAGCTTTAAATCTATGTGATGATTGAAATAGTATGATTGTGGTGGAAATGAGTTAGTGTGTGAAAATGCCTCAAATATCTTGTTGTGTAGAATATGAAATGTGGATGTATGACTTGGTATGAGATTGAACCGAAAGGTCCGAGGAATTATGGTATAGATTCGATATGGATGAGTACCTAGCCTCGTTTATTGTTTCATGTTGTGGTAACTTTATCTATGGATTGATGAATGCTTATGACATACTGAGTTATAAACTCACTCGGTGTTTTCTTGTCACCCATTTTAGGTCTCTCGGACTCGTATTGTTTGCGTGATCGGAACCGTCGTTGAAGTCATCACACCGGCTGGAAATCTTTTGGTATTGTCTTCGTTGTTGAAGAACATTTGGCATGTATAGGCTATTATGTTTTGTTGAACTGTGGGTTGTAAACTTTAAGCCATCTGAAAATGGCCTATGTGGTCGTCGAGTGGGATGCTAGAACCTATAGCCACGAGTCTTAGAGACTTTAATTTTGATAAGGTGGCCATAATTTGTGTCATGTATGATGGATGATTAAGGCCAAGGAAAGATTCATGAAATTGGCATAGTCTACTGCAGTAACTGTTGCGGACAGCAGCAGTGAGATGAGATTGAAAAATCACTAAAAATAGTAGAAGTAGAATTAAATAGTGAATAAATTATGAAATTGAACCTTGATGAATCTATTTTTATATGGACGAAACGAAACGACCATATGAGCAGTATACTGAGAGATATTAAAGTTCTCGTGAGACAGGGCCAGAACGGTTTCTGGGTCCCCTGTCGTGACTTTGAAAATTTACTATAAATTATCCAGAAATAATTAGAAGTCATGCCTTATATGTACAGATTCCATTTTGAGTCTAGTTTCATTAGAAACAAACGGCACCAGTATTAAAGCCCTGTACAGAGAGATATTCAAGTTGTAACACGTGAAGGTCAGTGTAGTCGACCCCTGTAACATGGGTGACTTTAACTAATAAACTGTACCAATTGGCCTGACCAAAAATTATAGAAATTAATCCATGGATGTATATATGAGTCTAAATTCAGGGAAAATTTACGGAATCAGTTTCCGAGTTTTGGAACTCGAGATATGATTTTTAAGGTGACAGTGATGCAGTTTTCCAGCCTGTCTGGAAATGCCAAATTGGTTGGTACTTTGAGAGGATTTGGCCCGTTAACCCCTCGTGTCCGACACCGGCGACGGTCACGGGTTCGGGGTGTTACAAAAGGCAATGTTGTAACACCCTAAACCTGGTCCAGTTGTTGAGCCCGAATATCAGGATGTCACATCACCGTCATGCATCACACATATTATAAAATGTCACATTAATAGTAAATCATCCTCTTTATTAGCGTTCTTACCAATTTTTAAGTCAAGCATATATTAATCATCATTAAAACATGTCAAACATACTTCAGAAAAATTTATAATATCAATTAAACATGAATTAAAGCCACTTAGAAAAATTCCAAAACAAGTTACGCAAGTATCGATACTGTAACAAATGTATTGTTATTTATCTTATATGACATCGATACCAATTAGAAAATTGATACCAAAACAACATTCTATTTCTCATCTAAGAATCAAACCCCAAAATTTAAATATACCTTTATTAAATTATCGATTATTTTACCCTGAGTATTGATACTCGTGGTAAGGTATCAATACCAAATTACAATATTGACTTCCTACACATCAAAATATCACAGAAGTATCATTCTTATAACCCAAATATCGATACCTTTACTCTAGACAACAAAAATACAACACATCTAAGCATTTAATCCATTCCAATAAATGTCTAGTCAACATGCATCATTTACCTCTTTAAACTAATGTCAAAACTACCAAAATAACTACTCAAAACATCAAAAACATGTCCAATTAAGAATTAGCATAAGCCTATAGTTCCTAGGAATAATTAAGCTACAAAATATCCAAAACATCATAGCAATATCATGCAACATGTAACACCCCAAACTCGGCCCAGACGTTATGGCCGGATCCGACGTGTCACATTGAAGTTTTTAAGAAAACCCATGCCTCTTTCAACGTCCTTCTTAGTGTTTTAAAAGATAGTCTTTGCTAAGTTAATAAAGTGAATGGAAGCTGTGCACCAGGTAGGTATCCGAAACAGAGGAGGTGAGCCATGAAGGCTGCTTAAGTACCAAGCTCTTGATTGGATCCAATCCTAGACATGCCCACAACCATTGCCACACTTTGGTGCGAGGTTAGGTTTTGAGAAAAACGAGTTGGAATTCATTTAAGTAGATATTTTTGATAAACCGATTAATTGTATCGTTGCGTTATTTTGAAAACAATTATCATTTTGGACACGTGTAACACCCCGTACCTGAGACCGCTGCCGGAGTCGGACACGAGGGGTTAACGGCTTAAACCATTCATTTTCACAGTCCATTTTAAAAATTTTCCAGGTAGTTGGCTAACTGCGTCACTGTCACTTTAAAAATCATATCTTGAGTTCCAAAACTCGAAAATCAGTTTCGTAATTTTTCCCTGAAACTAGACTCATATATGAATCTACAAATTTTTTTCTAGAATTTTTGGTCGGGAAAATTAGTACAGTTTATTAGTTAAAATATCTCCTGTTACAGGGTGCGACTACACTGACCATCATGCATTACGACCAGGATATCTCCCTGTACAGGGCTTCAATACTGATGCCGTTTGTTTTTATAGAAACTAGACTCAAAGAGGAATCTATAAATATATGGCATGACTCCTAATTATCTCTGGTTAATTTATAATGAATTTCCAAAGTCGGAACAGGGAATCCAGAAACCGTTCTGGCCCTGTTTCACGAAAACCTAAATATCTCTTAACATACAACTCATATGACCGTTTCATTTCTTCCATATGAAAGTAGATTCATCAAGGTTCATTTAAATAATTTATTCACTATTTAATTCCATTCCTACTATTTTTAGTGATTTTTCACATCCACATCGCTGCTGCTGTCAGCATCTGCCTTTAAGGTAGACTTTACCTATTTCATAGTTTCCATGATTCAATTAGCCCTTTTTGCATACATAGCACAAAGTATAATCATGATTAACCATTCCAATGGCTAATCGTTTCCAAACATTTCCATACCTCTTAGTGATCAACATACAAAACGATTATAGTACTATGCTAAAAACGTATATAAGCCATTTTCGCATGGCTATCCAAATTTACACAAAATCCATGGGTACATGACCAACAACAAAAAGGGTAGTCCTATACATGCCATTTCAAAGTTCAACCAAAATTGTACCAAAAGGGGGCTTTGATAGTGTGGGAGACTTCGACTTCCAAATATCCCGAGTCCGATAGCTGACGAGCCAAAATCTATAAAACAGAGAAACAAAGAAACGGAGTAAGCAATTTATGCTTAGTAAGTTTTGAGCAAGGGATTCCAGCACAACAAAAGCATAGCATTCATATAGCTAAACGGATAATTTCATATGCACAAATTCTCAATATCATACTTACTTCACATTACCAACCCTTATGTTCATACACAAAAGATCAACTTAGCCAAAGGCCGGTAGCTCATTTATCAACTGAGCGAATACTTATTTGTAAGGGCTCGACTAATTCAAAGCACATACGAAACATACTTCACATTACCAACCCTTATGTTCATACACAAAAGATCAACTTAGCCAAAGGCCGGTAGCTCATTTATCAACTGAGCGAATACTTATTTGTAAGGGCTCGACTAATTCAAAGCACATACGAAACATACCTCATTGTCGGGATTTCACAAGCGTATTAACTGAAATTTTTACAGCAAGTTCATTCATTCCGAATCACGTACCTTGAGTTTAACCGGATATAGCTACTCATTCAAATACCTTGGGACATAGCCGGTTATAGTAGCTCGCACAAATGCCTCGGGACTTATCCGGATTTAGTAACTCGCACAAATGCCTTGGATCTTAGTCGGATTTAGTAACTCGCACAAATGCCTTCGGATCTTAGTCCGGATATATTCACTTAGCACAAAGCCTTCGGGACTTAGCCCGGACATCATTCGAAGAACCATGCACACATATATCAATAAATCATGACACATCCATATTTCATTTTCATTACCAAAGCTCAACACAAGACACTTATCATATTTACAATTTCGGCTCAATAGCCACATACAAAGAGCATGATTTTGATTTACTTAAGACATAATCTAATCGAATCATAATTTAAGTTCCATTACTTGAAAACTTACCTCGGATGTTGTCAAACGGCTTCAACGGCTATTCGATCACTTTTTCCTTTCCCTTATCCAACTGTGGTCCCCTAAGCTCTTGAGCTAATTCAAACAAATTTAACTTATCAAAGTCTCATTTTGCTAGCTTATGGCCGAATATGACAAGGAGTTTGATAGGTCATATGGCCACCTTTTAGCTCAAATACACAATGATCATACGCATTTTTAATCACATCAACAATTTAATACAATTCATTCGAACATCAAAAGAGAAGCTCAAGGTACTTAGCCCATATATATACATTAGACATTAGAGTCACATATGTACGAAAACACGAATCGAATTCAACATACTAGCTAATATTTCCCCTTAGCCGAATTTTCTAAGTCAAGCTAAAGCCATTAATAGGCTACCAATGGCCGAACATACACATCTATGCTAAGGCCGATTGCAACACTTAATACATTCTACAAGTATGGTCACTTGTGTTGACTAAACACCATTTGTTTCAAGTTCAAAACTTGGCTAATACACATATATACACTATTAAAGCATCTTCTCCCTTTACACTAATTCAACACATGCATTACCCATAATATACCAAATTACATTCAGCCTTTGCACACAACTTGCTAGCCGATTCTTCTCCATTTAGCAACCAATGCACATACGAGCTCATTTGTTAGACTCTACTTCATCTAACAACAACCTTATTTCTCTTCTATATCCTACCATGGCCGAATGCATCACAACACCTTACCATTTCAATTTTTTTGTCATGGTTGAACAAGGAACTTAATGTCTCACTCAAGGATGCTAAAAAGGAGATTCAAGAGTTATCAATCCACCATCACATGCATCATTAACAAGCTTCACATTTAGCATGCAATGATATCAACACAAAATCCACCTTGGCCGAATACCATCCCCATGACATAGCAAAGATTTGAACCACGGGCTAATAAGAACATCAAGCTAGCAACTAAAAACATGCATGAATCTCATGGCACAACATCAAACATTCCTTAATATTGATACAAGTATGACCGAACCTCCTCCTAATCCTCTTCTAAACCAAGCATGGAGCAAGAATTCCTTCCTTCTTCCTTAGAATTTTCGGCCAAAAGAAAATGAAAAGGATGAACAAATTTTTTTTTTCTCTTTTCTTCAACCCACGGCAATGGGGGGGGGGGGGAGGGAGAATCACACACCTTCTTTCCTTTTTTTCATTTCTTTATTACCCATACTCCTTATTTTATTTATTCCAACATAAACCACTTACACAACATGTTTTATGACATGTTTTGCCCATCCCCCTTTGTCATGGCCGGCCACTAGGCTTTAATCTAGGGAAATTTGACATGCAAGCCCATCATTTTCACAACATGCATTTATAGGCCACTTTACATTTGCCTAGCACATTTCTAAATTTTCTCACATAAGTCCTATTTGATAAAATTCACTTACAATTAACAAAATTCAAACATGAATTTTTCACACATGCATATGTACATATAATGAGCATCAACTATGACGGCTAATTTTTTTTGTGACTCGGTTTAGTGGTCCCGAGACCACTTTTCGACTAGGGTCAATTTAGGGCTGTCACAAAACGCGCCCTAAGTCTAACCCATTTTGGATTGTTATCAGTAAAATATAGGGTATAAAATAAAATAATCCCAGAAAAATGATTAAAATGGCCTTATTACAACCCAAAACCAAATAATAATATTAATTAAGATAAAACTTATAAAAAAAATAAACCGGTTACTTATTGCAATTAAAAGAAATAGAAACAGTAGTGTGGCCATCTCCGAGTCCCTCACAGCTCCAAACCATCTAAGCTTAGGGATTACCTACACAGTTAGAAACGGGGTGAGTTTACGAAAACTCAGTGTGTAATCCCCAACAACAAACAAATACAAAGTGTCAGTATAGTCTGGGCCAAAGCCCTATTCAGTAACAGTACAGTCTGGGCCTTAGCCCTTAAATAGTAGTAGTATGGGCCTAAGCCCTAATTCAGTCTCGACATATACTGGGCCGAAGCCTTTTCATCAATCATATCACTGGGCTGAAGCCTTTTCATAAATCATATCACTGGCCGAAGCCTTTACTATAAGCGGTATGGCCCATAGGCCCATTTCAATATCACATGTAATATCAATGAATGTATGCAAGCCCATTTGGGGAGACTACTCAACCCACTATCCACTACTCTCTACCCGTACCAACCAACACACCATGTGGGGAATAACTCAACCCGCCCAACCAAACTCTCCACTGGCAGCATAACTGCTTTATCATATAACTGGAGGCCTAGCCTCTTTTAATAACTGGGCAAAGCCCTTTTTGATGGCGGGGCATAGCCTTTTAGCACTTCCTCCATTTATAAAACCCAACCCATGCAACATGTCATGTATGCAGAATGTCATGCCCATATTTGAATCAAACAATCACAGTCAAGTCATTCATATCACCAACATATATTCACAATCAAATCCATCAACCACACAGTCCAAGTCAGTCACTTGCCCACAAGGGCAAAACAGTCATTTAACACCATAGGGGCAAAATGGTAATTTTACCCCACAAGGGTATCTCGATAATTCTACCCTACAGGGGTATTTTGGTATTTTTACCCTACAAGGGTATTTTTGTAATTCTACCCTACAGGGGTATTTCAGTAATTCTACCCTACAAGGGTATTTCGGTAATTCTACCCTACAAGGGTATTTCGGTAATTCTACCCTACAGGGTTATTTCAGTAATTCTACCCTACAAGGGTATCTCGGTCATTCTACCCTACAGGGGTATTTCAGTAATTCTACCCTATAGGGGTATTTCGGTATTTTACAAATCAAGGGTATTTTGGTAATTTTACAAACCAGGGGTATTTTAGTAATTTTACAAACTAGGGGTATTTTGGTAAGTTTATTGATCGAGGGTATTTTGGTAATTTTGTAAACCAAGGGTATTTTAGTAATTTTGTAAATCAAGGGTAAAATGGTAATTCTGTAAATCGAGGGTAAAATTGTAATTTTGTAAATCGAGGGTAAAACGATAATTCTATAAATCGAGGGTAAAATGGTAATTCTATAAATCGAGGGTAAAATGATAATTCTGTAAATCGAGGGTAAAACGGTAACTCTATAAATCGAGGATATTTGGGTAGTTTTATAAACCGGGGGTACTTTGGTAATTTTACAACTGGGGGTATTTTAGTAATTTGGTAAACTAAAGTATTCTAAACATGGATAACAATACGAATGGGCCTAAAGCCCTTCTCGACCCAAATGGGCCCATACGCTCGTGTGGCCCTTTTAGCCCAAATCTAGCCACAAATATGAGATTCACCTAGCCTAGTCCAATATTTACTACACAATCAAACAACTTATCTTGGCCTCTTAGGCCCATTGGGCCCACATGGCCCCTTTCGGCCCATCGCAGCCCGAAGTAGCCATCTTACAACTAGAGTAGTGAGAAATACACACCTGATAGGAGATTGGAGTTAATCCACGCTCTGAGCACTCTTAGTCGACGCCCAACCCAAACGAGCACGCCATACAGCGAAAGGGATCAGCCAAGAAAGGTACCTTTACTCTCCTCATGGTTCTCTCTATTTAAAGCCAGCTTCGCATCCACTCTTATATTAGCTTCCCGATGTGGGATCCTTCCAACATCAGAGTTTAAATTCAACACCAACTCTTGCCACCCCCTGCTAGCAAAATAAATGCTCTTTGATTGCCATGAATTTCGAACCCTGGACCTCCTTTTCAACTCTCTAACGCCACCTTCTTACCTCTTATGTGGCACTACTTTGCCACTAGACCACAAGGCTTTTTGTGTCATATTTTATCCCCAATTAATTATAAAGTCTAAAGGCCAAAGTCCAGGTTCCCTTAAAAAAACCAAAATAAATTGCAAGAGCCAAAGCTTGAACCCAGGCTCCCATACAACCTTAATGACGCCACAACCACTAGACTACAAGCTTCCTTGTGTCATTTATTTAACACAATAATTTAAAAGGCCCTCATCCAAGCATCCAGGTTTTTTTTCACTTAATACCAAAAATTTTGCTAAAGCCCAAGTTTGAACCTAAGATTTCTCCAACACTTCTCAAAGCCATTAACCACTAAAGCAAACATTTAATTGTGTCATTTCATTGCACAATTAAATACCTAAATACAACCTCCTTACGGACCCACACTCAAGGCCCAATACTTCTAGGCCCAAATTCAGGGTGTTACACAACAATTCTACCACATTATTCAACGTTTATTGACTATACATACAGTTGATGGCACTTCAACATACTAAATATTCAAACCAAAACAATACCAATGAATAATTATGGCATCCATCAAAAGTGCTAGAAAACTAAACCCATAAAATATTATAAGGATCACAATAATAGTTTATCAAAGTCTAACCAAATTGCCTTATCCCCATAGTTCAAAGAATAATATTAATACCACCTACACAAATACTAAAGCCTAGCTTGGATCACTTCTTTGATATCCCTGCATCGCAAATGCTAAATATCTGCAATGGTTAGAGAGAGTGGGTGAGCATAAACAAGCTCAGTGAATGCTAGAATAACCATAAAGTATACACAACACCAATGGTTAAACAAGAGCGTACTACAACATGTTTACAACCAAATTCTAACCATGCCACAATAACATATCCACGCATCATTAAACCATAAAACTAGCATATACTTTTGATGATGGTTTTATGAACCACTAAACTAGACTACGATCACGACTAAGGCAAGCGCACCTATTGAATGGTAATATAGTTATGGTGAGTCCAGAATATCGTATCCACAAGGACTACAAGTACTAGTATTAACTTTCTTTCTATTATTTAGCCTAAAATATAAGGAGTTTGTTCTAATTTAAAATTAACTAACTAATTAACTACTGCACGCGATAGAGAGTGAAGAAAATAATCAAATAAACCAATAATAAAGGCAATACCCTAGGAAGAATCCACCTAAACTTCACTAGTTATTCTGACTCTGAATCAAATGATTTATTCACTTGTCTTGATCCGTAGAAATCCTTAATTTTTTGTTAATAACTCTTTCGAGACTAAGAACAACTGACTCTAGGTTGATTAATCGAAATCTCTTTCGAATTAAAATCCCTATCGTCGCATTAACTCGATCTATGGATTCTCTTATTAGATTTGACTCTAATCCGACAGATTTATGTCACCCTATTTCTAGGGTTGCATGTAACTCCGCTTAATATGTGAGATCTACTTTTAAATAGGGACTTTTGCTCCACTAAATAAGCACATCAAGCTTGGAATAATATCCGGAAAATATTAAAGCAAGAATTAATAACACTTAATTAAGAATAAGAACAAGTATTTATCATTAAATTTAGAATATTAAATAATAAGATCCATCTTAGGTTTCATCTTCCCTAGTATCTAGGGAATTTAGTTCATAATATAAAAGGAAGACATCTCAAATTTAGAAAAACAACAAGACATGAAAAACCCAAATAAACTTCGAGAGAAATTTGAATGGAGATCTTCAATCTTGACGTGGATCTGCTTCTGAGATTATTCCAATAGCTTCCTTCGAGTAATTTTGGCTCTCAGCTCTCCATCCTCCCTTAGGTTTGCTTTTAGTGTGTTTTTATAAACTTTAGAATGCTCAGAAACCCTAAAATTTGGCTTTTTTAGCGTATTTGAGAAACAGGTAGCGATATCGACATGGGCTTCCACATGGGCATATGGCCAGCCCGTATGGAACACATGGGCATGTGCTCAGCCCGTGTGGAATTTGTCATGGCCGTGTGGATCCTTCAACCAGCCTGTTTTGTCCATTTTAGCCCATTTTCTGCTCCTTTTGTTCCCTTATGCTCTCCTAAGTAAAAAAAAACATGAAATTAAAGGATTAAGAGCATCTAATTCACTAAATTATATGATAAATCATCCAAAAATATTCTAAGTATGGGATTAGAATGTGTTACTTTTATGGTTTATCAAATATCCCCACACTTAAGCATTTGCTTGTCCTCAAGCAAAATCCTCAACTCACAATTAAAATTAAACTCTCTCAATTCATAATTCTCATCAATAATGTTTTATCATAATTTCACAAATTATCATACATTGATAATTCAACTAAGAGAACATTAAATGCACAAGTAATCAAAGTCTAGCATTTTTAAAGCATGAAAACACAGGTATTCGTCCTTATCTAAATAATTACCTTTAATTCAAAAATCAACAATAATTGACATCCTCACTAAAGATTCACTCAAATCACTCAAAGTGTTTAAGGTTAAAAAATTAAGCACTCAAGAATCAAGCATGAAAAATTATTACCATAAGCTTGCATGAAAATCAAATCTCCACCTGTAACACCCCTAACCCGTATTCGTTGCTGGATTAGGGTTATGAGGCATTACCATAATACATAGCTTAACGTATTCATTAGACACTTTTTATGCAATAAAAATTTCTATTATAGTAATCAATAAAACAAACCAAATCAATAGATCATCACTAAACACAAGTCACAAATATTACATATTTAAAACATTAACTAATTCAAACATTAAATCGTTCTAATATACTTTAAACAATGTGGTCATTAATTCCATGATATTCGAACACCTAAAATTTGAGTTATAAATATCTATATTTTAAATCACATATATCATGCACATAACAGATCAAATAATGCATTTTACATCTATTAGGAACATTAGCATATACAGCCAAAATGATCAACTTCACAAAAGATTCAAATGTTACTCAATTAACTAAAATTATCTAACAATCACATCATTTACAACTATTACCAATGCACAATATATATATATATATAACTAATATTCAAACTCAAAACAACTCACCCAATTTGTATTGAACCATCATGATACTTTTTAACAATTATTACTATTCATTTGGTCGTTTTCTAAAACTTTGACTAAATAGAAACATTTTAATTACGTGCTTATTCATTATCCACTACTATTTGTACCACTCAAAACATACCATAAGCACATGTTTACGAGACTTAATTCTCATGGAAAATTTTATCATACCCTTTTAAGACATATTAAGCACATAAAACCATTCAAGTTCTACCTATGCCGCATATTACTATAATGCATAACATACATACACGATTTTATTTCTATGCTTCCTGTGATATCCCGAATTAGGGCCTAAACAGAATAGTGGTTTCGAAACCACAATTATGAAGTATAAAAATTTATTCTGATTAATTTTTATAATTTATTGAGTGATTAGATGCATGTGTTAGAATATCGATAGAAAATTTCATGAATTGCATGTCTAATTTGCCTATTAGGACAAACGTTGATAAATATGAGTTTTAGATGTTAAAGGATTTAATTGAAGAGCATAATTGAAGTAGAGGTCCTTAAATGGTAATTATACCATTAGGTTTTCATGGACAAAAGTGGACATACATAGGTAGAAATAACCAAAGTTTTTAATGAAGGGTATTTTAGTCATTGATAATTAAAAGATTAAAAAAGGAAAAGATGGCAAAATATGTCCATCTTCTTCATTAGGACGAAATTTCAAGGGTTCTCCATAGCTAGGGTTTGTTTCAAGCTTCCAAGCTCCATAGTAAGTGATTCCAAGCCCCGTTTTTAATGTTCTTTACGTTTTTGGAGTCCCGGTAACTTGATTTAGCTTATTCTACCAATAATTTAACCTAGGGTTTATATTTGGAAAAATACCCATAGGTGAAATGTGTTTATTTTGATGTTTTATGGTAGAATATGAAGCTTTAAATTGTGTTAAACAACTTTTTCTAGACGATTTTATGTGAAAACGAGTAAAATGACATAATTGGTAAAAATACCTAATGTTTATAACTACATGTTAGAGTGAGAATTTTATGTTTCCATAGAAAGGAAAAATGATCAGCATGTCATAAAACATAATAATTTTGGAAAAATATTAATTTTTGAGCTTTGGGTCAAAAGTGTAAATATGCAAAAGTTTAGGGGCAAAATTGTAATTTTTCCAAAGTTAGAGTTAAGGACTATTTTGATAAATGTGAGTATTAAATCAGCTAAATGTGTTATTTTAGACCAAGAAAGACGTGGAATCGACCTTGATCGGGGAAAGGAAAAGATTGTGGACTAAATTGCAAATTTCTTTTTTTATTTTGTACCGAGGTAAGTTCAAGTGTAAATGTAGTAACATAATTGTCATTTTAAGTAATTTAATGTTATTTATATGATATGATGATTAATATCTTGAAATATTATGCTTTGTGGTTATTATTGAGTAATATGCAAATTATGTGTGCTACTTGTTAAATATGAATTGCTACCAAGTATCGGTTTCGATATTCCGTGGAAGACGAAAAAGATGTGTGATCGAGGAAAAAGCTCGTTTGAACCTTGGGAATAGATTAGAATACAAGTGACATGTCACTAAGATATTTGAGTTCCGAGCTCGTTGAGTTGAGTTCGAGTTCGTGAGATGTAACTAGGCATCCGAGCTCGTTGAGTTGAGTCCGAGTTCACTTATGGATGCAAACGCCCGAGCTCGTTGAGTTGAGCCCGAGTTCACTTATGGGTGGGTTACATGGTATCTTGGCTACATAATTTCCGCTGGCTATTGAGTTTGTCTAGCTGCGGGTATGACACTTATGTGCATGAAATCTGTGTATTCAAATCATATTCCGATGTGTTCAACGAGTAAATCTTAAGTGGATAAGGTGAGTACCTAAAATGAAGGTGACATGTTGGTAAGTGTGGTGAATGAGAAAATTTGTACAGGTATGTACTTAACCCTCGGGTTGAGATTTCAATATAACAATAATATGGTAGCATCATAAATGAGAAATATGATATGAATGCTTTGGTGATATTATGCAAATGTGGATTTCGTATTATTGCATGGTTATGTTACTTGCTATTTACATGTGAACTTAATAAGCAATTATGATTACTCCCTCCTCTCTATTCTTTGTAGTTTTGTCAAGCCAGCTAGGAGATTAGGAATGGTCGGAGGCGCGCTCACACTATCAACAAACTATTTTGGTATAATAACTTGTATATTTTTGGAATATGGCATGTATAGCATTATAATCATTTTGTATATATAATCTTATGATATGGCTCATGGATGGCATGGAAATGTTTGAGAATGGTTAGCTATTGGAGTGGCTAATCAAGATTATATTTGATAACACGTATGCTTTATGTGCTAACTAATCTATGGAAATTCATAAAATGGTGAAATTGGCTATAAAACAGAATCACACAGCAGCAGTGACGTGAGTTTGAAAAATCACAAAAAAATAGTAGAGATAGAAATAGATGATGAATAAAATATGTAATTGAATCTAAATAAATCTATTTTTATGTGGAAGAAACAAAATAGGTAAAACAGTTGTATTTTATGAGATATTTATGTTTTGGTGAAACAGGGTCAGAGCGATTTCTGGATCCCCTATTCTGAATTTAGAAATTCATCATAAATTGTGTAAAAATAATTAGGACTCAAAATCTATATTTATAGATTCCTTATTGAGTCTATTTTTAAGAGAATCAAACAACATGGTCATTGGAATCTTTACAGGAACAAATTTGATTCGTAGTGCACAGGGGTCAGAGTAGTCGAGCCCTGAAATAGGGGAGACTTTAACTAATAAACTGTACTAATTGGCCCTACCAAAAATTTTAGAAAAAAATCAGTAAGTAGATATATAAATCTAGTTTCAGGAAAAATTTACGGAATTAGATTTCAAGTTTTGTAACTTGAGATATGATTTTTTTAGCAACTGTAACACAGATGGACAGTTTACTACGAGAATTGTTTGAACTTGTTTAAATGCTAAAATAAGTTTAGTAATGTCTCATGCTCGACTCCGGCGACGGTCTCGGGTAAGGGGATGTTACACTTCCTCCATTCGGCTAATAACACATCCACAAAAAGATTACATAGCTTCACTACTCCAAATTTACCAAAATTTTTCCATTACAAAGTATATGAAATTTAATCTCCATTTATATAGCATTATTACACAACCAAATATGCAACCATTAGTTTACCACCTTACTAAACCAAATACATCACGCCTACATAGAATAATCATAACTTAACTAGCTTAAGCATACTTAAAATACAACTTCTTCCATTATTAACTCATTTACCGAAACACTTAATCATGCACTTATATAATAACTTCGAACATTGACAATTTAAATCAAGCCATTAAATCTTTCTCCAAATGTTTCTCACATATATAACAAGCATTTAATCCAATAAAAATATACATCATGACCAAAATCAACCAAGTTTAAAACATAATTCAATATTAAACATACTAAACCTCCAAAATTAATATACCACATTATCTTCACTTTAACTATATGCAAAACTATCTTACTTTAATAACGGATCATATAGTCATATATAATCAAATCACCAAAACCAAAGCCAACATAACAATATCTTGACCAAACCTTGAAACTGAGCTTAATAAATTAAACAAGCCATTTTCACATGGCTTATATATATATATCCCAAAATCAAACATACTACAACTAGCCTATACATGTCATAGCTTCGAGAATTCAACTCATAAAATACCGAAGACAGTCGATAGTGTGATAAGCTCCTCTGACGATTCCCAAACTCATAACTTGAATCCAAAATCTATAAAACAGAGGTAAGCATGAACACACACAGAGTAAGCTTTCATAGCTTAGTAAGTCATAAGCAAATAAACAAATTAATAACATAATCAAATCATTTAAACTAAACCAAATTATACTATGGTAGTTACTTTAAATCTTAAACTTACAAATTCATGTATTTTATATGTACTTTCACATGTAGGTTATTCATGGCCGAATGAACATTGTAACACCCCAAACCCGTGACCGTCACCGGATTTGACCACGTGGTGTTACCGGTCTTACTTCCCTTATTACTCTCTTTGATATATTTGATTGCTGTTCCAGGCAGGCTAGCTAACTGCGTCACTGTCGCCTTAAAAATCATATCTCGAGTTTCAAAACTCAGAAACTGATTCCGTAAATTTTCCCTGAATTTAGACTCATATATCTATCTATGGATTTATTTATATAATTTTTGGTCGGGCCAATTGGTACAGTTTATTAGTTAAAGTCGCCCATGTTACAGGGGTCGACTACACTGACCTTCGCGCAATACGACCTGGATATCTTCTCGTACAGAGCTTCAATGCTCATGCCGTTTGTTTCTAATGAAACTAGACTCAAAGTGGAATCTGAACATATAAGGCACGACTTCTAATTCCTTCTGGATAATTTATGGTAAATTTTCAAAGTCGAGACAGGGGATCCAGAAACTGTTCTGGCCCTGTCTCACGAGAACTTTAATATCTCTCAGTATACTGCTCATACGGTCGTTTCGTTTTGTCCATATGAAAATAGGTTCATCAAGGTTCAATTTCATAATTTATTCACTATTTAATTCTACTTATACTATTTTTAGTGATTTTTCAATTTCATATCACTGCTGCTGTCCGCAACAGTTACTGCAGTAGACTATGCCAATTTCATGAATCTTTCCTTAGCCTTACTAATCATCCATTATACATGACACAAATCATGGCCACCTTATCAAAATTAAAGTTTCTAAGACTCGTGGGTATAGGTTCTAGCATCCCACTCAACGACCACATAGGCCATTTTCACATGGCTTAAAGTTTACAACCCACAATTCAACAAAACAAAATAGCCTATACATGCCAAATGTTCTCCTAGTTCAACTACGAAGACAATACCAAAAGATTTCCAGCCGGTGTGATGACTTCAACGACGGTTCCGAGCACGCAAACAATACGAGTCCAAGAGACCTAAAATGGGTGACAAGAAAACACCGAGTGAGTTTATAACTCAGTAAGTCATAAGCATTCAACAACCATCCATTAATAAAGTTACCACAACATGAAACAATAAACGAGGCTGGGTACTCATCCACATCAAAACTATACCATAATTCCTCGGACCTTTCGGTTCAATCTCATACCAAGTCATACATCCACATTTCATATTCCACCCAACAAGATATTTAAGGCATTTTCACACACTAACTCATTTCCACCACAACCATACAATTTCAATCATCACATAGATTTAAAGCTTACCAAGCTCAACCCCGAGCATGAACGTATTTCCTAATCGTCATGAGCTCAAGGTACTTACCCGATCCGCTGTCCATACTCAACTCGATGGAGACACACCCTCCATATATATAGAGTACGCACACACAGTGCTTAATACTCGATTTCGCACACTTAGTGCCATGCGATTTAAGCCCGCACACATAGTGCCATAGCCTTCGAGCTCGCACACCCAGTGCCGTATATTTCCAGCATGCACACTTAGTGCCATATATTTCCAGCATGCACACTCAGTGCCATATATTTCCAGCACGCACACTTAGTGCCATATATTTCCAGCACGCACACTTAGTGCCAATCTAAATCACCGCATACACGTATTGCCCAGACACTTAGTGCCGAAAGCAAACTTTCTACACATTTCACTATTTCTTTTACATTCAACAATTGTCATCAGTCCATACACATACAATTTCATTTATATATATATAGCATCCCATTAAACACAATTGCATAGATTTTACAATCATTTAAGCAATATCAAACATATGTGCTTAATGACTTACCTCGGATGTTGTCGCACGCTTTCAACGGCTATTCAATTATTTTGTCTTTCCCTTGTCCAACTTTGATCCTTTGAGTTCTTGAGCTAATTCACACAAATTTAACTTATTAAAACCTCATTATGCTAGCTTATGGCGAATATGACAAGGAGTTTAAATGGTCATATGGCCACCCTTTAGCTTGAATACACAATGGTCATCCACATTTTATATTACATCAAGCAATTCAATACAATTCATTCAAGCATCAAGGAAAGCTAAGGCCATCAATAGGCTACCTAAGGCGAATATACACATCAACATATGTATTCGTTCATGTGGCGAACATACACATCCATGTTAAGGCCGATTTCCACACTTGATACATTCTACAAGTAAGGTCGCTTGTATCGACTAAACACCAATTTGTTTCAAGTTCACAACTAGGCTAATATGCAATATACACTAGTAAATCAACACTAACATTTGTACTTCACCTTACTAGCACTTCTCATTCAAATGACATGAACAACGAACATAGTTTCCTTTTATTTCCTACCATGGCGAATGCCATACAACACCATACCATGCATCATTACAAGCTTTACTTTTAGCATGCAAATAACATCCACAAATCCACCTTAGCCGAACCTTATCTCCATGATATAGTGAAGATTTGAACCATGGGCTAGTTTAGAACTCAAGCTAACTACTAAAACATGCTTGAATCTCATGGCACAACATCAAACTTACCTTAACTTAGATGCAAATATGGCGAATGTCTTCAACTTTTCTCTTTTCAAACCGCCAAGAAGAACCAAAGGGTGAAGCTTTTCTTTTCTCTTTGTATTTTCTTCCTAGTCTTTGCTCAAAGAAAGGATGAATAACAACTTTTTTTTTCTTTCTTCTCTCTAGCTACGGCACCATGGGGGCATCCATGCTCATTTTTTCTTTTTTTTTCATTTCTTAATTCTTTCTACATAATGCACTAACTAAACATGTTGGAAACATGTCCCTTGCCCATAATCTAGACATGGGGCCACTCATCCAAAATAAATGGAGTATTTGACATGCAACTCCATTTATTTTACTTCATTCCTTTATTAACCTCTTAAAATTAGCTACATATTTTTAAATCCTTTCACATGAGTCCTTTTCTTTCAATTCACAATCAAATTAACTAAATCAAAGAATTCAAAATTCACACATGCATTTTCACATATTCTAGACAATAAATATTACGTTCGAACATGTCGGTGACTCGGTTTAGCGGTCCCGAAACCACTTCCCGACTAGGGTCAATTTTGGGATGTCACAAACATATACATAATTTTACAAACTATCATTCAATTTCCAAGCCAAAATATCTTTATCATACTAATACATTTACTCTTATATGCATAAATTCATAAGTCAAAGGATAATAATCTCATATATATTTATTTTATATGGCCGAATACACACACATATATAAGCAAAATATATCTTTCAATTTCAAAGCTAAATACCCTTATATGATTACATATGCTTCATGACTCAAAATATAATATCATATGCATATACATAGCAAAGGCCGAATATACTTCACAAGATACACATGTTCACATTAATGACTTACTTACCTTGTTTCTAGTAGGTAATAAACCAATTCATACCTGATCATTTTAGCTCATTTTGCACATTTGATCCCAACTTATCGATGCCCGATGAACCATTTGGAATTGGATGGGACACTCAGATAATCACACATATATCGTACAATGCCAATGTCCCTGACATGGTCTTACATGTAATCACATATCGATGCCATTGTCCCAGATAGGGTCTTACTCGCACAAATATATCGGAGCCACATATCGATGCCATGGTCTTACTTGCACATCACATATCAGAATCCTATGTCATGACATATATATCCTAGCTATTCCTAAGGTTCATACAGGGCTTTCGAACGTCGTAACTCGGTCAAAGCGAATTCATAAACATTGTTCCCAAGCATAATCACATTTGGCATTCACGTATAAAATCGCATATAAGTTAATTTCAGCTTATAAACTCATAAATAATTAGAATTAACAATCTCTATTTTCTTATAAACTTACCTCGGACGATGTAAAATTGAACAGGATGACTAGTCGACAACTTTCGTTTTCCCTCGATCCAAATCAAATTTCTATGGTTCTTGTTCTAAATATATTCAAATTAAGCTCATTCAAACATATTTTCATTCAATTTAGTCCAAAAACACATAAATGGGCAAATTACCATTTTACCCCTAATATTTACAATTTTTACAATTTAGTCCCTTTTGCACAAAACACAAAATATGCAAAATTTCAATACAATCATGTTATTCTGAATTTTACCCATGTTCATACAAGCCCATATATTTCATTTATTTCATATTTTAGTCCCTCAAATTATTATTTTTGCAATTTAGTCCTAATTACTTAAAATCATCAAAATCTCCAATACAAAACATGTTAATCTAAAACATATCTTTCATATTTCATCATAAAATAACAAAAATCACAAACTCTCATCAATGGCATAACTCAAAATATTCATCAAAAAAAAAATTCAAGTATGGGTCTTGTAGATTACTTAGCAACGATCTCAAAAACGTAAAAATTATCAAAAGCCGAGCTAAACACATACTTTAATTGAGCTTAAGAGATGACCAAACCCTAACTTCTTTTATTTCTTTTCTTTGTTTTAGTTTCGGCAAGAAGATAAAGAATGAACACATAAATGGCTTTTTATTTTTTATGCTATTCTTTATATTATAATACCATATATTATTGGTTTCCTAAATTAACCTTATTAAATTTATAATAAAGCCATATAACATAAACCCTTAGTCATCCATTCAATAAGTCAATTAACATAAAATGGCTTTCACTTTTATGCTTTATGATATATATATATATATATATTATATCTTATTATAAATTAAAGTTTAATTTACATATAACCGTAATGAAGTAATATAAAACTATATAATTTATGCCTACCACCATCCCACTAATAAATAAATGGGCTATTTACAACTTAAAGACTTTCATTAATAAAGCCATTAACAATTTGGTCCCTTTTAGAAATAACCACTAAAATTTTATTTTACGCGATTAAGTCCTCTATTCAATCAGACACTCAAACGATAAATTTTAAGCACAAAAATTTCACAGATGTAAATTCACACAAAATAAACACAAAAAATAATTTTTAAATATTTTTCTGAGTTAGATTCGTGGTCCCGAGACCACCGTTCCGATTAGGGTCTAAATCGAACTGTTACACCACCACTGTAAATGATATGATACACAAATCAAAAGGTCTTTAAAGAGTTGTAACGGGGTAGATAAAGGCTGAAAAAGAAGGTTAGTGTAACACCCCGTACCCGAGACCGTTGCCGGAGTCGGACACGAGGGGTTAACGGGCTTAATCCACTTACTTGCACAGTTCATTTTAAAAATTTCTAGACAGCCGGCTAACTGTGTCACTGTCACCTTAAAAATCATATCTTGAGCTCCACAACTCGAAAATCAGTTTCGTAATTTTTCCCTGAAACTAGACTCATATATGCATCTAATAATTGTTTTCTAGAATTTTTTGTCAGGCAAATTAGTACAGTTTATTAGTTAAAGTCCCCCATGTTACAGGGATCGACTACACTGACCTTTACGCATTACGACTTGGATATTTCCCTATACAAGGCTTCAATACTGATGACATTTATTTCTACAGAAACTAGACTCGAAAAGGAATCTGTACATATATTGCATGACTTCTAATTATCTCTGGTCAATTTATAATGAATTTCCAAAGTCAGAATAGGGACTCCAGAAGCCGTTCTGGCCCTGTCTCACAAAAACTTAAATATCTCTTAACATACTGTTCATATGATCATTTCGTTACTTTTCTATGAAAATAGACTCGTCAAGGTTCGTTTAAATAATTTATTCACTATTTAATTCCATTCCTACTATTTTTAGTGATTTTTCACATCCACGTCACTGCAGCTGTCAGAATCTGTCTTTAAGGTAGGCTTTACCTATTTCATAGTTTCCATGATTCAACTAGCCCTTTTACATATATAGCACAAGATATGATCATGATTAACCATCCCAATGGCTAATCGTTTCCAAACATTTTCATACCTCTTAATGATCAACATACAAATGATTATAATACCATTCCCAAAGTGTATATAAGCCATTTTCGCATGGCTATCCAAATTTATACAAAACCAAAGGGGTATGTGACCAATAACAAGAAGGGTAGTCCTATACATGCCATTTCAAAGTTCAACCAAAAGTATACCAAGAGGAGCTTTGATAGTGTGGGCGACTTCAACATCAAAATCCCGAGTCCGATAGCTGACGAACCAAAATCTATAAAACAGAGAATCAAAGAAACGGAGTAAACATTTAATGCTTAGTAAGTTTGAGTTATGAATTTAGACACAACCAAGGTATAGCATTTATGTAGCTAAACAGATAATTTCATATGCACAAATTCTCAATATCATACTTACTTCACATTACCAACCCTTATATTCATACACAAAGATCAACTTAGCCAAAGCCCGGTAGCTCATTTATCAACTGAGCGAATACTTATTTGTAAGGGCTCAACTAATTCAAAGCACATACGAAACATACCTCATTGTTGGGATTTTACAAGCGTATTAACTGAAATTTTTACAGCAAGATCAATCATTCCAGAATCACGTACCTTCGGAATTTAACCAGATATAGCTACTCGTTCAAATGCCTTCAGGACATAGCCCGGTTATAGTAACTCGCACAAATGCCTTCGGGACTTAACACTGATTTAGTAACTCGCACAATGCCTTCTGGCTTAGCCCGGAATTAGTAACTCGCACAAATGCCTTCGGATCTTAGTCCGGATTTAGTCACTTAGCACAAAGCCTTCGGGACTTAGCCCGGACATCATTCGAATAACCATGCACATTTATCAATAAATCATGACACATTCGTATTTCATTTTCGTTAGCAAAACTCTAACACAAGGCACTTATCACACTTGCAATTTCGGCTCAATAGCCACACACAAAGAGCATGATTTTGATTTGCTTAAAACATGATCTAATCAAATCATAATCTAAGTTCGATTACTCGAAAACTTACCTCAGATGTTGTCGAACGGCTTCAACGGCTATTCGATCACTTTTTCCTTTCCCTTATCCAACTGTGGTCCTCTAAGCTCTTGAGCTAATTCAAACAAATTTAACTTATTAAAGTCTCATTTTGCTAGCTTATGGCCGAATATGACAAGGAGTTTGATAGGTCATATGGCCACCTTTTAGCTCAAATACATAATGATCATACGCATTTTGAATCACATCAAGCAATTTAATACAATTCATTCGAACATCAAAAGAGAAGCTCAAGGTACTTAGCCCATATATACATTAGACATTAGAGTCACATATGTACGAAATCACGAATCGAATTCAACATACTAGCTAATATTTCCCCCTTAGCCGAATTTTCTAAGTCAAGATAAAGCCATCAATAGGCTACCTATGGCCGAACATACACATCAACTCATATACTCATTCATGTAGCCGAATATACATGTCTATGTTGGGGCCGATTGCAACACTTAATACATTCTACAAGTATGGTCACTTGTATTGACTAAACACCATTTTGCTTCAAGTTCAAAACTTGGCTAATACACACATATACACTAGTAAATCAAACACTAGCATTTGCACTTCACCTTACTACCATTTCTCATCCAATAACATGAACAACACCATATTTCTCTTCTACTTCCTACCATGGCCGAATGCATCACAACACCATACCATTTCAATTTTGGTCATGGTTGAACAAGGAACTTAATGTCTCACTCAAGGATGCTAAAAAGGAGATTCAAGAGTCATCAATCCACCATCACATGCATCATTACAAGCTTCACTTTTAGCATGCAAATAACATCAACACAAATCCACCTTAGCCGAATATCATCTCCATGACATAGTAAAGATTTGAACCATGGGCTAGTTAGAACTCAAGCTAACAAAAAAAAACATGCATGAATCTCATGGCACAACATCAAACTTACCTTCACCTAGCTACAAGCATGGCTGAATCTCTTCAACATTTCCTCCCTTCTTTCTTTTGAATTTTCGGTCAAGAAGAATGAAAAAAAAGGATGGACACATTTTTTTTTCTTTTGTTTTCATCATTTTCTTTCTCCTTTCTTTTTTTTTTTTTCCATTTCCTTATTACTAACTTTATTTTATTGTTTCCTCCCATGATGCACCAACACAACATGTCTATGACATGTTTTGCCCATCATCCTTTGTCCACCCTAATGTCATGGCCGGCCACTACTAGATGGGGGGGGAAATTGACATGCAAGTCCCCCCCCTTTTTCAACATGCACTAATAGGTCCTTATGTTTTGATCTATCACATTTCAAAAGTGTCACACATAAGTCCTATTGACTAAATTCACATGCAATTTACTAAATTGAAGCTTAAAATTTTCACACATTTATTTTAGACAATAAATATCATATTCAAATAATTTAGTGACTCGGTTTAGCGGTCCCGAAACCGCTTTCCTACTAGGGTCACTTTAGGGCTGTCACAGTTAGAATCGAGATCGAATTGATAAAATACCTAACTAGAAAAATAAACTAACACTAAATAATCACATCAATCGAATTTATTAAAAATGAACATGAGCTTCTTCTTAGAATATGAAATTAACTACTTAAGCTCAAGACAATGAACTAATAATAATCAACATGTATGTATATATATATATATATATTTTCAACTCTTTTTTTCTTTTTTTTAATGAATGAATAATAAGATAAAATTATAAACTAAAATAAAAGAACATAGTTAGGCATTTAACCAAATCAAATCTCGACAACAAGGGAGTTAATAAAATAGGAAAAATTCTCAACGAATAAAAAAGTCTGATGTATGGTTTAATATTAAGGATAAATTAAGAAACAGTTTGTTAGGCTCAAAGGGGTTCACCAAGGGTTAATTTGTGAAGGTTGGCTTTTTGTGGGGTAAGTGAGTTAAAACTTAGGTGCATTTATCATCTCAGTATATCAATAATTGAAGCAAGTTTTAGAATAACAATTCAATATTGACACACTCATAACCAATAATAAAGTGAGCACGAAAAAATGTATGCTCTACAGGCTCAAAATCTTACAAAAATTATGGCTTTTGATGTCAATCTTGCAAATTTTCAAACTTCAAGGTAATACCTAAATTTAGGGAAACATCCTAAAAATTTTAATTCTAAAAATAGACTTATCATGCTTGATTCTCTAGTGTCTTAAAGTTTAAACCATCAATGCAAAAGTATCTATGAATTTAATCTAGAACATGTCAATAAGAATCATAAATCGAAGAAAAATTCATTCTAACAGTAATATGAGAAAATTACTTAAGCATAAGGCATATTTCTGGGATTTTTAAATAACTATATAAATAACCTCCCCACACTTAATATGTACATTTGCCTCAATGTACAAATAGATATAAATCATAAGAGAAACAAAATATCATAAGATAGGGAGATAATTGAAACTGCCCTGAATGGTGGATGAATTTCCCAAAATAGTGAAAGCGAAATTGTAGATAAATGTGGAGGGAGTACAAAATTCTAAGCAACTAACAAGAAAATAAACACAATACTAAAGAATATTAAGAGGGTTACTCAATAAGAAACCATAATAAATAATATAAAGTTCAAAATAGAAAAATAAAAATAAAATAAAAGAGAAAAAAATAAACATAAACATAAACATAAAAATAATCGAACTCAATGGTCTTCATCATCAGACTGATCAGTGTCACGAGCCGGTGGTGCTAGAGAAGTGATATGAAGATATTGACAGATCTGCTGTAAAGTCATATCAATACTGCCAAACCTCTGAGCACAGTACTGACGGAAACTAGCGAACTCCTCGGAGGATACACCTAGGGAGCTAGCAGCAGAGGAAGCATGTCGGAGATTCAATGGTGGAGGCTGTGCTGGGTCCTCGTGATAGGGGGAACATCATCAGTGAAGTCCTCTGGGTCATACTGAATGTCAGACTGGACTAGTCTGTACTGAGGGGGGTCCACTCCATGTCACCGCTCAATCATCCTCATATGAATCATGCTCAAGATGCCCTGAGGGGACATCTGACCGACTAGTGTAAGTGTCGAGGACTATTCCGGTGTGTTGAGTAAATCAAAGTGTCGAGTAAGGCGAGTTACGTAAGGGCCTAGATAGATGGGACCTTTCCTATGGCGATCTGTCTGATGGCGAAAGGCGAGAGCAATGAAATAAGCTAAGTTGAATATGTGGCCAGTCACTATGCTCCAAAGATAGTACGCATCAGTAGTGCTTACAACTCTTGTGCTCTCTCTCCTTCCAGTCAAAGTGTGAGCTAATAAGGCGTGGATGTATCGTAGAGCCGGAGAAAGAGATGTCGCCTTCAAGCGACTCACGTCATACGGGATCTGACTAGCTGTGAGATCGGTTCAACAACACGAAGGTTAGTAATGGATGTGACGGTAAAGGTGAAGAAAGTTTTCGGCACCCATAAACTCATCGGTGTAGATGCCCAAAGCTACACCAAGCTCAGGGACGCTCATATGTCGCACCAAGCCACCAAGTCAGAATGTAATGGTACCGTGCTCATCATGGGATGACATCATGCACTGAAGGTAAAATTTCGAGCAAAACTCCAAAGTAAGCTCCATATATGTGGGCTCAACGATATCAAAGAAACAGTCCCAGGGTGCCGTAGTAATGAAAGCACGGACCTCATTAGCTAGTTGACCTGCTCCAACGCGGCCTAGTCACTGCTTCGGCCCAAACTGAGCGGTCGCACGTACAAGAGCTGAATAAGTCCTCAAGTGGGTCCGTAGAGAATCAGAGGTAAGGATGACAAACCTCGGCAAAGGCGCTCAAGGAAGTCGAGCTAGGACCCTTCCGCTTTTTCGAAGCGGGGACTGCGACTTTGGATTTACCTCGAGTGTTCGTCATAATGTACCTGCCAAAGAGCAAACAAAAATAAATAAATAAACCAACAGAAAAAATAGAAAATAGTAATAATAATAATGATAATAATTGAATGAGGACAATAAGCAAACGAAGAAACAATATGCTGAAACCTAGGGAGTACTAATAATGAGCTAGAAGACTAGAAAGAAACAAATTAATAAGAAAAGTCAACTAAAACCTAGCAGCAAGACTCCAATAGAAATAATACAATTCAACAAATAACAAAAATATTCATGAGAACAGTATCTATCTAACTAACTAAAAGATAGAAGAAAATATCATTAAATAAGAACAAAATTGCTGAAATGGATAAAATATGAAAGAAAGTTAACACATGGCCAAATATGAAGAATGAAAATTCAGGAAATTAAACAATCACAATCAGTAAATAAAGAAACACATAATAATGACTAAAGAAATAATAAAAAACAATAATAATAAGTGAAAAAAATATCTAAGAGTAATAATAGAAATAAGGAAATAAATTAATAGATAGATGTAAAGGAAAGAGAAAGGAGAACCGATGGTCGGTGATCGAAGGTACGGACGGTGCAGAAGTCGGTGATGGTGGTGGGATGGTGGGTGTGGCAATTTAGAGGGAAAGAGGAAAATGGAAGAAAAGAGGGGAAAAGGGAGAGAAAAGGAAAGAAAGGGAAAGAAGGGCTGGGGGAAGAAAGAAAAGAAAAGAAAGAGATAGGGGAAGGAAAAAAGAAATGGGGAAAAGGATGTGGTGGCCGGTCGACGGACGGTGAGAGGGAGGAAGGAATGGCGGGTGTAGTTGAAGAAGATGGGTGGAAAGAAGACAAAAAATGGAAAAGGGATTTAGGGTTTGGGGGGTTTTAAATTGGACATGGTCGTGTAAAGGCCTGTGTTGGTCCACACGACCGTGTCACACGCCTGTGTGACTCGACTTCTAGCCCATGTTCATTGAGGAATTAATAGCCCACTCGTCAAATGGCATTTGACACTTCCCTGTGTCCAGGCCGTGTGGGTCATATGGCTGTATCGCATGGCTGTGTGCTACATTATTCGCTCCTCCCACACCCGTGTGCTCGAGTACACAACCTTGTGCCTTGCCTATGTAGATCTCTGACTTGTTTAAAATTTGAAAATTTAGCTCCAGTTCACACGGCCATGTCGCACGCCCGTGTGGACTCTTTTATCTCGTGTCTGTCGATTTTTGGTGTTTAAGCCTTGCTTCCAAAAGGCCAAAGACACGCCCGTATGTCCAGGCCTTGTGGGTCATACGGCCATGTTGCTAGGCCATGTAACTCACTATTTAACCCTTGTTAGAGCATACGGCCTGGGCCACGCCCATGTGTCCAGGCCGTGTGGGTCAAAAACCTGTATTTAAACAAAGAAAATAGATAAAAATAAATTAGTTAGTGGTGTTAATGCTCGGGTTGCCTCCTGAGAAGAACTTATTTAAAGTCTAAGGTAGACTTACATAAATTTCACATGGTCACGGTGGTTTAAGGAGTTGAGACTCCTCATCCCTGCTATCAATTCTATCAAAATAAGGTTTGAGTCGAGTACTATTTACCTCAAAAGTTTCAAATTTAGTATGTGTTACCTCGACTGTATCGTATGGAAAAACATTTAGTACCGTTAAGGGAGTTGCTCTTTCTATATTAGACTTTGAAGTGACAACTCGAGGGTCCATTTTATCCAACAATACCTGATCCCTGACCTTAAAGTGATTTGACTCATTCTTAAATTCGACATGGTGATGCTTTTGCTCCTCCTTGCCATAAGTCCACCATTCATCTAGTTTATCTATCTATAGCATTCGTCTTTCATGGATGGTTCCATTGTTAGTGCATGAACTAGAACGTGGCTCATTTATGCTTCTCGAAAGTTTTTCCTGCAAAGAGGGTTGAACACTTGATTAGTTTTATTGTCAAGATTTAGAAAATTACCTTCGTCACTCGATGTCTTAACAAAATCATGAGCATGAAGAGTGATTGTTTCATCACCTACACGAAGCGTTAGATCATCTGTACCAACATCTATGATAGTTTTGCTAGTTACTAAAAATGGCCGACCTAGAATTAAAGGTAAGTCACTATCCTCATCCATGTCTAGAACAACAAAGTCATTGGGAATATAAATTTATCAATCTTAATGAGTACGTACTCCACAATACCCCTAGGAAATCTAATAGTTTTGTCTGCCAGTTGAATACTCATCCTAGTTTGTTCAAGTTTCCTAAGACCTAGTCGTTTGAACATTTTATAGGGCATGACATTTATACTTTCCCCTAAATAGGCTAAAGCATTATCAATATTTAAACTACCAATTAAACAGGGAATAGTAGAACTCCCTAGACATTTCAACTTGTTAGGTAGTTTATTTTGTAGAATCGCTGAGCAAACTACCTTTAATTCTACATGTGACGATTCATCTAACTTCTGTTTGTTTGCCAGAAGCTCTTTTAAAAATTTTACTGAGTTGGACATTTGCGAAAGAGCTTTAATGAACGGTAAGTTAATATGCAACTTTTTCAAAAGTTTAAGAAATTTACTGAATTGTTCATCTGTGCGGTCTTTCTTTGTCGCATTAGGGTATGGCACATGAGGTGTATATTCTCTGACTAATTTTTTTTTTATTCTTGCTTTTATCCACCTTATCTTTACTTACCACGCCTTCTTGCCTTGGTTCTAGTTTGGAATCAACTGACCCTTCTTCATCTCAAATAGTAATCGTATGGAGTTCCTCTCTTGGGTTAGTCTTACTGTTGCTAGGCAAGCGACTTTGTGGTCTGTCAGAGATCAACTTAGCAAGCTGACCTATTTGATTCTCGAGCCCTTGAATTGACACTTGCTAATTTTAAGCGCTGGTTTGGTGTCTTGGGAATGTGTTTCTGAAACCAAGATGAATTTCGTTAGCATCTCCTCATGGTTCAACTTCTTTTTCTGCTGGTAAGGTGGTTGAAAGCCTGGAGGGGTTGTGGTCTGTGATTGCCTTGACCACCCCAAGAGAAATTGGGATGGTTCCTCCAACCTGCATTGTAAGTATTACTATAAGGGTTATTCTAAGGTCTAGAATTGTTACTCATATAATTGACTTGTTCGTTCGTATTGCTAGGGTCATAGGCTAGGCATTCTAGATTATTCATTCCTCATCCACTTGTGTTACACTACATCACCAGATGTACCTATGTAGAGATACATAAACCATCAATATTTTTATTTAAGAGCTCTACCTGGTTTGATAACATGGTGACCATGTCGAGGTTGAAAACACCAGCGGCTTTTGTCAGCTTTGTTTTCATGACTTGCCACTGATAATTATTCAGTGACATCTCTTCAATGAATCATAAGCCTCCTCAAGTGTTTTGTTAATTAGAGTCCCGCTAGCAGCTGCATCGATCAACTACCTAGTTGAGGGGTTCGAACCGTTGTAAAAAGCTTGAACTTGTAGCCATAAAGGTAATCCATGGTGAAGTCACCTTCTCAATAAGTCCTTATACCTCTCCCATGCATCGTAAAGAGTTTCTAAATCCATCTGCACAAAAGAAGAGATATCATTCCTCAACTTCTTCGTTGTAGCTGGCGAAAAATACTTTAGTAAAAACTTTTCGGTCATTTGTTCCTAAGTAGTGATGGAACCTCGTGGTAATGAGTTCAACCACTGTTTAGCTTTGTTTCTTAATGAAAAGGGAAATAAACAAAGGTGAATGACATCATTAGAAACGCCATTTATTTTGAAAATATCACAGAATTCTAAGAAGTTGTCCAAATGAGTATTTGGGTCTTCATCTTACAAACCATCAAACTGAACAAGCTGTTGAATCATTTGTATAGTGTTAGGTTTCAGTTTAAAATTATTTGCAGCAATTGCAGGTCTAACAATACTCGATTCAGCCCCCGCTAAATCAGGCTTAGCATAATCGTGCATAGTACGAGGAGCAGGGTTCTGATTCACAGGATTTGCGACAACCACAAGAGGTAGTGGATTATTCTAATTTTTAGCCATCTCCTCGGTATTATTGGTTTCGTCCTCGTGCTCTTCCTCTATATACTGTAGACTTCACCTTATTTCTCTACAATTTCTACGAGCTGTGCTTTCAATTTTATTGTAAAAAAGTAGAGGTCCTAACGGGTTTCTTCTAGTCATAAACTATAAGAACCTGCCAGAAGCAAACAAAAGGAAAGTTAGTAATTAAAATTAAAACTAAAACAAAAAAAAATACAATAAAATAAAAATGGCTAAATTAATAAAAATCAAGCATTCCTAATATCTTAATCCTCGACAACAACACCAAAAACTTAATGATCATTTTATGAACCACTAAACTAGACTACAATCACAACTAAGGCAAGCGCACCAATCAAATGGTAATATAGTTATGGTGAGTCCAGAGTATCGTACCCACAAGGACTAAAAGTACTAGTATCAATTTTCTTTCTATTATTTATCCTAAAATAAAAGGGGTTTGTTCTAATTTAGAATTAACTAACTAATTAACTACTGCACGGGACAGAGAGTGAAGAAAATAACCGAATAAACCAATAATAAAGGCAATACCCAAGGAGGAATCCACCTAGACTTCACTTATTATTCTGACTCTGAATAAAATGATTTATTCACTTGTCTTGATCCGTAGAAATCTTTAATTTTTGTTAATAACTCTTTCGAGACTAAGAACAACTGACTCTAGGTTGATTAATCGAAATCTCTTTCTAAGTAAAATCCCTATCTTCGTATTAACTCGATCTATTGTAACACCCCGAACCCGAGACCGTCGCCGGTGTCGGACACGAGGGGTTAACGAGCCAAAACCACTTATAGCACCGACCAATTTGACATTTCCAGACAGGCTGGAGAACTGCGTCACTGTCGCCTTAAAAATCATATCTCGAGTTTCAAAACTCGGAAACTGATTTCGTAAATTTTCCCTGCATTTATACTCATATATCCATCCATGGATTTATTTCTAGAATTTTTGGTCGGGCCAATTAGTACAGTTTATTAGTTAAAGTCACCCGTGTTACAGGGGTCGACCACACTGACCTTCGAGCGTTACAACTTTAATATCTCTCTGTACAGGGATTTAATACTGGTGCCGTTTGTTTCTAATGAAACTAGACTCAAAATGGAATCTGTACATATAAGGCATGACTTCTAATTATTTCTGGATAATTTATAGTAAATTTTCAAAGTCGCGACAGGGGACCCAGAAACCGTTCTGGCCCTGTCTCACGAGAACTTTAATATCTCTCAGTATACTGCTCATATGGTCGTTTCGTTTCGTCCATATAAAAATAGATTCATCAAGGTTCTATTTCATAATTTCTTCACTATTTAATTCTACTTCTACTATTTTTTAGTGATTTTTCAATCTCATCTCACTGCTGCTGTCCGCAACAGTTACTGCAGTAGACTATGCCAATTTCATGAATCTTTCCTTGGCCTTAATCATCCATCATACATGACACAAATTATGGCCACCTTATCAAAATTAAAGTTTCTAAAACTCGTGGCTATAGGTTCTAGCATCCCACTCGACGACCACATAGGCCATTTTCACATGGCTTAAAGTTTACAACCCACAGTTCAACAAAACATAATAGCCTATACATGCCAAATGTTCTTCAACAACGAAGACAATACCAAAAGATTTCCAGCGGTGTGATGACTTCAACGACGGTTCCGATCACATAAACAATACGAGTCCGAGAGACCTAAAATGGGTGACAAGAAAACACCGAGTGAGTTTATAACTCAGTAAGTCATAAGCATTCATCAATCCATTGATAAAGTTACCACAACATGAAACAATAAGCGAGGCTAGGTACTCATCCATATCGAATCTATACCATAATTCCTCGGACCTTTCGGTTCAATCTCATACCAAGTCATACATCCACATTTCATATTCTACACAACAAGATATTTGAGGCACTTTCACACACTAACTCATTTCCACCACAATCATACAATTTCAATCATCACATAGGTTTAAAGCTTACCAAGCTCAACCCGAGCATGAACATATTGCCTATTCGTCACGAGCTCAAGGTACTTACCCGATCCGCTGTCCGGATTAGCTCAATAATGTCGCACACTCAGTGCCAATTGTAATGCAAGAGCATATAGTGAATCCGCACACTTAGTGCTATATGTATTCAACTCGTACACTTAGTGCTATATAATCAAACTCGCACACTTAGTGCTGTACAATTTTAAACCCGCACACTTAGTGCCAATCTTGTCCTTGTGTCCATTTATACCCGCACACTTAGTGCCGAGACCAATACCTTATGTATTTTGCTGCCTTTATACATTCAACAATGGCATCATTCCATACACATACATTTCCATTTACACATCAACTCATTTAAACACATTTGCATATATATTATGATCATTTAAATCAACACCAAATATACGCTTAATAACTTACTTTGTGTTGGGTAAAACAGTCCAAAGCTGCTACTCGATGACCTTCGTCTTTCCCTTGCTTGATTCTCCTTCTTTAACTCCTTGAGCTTAATCAATAAATTAACTAGTTTAACCATCTTGCAAACCATTCATAATTCAATTACACATGCATATGTATGTTTGTATATTCGGCAACCATCCTCACTTATTACCCATTTAGTCAATTATCTAAGCCAAGATAAGGCTTCAATACGGTTGCCTCTAACCGAAAACATGCACACGAATCTACTTCATTTGGCCGATTATGCATGTCTATGTTGAGGCCAATTTTACTTAATACCACACACAAAAAAAACAGCATGCATTTACTAACTAACGCATTACATATTGTAGCTCAATGCACATCTCTCATTTACTACATAACCGAAAACATCATCACAAGCAAATATACACCTTGAAATAGTATATATGTCATACCAATTCATCATGTGCAAACACATATTCATGTAGGTGCAAGGGCCGAATCTTAAGTTGTTTATATCCAAATATAAACACATATCCAAAGCTCAAATCTTACCTACCATGCAACATGCATGAATCATACTTGTGGATATACCATGACCGAATACATCACAACACCATCATTTTGGTCATGATTAAGCAAAGAACTTAATGTCTTACTCAAAAATACTAAAAAGAAAGTCCAAGAGCCATCAATCCCCCATCACATATACCATTAACAAGCTTCATATTTAACATGCAATAGCATTAACACAAAATCCACCTTGGCCAAATACCATCCCCATGATATAACAAAGGTTTGAACCATGGCTAACAAGAGCATCAAGCTATCAACTAAAAACATGCATGAATCTCATGGCACAACCTCAAACATACCTTAATCTTGATGCAAGTATAGCCAAATTTCCTTCTAGATCTCTTCTAAACCAAAATGGAGCAAAATCCTCCTTCTTCCTTAGTTTTGGCTCAAAGAAAGGATGAACAAATTTTTTCTTTCTTCCTCTCCAACTCACGGCAATGGGGGAGATACCACACTGACACATATTTTTTTTCTTTTCTTTCCTTATTACCCATGCTTATTTGTTTATTATTTCTCCCTAATGCCCAACAAAACATGTTTCATGACATGTTTAGCCCATATTTCTTTGTCATGGCCGGCCATCACTTGTAAAAAGAGGGATATTTGACATGCAAGGCCATTGTTTTGCATGCATGCTTTAATTAGTCATCACACATTTCCCTATCCTACTTTCAAAGTTTACTACTAGGTCCTTTCTAGTGAAATTCACATTTATAACTCTAAATTAAAGCATCAAGAATGTCACACATGAGTTAACACATATTATAGGCATCAAAATAAATATCAAATTATTTTTATGCTTCGGTTTTGTGGTCCCGAAACCACATTCCAACTAGGGTCGTTTTAAGGCTGTCACAACTCTCCCCTACTTAAGAAATTTTCGTCCCCGAAAATCTTACCGGTAAATAGGGTTGGGTATCGCTCTTTCATAGAGTTCTCGGTTTCCCAAGTAGCTTCTTCTATCCCGTGTTTGAGCCATAACACTTTCACTAGCGGAACCCGCTTGTTTCGCAACTCTTTCACTTCACGTGATAGGATACGAATCGGTTCTTCCTCATAACTCATATTGGCTTGAATTTCAACCTCTGATGGACTAATCACGTGCGATGGATCAGATCTATAGCATCGAAGCATCGAAACATGAAAGACATCGTGAATCTTTTCGAGTTCAGGGGGCAAAATCAAATGATATGCAACAGGACCGACTCGCTCGGATATCTCATATGGCCCAATGAACCTCGGGCTCAACTTGCCCTTACGGCCGAATCTGAGTATCTTTTTTCCAAGGCGAAACCTTGAGAAACACTTTATCCCCCACCTGATGCTCGATGTCTTTACGCTTCAGATCCGCGTACGACTTCTGACGGTCGGAGGCTATCTTCAGACTTTCACGGATTATTTTCACTTTCTGTTCAGCATTTACGACCGTACAAAGCCTCGTAGGGTGCCATCTTAATACTTGATTGAAAACTATTGTTGTAAGCGAATTCAATCAAAGGCAAATACCGTTCCCATGAACCACTGAACTCGAGGATGCAACATCTCAACATATCCTCAAGTATTTGAATTATCCGCTCGGATTGACCATCGGTTTGGGGGTGAAAGGCGGTGCTGACATGCAACTTGGTACCCAAAGCCTCTTGCAATTTCTTCCAAAATCGCGATGTAAATCTTGGGTCTCTATCCGACACGATAGAAATAGGCACCCCATGCAATCGAATAATTTGGGAGACGTATAATTCTACCAATTTATCAAGCGAAAAATCCGTGCGGACAGGAATAAAATGAGCAGACTTGGTCAGTCTATCAACAATGACCCAGATCGCATCGTTCTTACTCGCTGACAATGGCAGTCCGGATACAAAGTCCATGGTGACTCGATCCCATTTCCACTCCAGTATCGTGATCGGCTGAAGTAATCCCGATGGCACTTGATGCTCCGCTTTCACTTGTTGACATATTAAACATCTCGAAACAAAGTCAGAGATGTCTCGTTTCATACCATGCCACCAAAACCGACGTTTCAGGTCATTGTACATTTTCGTACTCCTCGGGTGGATTGCCATTCGGCTACAATGGGCTTCGTTCAAAATTATTGGAATAAGTTCTTAATTCTTTGGAACACACAGACGACTTCTGAACCTCAAGCAATCGTCATCATCGACTTGAAACTCCGATTCCTTGTTCGGAACACACTCAGCCCGTTTTGCAACCAACTCATCGTCGACTTTTTGAGCTTCACAAATTTGATGTATCAATAATGGTTTAGCTTTCAATTCAGCTACTAACACATTGTCGGATCGAACGGACAAGTGCACATTCATCACTCGTAAAGCGAATAATGATTTACGACTTAAGGCATCCAAACCACATTCGCCTTTCCGGGTGATAGTCAATGACCAGCTCATAATCCTTTAATGCTCGAGCCAACGTCTTTGTCGCAGATTTAAGTCTCTTTGAGTCATCAAATATTTGAGACTTTTGTGATCCGAATACACATGGCACTTCTCACCAAATAAGTAATGTCGCCATATCTTTAAGGCGAATACGTTGGCATATGCTCTAGCAGGAGCACGGGTCTCGGATCGAACAGTAGATCGGTGGCTCCTCTCGATTACCACCCCTACCTCCCGAAATCCTCGGGGTCTACCTCTAGCCATCGCCCCACTAGATCTTGCACCTTGCATCTTATTCTTCTCATCTAGCTCGTGCAATCTCTAATGAAGTGGTCCTTGAACCACATCCGTAATGAGCAGGTTAATGGACTTACCCCAACATTCACCTTGGTGTCGTCTTCCACATTGGGGGCATTCAGGTCTCTCTTGACGATTATTGCCCACACTAGCTACCGATGTAGCTCGGGAGTCCGTCAATGGTCGGGCTCTGATGGAAATTCCCGCAGTCGCCCTCGACTTATTAGTGTCCTCCCTGAACTTCTTTACCGCCGAGAATGGAGCTTTACTCGCCGATCTTTTACGATAATCTCTTGCTTCAAATTCAGCCTTCTTCTTTTCCTTTCCAAGTTCTTCCGCCTTGCAGGCTCGTTCGACTAGTGTTACAAACTCCTTTATCTCCAAAATACCCACTAGCAGCTTCAAATCTTCATTCAATCCTTCTTCAAATCTTTTGCACATAGCAACCTCATCAGCCACACACTCCCGAGCATACCGACTAAGTCTTACGAACTCATGTTCGTATTCAGATACGGTCATACGGCCTTGCTTGAGTTCCAAGAACTCCTTACGCTTCTGATCGATGAACCGTTGACTAATGTATTTCTTTCAAAATTCGGATTGAAAGAAATCCCAAGTAACTCGTTCATTTGAGACTATGGAAATTAAAGTCCTCCACCAATAGTAAGCTGAGTCTCGCAACAAGGATATAGCACACTTAAGACATTCATTGGGTGTGCATGACAGTTCATCTAACACTCGAATGGTGTTATCGAGCCAAGATTTGGCTCTTTCAGCATCATCAGCGACTATGGCCTTGAACTCCTTGGCCCCGCGCTTCCTAATCAAGTCTACAGGTGGTTTGCTTAGCCTTACAGGATCAGTAACCGGAGGCATTGCGAACTCTTGGGGCGGAGTATTTAAATTCGGGAATGGTTGGACAGCCGGGTTGGTTCAGGCATATTGCGCGACCCACTCATTCATCATGGTGAAGAAGGCTTGTTTCGCCCCTTCATTTTGATTATTCGCAGATGACTGAGGCTCAACAGGCGGTGTCCCTTGCGCAGGAGCAGCCGCTACACTTTCGACGTCATCCACCGAGGGTCTCTCTATCCCGGGTTCCATTGCTAATCAAAACAAACAAAAAAAATTCAACCGTCAGAAGTCATCACATTATTAAGCACTAACAATTTGGCATGCATAGCTAGACTCACACGCTCTATGGTAGTCCTAGAACTGACTAAACCTGGCTCTGATACCAATAAAATTGTAACACCCCGAACCCGAGACCGTCGCCGGTGTCGGACACGAGGGGTTAACGAGCCAAAACCACTTATAGCACCGACCAATTTGACATTTCCAGACAGGCTGGAGAACTGCATCACTGTCGCCTTAAAAATCATATCTCGAGTTGCAAAACTCAGAAACTGATTTTGTAAATTTTCCCTGAATTTAGACTCATATATCCATCCATGGATTTATTTCTAGAATTTTTGGTTTGGCCAATTAGTACAGTTTATTAGTTAAAGTCACCCGTGTTACAGGGGTCAACCACACTGACCTTCGCGCTTTACAACTTTAATATCTCTCTGTACAGGGCTTTAATACTGGTTCTGCTTGTTTCTAATGAAACTAGACTCAAAATGGAATCTGCACATATAAGGCATGACTTCTAATTATTTCTGGATAATTTATAGTAAATTTTCAAAGTCGCGACAGGGGACCCAGAAACCGTTCTGGCCCTGTCTCACGAGAACTTTAATATCTCTCAGTATACTGCTCATATGGCCGTTTCGTTTCGTCCATATAAAAATAGATTCATCAAGGTTCAATTTCATAATTTATTCACTATTTAATTCTACTTCTACTATTTTTTAGTGATTTTTCAATCTCATCTCACTGCTGCTGTCCGCAACAGTTACTGCAGAGACTATGCCAATTTCATGAATCTTTCCTTGGCCTTAATCATCCATCATACATGACACAAATTATGGCCACCTTATCAAAATTAAAGTTTCTAAGACTCGTGGCTATAGGTTCTAGCATCCCACTCGACGACCACATAGGCCATTTTCACATGGCTTAAAGTTTACAACCCACAGTTCAACAAAACATAATAGCCTATACATGCCAAATGTTCTTCAACAACGAAGACAATACCAAAAGATTTCCAGCGGTGTGATGACTTCAACGACGGTTCCGATCACGCAAACAATACGAGTCGAGAGACCTAAAATGGGTGACAAGAAAACACTGAGTGAGTTTATAACTCAGAAGTCATAAGCATTCATCAATCCATTGATAAAGTTACCACAACATGAAACAATAAACGAGGCTAGGTACTCATCCATATCGAATCTATACCATAATTCCTCGGACCTTTCGGTTCAATCTCATACCAAGTCATACATCCACATTTCATATTCTACACAACAAGATATTTGAGGCACTTTCACACACTAACTCATTTCCACCACAATCATACAATTTCAATCATCACATAGGTTTAAAGCTTACCAAGCTCAACCCCGAGCATGAACATATTGCCTATTCGTCACGAGCTCAAGGTACTTACCCGATCCGCTGTCCGGGATTAGCTCGATAATGTCACACACTCAGTGCCAATTGTAATGCAAGAGCATATAGTGAATCCGCACACTTAGTGCTATATGTATTCAACTCGCACACTTAGTGCTATATAATCAAACTCGCACACTTAGTGCTGTACAATTTTAAACCCGCACACTTAGTGCCAATCTTGTCACCGTGTCCATTTATACCTGCACACTTAGTGCCGAGACCAATACCTTATGTATTTTGCTGCCTTTATACATTCAACAATGGCATCATTCCATACACATACATTTCCATTTACACATCAACTCATTTAAACACATTTGCATATATATTATGATCATTTAAACTCATTTAAATATACGCTTAATAACTTACTTTGTGTTGGGTAAAACAGTCCAAGGCGGCTACTCGATGACCTTCGTCTTTCCCTTGCTTGATTCTCCTTCTTTAACTCCTTGAGCTTAATCAATAAATTAACTAGTTTAACCATCTTGCTAACCATTCATAATTCAATTACACATGCATATGTATGTTTGTATATTCGGCAACCATCCTCACTTATTACCCATTTAGTCAATTATCTAAGCCAAGATAAGGCTTCAATACGGTTGCCTCTAACCGAAAACATGCACACCAATCTACTTCATTTGGCCGATTATGCATGTCTATGTTGAGGCCAATTTTACACTTAATACCACACACAAAAAAAAACAGCATGCATTTACTAACTAACGCATTACATATTGTAGCTCAATGCACATCTCTCATTTACTACATAACCGAAAACATCATCACAAGCAAATATACACCTTGAAATAGTATATATGTCATACCAATTCATCATGTGCAAACACATATTCATGTAGGTGCAAGGGCCGAATCTTAAGTTGTTTATATCCAAATATAAACACATATCCAAAGCTCAAATCTTACCTACCATGCAACATGCATGAATCATACTTGTGGATATACCATGACCGAATACATCACAACACCATCATTTTGGTCATGATTAAGCAAAGAACTTAATGTCTTACTCAAAATACTAAAAAGAAAGTCCAAGAGCCATCAATCCCCATCACATATACCATTAACAAGCTTCATATTTAACATGCAATGGCATTAACACAAAATCCACCTTGGCCAAATACCATCCCCATGATATAACAAAGGTTTGAACCATGGCTAACAAGAGCATCAAGCTATCAACTAAAAACATGCATGAATCTCATGGCACAACCTCAAACATACCTTAATCTTGATGCAAGTATAGCCAAATCTCCTTCTAGATCTCTTCTAAACCAAAATGGAGCAAAATCCTCCTTCTTCCTTAGTTTTGGCTCAAAGAAAGGATGAACAAATTTTTTCTTTCTTCCTCTCCAACTCACGGCAATGGGGAGATACCACACTCACACACATTTTTTCTTTTCTTTCTTTATTACCCATGCTTATTTGTTTATTATTTCTCCCTAATGCCCAACAAAACATGTTTCATGACATGTTTAGCCCATATTCTTTGTCATGGCGGCCATCACTTGTAAAAGAGGGATATTTGACATGGAAGGCCATTGTTTTGCATGCATGCTTTAATTAGTCATCACACATTTCCCTATCCTACTTTCAAAGTTTACTACTAGGTCCTTTCTAGTGAAATTCACATTTATAACTCTAAATTAAAGCATCAAGAATGTCACACATGAGTTAACACATATTATAGGCATCAAAATAAATATCAAATTATTTTTATGCCTCAGTTTTGTGGTCCCGAAACCACATTCCGACTAGGGTCGTTTTAAGGCTGTCAGTTCTATGGATTCCCTTATTAGATTTGACTCTAATCCAGCAGATTTATGTACTTTATTTCTAGGGTTGCATGCAACTCCGCTTAATTATGTGAGATCTACTTTTAAACAGGGACTTTAGCTCCACTGAATAAGCACATCAAGCTTGGAATAATATCTTAAAAATATTAAAGCAAGAATTAATAACACCTAATTAAGAACAAGAATAAGTATTTATCATTAAATTCAGAATATTAAATAATAAGATCTATCTTAGGTTTCATCTTCCCTAGTTATCTAAGGAATTTAGTTCATAATATAAAAGGAAGACATCTCAAATTTAGACAAACAACAAAACATGAAAAACCCAAATAAACTTTGAGAGAAATTTGAATGGATATCTTCAATCTTAACATGGATCTTCTTATGAGATGATTCCAACGGCTTCCTTCAAGTAATTTTGGCTTTCTGCTCTTCATCCTCCATTAGGTCTACATTTAGTGTGTTTATATAAACTTTAGAATGCACAGAAACCCTAAAATTTGGCTTTTTCTGCGTATTTGGGAAACAGGTAGCGATATCAACACGGGCTTCCACATGGGCGTGTGGCCAGCCCATGCGGATCACACTGGCATGTGCTCAGCCTATGTGGTATTCATCTTGGCAGTGTGGATCTTTGAATCAGCCCGTTTGTCCATTTTTGACCCATTTTCTACTTCTTTTGTTCCCTTATCCTTTCTTAAGTAAAAAAAAAAACATGAAATTAAAGGATTACGAGCATCTAATTGTAACGCCCCAAATTTGGGCCTAGGAGAAATGGGCTTCACGTATCGGAGGAATTGGAATTTAGTTGTGCAAGTGAATGACACAATTGCATGTTTGGTATGGTGGTTAAGTGAATTACGTGTGATTGGGGATGTTTGAGAAGTCCTGGGTTCAAATCTAGGCTTTAGCAAAATTTTAGTTTTTATCTTAAGTGAATCTGAACATTAGCACATATGTCTTATAGTTAATTGGGGATAAAATGTGACATAAAGAGCCTTGTGGCTTGGTGGCAAGTGGCATGTGGAGCATTCGAGAGGGCTTGGGTTTGAAACCCATGGCAGGCAGGGGATGATTATTTTGCTACTTGGGATGGCAAGAGTTTGAAGTGGATTTGGACTCTGTCGTGTGAGAGTTTGAACTGGTCTTGGGAGTGGATCATGGAGAGATAATGGGAGGATTATGTGGAGAAATTTGTGAAGTTTGATTTGGGGGAGGAGTTGGCTGAATTTGGGAGTCTATGGGTGCCTATTCGCTCATGGACTTAGTCTTAGAATGGGATTGATCATTTTAGTTTCGGCATTTGCTCCTTCTCTTTTTTTGGTTTTGTGCAATTTTGGTAGCTGAGGTGTATTTCGACCATTTAGGCTCTTTTGCTTTTATCGACCATTTGGTTCTGTGCAAGTTTCTAGTATGAAATTGCTTTGAAATATTAATTAGGAGGTCTTAAATAGCAATTTTACCAATTCTAAGTGATGGACAAAAATTGGACATGGATGGAATTTTTAAAAGTTTAGTAAGGAAGGGCATTTTGGTCATTTGGTAATTAAAAGAAATAAAAAGGGAAAATGAAGCCAAAATTGACTCATCTTTCTCATGGAGGCCTAAATTAGCATGGGGGAAGCCATGGCTAGGGTTTTCAAGTTTTCCAAGCTCAATAGTAAGTTCGTTCTAACCCTATTTTTCAAGTTCTTTACGTTTTTAGAATCCCGGTAATTTGATTAAGCTTATTCTAGCAATAATTTAAGCTAGGGTTCATATTTGGAAAAATACCCATAGGTGAAATGTGTTTATTTAGCTATTTTATAATAAAATATGAGGTTTTAAATTATGTTAGACAACTTGTGCTACTCGGTTTTGAGTGAAAACGAGTAAAAGGGCTTAATCGGTAAAAATACCTAATAGTCATAAGTATATGTTAGAGTGAGGATTTGATGTTGCCATAGAAGGGAAAAGTGATGATCATGTCATAAAACATAAGAATAAGGGATGAAGTTTGATTCCCGAGCCTAGGGGCAAAAGTGTAAATATGCAAAAGTTTAGGGGAAAAATTGTAATTTTGCCAAAGTTTGAGTTAATGACTGTTTTGAATAGTACATTAATTAGATAAGTAAAATATGATGTTTTAGATCCCAGAAAACGAGATTTGAACCTAGAATGAGAGAAAAATCTAAAATTGCGAAAGTTGGTAAAATGACCGTTTTAGTATCGATGTAAGTTCATATGTATAATAAGCGAGTAATTTATGCATGTTTCAATGTAAAATTGATATAATCATTATGATTTCGAGGTGTTGAAAGTATGTAAGTTGGTATGATAATAATCTGACAATAATCTTGTAATTTATATTTGAAAGTTAAATTTAGTGAATTAATTGAATTATATTAAATTAAATGATTATGGTGCCAAGTTTATGAATTGATTTAAAAATATGTCTATGGTACATGAAGTGCATTGAATTATCATACATAAATGTGATTTCTATGATTATGGATATTATGGGAAATTGTAAGTTCATATGATTTTTAATAAGGCAATGTGTAATTTAATGTTATTGCCTTGATATTAAATGAGATTTAAGTTTATATGTAAGTAATAAATCAATATTACTTGTATTATGATATTTTATAATAATATTGGAAATATGTTTGTGGATAATCACTTGATTGGTGAAATTGTTGGAAAAGAGAGAAATCCGGTTGAACCTTGGAAAGATTGGATGATCTGAGATAGTATGTAGCTAGGTCACATGTATGGTGCTGAGTGCACATCATGTGTACAAGAGAGCTACAAGACATTATGATGTAGCTAGGTCGTATGGGTGATACTATGTGTACACCATGTAGACAAGAGAGCTACGGGATATATGTAGCTAGGTCACATGCGTGGTTCCAGGTGAAGGACACCATGTAGACAACAGAGCTACGAGATAAATTGGCTAGGTCACATGGGTGGTACTGAGTGTTCACCATGTGTACAAGAGAGTCGAACTATATGATGGGTGGAGCTATGTGCTGAAACCACCAACTATCGAGGATTGATCCAAAGTGTTTAACGGGAGACTCTCTATGTATTGCTTTGTGAGTTTTGTGATGAATAAGTGTAGGAACTTGATTATGTGAATGATGTGTTCATTAAGTGACCAGGATGTGGTAAGGTTATAAACAAGTAAGTTATACATGAGGATGATTTTATGGTGACCTTGTGATGATGGGCCTATACTTGTCATGTATGAAATGTGGTGAAAATGATTTGTGATATGTATGTTAAAATGAGGTTAATACAAAGAAGGTGTGAAAGAGTGAATTAGCAATAAAACTGTTTTGGATAGTAGCAGTGATGTGATTTTGAAAAATCACCAAAAATAGTATAAATTGAATCAGAGACTGAATGAGATATCAAATTAAATCCTAATGAGTCTATTTTCATATAAAAGTAACAGAGCAAGAAAATGAGTTCTTTATTTCTAGATATTTATGTTTTTGTGCGACTGGTTCAGAATGATTACGTGATCCCCTATTCTGACTTTGGAAAATCACAAAAATTTGGATAAAAATAATTAAGGACTTAAACTTATATTTTTAAAATCCCTAATGAGTCTATCTTCAATATAAATCAATAAGAACATTATCTAAGTTCTTTACTATGAGATAATTAATTTTTAGTGAAGAGAGGTCAGAACTGTCACAAAGTGAAATAGGGGAAATTTTAATGAATAAAATGTACTAATTGGCTAAACCAAAAATTATGAAAATTTTATGGTGGAAATATATGTGAGTCTAGCTTAAGGGGAAATTTACGGATCTTAATTTGGAGCTCTGTAGATTGAATTATAAATAAGTAAGTGACTATCACTTGTGTGGACAGTTTGATGTGAGCATTTATTAGTAAATGGTGAAATCGTACTTACAAGAATGCTATATACATTATGGATGTGGAATAGAGAGGAGAAGGAGGAGGAAAATAAATATATGTGGAATACATGGAAACTATGGTATATGAAATATTGATATAATGAAATAAATGATATGTGTTTATAAGAAAACAAAAAGAGAATGATATGTATCATGACATGTATATATATATGACTAGTCTCAATGTAATGCTTGTTGGGTATGGAGTTGAATTGAAATGTTTCAGGCAAACATGTTATTTTGTGTATCTGAATTATGGTGTTTTATAAAGATATGATCTAGTTTTAAATATGAATGCTTGATGATTAAGCTGAAGATATTTGGAAAGATGAGAATCTTGCTATAAATATATAAGTGGTACTATAATAAACAAGGTAAAATGAGTATGAGAGACACATGTATGATGACATAAAAATGCTATGTTTGTGGTTTAATTGAGAATATTTAATCATTAAATGAATACCGTGTTATATGGTTTTGATTTTGTATAAGTGTGTAAGAGATTAAGGTTGATCAAAGCTTGGAAAATAGCCTAGGTATATTCCACATGTGCAGAGACACGACCATGTGTCTCGGTAGTGTATGGAATTTCGACTTTGGGACACGGTGTGTGGAGCCTTAAAGCATGAAATTTCCAAGATTTTCGTAAGTTCTCAGTTTAGTCCCGAACCCTTTCTAAAGTATGTTTTGGGCTTCGTAGACTCAAATAAGGGACTATGTGTAAGTGAATGAACGTTTTGAAATATGAATGAAATTTTATGGCCCGTATTTTAGTTTAATGTTTGTATGTTTGTCTGGTAACGCCTTGTACCTTATCCCGACATCCGGTACGGGTAAAGCGTGTTACAGGCCAACATTATCCTTATATACTCATGAAACAGAGACAAGGTTTAGTGGAAAAATTAGATAATTCTATTGACAACCTTGATTCTCGTGATTAAACGCACTTAACAAGTTTTAGGTCAGATAATCTATGAAATTCTGGTTAGATTCTAACTAAGTCTTCACTAAGTCTAAACATTACTTTCTAAGTCATCAAACACTAAATATAAAACAAGTCTAATCAAACTTTGAACATAACGAGTGCTTTCAAAACATTTGGGTTGGATGGATACTTAGCTAAAGAGTCTGCAAAACCCTACAGTTCGCCAAAAATTGGAGTTCGCAAAATGGCTAATCCCACAAAGTGCTCTATTTAGCCAAAACAAATACTTTACTTACTCAATTCTACCCTTGACTTTGCCAATTATACGCTAGACAAAAACTAAATATTGGGTCTCTGTAAAGCAAACAGTTACAATTCTCCCCACTTAGAAAATTTCATTGTTGATATTTACACTTGTGAAAATTTAAGTGTATTGTTCTTTCTTTAAACTTTCCCTTTGCCAAGTAGCTTCTTCTATAATATGATTCCTCCATATCACTTTTACTAATACGATCCTCTTATTTCTTAACTTTTTCGCTTATTTGGCTAAAATGCAAGCATGGTCCTCTTCATAAGATAGATTTGGCTCTATTTCTATGTCTTCAATTTGTACCACATTATTTGGATTTTGTTAATACCACCACATTATTTGGATATACCTTCGTAACATAGAAACGTAGAGCACATTGTGAATCTCTGATAGTTCTGGTGGTAATGCCAACTCTTGATGGCCAACATTATCCTTATATACTCATGAAATGGAGACAAGGTTTAGTGGAAAAATCAGATAATTCCATTGACACTCTTGATTCCCGTGATTAAACACACTTAAAAAGTTTTAGGTCAAATCATATACAAAATTATAGTTCGATTCTAACTAAGTCTTAACTAAATCCAAACATTACTTTGTAAGTCATCAAACACTAAATATAAAAAAACTCTAATCAAACTATGAACATAATGAGTTCTTACAAAACATTTGGGGTGGGTGGATACTTAGCTAAAGAATCTACCAAACCCTAGAGTTTGCCAAAAATTGGAGTTCGCAAAATGGCTAATCCTGCAAAGTGCTCTATTTAGCCAAAACAAATACTTTACTTACTCAATTCTACCCTTGACTTTACCAATTATACGCTAGATAATAACTAAATATTGGGTCTCAGCCCACAATTACAATTCTCCCTCACTTAGAAAATTTTATCCTTAATATTTATACTTGCGTGAAGTTGAGTGTATTGTTCTTTCATTAAACTTTCCCTTTCCCAATTAGCTTATTCTATATTATGATTCCTACTTAACACTTCTACTAATGCGATCCTCTTATTTCTAAACTCTTTCACTTCTTTGGCTAAAATGCAAACAGACTCCTCTTCATAAGATAGATTTCGCTCTACTTCCATGTCTCCAATTTGTACCACATTATCCAGATTTGGTCAATACCATAGACACTGGAACACATTGTGAATCATCGATTGTTCTAGTGGTAATGCTAACTCTTGATGGCCAACATTATCCACGGACCTCGTTAGCTAGTTGACCTGCTCCAACGCGGCCTAGTCAATGCATCGGCCCAAACTGAGCGGTCGCACGCACAAGAGCTGAATAAGTCCTCATGTGGGTCCGTAAAGAATCAGAGGTAAGGATGACGAAGCTCGGCAGAGGTGCTCAAGGAAGTCGAGCTAGGACCCTTCCGCTTTTTCGAAGCGGGGACTGCGACTTTGGATTTACCTCGATTGTTCGTCATAATGTACCTGCCAAAGAGCGAACAAAAATAAATAAATAAACCAACAGAAAAAATAGAAAATAGTAATAATAATAATGATAATAATTGAATGAGGACAATAAGAAAACGAAGAAACAATATGCTGAAACCTAGGGAGTACTAATAATGAGCTAGAAGACTAGAAAGAAACAAATTAATAAGAAAAGTCAACTAAAACCTAGCAGCAAGACTCCAATAGAAATAATACAATTCAACAAATAACAAAAATATTCATGAGAACAGTAGCTATCTAACTAACTAAAAGATAGAAGAAAATATCATCAAATAAGAACAAAATTGCTGAAATGGATAAAATATGAAAGAAAGTTAACACATGGCCAAATATGAAGAATGAAAATTCAGGAAATTAAACAATCACAATCAATAAATAAAGAAACACATATAATGACTAAAGAAATAATAAGAAAACAATAATAATAAGTGAAAAAAAATATCTAAGAGTAAAAATAGAAATAAGGAAATAAATTAATAGATAGATGTAAAGGAAAGAGAAAGGAGAACCGATGGTCGGTGATCGGAGGTACGGACGGTGCAAAAGTCGGTGATGGTGGTGGGATGGTGGGTGTGGCAATTTAGAGGGAAAGAGGAAAATGGAAGAAAAGAGGGGAAAAGGGAGAGAAAAGGAAAGAAAGGGAAAGAAGGGCTGGGGGAAGGAAGAAAAGAAAAGAAAGAGATAGGGGAAGGAAAAAAGAAATGGGGAAAAGGATGTGGTGGCCGGTCGACGGACGGTGAGAGGGAGGAAGGAATGGCGGGTGTAGTTGAAGAAGATGGGTGGAAAGAAGACAAAAAATGGAAAAGGGATTTAGGGTTTGGGGGGTTTTAAATTGGACATGGTCGTGTAAAGGCCTGTGTTGGTCCATACGACCGTGTCACACGCCTGTGTGACTCGACTTCTAGCCCGTGTTCATTGAGGAATTAATAGCCCACTCGTCAAATGGCCTTTGACACTTCCCTGTGTCCAGGCCGTGTAGGTCATATGGCTGTATCGCATGGCCGTGTGCTACATTATTCGCTTTTCCCACACCCGTGTGCTCGAGCACACAGCCTTGTGCCTTGCCTATGTAGATCTCTGACTTGTTTAAAATTTGAAAATTTAGCTCCAGTTCACACGGCCATGTCGCACGCCCGTGTGGACTCTTTTAGCTCGAGTTTGTCTATTTTTGGTGTTTAAGCCCTGTTTCCAAAAGGCCTAAGACATGCCCGTATGTCCAGGCCTTGTGGGTCATACGGCCATGTTGCTAGGCTATGTAACTCACTATTTAACCCTTGTTAGAGCATATGGCCTGGGCCACGCCCATGTGTCCAGGCCGTGTGGGTCAAAAACCTGTATTTAAACAAAGAAAATAGATAAAAATAAATTAGTTAGTGGTGTTAGTGCTCGGGTTGCCTCCTGAGAAGCACTTATTTAAAGTCTAAGGTAGACTTACATAAATTTCGCATGGTCACGGTGGTTTAAGGAGTTGAGACTCCTTATCCCTGCTATCAATTATATCAAAATAAGGTTTGAGTCGAGTACTATTTACCTCGAAAGTTTCAAATTTTGTATGTGTTACCTCGACTGTATCATATGGAAAAACATTTAGTACCGTTAAGGGAGTTGCTCTTTCTATATTAGACTTTGAAGTGACAACTCGAGGGTCCATTTTATCCAACAATACCTGATCCCTGACCTTAAAGTGATTTGACTCATTCTTAAATTCGACATGGTGATGCTTTTGCTCCTCCTTGCCATAAGTCCACCATTCATCTAGTTTATCTATCTATAGCATTCGTCTTTCATGGATGGTTCCATTGTTAGTGCATGAACTAGAACGTGGCTCATTTATGCTTCTCAAAGTTTTTCCGCAAAGAGGGTTGAACACTTGATTAGTTTTATTGTCAAGATTTAGAAAATTATCTTCGTCACTCGATGTCTTAACAAAATCATGAGCATGAAGAGTGATTGTTTCATCACCTACACGAAGCGTTAGATCATCTGTACCAACATCTATGATAGTTTTGCCAGTTACTAAAAATGGCCGACCTAGAATTAAAGGTAAGTCACTATCCTCATCCATGTCTAGAACAACAAAGTCATTGGGAATATAAATTTATCAATCTTAATGAGTACGTCCTCCACAATACCCCTAGGAAATCTAATAGTTTTGTCTGCCAGTTGAATACTCATCCTAGTTTGTTCAAGTTTCCCAAGACCTAGTCATTTGAACATTTTATAGGGCATGACATTTATACTTTCCCCTAAATAGGCTAAAGCATTATCAATATTTAAACTACCAATTAAACAGGGAATAGTAGAACTCCCTAGATATTTCAACTTGTTAGGTAGTTTATTTTGTAGAATCGCTGAGCAAACTACCTTTAATTCGACATGTGACGAATCATCTAACTTCTGTTTGTTTGCCAGAAGCTCTTTTAAAAATTTTACTGAGTTGGACATTTGTGAAAGAGCTTTAATGAACGGTAAGTTAATATGCAACTTTTTCAAAAGTTTAAGAAATTTACTGAATTGTTCATCTGTGCGGTCTTTCTTTGTCGCATTAGGGTATGGCACATGAGGTGTATATTCTCTGACTAATTTTTTTTTATTCTTGCTTTTATCCACCTTATCTTTACTTACCACGCCTTCTTGCCTTGGTTCTAGTTTGGAATCAACTGACCCTTCTTCATCTCAAATAGTAATCGTATGGAGTTCCTTTCTTGGGTTAGTCTTATTGTTGCTAGGCAAGCAACTTTGTGGTCTGTCAGAGATCAACTTAGCAAGCTGACCTATTTGATTCTCGAGCCCTTGAATTGACACTTGCTAATTTTAAGCGCTGGTTTGGTGTCTTGGGAATGTGTTTCTAAAACCAAGATGAATTTCGTTAGCATCTCCTCATGGTTCAACTTCTTTTTCTGCTGGTAAGGTGGTTGAAAGCCTGGAGGGGGTTGTGGTCTGTGATTGCCTTGACCACCCCAAGAGAAATTGGGATGGTTCCTCCAACCTGCATTGTAAGTATTACTATAAGGGTTATTCTGAGGTCTAGAATTGTTACTCATATAATTGACTTGTTCGTTCGTATTGCTAGGGTCGTAGGCTAGGCATTCTAGATTATTCATTCCTCCTCCACTTGTGTTACACTACATCACCGGATGTACCTACGTAGAGATACGTAAACCATCAATATTTTTATTTAAGAGCTCTACCTGATTTGATAACATGGTGACCATGTCGAGGTTGAAAACACCAGCGGCTTTTGTCAGCTTTGTTTTCATGACTTGCCACTGATAATTATTTAGTGACATCTCTTCAATGAATCATAAGCCTCCTCAAGTGTTTTGTTATTTAGAGTCCCGCTAGCAGCTGCATTGATCAACTACCTAGTTGAGGGGTTCGAACCGTTGTAAAAAGCTTGAACTTGTAGCCATAAAGGTAATCCATGGTGAAGGCACCTTCTCAATAAGTCCTTATACCTCTCCCATGCATCGTAAAGAGTTTCTAAATCCATCTGCACAAAAGAAGAGATATCATTCCTCAACTTCTTCGTTGTAGCTGGCGAAAAATACTTTAGTAAAAACTTTTTGGTCATTTGTTCCTAAGTAGTGATGGAACCTCGTGGTAATGAGTTCAACCACTATTTAGCTTTGTTTCTTAATGAAAAGGGAAATAAACAAAGGTGAATGACATCATTAGAAACGCCATTTATTTTGAAAATATCACAGAATTCTAAGAAGTTGTCCAAATGAGTATTTGGGTCTTCATCCTACAAACGATCAAACTGAACAAACTGTTGAATCATTTGTATAGTGTTAGGTTTCAGTTGAAAATTATTTGCAGCAATTGCAGGCCTAACAATACTCGATTCAGCCCCCGCTAAATCAGGCTTAGCATAATCGTACATAGTACGAGGAGCAAGGTTCTGATTCACAGGATTTGCGACAACCACAAGAGGTAGTGGATTATTTTAATTTTTAGCCATCTCCTCGGTATTATTGGTTTCGTCCTCGTGCTCTTCCTCTATATATTGTAGACTTCACCTTATTTCTCTACAATTTCTACGAGCTGTACTTTCAATTTCATTGTCAAAAAGTAGAGGTCCTAACGGGTTTCTTCTAGTCATAAACTATAAGAACCTACCAGAAGCAAACAAAAGGAAAGTTAGTAATTAAAATTAAAACTAAAACAAAAAAATACAATAAAATAAAAATGGCTAAATTAATAAAAATCAAGCATTCCTAATATCTTAGTCCTCGACAACAACACCAAAAACTTAATGATCATTTTATGAACCACTAAACTAGACTACAATCACAACTAAGGCAAGCGCACCAATCAAATGGTAATATAGTTATGGTGAGTCCAGAGTATCGTATCCACAAGGACTAAAAGTACTAGTATCAATTTTCTTTCTATTATTTATCCTAAAATAAAAGGGGTTTGTTCTAATTTAGAATTAACTAACTAATTAACTACTCTACGGGACAAAGAGTGAAGAAAATAACCGAATAAACCAATAATAAAGGCAATACCCAAGGAAGAATCCACCTAGACTTCACTTATTATTCTGACTCTGAATCAAATGATTTATTCACTTGTCTTGATCCGTAGAAATCCTTAATTTTTGTTAATAACTCTTTCGAGACTAAGAACAACTGACTCTAGGTTGATTAATCGAAATCTCTTTCTAAGTAAAATCCCTATCTTCGTATTAACTCGATCTATGGATTCCCTTATTAGATTTGACTCTAATCCAGCAGATTTATGTACCTTATTTCTAGGGTTGCATGCAACTCCGCTTAATTTTGTGAGATCTACTTTTAAACAGGGACTTTAGCTCCACTGAATAAGCACATCAAGCTTGGAATAATATCATAAAAATATTAAAGAAAGAATTAATAATACTTAATTAAGAACAAGAATAAGTATTTATCATTAAATTCAGAATATTAAATAATAAGATCTATCTTAGGTTTCATCTTCCCTAGTTATCTAAGGAATTTAGTTCATAATATAAAAGGAAGACATCTCAAATTTAGACAAACAACAAAACATGAAAAACCCAAATAAACTTCGAGAGAAATTTGAATGGATATCTTCAATCTTGACATGGATCTTCTTATGAGATGATTCCAACGGCTTCCTTCAAGTAATTTTGGCTTTCTGCTCTTCATCCTCCATTAGGTCTACGTTTAGTGTGTTTATATAAACTTTAGAATGCACAGAAACCCTAAAATTTGGCTTTTTCTGTGTATTTGGGAAACAGGTAGCGATATCAACACGGGCTTCCACATGGGCGTGTGGCCAGCCCATGCGGATCACACTGGCATGTGCTCAGCCTATGTGGTATTCATCTTGGCAGTGTGGATCTTTCAATTAGCCCGTTTGTCCATTTTTGGCCCATTTTCTACTTCTTTTGTTCCCTTATCCTTTCTTAAGTAAAAAAAACATGAAATTAAAGGATTAAGAGCATCTAATTGTAACGCCCTAAATTTGGGCCTAGGAGAAATGGGCTTCACGTATCGGAGGAATTGGAATTTAGTTGTGCAACTGAATGACACAATTGCATGTTTGGTATGGTGGTTAAGTGAATTAGGTGTGTTTAGGGATGTTTGAGAAGTCTTGGGTTCAAATCTAGGCTTTAGCAAAATTTTAGTTTTTATCTTAAGTGAATCTGAACATTAGCACATATGTCTTATAGTTAATTGGGGATAAAATGTGACATAAAGAGCCTTGTGGCTTGGTGGCAAGTGGCATGTGGAGCATTCGAGAGGGCTTGGGTTCGAAACCCATGGCAGGCAGGGGATGATTATTTTGCTACTTGGGATGGCAAGAGTTTGAAGTGGATTTGGACTCTATCGTGTGAGAGTTTGAACTGGTCTTGGGAGTGGATCATGGAGAGATAATGGGAGGATTATGTGGAGAAATTTGTGAAGTTTGATTTGGGGGAGGAGTTGGCTGAATTTGGGAGTCTATGGGTGCCTATTCACTCATGGACTTAGTGCCGAATGGGATTCAGTCATTTTAGTTTCGGCATTTGCTCCTTCTCTTTTTTTGGTTTTGTGCAATTTTGGTAGCTGAGGTGTATTTCGACCATTTGGGCTCTTTTGCTTTTATCGACCATTTGGTTCTGTGCAAGTTTCTAGTACGAAATTGCTTTGAAATATTAATTAGGAGGTCTTAAATAGCAATTTTACCAATTCTAAGTGATGGACAAAAATTGGACATGGATGGAATTTTTGAAAGTTTAGTGAGGAAGGGCATTTTGGTCATTTGGTAATTAAAAGAAATAAAAATGGAAAATGAAGCCAAAATTGACTCATCTTTCTCATGGAGGCCTAAATTAGCATGGGGGAAGCCATGGCTCGGGTTTTCAAGCTTTCTAAGCTCAATAGTAAGTTCGTTCTAACCCTGTTTTTCAAGTTCTTTACGTTTTTGGAATCCCGGTAATTTGATTAAGCTTATTATAGCAATAATTTAAGCTAGAGTTCATATTTGGAAAAATACCCATAGGTGAAATGTGTTTATTTAGCTATTTTATAATAAAATATGAGGTTTTAAATTATGTTAGACAACTTGTGCTACTCGGTTTTGAGTGAAAACGAGTAAAAGGGCTTAATCGGTAAAAATACCTAATAGTCATAAGTATATGTTAGAGTGAGGATTTGATGTTGCCATAGAAGGGAAAAGTGATGATCATGTCATAAAACATAAGAATAAGGGATGAAGTTTGATTCCCGAGCCTAGGGGCAAAAGTGTAAATATGCAAAAGTTTAGGGGAAAAATTGTAATTTTGCCAAAGTTTGAGTTAATGACTGTTTTGAATAGTACATTAATTAGATAAGTAAAATATGATGTTTTAGATCCCAGAAAACGAGATTTGAACCTAGAATGAGAGAAAAATCTAAAATTGCGAAAGTTGGTAAAATGACCGTTTTAGTATCGATGTAAGTTCATATGTATAATAAGTAGTAATTTATGCATGTTTAAATGTAAAATTGATATAATCATTATGATTTCCAAGGTGTTGAAAGTATGTAAGTTGGTATGATAATAATACAACAATAATGTTGTAATTTATATTTGAAAGTTAAATTTAGTGAATTAATTGAATTATATTAAATTAAATGATTATGGTGCCAAGTTTATGAATTGATTTAAAAATATGTCTATGGTACATGAAGTGCATTAAATTATCATACATAAATGTGATTTCTATGATTATGGATATTATGGGAAATTGTAAGTTCATATGATTTTAATAAGGCAATGTGTAATTTAATGTTATTGCCTTGATATTAAATGAGATTTAAGTTTATATGTAAGTAATAAATCAATATTACTTGTATTATGATATTTTATAATAATATTGGAAATATGTTTGTGGATAATTACTTGATTGGTAAAATTGTTGGAAAAGAGAGAAATCTCGGTTGAACCTTGGAAAGATTGGATGATCTGAGATAGTATGTAGCTAGGTCACATGTATGGTGCTGAGTGCACATCATGTGTACAAGAGAGCTACAAGACATTATGATGTAGCTAGGTCGTATGCGTGATACTATGTGTACACCATGTAGACAAGAGAGCTACGGGATATATGTAGCTAGGTCGCATGCGTGGTTCCAGGTGAAGGACATCATGTAGACAAGAGAGCTACGAGATAAATTGGCTAGGTCACATTGGTGGTACTGAGTGTTCACCATGTGTACAAGAGAGTCGAACTATATGATAGGTGGAGCTATGTGCTGAAACCACCAACTATCGAGGATTGATCCGAAGTGTTTAACGGGAGACTCTCTATGTATTGCTTTGTGAGTTTTGTGATGAATAAGTGCAGGAACTTGATTATGTGAATGATGTGTTCATTAAGTGACCAGGATGTGGTAAGGTTATAAACAAGTAAGTTATACATGAGGATGATTTTATGGTGACCTTGTGATGATGGGCCTATACTTGTCATGTATGAAATGTGGTGAAAATTATTTGTGATATGTATGTTAAAATGAGGTTAATACAAAGAAGATGTGAAAGAGTGAATTAGCAATAAAACTGTTTTGGACAGTAGCAGTGATGTGATTTTGAAAAATCACCAAAAATAGTATAAATTGAATCAGAGACTGAATGAGATATCAAATTAAATCCTAATGAGTCTAATTTCATATAAAAGTAACAGAGCAAGAAAATGAGTTCTATATTTTTAGATATTTATGTTTTTGTGAGACTGGTTCAGAATGCTTACGTGATCCCCTATTCTGACTTTGGAAAATCACAAAAATTTGGATAAAAATAATTAGAGACTTAAAATTATATTTTTAAATCCCTAATGAGTCTATCTTCATGATAAATCAATAAGAACATTATCTAAGTTCTTTACTATGAGATAATTAATTTTTAGTGAAGAGAGGTCAGAACTGTTAGAAAGTGAAATAGGGGAAATTTTAATGAATAAAATGTACTAATTGGATAAACAAAAAATTATGAAAATTTTATGGTGGAAATATATGTGAGTCTAGCTTAAGGGGAAATTTACGGATCTTAATTTGGAGCTCTGTAGCTCGAATTATAAATAAGTAAGTGACTATCACTTGTGTGGACAGTTTGATGTGAGCGTTTATTAGTAAATTGTGAAATCGTACTTACAAGAATGCTATATACATTAAGGATGTGGAATAGAGAGGAGAAGGAGGAGGAAAATAAATATATGTGGAATACATGGAAACTATGGTATATGAAATATTGATATAATGAAATAAATGATATGTGTTTATAAGAAAACAAAAAGAGAATGATATGTATCATGACATGTATATATATATGACTAGTCTCAATGTAATGCTTGTTGGGTATGGAGTTGAACTGAAATGTTTCAGGAAAACATGTTATTTTGCGCATCTGAATTATGGTGTTTTATAAAGATATGATCTAGTTTTAAATATCAATGCTTGATGATTAAGCTGAAGATATTTGCTAAGATGAGAATCTTGGTATAAATATATAAGTGGTACTATAATAAACAAGGTAAAATGAGTATGAGAGACACATGTATGATGACATAAAAATGCTATGTTTGTGGTTTAATTGAGAATATTTAATCATTAAATGAATACCGTGTTATATGGTTTTGATTTTGTATAAGTGTGTAAGAGATTAAGGTTGATCAAAGCTTGGAAAATAGCCTAGGTATATTCCACACAGGCAGAGACACGACCATGTGTCTTAGCCGTGTATGGAACACGACTTTGGGACACGGGCGTGTGGAGCCTTAAAGCATGAAATTTCCAAGATTTTCGTAAGTTCTCAGTTTAGTCCTGAACCCTTTCTAAAGTATGTTTTGGGCTTCGTAGACTCAAATAAGGGACTATGTGTAAGTGAATGAACGTTTTGAAATATGAATGAAATTTTATGGCCCGTATTTTAGTTTAATGTTTGTATGTTTGTCTGGTAACGCCTTGTACCTTATCCCGGCATCCGGTACGGGTAAAGGGTGTTACAGGCCAACATTATCCTTATATACTCATAAATAGAGACAAGGTTTAGTGGAAAAATTAGATAATTCTATTGACAACCTTGATTCTCGTGATTAAACGCACTTAACAAGTTTTAGGTCAGATAATCTATGAAATTCTAGTTAGATTCTAACTAAGTCTTCACTAAGTCTAAACATTACTTTCTAAGTCATCAAACACTAAATATAAAACAAGTGTAATCAAACTTTGAACATAACGAGTGCTTTCAAAACATTTGGGTTGGATGGATACTTAGCTAAAGAGTCTGCAAAACCCTACAGTTCGCCAAAAATTGGAGTTCGCAAAATGGCTAATCCCACAAAGTGCTCTATTTAGCCAAAACAAATACTTTACTTACTCAATTCTACCCTTGACTTTGCCAATTATACGCTAGACAAAAACTGAATATTGGGTCTCTGTAAAGCAAACAGTTACAATTCTCTCCACTTAGAAAATTTCATTGTTGATATTTACACTTGTGAAAATTTAAATGTATTGTTCTTTCTTTAAACTTTCCCTTTGCCAAGTAGCTTCTTCTATAATATGATTCCTCCATATCACTTTTACTAATACGATCCTCTTATTTCTTAACTTTTTCGCTTATTTGGCTAAAATGCAAGAATGGTCCTCTTCATAAGATAGATTTGGCTCTATTTCTATGTCTTCAATTTGTACCACATTATTTGGATTTTGTTAATACCACCACATTATTTGGATATACCTTCGTAACATAGAAACGTAGAACACATTGTGAATCTCCGATAGTTCTGGTGGTAATGCCAACTCTTGATGGCCAACATTATCCTTATATACTCATGAAATGGAGACAAGGTTTAGTGGAAAAATCAGATAATTCCATTGACACTCTTGATTCCCGTGATTAAACACACTTAAAAAGTTTTAGGTCAAATCATATACAAAATTATAGTTCGATTCTAACTAAGTCTTAACTAAATCCAAACATTACTTTGTAAGTCATCAAACACTAAATATAAAAAAACTCTAATCAAACTATGAACATAATGAGTTCTTACAAAACATTTGTGGTGGGTGGATACTTAGCTAAAGAATCTACCAAACCCTAGAGTTTGCCAAAATTGAGTTCGCAAAATGGCTAATCCTCGCAAAGTGCTCTATTTAGCCAAAACAAATACTTTACTTACTCAATTCTACCCTTGACTTTACCAATTATACGCTAGATAATAACTAAATATTGGGTCTCAGCCCACAGTTACAATTCTCCCTCACTTAGAAAATTTTATCCTTAATATTTATACTTGCGTGAAGTTGAGTGTATTGTTCTTTCATTAAACTTTCCCTTTCCCAATTAGCTTATTCTATATTATGATTCCTCCTTAACACTTCTACTAATGCGATCCTCTTATTTCTAAACTCTTTCACTTCTTTGGCTCAAATGCAAACAGACTCCTCTTCATAAGATAGATTTCGCTCTACTTCCATGTCTCCAATTTGTACCACATTATCCAGATTTGGTCAATACCATAGACACTGGAACACATTGTGAATCATCGATTGTTCTAGTGGTAATGCTAACTCTTGATGGCCAATATTATCCTTATATACTAATGAAACGGGGACAAGGTTTAGTGGAAAAATCAGATAATTCCATTGACTCCGTTGATTCCCATGTTTAAATGCACTTAACAAGTTTTAAGTCAAATCATCTATAGAATTCTAGTTTTGTTCTAACTAAGTCTTAACTAAATCTAAACATTACTTTCTAAGTCATCAAACACTAAATATAAAAAAAGTCTAATCAAACTATGAACTTAATTAGTTCTTTCAAAACATTTAGGGTGGGTGGATATGTAACACCCCGTACCCGAGACCGTCGCCGGTGTCGGACACAAGGGGTCAACGAGCCAAATCCACTTATTGCACCGACCAATTTGACATTTCCAGACAAGCTGGAGAACTGCGTCACTGTCGCCTTAAAAAGCCTATCTCAAGTTTCAAAACTCAGAAACTGATTCCGTAAATTTTTCCTGAATCTAGACTCATATATCCATCCATGTATTTATTTCTAGAATTTTTGGTCGGGCCAATTGGTACAGTTTATTAGTTAAAGTCACCCCTGTTTCAGGGTTCGACTACACTGACCTTTGCGCATTACGACCTGGATATCTTCTCGTACAGAGCTTCAATGTTCATGACGTTTGTTTCTAATGAAACTAGACTCAAAAGGGAATCTGCAAATATAAGGCATGACTTCTAATTCATTCTGGATAATTTATGGTAAATTTTTCAAGTCGAGACAGGGGATCCAGAAACCGTTCTGTCCCTGTCTCACGAGAACTTTAATATCTCTCAGTACACTGTTCATATGATCGTTTTGTCACTTTCATATGAAAATAGACTCGTCAAGGTTCGCTTACATAATTTATTCACTATTTAATACTCTTTCTACTATTTTTAGTGATTTTTCACATCCACACTGCATCTGTTTTTAAGGTAGGCTTTACCTATTTTGTAGTCTTCATGGACCAACTATAATCTCGTCATACATAGGTCCACATATGATCATATTTAGCCATTCCAATGGCTGATCATGTGACCAACACTCTCATTCCAATCCATAATCACATCATGAAACCATATATAATTACAAACCACAAATGGTCTAATTCCGTACTCCACTTTTACGAGCCATTTTCGCATGGCCGTACACATGTACATCACAAAAGTATTTGAACCAACAAGGGGTAGTCCTATACATGCCATATCCAAAGTTCAACTAAAAGAGTACCAAAAAGGGGTTTGATAGTGTGGATGACTTCAACTTCGATGATCCCGAATCCGATCGCTAACGAGCAAAATCTATAAAACAGAGAGCCAAAGCAACGGGGTAAGCATTTTTATGCTTAGTAAGTTTCAAGTAAGGAAATCGGCTTTAACTAAAGTATTACATTCACATAGCCAAATGAATCACTTTATTAATACACATTCACATAATCATACTTACTTCACACTTCATCATCATATACACACACAAGGTATTAACCTATCTAAGAGCTGAAAATGCGTTAGTCGATTGAACGAATATTATTTCAATCGCATCAACTTTTCCGATGCACACACAATCATACCTTATCGTTTGGGCTTTTCGAGCGTACTAATTGAATTTATTACAGCAACAACCGCTCACCTTCAACCCAAGTTTCTTCGGAATACAACCGAATATAACCACAAGCATGAATGCCTTCGGGTCTTAGCCCGGATATATTGACTCGCACAAATGCCTTCGGGTATTAGCCCGGATATAACAACTTGCACGAATGCCTTCGGGTCTTAGCCCGGATATATTGACTCGCACAAATGCCTTCGGGTATTAGCCCGGATATAACAACTTGCACGAATGCGTTCGGGTCTTAGCCCAGATATAGTCACTAGCACAATTGCCTTCGGGTCTTAACCCGGATATATTCACTAGCACAATTGTCTTCGGGACTTAGCCCGGGTATCATTCAATTGCTCATGCACACATACATCAATAATCATTACATATCCATATTTCATTTTCATTACTAAGGCTCAAACACAAACATATCACTAGCATAACTGCCTTCGGGACTTAGCCCGGGTATCATTCAAATACTCATACACACGTATATCCATATTCATTACACATCCATATTTTCATTTCACATAATTCAAGTAGGGTCATTACTCTAAGACTTACCTCGGATGTCGTCGAACAATTCCGATGGCTATTCGACCACTTTTTCCTTCCCTTTATCGGATTTAGCTCCCCTTTGCTCTTGAGCTTAATTCACACAAATTTAACTTATTATAATCTCATTATAATAGCTTATGGCCAAATATGACAAGGAGTTTAAATGGTCATATGGCCATCCTTTAGCTCAAATACACAATGGTCATGCACAATTTTTTTTAAATCATAACAAGCAATTCAATACAATTCATTCAATCATCAAAGTGAAGCTCAAGGTACTTAGCCCTTATATATATTAGACATTAGAGTCACATGTGTACGAAATCACGAATCAAATTCAACGCATTTGTTAGTACTCTCCTTAGCCGAATTTTCCAAGCCAAGAATAGGCATCAATATGCTTACCTCTAACCGAATGCATGCACACCAACCCCCCCTCATGTGGCCGAATATGCATGCCCATGTTGAGGCCAATTATACACTTAATACCACACAAAAACAGCATACGTTTTACTAGCTAATGCATTGCATATTGTAGCTCAATACTCTTCTATCATTTATTTCATAGCCGAAACATCATCATATGCAATTATATACCTTGAGATAGTATATATGTCATATCAATACATCATGTGCAAACATATATACACATATAGGTGCAAGGCCGAATCTCAAGGTGTTTATAACCATCCAAGACACAAATTTTTACCTATCATGTAATAAGCATAAATCATGCTTATGAATGCACCATGGCCGAATACATCACAATCATACCCTTTTCAACTTCGGCCATGGTTAAACGAAGAACTCAATGTCTTACTCAAGATTGCTACAAAGAAATTTCAAGAGTAGTCAATCCATCATTACATGCATCATTAACAAGCTTCACATTTAGCATGCAATGGCTTTAACACAATATCAACCTTGGCCGAATACCATTTCCATGACATAACAAGGATTTGAACCATGGGCTAACATGAACATCAAGCTAGCAACTAAAACATGCATGAATCTCATGACACAACCTCAAACATACCTTAATCTTGATACAAGTATGACCAAATCTCCTTCTAGTTCTCTTCCAAACCAAGCATGGAGCAAAAAAAATTCTTCTTCCTCTTTACAATTTTCGGCCAAAGAAAGAATGGAAGGATGAACAAAATTTCTCTTTTTTTTTTTTCTCTTCCACATACGGCAACAATGGGGGGGGGAAAGGATGAACAAATTTTTGATTTTTTTGTTTCTCTTCCTACATCCTTAATTTTTTTATCATTTATTACATCATGCATTAACAAAACATGTCATAACATGTTTTCCTTGCCCATAAACCCTTGTCATGGCCGGCCACTATGCCATCTTTGGGGAAATTTGACATGCAAATCCCTTATTTTTGCATGCATGATCAACTAGTCATCACACATTTCCCCATCCTACTTTCAAAGTTTACTACTAGGTCCTTTCTAGTAAAATTCACATTTATAACTCGAAATCAAAACATCAAAAATGTCACACATGAATTAACACATATTATAGGCATCAAAATAAATTTTAAATTATTTTTATGCCTCGGTTTTGTGGTCCCGAAACCACATTCCGACTAGGGTCGTTTTAAGGCTATCACAACTCTCCCCCACTTAAGAAATTTTCGTCCCCGAAAATCTTACCGGTAAATAGATTTGGGTATCGCTCTTTCATAGAGTTCTCGGGTTCCCAAGTAGCTTCTTCTATCCCGTGTTTGAGCCATAACACTTTCACTAGCGGAACCCGCTTGTTTCACAATTCTTGCACTTCACGTGCTAGGATACGAATCGGTTCTTCCTCATAACTCATATTGGCTTGAATTTCAACCTCTAATGGACTAATCACGTGCGACGGATCAGATCTATAACGTCGAAGCATCGAAACATGAAAGACGTCGTGAATCTTTTCAAGTTCAGGGGGTAAATTCAAACGATACGCAACTGGGCCAACTCGTTCGGAGATTTCGTATGGCCCAATGAATCTCGGGCTCAACTTGCCCTTACAGCCAAATCTGAGTACCTTTTTACAAGGCGAAACTTTAAGAAACACTTTATCTCCCACCTGATACTCGATGTCTTTTCGTTTCAGATCCGCGTACGACTTCTGACGATCGGAGGCTATCTTCAGACTTTCACGGATTACTTTCACTTTCATTCAAAGCATCTTTAATCAAATCCACCCCGAAAATTTTGCTTTCACCGAGCTCAGTCCAAAACAATGGTGTACGGCATTTACGCCCGTACAAGGCCTCGTAAGGTGCCGTCTTAACACTTGATTGAAAACTATTGTTGTAAGCGAATTCAATCAAAGACAAAAACCGTTCCCATGAACCACTGAACTCGAGGATGCAACTTCGCAACATATCCTCAAGTATCTGAATTATCCACTCGGATTGACCATCGATTTGGGGGTGAAAGGCGGTGCTGAAATGCAACTTGGTACCCAAAGCTTCTTGCAACTTCTTCCAAAATCGCGAGGTAAACCTCGGATCTCTATCCGACACGATAGAAATAGGCACCCCGTGCAATCTCACAATCTGGGAAACGTACAGTTCGGCTAGTTTGTCCATTGAAGAATCCGTGCGTACGGGGATAAAGTGAGCCGACTTAGTCAATCTATCTACAACGACCCAAATCACATCCTTCTTACTCGCTGACAATGGCAGTCCGGATACAAAGTCCATTGTGACTCGATCTCATTTCCACTCGGGTATCGTGATCGGCTGAAGTAATCCTGAAGGCACTTGATGTTCCGCTTTCACTTGTTGACATATTAAACATCTCGAAACAAAGTCAGAGATGTCTCGTTTCATACCATGCCACCAAAACTGACGTTTCAAGTCGTTGTACATTTTCGTACTTCCCAGGTGAATTGCCATTCGGCTACTATGAGCCTCATTCAGAATCATCGAAATAAGCTCCGAATTTCTCGGGACACACAAGCGACTTCTGAACCTCAAACAATCATCATCATCAATTTGAAACTCCGATTCCTTGTTCGGAACACACTCAGTCTGTTTTGCAACCAACTCATCGTCGACTTTCTGAGCTTCACAAATTTGATGTATCAATAATGGTTTGGCTTTCAATTCAGCTACTAACACATTGTCGGGTAGAATAGACAAGTGTACATTCATCGCTCGTAAGGCAAACAGTGATTTCCGGCTTAAGGCGTCCGCAACCACATTAGCCTTCCCCGGGTGATAATCAATGACAAGCTCGTAGTCTTTTAACAACTCGAGCCAACGTCTTTGTCGCAGATTCAAGTCTCGCTGCGTCATCAAATACTTGAGACTTTTGTGATCCGAAAATACATGGCACTTCTCACCAAACAAATAATGTCGCCATATTTTTAAGGCGAATACGATGGCATCCAATTCGAGATCATGGGTCGGATAATTTTTCTCATGTGGCTTTAATTGTCTCGACGCATAGGCCACAACTCGACCTTCTTGCATCAATACGCAACCTAACCCAAGTAGGGAGGCGTCACTATAGATGACAAACTCTTTGCTAGATTCGGGCTGCACTAATACTGGAGCTTCCGTCAAATGAGTTTTCAATTGATCGAAACTTTTTTGACACTTTTCCATCCATTCAAACTTGACCTCTTTCTGAAGCAGTTTCGTCATGGGTGTGGCTATCATCGAGAATCCTTTTACAAACCGTCGGTCAGAACCAAGCAAGTCCCAAAAGCTCGAACCTCAAGTAATATTTCTTGGAGGCTTCCAGTTAAGTATGGCTGAAATTTTACTCGGGTCGACTCGAATACCCGATGCAGATACCACATGACCCAAGAAGCTAACCTCTCTTAACCAGAACTCACACTTGCTGAACTTAGCATATAACTGCTTATCTCGTAATATTTGCAACACCAATCTCAGGTGCTCTGCATGTTCGGTCTTATCTCTTGAATAGACCAAGATGTCGTCAATGAACACAATTACGAACCGATCCAAGTATGGTCTGAAGATCCGATTCATCAAATCCATAAATACCGCAGGGGCATTAGTGAGCCCAAACGGCATCACTAAGAACTCGTAGTGACCATATCTCATTCTGAAGGCAGTTTTGGGTATGTCCGAATCTCGGATTCACAACTGATAATAGCCCGATCTCAAATCTATTTTTGAGAACACTGAGGCTCCCTTCAGTTGATCGAACAAATCATCGATACGCGGTAACGGATATTTGTTCTTTATTGTCACTTTATTAAGCTGACGATAGTCGATGCACAGCCTCATAGTTCCGTCCTTCTTTTTCACAAACAACACTGGCGCACCCCAAGGTGAAAAACTTGGGCGAGCAAAACCTCTATCCACCAGCTCTTGCAACTGAGCTTTCAACTCCTTTAATTCCGTTGGTGCCATACGATACGAAGCTATCGAAATTGGAGTGGTACCAGGTACCAATTCGATGCCAAACTCTATTTCCCGAACAGGTGGTAAACCCGACAATTCTTCAGGGAAAACATCTGGGTATTCACAAACCACCGGCACAGATTCGGGTTTCTTTTCTAACTCCTTGTCATCAAGTACATACGCAAGGTATGCTTCGCACCCCTTTCTTATGTATTTCTGGGCCAACATTGCTGATATTACAGCTGGCAACCCCTTTGAGTCCGCAGACTCAACCCGAATTATCTCGTTATTCGCGCACCTCAGATCAATAGTCTTGCTTTTGCAATTTACAACCGCATCGTGCATGGTCAACCAATCCAAACCAAGAATAACATCGAATTCGTCGAACGGCAAAAGCATCAAGTCCGCCGGAAAACAGGAACCTCGAAATACTAGGGGACTTTTCTTACACACTTTGTTGACGAGCACGTAATGACCCAAGGGATTTGACACCCGAATTACAAACTCAGTAGACTCAATAGGTAAAGTCTTATTGGATGCTAAGGTTTTGCATATATATGAATGATTAGAACCAGGGTCAATCAAAGCAATCACATTAGTATCAAGGAGAGTAAAAGTACCGGTAATAACATCTGGCGAGGAAGCATCCTCGCGTGCGCGTATGGCATAAGTCCTAGCAGGAGCACGAGCCTCGGATCTTGTTATAGCATCTCTCGACCCTCTCTGACCGCCACTAGCATTGCCCGTATTTCTAGATGGCCTACCTCTAGCAGAGGTAGCGCCCGGTTTCCCACTCTGATCTACATTCTGTTCAGACAACCTTGGGCAATCTTTAATGAAGTGGTCAACTGATCCGTACTTGTAACAGGAGCGGTCACGGAATCTACAACTCCCGAATGCCATTTGCCACACATCGGCACTGCTCTCTCACAACGATCATTTCCACCACTGGCGATCGAAGTGACTCATGTGGTCACAGGGGGTCGATCGCGATCTCGTCTAGAAAAGCCCGAAGAATCTCTAGACCGGCCTAAGCCATCTCTAAATTTCTTTGATGACTGTGGGAAGGGCTTCCCCGAAGACCTCTTACAAAACTCCCTTGCTCCCACTTCAGCTTTTCTTTTCTCCATACTGAGCTCCTCGGCTTTGCATGCTCGCTCGACAAGAGCCACAAACTCTCGGATTTCCAAAATGCCAACATACAGCTTTATATCATCATTCATTCCATCTTCGAAGCGTTTACACATCATAGCTTCTGAAGAAATGCATTCTCGCGCGTACCGGCTAAGCCTCACAAATTTTCGTTCATAGTCGGTCACCGACATAGAACCTTGTTTGAGCTCAAGAAATTCCTTCCGCTTTTGATCCATAAATCTCTGACTGATATACTTTTTCCGAAACTCAGTTTGGAAGAACTCCCAAGTCACTTGCTCTCGGGGCACAACAGAAGTCAGAGTACTCCACCAATAGTAGGCGGAATCGCGTAGCAAGGAGATAGTACACTTTAAGCATTCATCGGGTGTACAAGATAGCTCATCGAGCACCCGGATAGTGTTGTCCAACCAAAATTCAGCTTGCTCGGCATCGTCGCTGTCCGTAGCTTTAAATTCGGTAGCCCCATGTTTTCGAATTCTGTCGACTGGGGGCTTACTTGACCTTATTTGGTCGGTTATCGGAGGTATTGCAGGTGCGGGGGTTGCATTAGTCGGGAATGAAGGTTGTGGAACAGCCGTATTAGTTCGAATGTATTGGTTGAACCAATCATTCATCACGCTATAAAAAGCTTGCCTAGCCTCATCGTTCGGATTGCTGGCAATAGGTTGAGAGTCCGCCGGCGCTGTCCCTTGCGCGGGAGCAGGCGCCACACTCTCCACATCATCAGCTATTGCTCGATTGGGATCGGGATCCATTACTATAATCAAACACAAATTCAAATGTCAGAAATCACCACACTATCAATTTATCACAATATGGCATGTATAGCTAGACCCAAACGTATTACGGTAGTCCTAGAATCGACTAAACCTGGCTCTGATACCAATAAAATTGTAACACCCCGTACCCGAGACCGTCACCGGTGTCGGACACGAGGGGTCAACGAGCGAAATCCACTTATTGCACCGACCAATTTGACATTTCCAGACAAGCTGGAGAACTGCGTCACTGTCGCCTTAAAAAGCCTATCTCGAGTTTCAAAACTCGGAAACTGATTCCGTAAATTTTCACTGAATCTAGACTCATATATCCATCCATGTATTTATTTATATAATTTTTGGTCGGGCCAATTGGTACAGTTTATTAGTTAAAGTCACCCCTGTTTCAGGGTTCGACTACACTGACCTTTGCTCATTACGACCTGGATATCTTCTCGTACAGAGCTTCAATGCTCATGTCGTTTGTTTCTAATGAAACTAGACTCAAAAGGAAATCTTCACATATAAGGAATGACTTCTAATTAATTCTGGATAATTTATGGTAAATTTTTCAAGTCGAGACAGGGGATCCAGAAACCGTTCTGGCCCTGTCTCACGAGAACTTTAATATCTCTCAGTACACTGTTCATATGATCATTTTGTTACTTTCATATGAAAATAGACTCGTCAAGGTTCGTTTACATAATTTATTCACTATTTAATACTCTTTTTACTATTTTTAGTGATTTTTCACATCCACATCACTGCAGCTGACTGCATCTGTTTTTAAGGTAGGCTTTACCTATTTTGTAGTCTGCATGGACCAACTATAATCTCGTCATACATAGGTCCACATATGATCATATTTAGCCATTCCAATGGCTGATCATGTGACCAACACTCTCATTCCAATCCATAATCACATCATGAAACCATATATAATTACAAACCACAAATGGTCTAATTCCGTACTCCACTTTTACGAGCCATTTTCGCATGGCCGTACACATGTACATCACAAAAGTATTTGAACCAACAAGGGGTAGTCCTATACATGCCATATCCAAAGTTCAACTAAAAGAGTACCAAAAAGGGGTTTGATAGTGTGGATGACTTCAACTTCGATGATCCCGAATCCGATCGCTAACGAGCAAAATCTATAAAACAGAGAGCCAAAGCAACGGGGTAAGCATTTTTATGCTTAGCAAGTTTCAAGTAATGAAATCGGCTTTAACTAAAGTATTACATTCACTTAGCCAAATGAATCACTTTATTAATACACATTCACATAATCATACTTACTTCACACTTCATCATCATATACACACACAAGGTATTAACCTATCTAAGAGCTGAAAATTCGTTAGTCGATTGAACGAATATTATTTCAATCGCATCAACTTTTCCGATGCACACACAATCATACCTTATCGTTTGGGCTTTTCGAGCGTACTAATTGAATTTATTACAGCAACAACCGCTCACCTTCAACCCAAGTTTCTTCGGAATACAACCGGATATAACCACAAGCACGAATGCCTTCGGGTCTTAGCCCGGATATATTGTCTCGCACAAATGCCTTCGGGTATTAGCCCGGATATAACAACTTGCACGAATGCCTTCGGGTTTTATCCCAGATATAGTCACTAGCACAATTGCCTTCGGGTCTTAACCCAGATATATTCACTAGCACAATTGTCTTCGGGACTTAGCCCGGGTATCATTCAATTGCTCATGCACACATACATCAATAATCATTACATATCCATATTTCATTTTCGTTACTAAGGCTCAAACACAAACATATCACTAGCATAACTGCCTTCGGGACTTAGCCCGGGTATCATTCAAATACTCATACACACGTATATCCATATTCATTACACATCCATATTTTCATTTCACATAATTCAAGTAGGGTCATTACTCGAAGACTTACCTCGGATGTCGTCGAACAATTCCGATGGCTATTCGACCACTTTTTCCTTCCCTTTATCGGATTTAGCTCCCCTTTGCTCTTGAGCTTAATTCACACAAATTTAACTTATTATAATCTCATTATAATAGCTTATGGCCGAATATGACAAGGAGTTTAAATGGTCATATGGCCATCCTTTAGCTCAAATACACAATGGTCATGCACAATTTTTTTTAAATCATAACAAGCAATTCAATACAATTCATTCAATCATCAAAGTGAAGCTCAAGGTACTTAGCCCTTATATATATTAGACATTAGAGTCACATGTGTACGAAATCACGAATCAAATTCAACGCATTTGTTAGTACTCTCCTTAGCCGAATTTTCCAAGCCAAGAATAGGCATCAATATGCTTGCCTCTAACCGAATGCATGCACACCAACCCCCCCCTCATGTGGCCGAATATGCATGCCCATGTTGAGGCCAATTATACACTTAATACCACACAAAAACAGCATACGTTTTACTAGCTAATGCATTGCATATTGTAGCTCAATACTCTTCTATCATTTATTTCATAGCCGAAACATCATCATATGCAATTATATACCTTGAGATAGTATATATGTCATATCAATACATCATGTGCAAACATATATACACATATAGGTGCAAGGTCAATCTCAAGGTGTTTATAACCATCCAAGACACAAATTTTACCTATCATGTAATAAGCATAAATCATGCTTATGAATGCACCATGGCCGAATACATCACAATCATACCCTTTTCAACTTCGGCCATGGTTAAACGAAGAACTCAATGTCTTACTCAAGATTGCTACAAAGAAATTTCAAGAGTAGTCAATCCATCATTACATGCATCATTAACAAGCTTCACATTTAGCATGCAATGGCTTTAACACAATATCAACCTTGGCCGAATACCATTTCCATGACATAACAAGGATTTGAACCATGGGCTAACATGAACATCAAGCTAGCAACTAAAACATGCATGAATCTCATGACACAACCTCAAACATACCTTAATCTTGATACAAGTATGACCAAATCTCCTTCTAGTTCTCTTCCAAACCAAGTATGGAGCAAAAAAAATTCTTCTTCCTCTTCACAATTTTCGGCCAAAGAAAGAATGGAAGGATGAACAAAATTTCTCTTTTTTTTTTCTCTTCCACATACGGCAACAATAGGGGGGGAAAGGATGAACAAATTTTTGATTTTTTTGTTTCTCTTCCTACATCCATAATTTTTTTATCATTTATTACATCATGCATTAACAAAACATGTCATAACATGTTTTCCTTGCCCATAAACCCTTGTCATGGCCGGCCACTATGCCATCTTTGGGGAAATTTGACATGCAAATCCCTTATTTTTGCATGCATGATCAACTAGTCATCACACATTTCCCCATCCTACTTTCAAAGTTTACTACTAGGTCCTTTCTAGTAAAATTCACATTTATAACTCGAAATCAAAACATCAAAAATGTCACACATGAATTAACACATATTATAGGCATCAAAATAAATTTTAAATTATTTTTATGCCTCGGTTTTGTGGTCCCGAAACCACATTCCGACTAGGGTCGTTTTAAGGCTGTCACAGGATACTTAGCTAAAGAGTTTGCCAAACCCTAAAGTTCACCAAAAATTGGAGTTTGCAAAATGGCTAATTTCACAAAGTGCTCTATTGAGCCAAAAAAAAAAAATACTTGACTTACTCAATTCTACCCTTGACTTTACCAATTGTACGCCAAGCAAGAATTGAATATTGGATCTCTGCCGGGCAGATAGTTACAATTCTCACCCACTTAGAAATTTCATAATTGATATTTATACTTGTGTAAAGTTGAGTGTATTGTTCTTTCATTAAACTTTCCCTTTCCGAAGTAGCTTCTTTTATATTATGATTCTTCTATATAATGATTCCTCCATAACACTTTTACTAATACGATCCTCTTATTTCTTAACTCTTTCACTTCTTTGGCTAAAATACAAACATGCTTATCTTCATAAGATAAATTTGGCTCTACTTCTATGTCTCAATTTGTACCATATTGTAACAGCCCTTTTTTGGGTCAAATCTAAACAATGGTTTCAGTGCTCAATTTGTCTAGAAGGACTAAATTTCAATAGGTGCATGTAAAATCCCGAATTAGAGCCTAGTCGAAACAGTGATTTCGAAACCATAAATCTAAAGTAGAAATAATTATTTTATGATTCTTTTGTGGTCTATGATATGATTGCATGCTTGTGTGAAGGTTTTGTGAAAAACTTCTATGGATAAAGTGTCAAATTTTATATTTAGGTCTAAATTGCAAACGTTGCAAAATGTGAGTTCTAGAAGCTTTAGGCATGAAATTACCATTGATTATTAATTAGTGGTCCTTAAATAGCAATTTGCCCAAATTCTATAATTACGGACAAAAATGGGCATGAATAGGAAAATTTTGAAAGAAAGGCCGTAAGGGCATTTTTGTCATTTGGTAAATAAAAGAATAAAAAGGGAAAATCAAGTCAAAATTGTGTCCATCTTCTCCTAACTTGGTCGAAAATCTCAAGCTCACCATAACTAGGGTTCTGTCAACTTTCAAGATTGATAGTAAGTGCATTCTAGCCCTGTTTTTAATGTTCTTTATTAAAGTCCTCATAACCCGATTTATCTATTTCTACCAGTATTTTGAAGTAGGGTTAATGTTTAAAAATTTACCCATGTGTGACATGCATGTGTTTTGGTGTTTAATGGTAGAAAATGAAAGTTTGATGCATGATAAACATTTTTTACCAAGTGGTTTTTCATGAAAACACCTAAAAAGGACCTTTTTGTAAAAGGTCTAAAATGGTAAGATGTATGATTTAATGAGAAATGTGGGCTACTATGAGTATGTCATAGGTTCAACTAGGCTTGAATAACAAAGAAAATGAACACATTTCATTTTACGAGCCTAGGGACTAATTTGCAAATTGTAAAAGTTTAGGGGAAAACTATAATTTTGCAAAAATATAGTTTTTGGACTGGTTTGAATAATGTGATGATTAAATGAGCTGAATTTGCTATTATAAATCAAGAAAAACAGAGTCTAGACCTAGACCGGGGAAAGAATAAGATTTTGGACTAAATCGAATTAATTGTCCATATTTTGTAACGAAGTAAGTTCATGTGTAAATAATGCAATGATATATTATGTTTTAATATTTTATTTATGTATGAATTATTATGACAAGTGTATGAATGATGTTATAGTCTATGAGCATGACATTGGGAACGAGTTCAACGAATATGTGATATCGAGAACAATCCCATTTGAACCTTAGGAATAATTTAGGATACAATGTGACATGTCACTAGGAACTATGTGATTATGGTCTCATAAAATTATGTGTATATGTGATTATGTGAATCTAGGTGCTAGTCTTGTACGCTTTATCGATGGCTGGGTAGCCCAGCATGTATTACGGGTGCCTGTCAACTTGTGTGAGCAGCCCAAGTAGTTACGTCCTGACTGTCAGCTTGTGTGAGCAGGCCCCTGATTAGCTCGAGAGCGAACAATGTGTGATTGTGATATGAGGTAGCATGCAGCTACGTTTGAAGCACTATGTGCAAGTCTTCCGTGTATCCGATAGTATTTCGAGTGTTTAACGGGTAAACCTGTGAGTTATTTGACAAGCAAGTCAATGATGAGGAAATATGACAATGTGTTACGAGTTGGTACATGTATGTACGAAAAACTCATATAAATGAGCTCGGTATGTGATGAACTTTTGGTAAGATTGGAAATGTGTAAGTTATGTCTACAAATTTAAGTTATGCCTATGAATTCATGATGACACATTTGTAATCTATGTTATGTCAATCGTATTTATATATATATGATTATGTTTCTATTTATTTGCATGTGAACTTACTAAGCTTTATGCTTACTACCTTTCCTTTCCATTTTCTTATAGTGTTGCCAAGCTAGCTCGGGGATCGAAGGATGCTGGAGCTCGATTCACACTATCAAATTAATCTATTGGGTATAGTGAAATTAAGTATTTTGAGTATGGCATGTATAGAGACTTGTTCTTTTTGTTATATGTCAAATTGGTTTAGCCAAGTGTATTGTCTTACAATGATTTGATGATTTATTTTGTATATGGCCAAGAGATATGGCTCATATTAATTATGGAGATGTAATCCTATTCATATATGCATGCATATGCTAAGATCACTCTTGATGTGGTTAAATTCATTTAGCATGGATGAATTGTGGATGTGACCATAGATGTTTGGTGATGGAGTTATGAGTAAATGGAATAATATCAACTAAGGAAAGAATGTGTAAAATGGAAGTAAATTTGATGCTTTATACTGCATGTGAATTTGGTAAGCTTGGCTTAAATGGAATATGAAGCCTTAAGTTGGTATAAATTGATAAGAAGTTGACATCATAAGCCATGTTTATGAATGTGTAAGAGCTCATTTATGCCATGTAAGATGTCATTGAAATGAGTGAGTGTACATGTGCTATAGAGGGTGACAAAGGCTTGGAAAATAGCCTCAAAGTTGTCCACACGGGTAGACACACGAGCATGTGTCTAGACCATGTGTGACACACGGCCTGCCCCATGGGTGTTTGATCTAGCTGTGTGTCCCCTGCACCCTATTAAATGCAGAATAGAATACTCAATAGTAAACACACAAGTAGAGACATGGCCGTGTGTCTCGGCTATGTGAAGGACACGGCCGCAAGACATGGGCGTCTGCCTAGGCCGTGTGAAGTCTACACTTAATTTATGGAATTTAACTTGGCCATGTGACCTTAATTATGCTGATGACGTCATAAACAGAGAGTTACGTGGGCTGAGGACACGGACGTGTCCCAAGCCACATGGGCATGTGTGACCACACGGCCTACCCATATGGACGTGTGACCCTGTTTCATGAAAATTCTTTTAAGTTTTTTAAAGTTTTCTAAAGTTCTCGGTTTAGTCCTGAACCACTCTTGATGTATGTTTTGGACGTCATAGGCCCATATAAGGGACAACATGCATATGTATGAATGTACTTAATTTGAATGAAATTTTACAACTTGGTATTGTATGTTTATTTACGTTTAAGTCCAGTAATGCCTCGAACCCTGTCCCTTGCGTCAGATACGAGTAAGGGGTGTTACAGTGCAAAACTTGAATTCTATAAGTTAAAGGTGTCTAATTGTTATGAAATTATAAATTAGAGGTCTTTAAATGGTAATTAGACCATTATACTTCATAATGGACAAAATTGGACATGGTTAGATAAAATTCCAAAGTTTTGAATTAACGACATTTTGGTAAATTAATAATTAAATGATTTAATAAGCTAAAAATGAGTTAAAATTTTTATTCATCTTCATTCTCCTATGCCGAAATTTCAATGGAGTCCATAGCTAGGATTTTTGCCACTTTCAAGCTCGATTGTAAGTCTGTTCTTGCCCTGTTTTTCATGATTTTTATGTTTTCGAAGTTGTCTCAACCTAATCTAGCTATTCTAAGGACTAATTTGAAAGAAAATCAAAGTCTAGAATTTTACCCCTGTTGAATAAGCTTGTATTTTGATGTTTAATGTTAGAAAATACATGTTTGTTGTTAGTTAAACAACATTTACAAAGTGATTTTTGATGAAAATTTCAAAAAGGGACCTTATTGTAAAAGGTTGTAAAATGTGTGGTAAAATGTGAATAAATGGAAAATATGGGCTGTCATGAGCATGAAAAAGGTCCTGCCAGGCTTAGGTAATGAAGAAATTTGATGAAAACCATTTTACGAGCCTAGGGACTAAAATATAAAATGTTAAAAGTTTAGGGAAAAATGTAATTTTTTCCATAGTGTGTTTTTGGGCTAAATTGAATAATGTGATGATTAAATAAGTTAAAATTGATATTATAGATCAAGAAAAATGAAGTTTGAGTTTAGACCAAGAAAAGAACAAGGTTGTGGACTAAATCAAACTAATAGTCGTTTTTGTAACCGAGGTAAGTTCGTATGTTAAATTAGCTTTAATATAATTGTATTTAAATGCTTTAATATTGTATGAACTGTATGATTGACTATGTGGAAGAGTTTAATTCTAAAAAAGAGTTCGGCGGCGATTCGATAAGTAAGAAATCCCGTTTAAACCTTAGGAATAGAGTAGGATACAAGTGACATGTCACTAGGGTTACCATGTGTTATGTGATTATGTGATCCGAGTGTTGATCCTGTACGTCTTACCGGTGGCTGAGTATACCGGCATATGTTGCGATTACTCGACAGCTTGTGTGAGCAGCACCGTATAGCTATGTCTGGGCTGACAACTTGTGTAAGCGGGCCCGTCAATAGCTCGAGAGCGAGCAATTATGAGATATGAGACTTAGGTAGCGTTGGCTACATATGTGACACTTAGTGTGCAAAATTCCTGAGTATCTGACATTATTATTCCTAGTGGTTCACGGGTATGTCAAAGATGAGAATACATGTAAGTTCATTTCGAGATGGTACAGGCATGTACTTTAATCTTATGATTATTAATTTGTGAAATGATGATTTCAAGGTAAGTTGGTGATGGAATGGATTATGATCATGAGAATTTGGTAAATTACATTATCTTATGTTATGTTATTTGTATGATTAATGTATGGTAGGGTTGCTTATTTGTTTCATACGAGCTTACTAAGCTATATAGCTTACTCCGTTTTATTTTCCATGTTTTATAGTGTCACCAAGCTAGCTCGGGTTGGAGATTGTTGGAGAACGCCTCACACTATCAATTGTTATTTCAGGTACTGATGATTTTAAACATTTTGAGATTATGACATGTATAGGGACTTGGTCATTTTGTTATATGTGTCATTTTGAATTTGGCCAAATGTATTGGCTTGTGATTGTCAAAGGTTTGATGTGGCCATTAGCCATGTAACTTGGCTCATTTTGGTTGAATTGGTTGTAAGCTTATATATTATATATATGCATGCATGTGTCAATGCCTTGTTGGTGATGTAGTTTATTAATTATTAATGCTTGGCAAATAGTTGAGTGTGGCTTAATGGGTTGTTGATGAATGGTTAAGTATGGCTCATTCGTATGTTAGAAAAATCTAAGTAGAATTGTACATAATGAAAGTGTGTGTGTGGATGCCTTTGAATGTGAAATTGGTATGTTTGATTTGGCATAATGAAATGTCATGTATATTGTAGATGATTGTATCGTATTAACACGTTTTAGCTATAATTGTGAATGTTTTGGTTGCTAAGTATGCCATGAATTGTGCCATTGAATTTGTGTAAGTGTAGGTGTAAATGAGGGTGGCAAATGGCTTGTCATATAACCTCTATTTTGTCCACATGGGTAGATACACAGCCTATCCCATGTGCATGTGTTCCGGTTGTGTGTCCCCTACACCTTAATTTTTAGAAACATTATGCACAGAATTGAGGGCAGAGATATGTGCGTGTGCCTCAGCCGCGTGAGGGACACGTCCTTAGACACGAGCGTGTACCCTGGGTGTGTGAAGCCTGCACCTATTTAATGAAAATTTAATTACCCATACAGCCTAGCACATAGGTGTGTGACTTGGCCATGTGACATCAATTTTTAAACTCATTGCAAGTCAGAGAGTTACACAGGTTAGGGACAGGGGCGTGTGTGACCACACGACCTGCCCACACGGGCGTGTGACCCTGTTCATAGCAAAAATTTTCTAGGTTTTGTAAAAATTTCACAAATTATCGATTTAGTCTTGAACCACTTCCAAACCATGTTTTGGGCCTAGTAAGCTCTTATTAGGGACTTTATGGTTGAATGCAAAAGATTTTTAATTTGGATGCAAATTATGACTCGAAATTGTACGTTTGCTTGTGTTGTAAGTCCGGTAATGCCTTATACACTATTCCAGCACTGAATACGGGTAAGGGGTGTTACAGACATAATCTGGATTTTGTCAATACCTTCATAACATATACACATTGAACACATTGTGAGTCTTCGATACATCTGGTGGTAATGCCAACTCTTGATGGCAAACATTATGCTTATATACTCATGAAATAGAGACAAGTTTTAGCAAAAAAATCAGATAATTCCATTGAAACCCTTGATTCCCATTATTAAATGTACTTAACATGTTTTAGGTCAAATCATCTACAGAATTCTAGTTCGGTTCTAACTAAGTCTTAATTAAATCCAAACATTACTTTCTAAGTCAAAAAACACTAAATATAAAAAAAGTCTAAAGAAACTGTGAACTTAACGAGTGCTTTCAAAACAATTAGGCTAGGTGGATACTTAGCTAAAGAGTCTGCCAAACCCTACAGTTCGCTAAAAATTAGAGTTTACAAAATGGCTAATCCCACAAAGTGCTCTATTTAGCCAAAAAAAATACTTTACTTACTCAATTCTACCCTTGACTTTACCAATTATACGCTAGACAATTACTGAATACTGGGTCTCTACCGGGCAAATAGTTACAATTCTTCCCCACTTAGAAAATATCATCCTTGATATTTATACTTATGAAAACTTGAGTGAATTGTTCTTACATTAAACATTCCCTTTCCCAAGTAGCTTCTTCTATATTATGATTCATCTATAACACTTTTACTAATGCGATCCTCTTATTTCTTAACTCTTTCAGTTCTTTGGCTAAAATGTAAACAGGCTCCTTTTCATAAGATAGATTTGACTCTACTTCTGTGTCTTCAATTTATTACAAATTATTTGGATTTGATTAATACCTTCGTAACAAAGACCTGTGAAACACATTGTGAATCTTCAATAGTTTTGGTGGTAATGCCAACTCTTGATGGCCAACAATATCCTTATATACTTACGAAACAAAGACAAGGTTTAGTGGAAAAATTAGATAATTCCATTGACACCCTTGATTCAGTGATTAAATGCACTTAACAAGTTTAAGGTCAAATCATGTACAGAATTCAAGTTAGGTTCTAACTAAGTCTTCACTAAATCAAAACATTACTTTCCAAGTCATCAGACACTAAACATAAAACAAGTCTAATCAAACTGTGAACTTAACGAGTGCTTTGAAAACATTTGTGGATACTTAGCTAAGGAGATTGCCCAACCTTAGAGTTTGCCAAAAATTGGAGTTTCCAAAATGGCTAATCCCACAAAGTGCTCTATTTAGCCAAAACAAATACTTTACTTACTCAATTCTACCCTTAGTTTTACCAATTATACGCCAGACAATAGCTGAATAATGGGTCTATGTCGTGCAGACAGTTACAATTCTACCCCACATAGAAAATTTCATCCTTGATATTTATACTTGTAAAAAGTTGAGTGTATTGTACTTTTATTATACTTTCTCTTTCCCAAGTAGCTACTTCTATATTATGATTCCTCCATAATATTTTTACTAATGCGATCCTCTTATTTTTTAACTCTTTTACTTCTTTGGCTAAAATGCAAACAGGCTCCTCTACATAAGATAGATTTGACTCTACTTTTGTGTCTTCAATTTGTATGACATTATCTGGATTTGGTCAATACCTTCTTAAAATAGACACATAGAACACATTCTGAATCTTTGATAGTTCTGGAGGTAATGCCAACTCTTGATGGCCAACATTATCCTTATATACTCATGAAACGGAGACAAGGTTTAGTGAAAAAAATCATATAATTCTATTAACACCCTTGATTCTCATGATTAAACGTACTTAAAAAGTTTTAGGTCAAATCATCAATAGAATTCTAGTTCGGTTCAAACAAAGTCTTCACTAAATCCAAACATTACTTTCTAAGTCATCAAACACTAAATAGAAACCAAGTGTAATCAAACTGTTAATTTAAAGAGTTCTTTCAAAACATTTGGGGTGGGTGATACTTAGCTAAAGAGTCTGCCAAACCCTAGAGTTCACCAAAAATTAGAGTTCGCAAAATGGCTAATCCCACAAAGTGCTCTATTAGCCAAAACAAATATGGTACTTACTCAATTCTACCCTTGAGTTTACCAATTATACGCCAGACAATAGTTGAATATTGGGTTTCTGCAGGGCAGACAGTTTCAATTCTCCACCATTTAGTTAATTTCAACCTTGTTATTTATACTTGTGAAAAGTTGAATGTGTTTTTCTTTCATTAAACTTTCCCTTTCCCAAGTAGCTTTTTCTATATTATGATTCCTCCATAACACTTTTACTAAGGCGATCCTCTTATTTCTTAACTCTTTCACTTCTTTGGCTAAATTGCAAACAGGCTCCTCTACTTGGATTTGGTCAATACCTTCGTAACATAGACGCATGGAACATATTGTGAATCTTCGATAGTTCGGATGGTAATGCTAACTTTTGATGGCCAACATTATCCTTATATACTTTTGAAATGGAGACAAGGTTTAGTGAACAAATCAGATAATTCCATTGACACCATTGATTCCCATAATTAAACGTACTTTAAAAGTTTTAGGTCAAATCATCAATAGAAGTCTAGTTCGGTTCTAACTAAATCCAAACATTACTTTCTAAGTCATCAAACACTAAATATAAAACAAGTCTATTCAAACTGTGAACTTAACGAGTTCTTTCAAAACATTTAGGGTGGGTGGATACTTAGCTAAAGAGTATGCCAAACCCTAAAGTTCGCCAAAAATTAGAGTTCCCAAAATGGCTAAACCAACGAAGTGCTTTATTTAGCCAAAACATATACTTTACTTACTCAATTCTATCCTTGGGTTTACCAATTATACGCCAAACAATAACTTAATATTGGGTCTCTTCCAGGCAAACAGTTACAATTCTTCGCCATTTAGAAAATTTCAACCTTGATATTTATACTTGTGAAAAGTTGAGTGTATTGTTCTTTCATTAAACTTTCCCTTTCCTAAGTAGCTTTTTCTATATTATGATTCCTTCATAACACTTTATTAATGTGATCCTCTTATTTCTTAACTCTTTCACTTCTTTGGCTAAATTGCAAATAGGTTCCTCTACATAAGATAGATTTGGCTCTACTTCTGTGTCTTCAATTTGTACCACATTATCTGGATTTGGTCAATACCTTCATAACATAAACACGTGGAACATGTGACATCCCTAAATTGACCCTAGTCAGAAAGTGGTTTCGAGACCACTAAACCGAGTCATAATAATAATTAACCATCATAATTGATGCTCATTATATGTATATATGCATGTGTGAAAATTTCATTTTTTGGATTTTGTTAATTGTAAGTGAATTTTTATCAAATAGGACTTATGTGAGAAAATTTAAAAATGTGCTAGGCAAATGTAAGGTGGCCTATTAATACATGTGGGAAAGTGTTGTCCTTGCATGTCAAATTAGCCAAAATGAAGCATGATGGCCGGCCATGCTATGGGTGGAAACATGTCTCCAACATGTTAGACTAGTGATGCATGTAGGAAACAATAAAATAAGAAAGTTAGCATTAAAGAAATGGAAAAAGAAAATGATGATAACAAAAAAAAAAAAAAAAGAGTGTGGATGCTTCCCCCCCCCCCTTGCCGTACATGAGAGAAACAAAAACAAAGAAAGAAAAAAAAGTGTTCATTCTCTCATTTTCTCCTTGCTTGGCCGAATGTACTAAGAAGAAAGGGGGGAGCTTGAGAAAATCAGTCATGGGAGTTTGCTAGACTAAGGTATGTTGATGTTATCCATGAGATTTATGCATGTTTTTAGTTGATAGTTTGAGTTCCACCTAACCCATGGTCTAAACCTTTACCATGAAATGGGGATGATATTCGGCCATGGGTGTTGTCTTCTTGGTATCATTGATGTTTGATGTTTGATGTTGTGGTGGTGAGGCATGAAGATGAGTTAAGGTTCAACTAAGGTGGATTTGTGGATGTTATTTGCATGCTAAAAGTAAAGCTTGTAATGATGCATGGTATGGTGTTGTATGGCATTTGGCCATGGTAGGAAATAAAAGGAAACTATGTTCGTTGTTCATGTCATTTGAATGAGAAGTGCTAGTAAGGTGAAGTACAAATGTTAGTGTTTGATTTACTAGTGTATATATGCATACTAGCCTAGTTGTGAACTTGAATCAAATTGGTGTTAAGTCGATACAAGCGACCTTACTTGTTGAATGTATCAAGTGTGGAAATTTGCCTTAACATGGATGTGTATGTTCGCCACATGAGCGAATACATATGTTGATGTGTATATTCGGCCTTAGGTAGCCTATTGATGGCCTTAGCTTTTCCTTGATGCTTGAATGAATTGTATTGAATTGCTTGATGTAATATAAAATGTGCATGACCAATGTGTATCCAAGCAAAAGGGTGGCCATATGACCATTTAAACTCCTTGTCATATTCGCCATAAGCTAGCATAATGAGGTTTTAATAAGTTAAATTTGTGTGAACTAGCTCAAGAACTCAAAGGACCAAAGTTGGACAAGGGAAAGACAAAGTAATTGAATTGCCATTGAAAACGCATGCGACAACATCCGAGGTAAGTCATTAAGCATATATTTGGTATTGATTTAAATGATCATAATATATATGCAATTGTGTTTAATGAATTGATGTGTAAATGAAAATGAATGTGTATGGAATGATGCCATTGTTGAATGTATAAAGGCAGCAAAATGCATAAGGTATTGGTCACGGCACTAAGTGTGCGGGTATAAATGGACACGGTGACAAGATTGGCACTAAGTGTGCGGGTTTAAAATTGTACAGCACTAAGTGTGCGAGTTTGATTCTATAGCACTAAGTGTGCGAGCTGAAAATATATAGCACTAAGTGTGCGGATTCACTATATGCTCTTGTATTACAATTGGCACTGAGTGTGCGACATTATCGAGTTAATCCCGGACAGCGAATCGGGTAAGTACCTTGAGCTCATGACGAATAGGCAATATGTTCATGCTCGGGGTTGAGCTTGGTAAGCTTTAAATCTATGTGATGATTGCAATTGTGTGATTGTGGTGAAAATGAGTTAGTGTGTGAAAATGCCTCAAATATCTTATCGTATAAATATGAAATGTGGATGTATGGCTTGGTATGAGATTGAACCAAAAGGTCCGAGGAATTATGGTATAGTTCGATATGGATGAAGTACCTAGCCTTGTTTCATTGTTTCACTTTGTGATGAATTTAGCTAATGGATAATTGTAAAGTGCTTATGACTTCTTGAGTTATAAACTCACTCGGTGTTTTCTTGTCACCCATTTTAGGTCTCTTGGACTCGTATTGTTGCGTGCTCGGAATCGTCGTTGAAGTCATCACACCGGCTGGAGACCTTTTGGTATTGTCTTCGTAGTTGAACTAGGAGAACAATTGGCATGTATAGGCTATTATATTTTGTTGAATTGTGGGTTGTAAACCTTAAGCCATGTGAAATGGCCTATGTGGTCGTCGAGTGGGATGCTAGAACCTATAGCCACGAGTCTTAGAAACTTTAATTTTGATAAGGTGGCCAAAATTTGTGTCATGTAAGATGGATGATTTAGGGCCAAGGAAAGATTCATGAAATTGGCATAGTCTACTGCAGTAACTGTTGCGGACAGCAGTAGTGAGATGAGATTGAAAAATCACTAAAAATAGTATAAGTAGAATTAAATAGTGAATAAATTATGAAATTGAACCTTGATGAATCTATTTTTATATGGACGAAATGAAACTACCATATGAGCAGTATACTGAGAGATATTAAAGTTCTCGTGAGACAGGGCCGGAACGGTTTCTGGGTCCCCTGTTGCAACTTTGAAAATTTACTATAAATTATACAGATAGAATTAGAAGTCATGCCTTATATTTTCAGATTCCATTTTGAGTCTAGTTTCATTAGAAATAATCGGCACCAGTATTAAAGCCCTGTACAGAGAGATATTCAAGTTGTAACGCACGAAGGTCAGTGTAGTCGACCCCTGTAACATGGGTGACTTTAACTAATAAACTGTACCAATTGGCCCGACCAAAAATTCTAGAAATAAATCCATGGATGGATATATGAGTCTAAATTCAGGAAAATTTACGGAATCAGTTTCCGAGTTTTGGAACTCGAGATATGATTTTAGGGCGACAGTGACGCAGTTTTCCAGCCTGTCTGGAAATGCCAAATTGGTTGGTACTTTGAGAGGATTTGGCCGTTAACCCTCGTGTCCGACACGGCGACGGTCACGGGTTCGGGTGTTACAATTTTATTGGTATCGAGCCATGGTTTAGTCGGTTCTAGGACTACCATAGGCGTGTGAGTCTAGCTATACATGCCAATTTGTTAGTGCTTAATAATGTGATGACTTCGACGGTTGAAATTTTTGTTTTGATTAGCGATGGAACCGGGATAGAGACCCTTGGCGGATGACGTTGAAAGTGTAGCGGCTGCCCCGCGCAAGGGACACCGCCTGTTGAGCCTCGGTCATCCGCGAATAATCAAAATGAAGGCGAAACAAGCCTTCTTCACCATGATGAATGAGTGGGTCGCATAATATGCCCGAACCAACCCGGCTGCCCAACCATTCCCAAATTTAAATACTCCACCCCAAGAGCCCGTAATGCCTTGATTCGATCTGTGAGGCTGAGTAAACCACACAGAGACCTGATTAGGAAGCGGGGCGAGGAGTTCAAGGCCATAGTCACCGATGATCTTTGAAAGAAAGAATTCGCTCGATAACACCATTCGAGTGTTAGATGAACTATCATGCACACCGATGAATGTCTTAAGTGTGCTATATCCTTGTTACGAGACTCGACTTACTATTGGTGGAGGACTTTAATTTCCATAGTCCCAAATGAGCGAGTTACTTGGGATTTCTTTCAATCCAATTTTGAAAGAAATACATTAGTCAACAGTTCATCGATCGAAGCGTAAGGAGTTCTTGGAACTCAAGCAAGGTCAGTATGATCAGATCTCGAATCTGAACATGAGTTCGTAAGACTTAGTCGGTATGCTCGGGAGTGTGTGGTTGATGAGGTTGCTATGTGCAAAAGATTTGAAGAAGGATTGAATGAAGAGTTAAAGTTACTAGTGGGAATTTTGGAGATAAAGGAGTTCGTGACACTAGTCGAACGAGCTGCAAGGCGGAAGAACTTGGGAAGGAGAAGAAGAAGGCTGAATTTGAAGCAAGAGATTACCGTAAGAGATCAACGAGTAAAGCTCCGTTCTCGGCTATAAAGAGGTTCGGGGAGGACACCATGAAGTCGAGGCGATGCGGGAATTTCCATTAGAGCCAGACCATCGGCGGACTCCGAGCTACTTGGTAGCTAGTGTGGGCAATAATCGTCAAGAGAGACGAATGCCCCCAATGTGGAAGGCGACACCTAGGTGAATGTTGGGGTAAGTCATTAATAGGGCTCATTACGGATGTGGTTCAAGGACCACTTCATTAGAGATTGCACGAGCTAAATGAGAAGAATAAGATGCAAGGTGCAAGATCTAGTGGGGCGACGGTTAGAGTTAGACCCCGAGGATTTCGGGAGGTAGGGGTGGTAATCGAGAGGAGCCACCGATGCGGCTGTTCGATCCGAGACCCGTGCTCTGCTAGAGCATATGCCATCCAGCAGACGAGAGGAGGCATCCTCCCTGACGTTATCACCGGTACTTTTACTCTCTTTGATCCTAGTGTGATTGCATTGATTGACCCGGCTCTACTCATTCTTATGTATGTGAAACTTTAGCATCCAAGAAGACTCTACTGTTGAGTCTCTCGAGTTCGTAATTCAGTGTCAAACCCTTTGGGTCAATACGTACTCGTTGATAAAGTGTGCAAGAGATGCCCCTAATAATTGAAAATCTGTTTTCCTACCGATCGATGCTTCTACCATTTGATGAATTCGATGTTATTCTTGGTATGGATTGGTGACAGTACATGATGCGTTGGTGGATCGCAAAAGGAAAACCATTGATTTGAGGAGTGCAAATAATGAGGTAGTCCGAGTCGAGTCTACTAATTTAAAAGGGTGCCGTGATAATATCTTCTATGACCGTTCGGAGATATGTGAAAAGAGGTGTGAAACATACCTTGCGTATGTGTTTGAAAGTAAAGAGACGGAAAAGAAACTCGAATCGGTACCAGTGGTTTGTGAGTATTCAGATGTTTTTCGGAGGAGTTACCGGATTGCCACCGGTTCGAGAAGTGGAATTCGCATCGAAGTTGTACGGGTACTACGCCGATCTCAATAGCTCCGTGATCGTATGGCATTAACGGAGTTAAAGGAATTGAAGGTTCAATTGCAAGAATTGACGGATAGAGGTTTCGCTCGACCGAGTTTTTCTCCATGGGGCGCACAAGTATTGTTTGTGAAAAGAAGGGCGGAAGCATGAGGTTGTGCATCGACTATCGTCAACTCAATAAAGTGACGATAAAGAATAAATATCCGTTGCCACGAATTGACGATTTGTTTGATCAATTAAAGGGAGCCTCGGTGTTTTCTTAGATAGATTTGAGGTCGGGTACTATCGGTTGAGGGTCCGAGAATCGGACATACCAAAACCGCTTTTAGAGCGAGGTACGGTCACTACGAATTCTTGGTGATGCCGTTTGGGCTCACTAATGCCCTGCGGTGTTTATGGATTTAATGAATAAAATTTTCAGGCCATACTTGGATCGGTTCGTAGTTGTATTTATCGATGACATTTTGGTCTATTCGAGAGATGGCCGAACATCTTTGAACACCGAGGCTAGTGTTGCAAATCTTACGAGATAAGCGATTATCGCAAAGTTGATAAATGTGAATTTTGGTTGAAAGAGGTTAGCTTTTGGGGCACGTGGTGTCCGCATCGGGTGTCGGTGGACCCGAACAAAATTTTGGCCATAGTCGATTGAAACCACCAAGGAATGTTACCGAAGTTAGGAGCTTTTGGGGCTTGCCGGTTATTACCGATGATTTGTAAAAGGTTTCTCGACGATAGCCACGCCAATGACGAAGTTACTCCAAAAGGATGTTAAGTTCGAATGGACGGAGAAATGTCAGAAAACTTTCGATCAACTGAAAGCTTATTTGAGTGAAGCCCCAATTCTAGTGCAACCCGAATCGGGCAAAGAGTTTGTCATTTATAGTGACGCATCCCTACTTGGGTTGGGTTGCGTCTTGATGCAAGAAGGGCGAGTTGTGGCCTATCGTCGAGACAATTAAAGCCACATGAGAAAAATTATCCGACCCATGATCTCGAATTGGTCGCCATCGTATTCGCCTTAAAGATATGGCGACATTACTTATTTGGTGAGAAGTGCCATGTGTATTCGGATCACAAAAGTCTCAAATATTTGATGACCCAAAGAGACTTAAATCTGCGACAAAGGCGATGGCTCGAGTTGTTGAAAGATTATGAGCTCGTCATTGATTATCACCGGGAAAGGCTAATGTGGTTGCGGATGCCTTAAGTGGAAATCTTTGTTTGCTTTCTGACGATGAATGTACACTTGTCTATCCTACCCGACAATGTGTTGGTAGCTGAATTGAAAGCCAAACCATTATTGATACGTCAAATTCGTGAAGCTCGAGAAAGTCGACGATGAGTTGGTTGCAAAGCGGGATGAGTGTGTTCGAACAAGGACTTGGAATTTCAAATCGATAATGACGATTGTTTGAGGTTCAAAAGTCGTCGTGTGTTCCAAAGAATTCGGAACTTATTCCAATAATTTTGAACGAAGCCCATTGTAGCCGAATGGCAATCCACCCGGGGAGTACGAAGATGTACAACGATTTGAAATGTCGGTTTTGGTGGCATGGTATGAAACGAGACATCTCGATTTTGTTTGAGATGTTTAATATGTCAACAAGTGAAAGTGGAACATCAAGTGCCTTGAGATTACTTGACCGATCACGATACCCGAGTGGAAATGGGATCGAGTCACAATGGACTTTGTATCCGGACTGCCATTGTCAGTGAGTAAGAAGGATGCGATTTGGGTCGTTGTCAATAGACTGACTAAGTCGGCTCACTTTATCCCCGTACGTACGGATTTTTCAATGGACAAACTAGCCGAATTGTACGTTTCTCGAGTTGTGAGATTACACGGGTGCCTATTTCCATCGTGTCGGATATAGATCCGAGATTTACCTCGCGATTTTGGAAGAAGTTGCAAGAAGCTTTGGGTACCAAGTTGCATTTCAGACCGCCTTTCATCCCCAAACCGATGGTCAATCCGAGCGGATAATTCAAATACTCGAGGATATGTTGAGATGTTGCATCCTTGAGTTTAGTGGTTCATGGGAGCGGTATTTACCTTTGATTGAATTCGCCACAACAATAGCTTTCAATCAAGTATTAAGATGGCGCCTTACGAGGCTTTATACGATCGTAAATGCCGTACCCCATTATTCTGGTGAACTTAGTGAAGGTAAATTCTTGAGGTTGATTTGGTTAAAGATGCCGAGCAAAAGTTCAAGTAATTCGTGAAAGTTTGAAAGTCGCTTCGGATCGCCAAAAGTCGTAAAGGAAAGATATTGAATATCAGGTTGGAGACAAGGTCTTTCTCAAAGTTTCGCCTTGGAAGAAGGTGCTTAGATTTGATCGTAAGGGCAAATTGAGTCCGAGGTTCATCGGGCCATATGAAGTATCCGAACGAGTTGGGCGATCGCATATCGATTAATTTTGCCCCCGAGCTCGAAAGGATTCACAACGTTTTCATGTCTCGATGCTTGACGATATAGGTCGATCCATCGCACGTAATTGCTCCATTTGAGATTGAGATTCGCCTAATTTGAGCTATGAAGAGGAACCGGTTCGCATTATGAGGCGTGAAGTAAAAGAGTTGCGCAATAGGAAAATCCCGTTAGTGAAGGTGTTGTGGCATAAACACGGAATGGAAGAAGCCACTTGGGAACTTGAGGACTCTATGAAAGAGCGATACCGAGCCTATTTACGGTAAGATTTTCGGGACGAAAATTTCTTAAGTGGGGAGAGTAGTGACATCCCTAAATTGACCCTAGTCGGAAAGTGGTTTGGGACCACTAAACCGAGTCATAATAATAATTAACCATCATAATTGATGCTCATTATATGTATATATGCATGTGTGAAAATTTCATGTTTGGATTTTGTTAATTGTAAGTGAATTTTTATCAAATAGGACTTATGTGAGAAAATTTAGAAATGTACTAGGCAAATGTAAGGTGGCCTATTAATACATGTGGGAAAGTGTTGTCCTTGCATGTCAAATTAGCCAAAATGAAGCATGATGGCCGGCCATGCTATGGGTGGAAACATGTCTCCAACATGTTAGACTAGTGATGCATGTAGGAAACAATAAAATAAGAAAGTTAGCATTAAAGAAATGGAAAAAGAAAATGATGATAACAAAAAAAAAAAAAAGAGTGTGGATGCTTCCCCCCTTGCAGTACATGAGAGAAACAAAACAAAGAAAGAAAAAAAAGTGTTCATTCTCTCATTTTCTCCTTGCTTGGCCGAATGTACTAAGAAGAAAGGGGGGGGAGCTTGAGAAAATCAGTCATGGGAGTTTGCTAGACTAAGGTATGTTGATGTTATCCATGAGATTTATGCATGTTTTAGTTGATAGTTTGAGTTCCACCTAACCCATGGTCTAAACCTTTACCATGAAATGGGGATGATATTCGCCATGGGTGTTGTCTTCTTAGTATCATTGATGTTTGATGTTTGATGTTGTGGTGGTGAGGCATGAAGATGAGTTAAGGTTCAACTAAGGTGGATTTGTGGATGTTATTTGCATGCTAAAAGTAAAGCTTGTAATGATGCATGGTATGGTGTTGTATGGCATTTGGCCATGGTAGGAAATAAAAGGAAACTATGTTCGTTGTTCATGTCATTTGAATGAGAAGTGCTAGTAAGGTGAAGTACAAATGTTAGTGTTTGATTTACTAGTGTATATATGCATACTAGCCTAGTTGTGAACTTGAATCAAATTGGTGTTAAGTCGATACAAGCGACCTTACTTGTTGAATGTATCAAGTGTGGAAATCGCCTTAACATGGATGTGTATGTTCGGCCACATGAGCGAATACATATGTTGATGTGTATATTCGGCCTTAGGTAGCCTATTGATGGCCTTAGCTTTTCCTTGATGCTTGAATGAATTGTATTGAATTGCTTGATGTAATATAAAATGTGCATGACCAATGTGTATCCAAGCAAAAGGGTGGCCATATGACCATTTAAACTCCTTGTCATATTCGGCCATAAGCTAGCATAATGAGGTTTTAATAAGTTAAATTTGTGTGAACTAGCTCAAGAACTCAAAGGACCAAAGTTGGACAAGGGAAAGACAAAGTAATTGAATTGCCATTGAAAGCGATGCGACAACATCCGAGGTAAGTCATTAAGCATATATTTGGTATTGATTTAAATGATCATAATATATATGCAATTGTGTTTAATGAATTGATGTGTAAATGAAAATGTATGTGTATGGAATGATGCCATTGTTGAATGTATAAAGGCAGCAAAATGCATAAGGTATTGGTCACGGCACTAAGTGTGCGGGTATAAATGGACACGGTGACAAGATTGGCACTAAGTGTGCGGGTTTAAAATTGTACAGCACTAAGTGTGCGAGTTTGATTCTATAGCACTAAGTGTGCGAGCTGAAAATATATAGCACTAAGTGTGCGGATTCACTATATGCTCTTGTATTACAATTGGCACTGAGTGTGCGACATTATCGAGTTAATCCGGACAGCGAATCGGGTAAGTACCTTGAGCTCATGACGAATAGGCAATATGTTCATGCTCGGGGTTGAGCTTGGTAAGCTTTAAATCTATGTGATGATTGCAATTGTGTGATTGTGGTGAAAATGAGTTAGTGTGTGAAAATGCCTCAAATATCTTATCGTATAAATATGAAATGTGGATATATGGCTTGGTATGAGATTGAACCGAAAGGTCAGGAATTATGGTATAGTTCGATATGGATGAAGTACCTAGCCTTGTTTCATTGTTTCACTTTGTGATGAATTTAGCTAATGGATAATTGTAAAGTGCTTATGACTTCTTGAGTTATAAACTCACTCGGTGTTTTCTTGTCACCCATTTTAGGTCTCTTGGACTCGTATTGTTGCGTGCTCGGAACCGTCGTTGAAGTCATCACACCATTTGGAGACCTTTTGGTATTGTCTTCGTAGTTGAACTAGGAGAACAATTGGCATGTATAGGCTATTATATTTTGTTGAATTGTGGGTTATAAACCTTAAGCCATGTGAAATAGCCTATGTGGTCGTCGAGTGGGATGCTAGAACCTATAGCCACGAGTCTTAGAAACTTTAATTTTGATAAGGTGGCCAAAATTTGTGTCATGTATGATGGATGATTTAGGGCCAAGGAAAGATTCATGAAATTGGCATAGTCTCTGCGATGGAATTGCGGACAGGAGCAGTGAGATGAGATTGAAAAATCACTAAAAATAGTAGAAGTAGAATTAAATAGTGAATAAATTATGAAATTGAACCTTGATGAATCTATTTTATATGGACGAAATGAAACGACCATATGAGCAGTATCTTGAGAGATATTAAAGTTCTCGTGAGGCAGGGGCGGAGCGGTTTCTGGGTCCCCTGTCATAACTTTGAAAATTTACTATAAATTATCCAGAAAGAATTAAAGTCATTCCTTATATGTGCAGATTCCATTTTGAGTCTAGTTTCATTAGAAATAATCGGCACCAGTATTAAAGCCCTGTACAGAGAGATATTCAAGTTGTAGCATACGAAGGTCGGTGTAGTCGACCCCTGTAACATGGGTGACTTTAACTAATAAACTGTACCAATTGGCCCGACCAAAAATTCTAGAAATAAATCCATGGATGTAATTAGTATAAATTCAGGGAAAATTTACAAAATCAGTTTCCGAGTTTTGAAACTCGAGATATAATTTTAAGGCGACAGTGACGCAGTTTTCCACACTGTCTGGAAATGCCAAATTGGTTGGTACTTTGAGAGGATTTGGCCGTTAACCCTCGTGTCCGATAACACCGCGACGGTCACGGGTTCGGGTGTTACAGAACACATTGTGAATCTTCGATAGTTCGGTGGTAATGCCAACTCTTGATGGCCATGTAACACCCCAAACCGTGACCGTCGCGGATTTGACCACGAGGTGTTACCGGGCTTACTTTACTTATTCCTCTCTTGGAAATTTTTTTTGTTTTCCTTTTTCATTCGAGCAGGCTAGTTAACTACATCACTGCCACCTTAAAATCATATCTCGAGTTCCAGAACTCGAAAACCAAATCCGTAAATTTTTCCCGAATTTAGACTCATATATCTATCCATGGATTTATTTCTAGAATTTTTGGTCAGGCCAATTGGTACAGTTTATTAGTTAAAGTCACCCCTGTTTCAGGGTTTGACTACACTGACCTTTGCGCATTACGACCTGGATATCATCACATTCAGAGCTCTAATGCTCATGTCGTTTGTTTCAAATGAAACTAGACTCAAAGGGGAATCTATGCATATAAGGAATGACTCCTAATTGTTTCTGGATAATTTATGGTAAATTTTCAAAGTCGAAACAGAGGATCCAGAAAATGTTCTGGCCCTGTCCCACGAAATCTTGAATATCACTTAAAATACGGCTCATATGGTCGTTTCGTTTCGTCCATATGAAAATAGACCCATCAAGCTTCGAGTACATAATTTTTTTTAGCAATTAATTCCACTTCCACTATTTTTGGTGATTTTTCGATCTCATATCACTGCTGCTGTCCGCAACAGTCACTGCAGTAGACTATGCCAATTTCATGAATCTTTCCTTGGCCTTACTAATCATTCATCATACATGACACAACTATGGCCACCTTATCAAAATTAAGGTTTCTAAGACCCGTGGCTATAGGTTCTAGCATCCCACTCAAACGACCACATAGGCCATTTTCACATGGCTTAAAGTTTACAACCCAAAATTCAACAAAACAAAGTAGCCCATACATGCCAAATGTTCTCCTAGGTTGACTAAGAAGACAATACCAAAATTGCTCACGGTGTGATGACTTCGTTGACGGCTCCGAGCACACAAAATAGACGAGTCCAAGAGACCTAAAATGGGTGACAAGAAAACAGAGTGAGTTTACAACTCAAGAAGTCCTAAGCATTCGACAATCATCCATCAATAAAATTATCACAACATGAAATAATGTACGAGGCTAGGTACTCCGTCCATATCGAAAATATACCATAGTTCCTCGGACCTTTCGGTTCATTCTCATACCAATTCAGCCAATGACATTTTATATACTGTTCAATAGAATAATAGAGGCATTGCCATACATCATCTCATTTCCGCAATAATCATGCAATCAAATGAACTTTCATCTATTCCACGATACTTTATTTACGGGAATGCAATTGAAATCATCACATAGATTTAAAACTTACCAACTCAACCCGAGCATGAACATAGCATCTATTAGCCATGAACTCAAGGTACTTACTTTTTCCGCTGTCCGCACTCAACTCGATAAAGTCACCCTTCCATATAAATATTCAATCGGAAGTATATATATATAGAGTTCGCACACATAGTGCTTAATACTCGATCACGCACACTTAGTGCCATGTGATGCAAAAGCATATATTGAGTCCGCACACTTAGTGCTATATATATATTCAGCTCGCACACTTAGTGCTATATGATCAAACTCGCACACTTAGTGCTGTACAAATTTTAAACCCGCACACTTAGTGCCAATCTTGTCACCGTGCCCATTTAGACCCGCACACTTAGTGCCGAAATCAACAACTCAATACATCACACCTCTTTTCTTTTCATTCAATACTTTCATCACCACATACATACATGTATATAAATTTATCATTCCTTTCGGCATAATTACATAGACATTATGTCTATTTAAATCAATACCAAATACATGCTTAGTGACTTACCTCGGATGTTGTCGCATCGTCTTCAACGGCTATTCAATTACTTTTCTTTTCCCTTGTCCAACTTCGATCCTTTGAGCTCTTGAGCTTAATTTAACAAATAAATTGATTCAATCATTTGGGTATTGAAAAGAGGAACTCAAGGCACTTAGCCCACATATATTCACTCGACATGAAAGTCACATATGTACGAATTCATGAATCAACTCAACACACAAAGCCTTCAACATGCTTACTCATGGCGAACAACACTACCTCTTAGGTACTCATTTATGGGCCGATTTTGCATGTTGATGTTGAGGCCAATTACATGTTCAATACCACACATGAACGGTACACATTTTACTAGCTAATGCATTACATATTGTAGCTCAATACCCATCTATCATCTACTTCATAACCAAAACATCATGTGCAAACACATATACACATATAGGTGCAAGGCCGAATTTCAAGGTGTTCATAACCATCCAAAACACAAATTTTTACCTATCACGTAATAAGCATAAATCATGCTTATGAATGCATCATGGTCGAATACATCACAATCATACCCTTTTTTTCAATTTCGGTCATGGTTAAACAAGAACTCAATGTCTTACTCAAGAATGCTAAAAAGAAATTTCAAGAGTAGTCAACCCATCATTACATGCATCATTAACAAGCTTCACATGTAGCATGCAATGGCTTTAACACAATATCAACCTTGGCCAAATACCATTTCCATGGCATAACAAGGATTTGAACCATGGGCTAACATGAACATCAAGTTAGCAACTAAAACATGCATGAACCTCATGACACAACCTCAAACATACCTTAATCTTGATACAAGTATGATCAAACCTCCATCTAGTTCTCTTCCAAATCTAGCATGAAGCAAAACTCCTACTTTCTTCCTTAGTATTTTCGGCCAAAAAGGAAAGAACAAGGATGAACAATTTTTTTCTTTGCTTTTCTTTCACTCACGGCGAAAGGGGGGAAAGGATGAGCAGATTTTTTATTTTTTTGTTTCTCTCCCTACATGCTTAATTTTTTTATCATTTATTACATCATGAATTAACAAAACATGTCATAACATGTTTTCCTTGCCCATATTCCCTTGTCATGGCCGGCCACTATACCATCTTTGGGGAAATTTGACATGCAAATCCCTTATTTTTGCATGCATGATCAACTAGTCCTCACACATTTCCCCATCATACTTTCAAAGTTTACTACTAGGTCATTTCTAGTGAAATTCACATTTATAACTCTAAATCGAAACATCAAAAATGTCACACATGAATTAACACATATTATAGGCATCAAAATAAATTATAAATTATTTTTATGCCTCGGTTTTGTGGTCCCGAAACCACATCCTGACTAGGGTCAATTTTGGGCTGTCACAACTCTCCCCCACTTAAGAAATTTTCATTCCCAAAAATCTTACCAGTAAATAGGTTTGGGTATCGCTCTTTCATAGAGTTCTCGGGTTCCCAAGTAGCTTATTCTATCCCGTGTTTGAGCCATAACACTTTCACTAGCGGAACCCGCTTGTTTCGCAACTCTTTCACTTCACGTGCTAGCATACGAATCGGTTCTTCCTCATAACTCATATTGGCTTGAATTTCAACCTCTGATAGACTAATCACGTGCGATGGATTAGATCTATAGCGTCGAAGCATCGAAACATGAAAGACGTCATGAATCTTTTCGAGTTCAGGGGGCAAAATCAAACGATATGCAACTGGACCGACTCGCTCGGATATCTCATATGGCCCAATGAACCTCGGGCTCAACTTGCCCTTACGACCGAATCTGAGTATCTTTTTCCAAGGCGAAACCTTAAGAAACACTTTATCTCCCACCTGATACTCGATGTCTTTACGTTTCAGATCCGCGTACGACTTCTGACGATCGGAGGCTATCTTCAGACTTTCACGGATTACTTTCACTTTCTGTTCAGCATCTTTAATCAAGTCCACCCAAAAAATTTTGCTTTCACCGAGCTCCGTCCAACACAATGGTGTATGGCATTTACGCCCGTACAAGGCCTCGTAAGGTGCCATCTTAATACTTGATTGAAAACTATTGTTGTAAGCGAATTCAATCAAAGGCAAATACCGTTCCCATAAACCACTGAACTCGAGGACGCAACATCTCATCATATCCTCAAGTATCTGAATTATTCGCTCGGATTGACCATCGGTTTGGGGGTGAAAGGCGGTGCTGAAATGCAACTTGGTACCCAAAGCTTCTTGCAACTTCTTCCAAAATCGCGAGGTAAATCTCGGATCTCTATCCCAACACGATGGAAATAGGCACCCGTGTAATCTCACAATCGAGAAAGCGTACAATTGGCTAGTTTTTCCATTGAAAAATCCGTGCGTCTGGGGATAAAGTGAGCCGACTTAGTCAATCTATCTACAACGACCCAAATCGCATCCTTCTTACTCACTGACAATGGCAGTCCGGATACAAAGTCCATTGTGACTCGATCCCATTTCCACTCGCGTATCGTGATCGGCTGAAGTAATCCTGAAGGCACTTGATGTTCCGCTTTCACTTGTTGACATATTAAACATCTCGAAACAAAGTCGGAGATGTCTCGTTTCATACCATGCCACCAAAATCGATGTTTCAAATCGTTGTACATTTTCGTACTCCCCGGGTGAATTGCCATTCGGCTACTATGGCCTTCGTTCAGAATTATCGAAATAAGTTCCGAATTCTTTGGAACACACAGATGACTTCTGAACCTCAAACAATCGTCATCATCGATTTGAAACTCCGACTCCTTGTTCGGAACACACTCAGCCCGTTTTGCAACCAACTCATCGTCGACTTTCTGAGCTTCACGAATTTGACGTATCAATAATGGTTTGGCTTTCAATTCAGCTACTAACACATTGTCGGGTAGAACAGACAAGTGTACATTCATCGCTCGTAAAGCGAATAGTGATTTACGACTTAAGGCATCCGCAACCACATTAGCCTTTCCCGGGTGATAGTCAATGACCAGCTCATAATCCTTTAACAGCTCGAGCCAACGTGTTTGTCATGATTTAAGTCTCTTTGAGTCATCAAATATTTGAGACTTTTGTGATCCGAATACACATGGCACTTCTCACCAAATAAGTAATGTCGCCATATCTTTAAAGCGAATACGATGGCGACCAATTCGAGATCATGGGTCGGATAATTTTTCTCATGTGGCTTTAATTGTCTCGACGCATAGGCCACAACTCGACCTTCTTGCATCAATCAACCTAACCCAAGTAGGGAGGCGTCACTATAGATGACAAACTCTTTGCGATTCGGGTTGCACTAGAATTGGGGCTTCAATCAAATAAATTTTCAGTTGATCGAAACTTTTCGACATTTCTCCGTCCATTCGAACTTAACATCCTTTTGGAGTAACCGTCATTAGGCGTGGCTATCGTTGAGAAACCTTTACAAATCGTCGGTAATAACAAGCAAGCCCCAAAAACTCGAACCTCAAGTAATATTTCTGAGGCTTCCAATTAAGTATGGCTGAAATTTTGTTCGAGTCGACTCGAATACCGTCTGATACCACATGACCCAAGAAGCTAACCTCCTCAACCGAACTCACACTTGTTGAACTTAGCATATAACCGCTTATCCGTAAAATTCGCAACACTAACCTCGGTGTTCAGCGTGTTCGGTCTCATTTTTGAATAGACCAAAATGTCATCGATAAATACAACTACTGAACCTGATCCAAGTACGGCCTGAAAATTCTATTCATTAAATCCATAAATACCGCGAGGGCATTAGTGAGCCCAAACGGCATCACTAAGAATTACGTAGTGACCGTACCTCGTTCTAAAAGCGGTTTTGGGTATGTCCGATTCTCGGACCTCAACCGATAGTACCCGACCTCAAATCTATCATTGAAAACACCGAGGCTCCCTTTAATTGATCAAACAAATCGTCAATTCGTGGAAGCGGATATTTTTTCTTTATCGTCACTTTATTCAAGCGGCGATAGTCGATGCACAATCTCATAGTTCCATCCTTCTTCTTCACAAAGAATCTTGGTGCGCCCATGGAGAAAAATTCGATTCGAGCGAAACCTCTATCCGTCAATTCTTGCAATTGAACCTTCAATTCCTTTAGTTCCGTTAATGCCATACGACACGGGGCTATTGAGATCGGCGTAGTACCGGTACAACCGATGCGAATTCCACTTCTCGAGCGGTGGCAATCCCGATAACTCCTCGGAAAAACATCTAAATACTCACAAACCACGGTACCGATTCGAGTTTCCTTTCCGTCTCTTTACTTTCAAACACATACGCAAGGTATGTTTCACACCCTTTTCACATACCTCCGGCGGTCATAGAAGATATTATCGCCGGCACTCCTTTTAAATCAAGAGACTCGACTCGGACTACCTCGTTATTTGCACTCCTCAAATCAATGGTTTTCCTTTTGCGTCCACCTTTGCATCATGTACGATCACCAATCCATACCAAGAATAACATCGAATTCATCAAATGGTAGAAGCATCGGATCGGTAGGAAAATAGGATTCTCGAATTATTAGGGGCATCTCTTGCACACTTTATCAACGAGTACGTATTGACCCAAAGGGTTCGACACTCGAATTACGAACTCGAGAGACTCAACAGTAGAGTCTTCTTTGGATGCTAAGGTTTCACATACATATGAATGAGTAGAGCGGGGTCAATCAATGCAATCACACTAGTATCAAAGAGAGTAAAAGTACCGGTGATAACGTCGGGGAGGATGCCTCCTCTCGTGCGCGGATGGCATATGCTCTAGCAGAGCACGGGTCTCGAATCGAACAGTCGTATCAGAGGCTTCTCTCTGATTACCACCCCTACCTCCGAAATCCTCGGGGCCTACCTCTAGCCGTCGTTCCACTAGGTCTTGCACGGCATCTTATTCTTCTCATCTAGCTCGTGCAATCTCTAATGAAGTGGTCCTTGAACCACATCCGTAATGAGCCACATAATGCAGACTTACGCCAACATTCACCTAGGTGTCGTCTTGCACATTAGGGGCATTCAGGTTTCTCTTGACGATTATTGCCCACACTAGCTACCGAAGTAGCTCGGGAGTCCGTCCATGGTCGGGCTCTGATGGAAATTCCCGCAGTCGCCCTCAACTTATTAGTGTCCTCCCTGAACTTCTTTACCGCCGAGAATGGAGCTTTACTCGTCGATCTTTTACGATAATCTCTTGCTTCAAATTCAGCCTTCTTCTTCTCCTTTCCCAGTTCTTCCGCCTTGCAGGCTCGTTCGACTAGTGTTACGAACCCCTTTATCTCCAAAATACCCACTAGTAGCTTTAACTCTTCATTCAATCCTTCTTCAAATCTTTTGCACATAGCAACCTCATCAGCCACACACTCCAGAGCATACCGACTAAGTCTTACGAACTCATGTTCGTATTCAGATACTGTCATACGGCCTTGCTTGAGCTCCAAGAATTCCTTGCGCTTTTGATCGATAAACCGTTGACTAATGTATTTCTTTCGAAATTCCGTTTGGAAGAAATCCCAAGTAACTTGTTCCTTTGGGACTATGGAAATTAAGGTCCTCTACCAATAGTAGGCTGAGTCTCGCAACAAGGATATAGCACACTTAAGACATTCATCGGGTGTGCATGACAGTTCATCAAACACTCTAATGGTGTTATCAAGCGAACTTCGCCCTTTCGGCATCATCGGTAACTATGGCCTTAAACTCCTCGGCCCCACGCTTCCTAATCAAGTCCACGGTGGTTTACTTAGCCTCACGGGATCGATGGCGGAGGCATTGCGAGCTCTTGGGGTCGAGTATTTAAATTCGGGAATGGTTGGACAGCCGGGTTGGTTCGGGCATATTATGCGACCCACTCATTCATCATGGTGAAGAAGGCTTGTTTCGTCCCTTCATTTTGATTATTCGCGGATGGTCGAGGCTCAACAGCGGTGTCCCTTGCGCGGAGCAGCCGCTACACTTTCAACGTCATCCGCCAAGGGTCTCTCTACCGGGTTCCATTGCTAATCAAAACAAAAATTTCAACCGTCAAGTCATCACATTATTAAGCACTAACAAATTGGCATGTATAGCTAAACTCATACACGCTATGGTAGTCCTAGAACCGACTAAACCATAGATCTGATACCAATTAAATGTAACACCCCAAACCCGTGACCGTCACCGGATTTGACCACGAGGGGTTACTAGGGCTTACTTTACTTATTCCTCTCTTGGAAATTTTTTTTGTTTTCCTTTTTCTGTTCGAGCGGGCTAGTTAAGCTGCGTCACGCCACCTTAAAAATCATATCTCGAGTTCCAGAACTCGAAAACCAAATCCGTAAATGTTTCCCAAATTTAGACTCATATATCTATCCATGGATTTATTTCTAGAATTTTTGGTTGGGCCAATTGGTACAGTTTATTAGTTAAAGTCACCCCTGTTTCAGGGTTCGACTACACTGACCTTTGCACATTACGACCTGGATATCATCTCGTACAGAGCTCTAATGCTCATGGCGTTTGTTTCTAATGAAACTAGACTCAAAGGGGAATCTATGCATATAAGGCATGGCTCCTAATTTGTTTCTGGATAATTTATGGTAAATTTTCAAAGTCGAAACAGAGGATCCAGAAACCGTTCTGGCCCTGTCCCAGGAAATCTTGAATATCACTTAAAATACGGCTCATATGGTCGTTTCGTTTCGTACATATGAAAATAGACCCATCAAGATTCGAGAACGTAATTTTTTTTAGCAATTAATTCCACTTCCACTATTTTTGGTGATTTTTCGATCTCATATCACTGCTGCTGCTGCCGCATAGCGATTCGCGATGAACTATGCCAATTTCATGAATCTTTCCTTGGCCTTACTAATCATTCATCATACATGACACAACTATGGCCACCTTATCAAAATTAAGGTTTCTAAGACCCGTGGCTATAGGTTCTAGCATCCCACTCAAACGACCACATAGGCCATTTTCACATGGCTTAAAGTTTACAACCCAAAATTCAACAAAACAAAGTAGCCCATACATGCCAAATGTTCTCCTAGGTTGACTAAGAAGACAATACCAAAATTGCTCGCCGGTGTGATGACTTCGTTGACGGCTCGAGAACACAAAATAGACGAGTCCAAGAGACCTAAAATGGGTGACAAGAAAACACAGTGAGTTTACAACTCGAGAAGTCCTAAGCATTCGACAATCATCCATCAATAAAATTATCACAACATGAAATAATGTACGAGGCTAGGTACTCGTCCATATCGAAAATATACCATAGTTCCTCGGACCTTTCAGTTCATTCTCATACCAATTCAGCCAATGACATTTTATATCTTGTTCAATAGAATAATAGAGGCATTGCCATACATCATCTCATTTCCGCAATAATCATGCAATCAAATGAACTTTCATCTATTCCACGATACTTTATTTACGAGAATGCAATTGAAATCATCACATAGATTTAAAACTTACCAACTCAACCCCGAGCATGAACATAGCATCTATTAGCCATGAACTCAAGGTACTTACTTTTTCGCTGTCCGCACTCAACTCGATAAAGTCACCCTTCCATATAAATATTCAATCGAAGTATATATATATAGAGTTCGCACACATAGTGCTTAATACTCGATCACGCACACTTAGTGCCATGTGATGCAAAAGCATATATTGAGTCCGCACACTTAGTGCTATATATATATTTAGCTCGCACACTTAGTGCTATATGATCAAACTCGCACACTTAGTGCTGTACAAATTTTAAACCCGCACACTTAGTGCCAATCTTGTCACCGTGCCCATTTAGACCCGCACACTTAGTGCCAAATCAACAACTCAATACATCACACCTCTTTTCTTTTCATTCAATACTTTCATCACCACATACATACATGTATATAAATTTATCATTCCTTTCGGCATAATTACATAGACATTATGTCTATTTAAATCAATACCAAATACATGCTTAGTGACTTACCTTGGATGTTGTCGCACGTCTTCAACGGCTATTCAATTACTTTTTCTTTTCCCTTGTCCAACTTCGATCCTTTGAGCTCTTGAGCTTAATTTAACAAATAAATTGATTCAATCATTTGGGTATTGAAAAGAGGAACTCAAGGCACTTAGCCCACATATATTCACTCGACATTAAAGTCACATATGTACGAAATTCATGAATCAACTCAACACACAAAGCCTTCAACATGCTTACTCATGGCCGAAAAACACTACCTCTTAGGTACTCATTTATGGGTCGATTTTGCATGTTGATGTTGAGGCCAATTACATGTTCAATACCACACATGAACGGTACACATTTTACTAGCTAATGCATTACATATTGTAGCTCAATACCCATCTATCATCTACTTCATAACCAAAACATCATGTGCAAACACATATACACATATAGGTGCAAGGCCGAATTTCAAGGTGTTCATAACCATCCAAAACACAAATTTTTACCTATCACGTAATAAGCATAAATCATGCTTATGAATGCATCATGGCCGAATACATCACAATCATACCCTTTTTTTTTCAATTTCGCTCATGGTTAAACAAGAACTCAATGTCTTACTCAAGAATGCTAAAAAGAAATTTCAAGAGTAGTCAACCCATCATTACATGCATCATTAACAAGCTTCACATTTAGCATGCAATGGCTTTAACACAATATCAACCTTGGCCAAATACCATTTCCATGGCATAACAAGGATTTGAACCATGGGCTAACATGAACATCAAGTTAGCAACTAAAACATGCATGAACCTCATGACTCAACCTCAAACATACCTTAATCTTGATACAAGTATGATCAAACCTCCATCTAGTTCTCTTCCAAATCAAGCATGAAGCAAAACTCCTACCTTCTTCCTTAGTATTTTCAGCCAAAAAGGAAAGAACAAGGATGAACATTTTTTTTCTTTGCTTTTCTTTTACTCACGGCAAAAGGGGGGAAAGGATGAGCAAATTTTTGATTTTTTTGTTTCTCTTCCTACATGCTTAATTTTTTTATCATTTATTACATCATGCATTAACAAAACATGTCATAACATGTTTTCCTTGCCCATATTCCCTTGTCAAGGCCGGCCACTATACCATCTTTGGAGAAATTTGACATGCAAATCCCTTATTTTTGCATGCATGATCAACTAGTCATCACACATTTCCCCATCATACTTTCAAAGTTTACTACTAGGTCCTTTCTAGTGAAATTCACATTTATAACTCTAAATCGAAACATCAAAAATGTCACACATGAATTAACACATATTATAGGCATCAAAATAAATTATAAATTATTTTTGTGCCTCGGTTTTGTGGTCCCGAACCCACATCCCGACTAGGGTCAATTTTGGGCTGTCACAGGCCAATATGATCCTTATATACTTATGAAACAGAGACAAGGTTTAGTGGAAAAATTAGATAATTCCATTGACACCCTTGAAACGTACTTAAAAATTTTTAGGTCAAATCATTAAAATAATTCTAGTTTGGTTCCAACTAAATCCAAACATTACTTTCTAAGTAATCAAACTGTGAACCTAACGTGTTCTTTCAAAACATTCAGGGTGGGTGGATACTTAGCTAAAGAGTCTGCCAAACCCTAGAGTTTGCCAAAAATTGGAGTTCCCAAAATGGCTAATCCCACGAAGTGCTCTATTAGCCAAAACAAATACTTTACTTACTCAATTCTACCCTTGAGTTTAAAAATTATATGCTAGACAATAACTGAATATTAGGCCTCTCTGTCGGGCAGACAATTACAATTCTCCACCATTTAGATGATTTCAACCTTGATATTTATACTTGTGAAAAGTTGAGTGTATTGTTCTTTCATTAAACTTTCCCTTTCCCAAGTAGCTTTTTCTATATTATGATTCCTCCATAACACTTTTACTAATGCGATCCTCTTATTTCTTAACTCTTTCACTTTTTCAGCTAAATTGCAAACATGCTCCTCTACATAAGATAGATTTGGCTCTAGTTCTGTGTCTTCAATTTGTACCACATTATCTGGATTTGGTTAATACCTTCGTAACATAGACACGTGGAACACATTGTGAATCTTCAATAGTTCAGGTGGTAATGGCAACTCTTGATGGCCAACATTATCCTTATATACTTATGAAACGGAGACAAGGTTTAGTGGAAAAATCAAATAATTCCAATGACACCCTTGTTTCTCAAGATTAAACGTACTGAAAAATTTTTAGGTCAAATCATCTACTGGATTCTATTTCGGTTCTAACTAAATCCAAACATTACTTTCTAAGTCATCAAACACTAAATATAAAACAAGTCTAATCAAACTGTGAACTTAAGGAGTTCTTTCAAAACATTTGGGGTGGGTGGACACTTAGCTAAAGAGTCTGCCAAACCCTAAAGTTTGCCAAAAATTGGATTTCCCAAAATAGATAATCCCACAAAGTGCTCTATTTAGCCAAAACAAATACTTACTCAATTCTACCCTTGGGTTTACCAATTATACGCCAAACAATAACTGAATATTGGGTCTCTGCCGGGCAGACAGTTACAATTCTTCGCCATTTAGAAAATTTCAACCTTGATATTTATACTTGTGAAAAGTTGAGTGTATTGTTCTTTCATTAAACTTTCCCTTTCCCAAGTAGCTTTTCTATATTATGATTCCTCCATAACACTTTTACTAATGCGATCTTCTTATTTCTTAACTCTTTCACTTCTTTGGCTATATTGCAAACAGGCTCCTTGTAACGCCCTGAATTTAGGCCTAGAAGTATTAGCTCTTGAGTAGGGGAACTGTTAGGAAGCTGCTTATAAATATTTAGTTGTGTAAGGAAGTGACACAAGTGTGTATCTGCTTCATTGGTTAAGCGTTCTAAGTATTCTGGAAGTGTCTGAGAAGTCTTGGGTTCAAGCCTGGGGAGGTGCAAAAAGATTTTTTTTTTTTAAAATATAAGCATTGTCTCTTGGCAGTAGGCTTTTAAATAAAAAAAATTGGTAAAGCATGTCAGGAAAGGCCTGTTGGTCTAGGAGATAAGTGGCATTCTATGGTTACCTGAGGTCTAAAGTTTGAGTCCTGGTTTGCGTAATGGGGGTTTTTGCTGCCTATTCCGTGTGGGTGGTAGAGTTTGACTGAAATACTATAGAGTTGTTGTGGAATTTGAATTGGATGGTTGAGAGATTAGAGGAGAGATTTGAGGAGTGAATTCAGGGTTGGTGGATGATTTGAGTGATTTGGGGAGGAAAATTTGAGATTTTGAAAGGAATGAGGAGTGTGTGCCGAATTAGAATTTTGGCTTCTCAGAATTCGACTTTGAGTAGTCTTTTGCTCTCTATTTCGATTGCTTGAAATACTTTGGCTCTTTTCTTTCTTAGAGGCCAATTTGTGCTAAGAGTGTGCGCAGCATCTTTCGTTTTTGGTCATATCGAATACCTTTCAGGTCCATTTGTTCTCGACTTTGCATTCCCCGACAAACCTCCTGTCAAACTGATTCTTTTCTCTCATCTACCTCTTCACACTTTTTCCGAACATTTCCTTCTTCTCTCTCGAACTCTTTCGATTGTTGGCGTCTTTGGTCAATTCTCCTTACCTCTTGCTCCCTTTTTATTTTCTCTTCTCCCCTATCTCTTAATTGGTTCCTTCTTGACCGAATGCTACTAGTTTATTCATCCACACTATGTCGATTCTTCATTGCTCTTTAACGATTTTGGTGGTAAGTACAATTAGTCGGTTACTTTCTATCTTTTTCTCTTTCTGTCACTCTAATAGTTTTCTTATAGTAATATTTTCTTTTGTTGCCGTTAATGGGTAGGGGTGTTGTGATAAGCTATTGCCTCTGTCGTAGCGGGTGATCTTTTGGGGGTATTAGGCCGATTGTTTCCCTTCTCTATATCCGGCGTTGCATTTTGGGTAAGTGGCATGTATTGGTTCAAATGGTTTATGCAAGCAGTAATGTTTAAGGTTAATAGGTTTCGGTTGGTATGCAGGAGTTCTCGAAAGGGCTTGCAATTAGTTTCCTGTAGCGGTGGAAGGGTGCAAACCTTAATTGGTTGATTTAGGCAGGTGATAATCTATTCTTTTGGGATAAGTAAATTAAGAGAGGTCTTGTAACCCTATCATGAAGCCCAAAATTTTGGGCCTAAAGGTATTAGGTCTTGAGTATGGGAACAGTTAGGAAGCTGCTCATAAATATTTAGTTGTGTAAGAAAGTGACACAAATGCATGTCTACTTTAGTGGTTAAGTGTACTGGGAAGTGTCTGATAAGTCTTGGGTTCAAGCCTGAGCAGGTGCAAAAAGTTCTGTTTTTTACAGGAATAAGCACTGTCCCTAGTCGATAGGCTTATAGATAAATGTGGGTAAAACATGACAGAATGGGTCTGCTGGTCTGGTAGTTAAAAGGAGTGTTAATGAGCAAGAGGTCTGGAGTTCGAGTGCCTGTGCCAACATTGGATTCATTTTTATTGATTGGCCATGGAAGAGTTGTGTTTGATAAAACTTCTAAGTGGTTGAGTTGTGGGGGGATGGTTGTGGCCAAATTTTAAGGGATTATTAAGAAAATTTCGGTTGTTGGTGGATTTGGGGACTGTTTTGGGGAGAAAAATAAGGGAATTTGAGGATGTGGAAGTGTTAGTGCTGGACTTGAACTCTGGTTCCTCAAGAGTTCAGTTTTGAGTGGTTTTTCTCTCCATTTTGTTTTGTTTTTCTACTGACTGTTCCCCTCCCCAACTATTTAGTTTTGATGGATTGCTTCTGTTAAATATTATGTCCCGTTGCTACCGATTTCTTCTTTTCTACTCCTCTTTTTACCGCTTGTTTCTTTGGGTTGATTGTTATCTTTTGTTTCTCAAGTGCCGAATGTTGCTAAGGTTTTGTGCTAGTTTTTCCACTTTTCTTCTCTGACTTTGTTTTTCCCAATCTGTCGCTATAGTTTACCTCTCCCCTTTCTCCCTCACTCTTTGTTTAGCTGAATTCTGGACTCCCTATTTCCTAAATTTTTGGACTCCATATACTCTTTCTTCTAGCGTCGAATTATCATCTTCCTGTAGAACTACTGCTGTTTTTAGCCTCTCATTGATTTTCGGCAAGTATTCATTCCTTTATTGCTAGGTTATTTGAAGATTAGTTTTTAACAGGATGGTGTATTATTTGATTAGGAGTCGACCAAGGGATTGAGGACCGTCGTTGATGCATTAGAGGAGAGGAGTTGTTTCTCTGTTATTGGGTTAACGGTATGAATAGTCCTATTGGGAGTTGGATAACTTGTTTTAGGTTAAGATTAACTTGCCTATGTGGTGATTAATGGAACGGCTTTTTGATCAAATATTGGTAACTAGGGTGCTCGCGTGGGGTTAGGCGACAAAGCAGTCTAGGTGTGTAAAACACTGCCCAAACTATAGATCGGAAAAAAGCTGAAAAACGTAATCTTTGATGCCACATAAGCGTGCGCTCGCTCGTGTGGTAAATTGAACGCATGGACGTGGGTGTTTGACCATAGAGGCCACCATGAGTGAGTGCATGTGCTTAGGCCGTTTTGGGCCACGTTGGGTCGAAATGGGTAGTGTGGGCCCCATGGGCCTGTGGGCCCACACGGGTAAACCACATGGATGTGTGGAGAATATTGGGATAGGCTGTGTAGTCCACACAGCCAAGGCCATTTTTAGGCTTTGTGGACTACGCGGACGTGTGGGCCTACATGGGCCGCACAATTGGCCTTAGGCCTATTTTTCACTGTATAACTGTTAAGGTTGCACGGGTCGCCCGAGACGATTGTGAGCCTACTATTGGGTCGGTAAGTATACCTAGACCCTCAAATTGGTAAAATGACTGTTTTGCCCTTATGTGGTAAAATGATTGTTTTGCCTTTATCTGGTAAAATGACTATTTTACCCTTATGTGGAAAAATGACTATTTTGCCCTTATGTGGTAAAATGACTATTTCCCTTATGTGGTAAAATGATTGTTTTTCCCTTATGTGGTAAAATGACTGTTTTGCCCTATATAATGTATATATGTTTATACGTACATGTATGACCGTATTTTAGCATGCTATTTAAACTGTAATGGATACATGTATGATTCTATGATATGGCATGACATGATTTTATGATGCATTGCATGGGGATGGGTTTATTATGATTGGAGGAAGTGTTTTATACTTGCAGCTCTGCTACAAATCACTGATGGCTGTTAGCCTATTATACTGGCAACTCTGCTGCAAATACTGTTTAGTGCCACAACCGGTGCTAATTCTGGAGTGTAGGGATGGGTGGGTTGATTATATCACCACATGGAGTGTAGGGTTGGACAGAAATGGTGTGTAGAGGCCGGATGGGTAGGACTTACGTACTGTTTACTGACACTGCACTATTTACTAATATGTCATTGTTTACTGATACTGCACTATTTATTGTTACTGTACTGTTTACTTTTACTTAATTGGGCTAAGACCCGAATATATGACTGCTTCTGTATTGAGATGGGTTAAAGCCCAAACTGATATTGCCACTGTCAATAAAAAGGGCTTAGGCCCAGACTGTATTTGTACAATGTATGTTTGACTGTCTGTTAGTAAGGGATTACACATTGAGTTTTCATAAACTCACCTTTCTGCTTATCTGTGCAGGAAATCCTTAGGTGGATTGGTGCTACGAGGGATTAGAAGGTGGCCACACAATTGCACTTGCTTTCTTATTTAATTTTTAATTTATAAGTAGTTTAATTTGGGTACTTTTATGTAATAAGGCCTCTCTGGATTTTATTTTTAATTTGGGGATTTATATTTGTTTTGCCTTAATATTGCTAGCACTAGGAAACATGCGGGTTTTCAAAAAGGTAAATGTTTTTCAAAAACTACGACGAATATGTAGACATTTTTAGGAGCTACCACAGGAAAACAATGTTTTATAAGTAAACGCTAGTACGCAACTATTTTAAAAAGCTTCCACTACAAACGGGATTTTGAAATTAATAACGATTTAAGGTTAATACTTTTGATAGTGACGCAAGTTTTAAAATCACCTTTTAGATCACACAAAGAGGCTTAATAGAGATTGGGCTTTGCAAATGATATCATGCTTTTCGAAATACACATCAATGACATCGCAGATTCGGCCATAACGTCTAGGTCAAGTTTGGGGTGTTACACGTTATGTTTGACTTTAGGTTGGAGTGCTCTAAAGTGGTGTGCACACTTTCACAAGCAGGTGTGTAAAACACTACCCCTACTCGTAAATCGACAAAAGCTGAAATATGTGACCGTTGACGCTACACGAACGTGTGCTCGTTCGTGTGGTAATTCGAATGCCTAAATCTAGGCATAAGATTGTGAAGGCCAGCCATGAGTGATTTCATGGGCTTAGGCTGTTTTGGGCCATGTTCGGCCGAAATGGGCCGTGTGGGCCCCACACAAGTAAACCAGACGAACGTGTGGAGAGTATTGGGCCAGGCTGGGTAAACCACACGACTGAGGCCATTTTTAAGCTTTGTGAGCCATACGAGCGTGTGGGCCACAAGGACTGTAATATGGGCCTTGGGCCCATTATCACCGATTGACTGTTAAGGTTGCACGGGTCACCGAAGACGACTATGGACCTACTGTTGGGCCACTAAGTGTTCCTGGACCCTTATTTTTGTAAATGACTGATATACCTCTATGTGATGTATGACTATTTGAGCATGCCATTTGTACTGTATATACATTTATATTATGTTGCATTGCATGGGGTGGGATATATGATTTTGGAGAAAGTGTACTGAAAGGCTATAAGCCTATTACTGGTAGCTTTACTATAAATACTGTTTTAGTGTCGCAACCGGTGCTACTTGGACTGTAGGGATGGGTGGGTTGATTTTATCCCTATATGGTGTGTAGGGTTGGTACGGAGATGGTGTGTAGAGGCTGGATTGGGTAGGATTTTCTAATTGAATACTATATGATTCTGTAATAGGCTTAGGCCCTACTGATACTATTACTGAAATGGCTCAGGCCCAGATTGTTACAGTTACTGAAATGGGCTAAGGCCCTAACTAAAATTGGATGGGCTTAGGCCCAAATTTTGTTTACTCTAATTGATTTCTATTATGGGATTACACAATGAGTTTTCATAAACTCACCCATCTGTTAACTGTGCAGGTAATCCCCAGACTTAGACGGATCGATGCGACGTAAGATTTAGTGGTGGCTACTCAACTTAGTTATCTTTTAATATTATAACTAAGGTTTTATTTTGGGCTTTTCATTATGTAATAAGGCCTCTCGGGTTTATTTTTAATTTTGGTATTTTACTCAAATTTGTTTGTGATTTACAACTAATAGTAGTAGGAAAAACATGAGTTTTCAAAAAGTCAAACGTTTTCAAAACCACCACAAATATGTAACTCGTTTCCAAAGCTTCCGCGAATAACAAAATGTTTACAAAATTAATAACGTTATAAAAAAAAGTAACCTTTAAAAGTACAAGTCCCACATTATCAATGAGAAATAAGACTTTAAATTGACTTTTCAAACTATACAAGGAGTCTAGTTAAAGAAGGGGTTTTTAAATGACAAGTTTTAGATTTTGAAAAACACTTCAATGTGATATCGCCAGATCTGGTCATAACGTCCACGCCGGGTTTGAGGTGTAACACTCCTCTACATAAGATAGATTTGGCTTTACTTCTGTTTCTTCAATTTGTACCACATTATCTGGATTTGGTGAATACATTCGTAACATAGACACGTGGAACACATTGTGAATCCTCGATACCTCTGGTGGTAATGCCAACTCTTGATGGCCAACATTATCCTTATATACTCATGAAACGGGGACAAGGTTTAGTGGAAAAATCAGAATTCCATTGACACTCTTGATTCCCGTAATTAAATGCATTTAACAAATTTTAGGTCAAATCATCTACAAAATTCCAGTTTGATTCTAACTAAGTCTTCACTAAATCCAAACATTACTTTCTAAGTCATCAAACAGTAAATATAAAACAAGTCTAATAAAAAATTGAACTTAACGAGTGCTTTCAAAACATTTGGGGTGGATGGATACTTAGCTAAAGAGTTTGCCAAACCCTACAGTTCGCCAAAAATTGGAGTTCGTAAAATGGGTAATCCCACAAAGTGCTCTATTTAGCCAAAATAAATACTTTACTTTCTCAATTCTACCCTTGACTTTACCAATTATTTTATCCAAAAACTGAATATTGGGTCTCTGCCGGGCAGACAATTACAATTCTCCCCCACTTAGAAAATTTCATCCTTGATATTTATACTTGTGAAAAGTTGAGTGTATTGTTCTTTCATTAAACTTTCCCTTTCCCAAGTAGCTTCTTCTATATTATGAGTCCTCCATGAAACTTTTACCAATGCGATCCTCTTATTTCTTAACTCTTTCACTTCTTTGGCTAAAATGCAAACAGGCTCATCAACATAAGATAGATTTGGCTCTACTTTTGTGTCTTCAATTTGTACCATATTATTTGGATTTGGTGAATACCATCGTAACATTGACACGTGGAACACATTGTAAATCTTAGATAGTTCTAGTGGTAATGCCAACTCTTGATGGCCAATATTATCCTTATATACTCAAGAAACGAAGTAAAGGTTTAGTAGAAAAATTAAATAATTCCATTGACATCCTTGATATCCGTGATTAACCACACTTAGCAAGTTTTAGGTCAAATCATCTAAAGAATTCAAGTTTGATTCTAACTAAGTCTTCACTAAATCCGAACATTCCTTTTTAAGTCATCAATAAGTAAATATAAAACAAGTCTAATCAAACTTTGAACTAAACAAGTGCTTTTAAAACATTTGGGGTGGGTCGATACTTAGCTAAAGAGTCTGCCAAACCCTAGTTTGCCAAAAATTGAAGTTCACAAAATGGATAATCCCACAAAGTGCTCTATTTAACCAAAACTAATACTTTACTTACTCAATTCTTGTAACACCCCAAACTCGGCCCAGATGTTATGGCCAGATCTGACGTGTCACATGGACTTACGACTTAGTATGCATTAGTTGGTTTAAGTGATTGGGGTGGCCTTTGTAAAAATAGCGGTTGAATGAAAAGCCAGTTTATCAATCTTTAGGCTATCCATTTGTTGTGCTTGTTTAGTCTTGGAAACGTTCATTAATTTTGAAAACCCGCGCAGCCTAATACTAGCAGTTTCGACATAGTATAAATATAATTAGAAAATAAAACCATAGCGGAAAAAGAAATTTAAATAGCGGCCTTATTACAACTTAAAACCCAAAATTAAATCAGAATATAAAAATAATAAAAATAAACTAACTTAGAAAACCGACTTTGCAGATGATGTGGCCACTCAATCCCTCATGACTCTAAGCCCACTATGGTTGGGGATTTCCTGTAGAGATGAAAATAAAGGGTGAGTTCGGTAAACTCAGTGTGTAACATAACCCAAGCATAGCCCAAAATAGATCAAACCTCAGAGTCAGACTTATCTGGGCCTTGGCCCAGTACAAAAATCGGAATGAAACCCATAGGCCCATAGCAGATACAAAACAAATATATCATGAATGCAGAAATCCCAACCCAGAGCCATCCATAACACCCCCGTACTAGCCTTACACCATGTGGGGAGACTACTCGACCCACCCAATCGCTACACACCACAGAAATTGCAACGAAGCTGCCAGATATTGTGACGAAGTCACCAGATACAGATATTTTGGCTAGGCCACCAGAACAAATATATATATGTGGCGAAGCCACCAGATTGCAGCGAGGCTGGCAGATATTGTGACGAAGTCACCAGAATAGATATATGTGGCGAGGGCACCAGATTGCAGCGAGGCTGCCAGAATGCTTCCTCCATCAATATAAACCCATGTCCCATGCAACAGAAATAATATGTCACGGCATACGTATACAGAAACAGAACATCATGATTTTCAGAAAAAAATAACCCTAGGGGTAAAATCGTAATTTTGTATGAATAAGGGTATTTCAGTAATTATTACCTATTGTAAGGTTTCATGCTTATTTAACGTTTACCAAGTAATTAGAAGTACTTACCGCGTCTTTTTACCAAAGTGGGCCGGTTGGCCTATTGGCCCGTTTTCGGCCCATTAAGCCCAAAAATACTGTTGTGCACGAAAATGCACACACTTCACTCTAATCATCCAAATGCACCATATTCATTAACAATGTGTCTCTGGCGCTTCAGACGTCATGAGTTCACAAAATACCAACGTTTCGGTATTTCAGCTTTTACCGATTCAGTCTAAGGGAGGGTGTCGTTTACACACCTGGTTGATGATGATTGATTATGATATCTCCCACACGATAATCCTACAATCGATCATTAACACATTAGACTTACGAATTAACGAGAACAAACATAAATCCACGTCAACTAACCCAATCATCACACAAGTTAGTCATTTATGCACGAGGGGAAAAATAGTCATTTTACCCTCCAAGGGTAAATCGGTAGTCCTACCCTACAGGGGTATTTTAGTAATTCTACAACTTATCCACTTGGGCCTACGGACCCATTGGGACCACATGGCCCATTTCAGCCCATCGCATCCGAAATAGCCGTCCCCATCGCTAGAGTAATGAGAAATACACACATGTTAGGAGACTACAGTTAATCCGCGCTCCAAACACTCTTAGCTGACGCCCAACCCAAACGAGCACATCACAAAGCGAAAGGGATCAGCCAAGAAGGGTATGCCTACTCTCCTCATGGTTTGCTCTATTTAAAGCCAGCTCTCCATCTACTCTTATGTTAGCTTCCCGATGTGGGATCCTTCCATCACCAGAGTTTAAAACCGACACCAACTCTTGCCGTCCCAACATAGCAAAATAATCAACCTTTGCGTGCCAAGGGATTCGAACCAAAGTCCCCTCACATGCCAACTCACGCCACCACCACTAGGCCATCAACTCATGTGTGTCATAAACTCAACACATTAAACTTTAAAGCGCACCTACTTGCTTCTAGATTTATTGAAAAGAAAAACAAAAATATATTGTAGGAGCCAAGACTTGAACCTTGGACCCCTTGCTTCCTCTATGGTGTCACTTCCTTGTCCCCCTAAGTGGTGCCACCTTGCCACTACACCACACTCCTTTTTGTATCATCTTTTACCCCTTTACTCTTAAAAGCCCAAACGCCAATTGCATCACCTGTTCATAAAATTAAAATTCCGAAGACTACCACAGATTTAACTTAAGTTTGGGCCTTCCAAAGGCCCACTAACCTACTAAAATATATATTTTAACCAGCCAGAACACACACAAATTTTAAAAATCACAGAAACACAGAAAACACGAAAATTGGGGCGTTACAACTCTACCCTCCTTAAAGAAATTTCGTCCTCGAAATTTTACCTGAATCAAACAGATAAGGATATTGTTGACGTATCGCCACTTCTGGATCCCAAGTAGCTTCCTCTCTGCCATGATTGCGCCACAGCTCCTTTACTAGCGGAACTGATTTCCTCCTTAAAAGCTTAACATCTCGATCCAAAATCTATACGGGCTCTTCCTTAAAAGTCAAGTCTGTTTGGACCTCGATCTCTGCAACCGGCACAACATGAGTAGGGTCAGAATGATACCGCATTAACATGGAGACGTGAAAGACATCATGAATCCTATCCAATTCTAGAGGTAGCTCCAACTGATAAGCCACTGGACCCACTCGTTTAAGAATCCGATAAGGCCCAATGAACCGCGGACTTAACTTGCCTTTCCTCCTAAACCTTAATATTTTCTTCCAAGGTGAAACCTTCAAGAAGACCATATCACCCTCAGAGTACTCAATTTCCTTGCGCTTCAAATCTGCATATGACTTCTGTCTATCAGATGCTTCCTTCAACTAGTCTCTAATCAACTTGACCTTATCCTCAGTATCTGCCACCAACTCAGGTCCAAGAACCTGTCGTTCACCCAACTCGGTCCAACAACTAGGTGTACGATATCTTCGCCTATACAGTGCCTCAAAAGGAGCCATTCAAATACTTGTCTGGTAACTGTTGTTGTATGCAAACTCTGCCAACGGTAATTAATCCTCCCAACTACCTCAAAAGTCGATAATGCATCCCCTCAACATGTCGTCCAGAATCTGAATAACCCTTTCCGACTGACCATCAGTCTGAGGATGAAAGCCTGTACTAAAGTGTAACCGTGTACCCAACGCCTCATGCAACTTTTGCCAAAATCGAGATGTGAATCTAGGATCTCGATTAGAAATAATCGACACTGGCACTACGTGAAGTCGCACTATTTCTGCAACATAAAATTTAGCTAACTTCTGAAGTGAATAATCAGTGCGGACAGGTATGAAATGAGCAGATTTGGTCAACCTATCCACAATTACCCAAATTGAGTCCTTCTTCAATGGTGTCAAGGGTAAACCACTCACAAAATCCATGGTTACCCTCTCCCACTTCCAAAGTGGTACTTTCACTGGTTGCAAAAGTCCGGAAGTTAATTGATGTTTAGCTTTCACTTACTGACAAGTCAGACATTTTCCCACAACTTCTGTTACCTCTCGCTTCAATCCAGGCCACCAATACAACTCCTTTAAGTCGCGATACATTTTACTCCCTCCAGGATGCATAGCACACAGACCTCCATGAGCTTCTTTCAGAATTGCTTGCCTCAAGTCAGGGTCTTTCAGAATACAAACTCTACCTTGGTAACACAGAACTAACTCACTGTTCAATCCGAACTCAAAAGTATCCCCATTCTTAACCTGCTAGAATTGAGAAACCAGGGACTCATCCCTTGACTATTTTTCCTTAATCTCATCCACCCAAGTCGGCTTAACTTGCAGTTCTGCTAACAGACTACCGTCGTCATACAGACTCAAACGAGCAAACATGGCTCTCGGATCGACATCTGCTTCTACGACTTAGGGCATCACCACCACATTAGCTTTGCTCGGTGATACTCAATCGCAGTCATAATCCTTAAGCAACTCTATCCATCTCCGCGCCTAAGGTTCAGCTCCTTCGAGTCGCAAGTACTTAAGACTCTTATGATCGTGTATATAATACACCTTTCTCCGTCATGTAATGTCTCCAAATCTTAAGCCCAAAATTACCGCAAACTCCGGATCATGAGTAGGATAGTTAACTTCATGTGGTTTAAGTGCATTGCGATGCATAAGCAACCACTTTACCCTCTTGCATCACTGTATACGGTAAAATCTTTTCCAGACTCCGGCAGAATCAATATAGGTGCCTCAGTCAGAACTTTCTTCAGCTTCTCAAAAGATTCCTGTTGTTTCTCAGTCCAAACAAACGGTACTCCCTTCCTTATATGCTTTGTCAAAGGCACTGCCATCACAAAAAATCCTTCCACAAACCTTCTATAGTACCCAGCTAAACCCAGAAAACTTCGAATTTCTGACACTGACCTCAGTGACTTCCATTCTAGAATCGGTTCAATCTTTCGAGGGTCCACCTTGATCCCTTCAGCAGAGACAACATGCCCCAACAAATTTACCTCTCTCAACCAGAATTCAAACTTACTGAATTTCGCATAAAGCTCCTTCTCCCTCAACACTTGCAGCACAATACGAAGATGCTCATCATGCTTCTCCTCAGTTTTAGAATAAACCAGAATATCGTTGATAAAGACGACCACGAACCGATCCAAGTATGGCTGGAACACTCAATTCATTAGTTCCATAAATGCCGCAGGTGTGTTTGTCAACCCAAATGGCATAACCAAGAACTCATAGTGACCATACCAAGTTCTGAATGTCGTCTTGTGAATATCCACCTCCTTAACCCTCAAGAGACGATACCCAGATCGAAGGTCAATCTTGGAAAATATTGAAGCTCCTCTAAGTTGGTCGAATAAATCATTGATTCTCGGCAGTGGGTACTTGTTCTTAATCGTTAGTTTGTTCAACTGCCGATAATCGATGCACATCCGCATTGACCCATCTTTCTTCTTTACAAACAACACTAGTGCTCCCCAAGGAGACACACTTAGCCTAATGAAGCCTTTATTCAATAACTCTTGAATTTGGGCTTTCAGCTCCACCAACTCCATCGGTGCCATCCTATAAGGTGCAATGGACACCGGTGCCGTTCCAGGCAACAAGTCGATTCCAAAATCAATCTCTCAGTTCGGGGGCAAACCTGGAAGCTCCTCTGGAAAAACATCTTGAAAATCCTTAATGGTTCTAAATTTATCCACTATCAGATCCTCAGTTTCTGATTGGCTTACAAATGCCAAATAAGCCTCACATCCCTTTCGAATCCACTTCTTGGCTTTCAATGCCGACACCACATTAGACAGATAATCCCTACACTCGTCTATCACCAAAACCTCCTCATCCTTTGTGGTCTTTCACATCATTCGCTTAGCAGCACAATCTAGAGTAGCCCTATGCTTAACAAGCCAATCCATTCCCAAAATGAGATCGAATTCTCCGAAAGGTAGCTCCATCAAATCTCTAGAGAAAACTTTTCCTTGAATTTCTATAGGCACATCTCTATACAGTTAATCTACCCTAACCGAGTGACCCAAAGGACTTAGTACAGATACCCCACTCACAGTCTCCTCAGAGCACACACCCAGTGACCCAAATATAGCACATACAACATATGAATCGGTGGATCCAACATCTATCAACGCAGTGTACGGCATACTGGAAATCAGAAACGTACTAGTTATGACGTCAGGTGCATCACCCTCCTCTCGGCGACGAGCTGCATACACCAATGCCGGCTGACGAGCCTCAGCAAATCCAATACCCCTACCAGGTACTCCTCTTCCTCGACCGTTTCCATTACCACCTCTGCCTTGCCCTCGTCCTCTGGGAAACTGTGGTCCACCCCTCACTGGTTGAGCGACCCTCTACTCTAAAACTTAACCTGATCTGGTTCCTGGGGACAATCCTTAACCCTATGCTCCATAGATTCGCATCAGAAACAAGCACCAGAACGTTTTTGAAACTCGTCCATATGCATCTTCCCACAATTCTTACAACCCTGCGGTCTAACAGCATTCATCAGTACTGCTCGAATTGGCTCCATTACCCTTTCTCTCTTAACATTCCTATTCATACCACCTGAAAGTCTTGAATCTCTCCTTAAAAGGTTCTGATCTTTCTCATGATTCTGTCTTTCTGTATGCTTCACTTCCTCATCTATCTTAGCTTTCTCCACTAAAGCAGTGAAGTTACGCTCCCTCTGTGGAGTAATCAGCACCCTAAGTTCATCTCTCAGACCATCCTCGAAGAGTACACTACGCTCATACTCTGTAGCGACAATCCCAAAAGCATACCGACTCAGTCTCAGAAACTCAGACTCATACTCAGGCACTGACTTACTCCCTTGGACCAGGTTCAAAAATTCTTTTCGACGAGTGTCCACATAACTAGCCCCAACATACTTTCCTTTGAAGGTTGTCTTACACAGCTCCCAAGTCACACTATCAGTAGGAGTTCCATCTCTCACCGTAAGCCACCACTGATAAGCCTCATCCCTGAGTAAGGATATGGCTCCCTTCAGCTTCTGCTACATAGAGCAGTCCAGATCATCCATAATCTGCTCTGTGGCTTCTAACCAATACTCAGCCACATTCGGAGCTACACCAGATACGCCCCTAAATATCTCTGCTCCATTTGGCCGGAGACGCTTAGAAATAGACCCCCGAATTCTATTTCCCGTACTTGCCCCAGCAACCCTTTCCAAAACTCGGAGCATTGCCTGGGACAGAGCATCGTCCCCGACACCTCGATCATGAGACTCTACCTCCGTTGCCGGTGGTACCGGTGCATCTGTTATCGGTACATGTCTTGAAGACGAAGATTCAGCCTGAGCATTACCTCGGCCACATCCGCGGCCTCTTCCACGAGTTGCTCGTGTACTCATTTCGTATTATCTGATTAAGAATTTTATGAATCGGTTTAATATTTGATGTTCATTACTGGATGTCTTATGAATAACAAGAATTGAGTTTGAGTTTGTTTCCTTTTGCGGTAGCCTAGCTACTGATCTCATCTACTTATCGAGTTTCTATAGTTCGGTGTTACCCTAACTAAAGTACCATGATAAGGTTTTGTACAAGCATATAACAGATATTTCAGAAACAATCAGAAAGGCTCAGAAAACTTACAGACTTGGGCCGGAGATTCGGTGTGCCACCTTTTAAAAAAAACCTAATTTTAGAAAACCTATTTTAATCTTTAAAATCATCTATTTGTAAAGAGAAATTATTGGAAACATTCTCGAAAACAATTTATAATCAAGTTCCAAAAAAAAATGATTTTTAAAAACCTTTATTCACTGTTTCTTTACAAACTCCCGTTTTTAGACCCGTTCTACAGCCGAGTTGTTGCAACCTGGCTTTGATACCACTAAATGTAACACCCCAAACCCGGCCTAGACATTATGGCCAGATCTAACGTGTCACATGGACTTTGTAAAAACATCAGTTGAATGAAAAGCCAATTTATCAATCTTTAGGCTATCCATTTGTTGTGCTTGTTGAGTCTTGGAAACGTTCATTAATTTTGAAAACTCGTGCAGCCTAATACTAGCAGTTTCGACATAGTATAAAAATAATTAGAAAATAAAACCATAGCGGAAAAAGAAATTTAAATAACGGCCTTATTACAACTTAAAACCCAAAATTAAATCAGAATATAAAAATAATAAAAATAAACTAACTTAGAAAAACCAACTTTGCAGATGATGTGGCCATTCCGAATCCCTCACAGCTCCAAGCCCACTATGGTTGGGGATTTCCTGCAGGGATGAAAATAAAGGGTGAGTTCGGTACACTTAGTGTGTAACATAGCCCAACCATAGCCTAAAACAGATCAAACCTCGGAGTCAGACTTATCTGGGCCTTGGCCCAGTACAGAAATCAGAATGAAACCCATAGGCCCATAGCAGATACAGAACAAATATATCATGAATGCAGAAATCCTAACCGAGAGCCATCTATAACACCCCCGTACTAGCCTTACACCATGTGGGGAGACTACTCGACCCACCCAACTGCTACACACCACAGAAATTGTAGCGAAGCTGCTAGATATTGTGATGAATTCACCAGATATAGATATTGTGGCTAGGCTACCAGAATAGATATATATATATGTGGTGAAGCCACCGATTGCAAATGAGGTGGCGGATATTGTGTGAAGTCACCGTATCAGATATATGTGGCGAGGCCACCAGATTGCGATGAGGTCGCTGAATGCTTCCTCCATCAATATAAACCCATGTCCCATGCAATGTAAATAATATGTCATGGCATACGTATTCAGAAAGAGAACATCATGCTTTTCAGAAAAAAAATAACCCTAAGGGTAAAATCGTAATTTTGCATGCATAAGGGTATTTCAGTAATTATTACCTATTGCTAAGGTTTCATGCTTATTCTAACGTTTACCAAGTAATTAGAAGTACTTACCTCGTCTTTTTACCAAAGTGGGCCTGTTGGCCCATTTTCGGCCCATTAAGCCTAAAAATACCGTTGTGCACGAAAATGCACACTCTACTCTCTAATCATCCAAATGCACCATAATCATTAACAATCGTTCACGAAGGCCAGACGTCAGAAGTTCATAAAATACCAACGTTTCGGTATTTCAGCTTTTACCGATTCAGTCTAAGGGAGGGTGTCGTTTACACACCTGGTTGATGATGATTGATGATGATATTTCCCACGTGATAATCCTACAATTGATCACTAACACATTAGACTCACGAATTAACGATAACTAACATAAATCCACGTCAACTAACCCAATCATCACACAAGTTAGTCATTTACGCACGAGGGGCAAAATAGTTATTTTACCCTCCAGGGGTAAATCGGTAGTCCTACCCTACAGGGGTATTTTAATAATTCTACTGTTTATCCACTTGGGCCTACGGACCCATTGGGACCACATGGCCCATTTCAGCCCATCGCGGCCCGAAATAGCCGTCCTACTACTAGAGTAATAAGAAATGCACACCTGTTAGGAGACTCCAGTTAATCCGCGCTCCAAACACTCTTAGCTGACGCCTAACCCAAACGAGCACGTCACAAAGTGAAAGGGATCAGCCAAGAAGGGTATGCCTACTCTCCTCATGGTTTGCTCCATTTAAAGCCAACTCACCATCTACTCTTATGTTAGCTTCCCGATGTGGGATCCCTCCATCACCAAAGTTTAAAACCAACACCAACTCTTGCCATCCCAACATAGCAAAATAATCAACCTTTGCGTGCCAAGGGATTCGAACCAAAGTCCTCTCACATGCCAACTCACGCCACCACCACTAGGCCATCCACTCATGTGTGTCATAAACCCAACATATTAAACTTTAAAGCACACCTACTTGCTTCTAGATTTATTGAAAAGAAAAACCAAAATATATTGCAAGAGCCAAGACTTGAACCTTGGACCCCTTGCTTCCTCTATGCCGTCACTTCCTTGTTCCCTAAGTGGCGCCACCTTGCCACTACACTACACTCCTTTTTGTGTCATCTTTTACCCCTTTACTCTTAAAATCCTAAACGCCAATTGCATCACCTGTTCATAAAATTAAAATTTCGAAGACTACCACGGATTTAACTTAAGTTTGGGCTTTCCAAAGGCCCACTAACCTACTAAAATATATATTTTAACCAACCAGAACGTACACAAATTTTAAAAATCATAGAAACCCAAAAAACCCAAAAATTGGGGCGTTACAATTCTACCCTTGACTTTACCAATTATATGTTAGACAATAACTGAATATTGGGTCTTTTTCAGGCAGACAGTTACAATTCTGCTCCACTTACGAAATTTCATTCTTGATATTTATACTTGTGAAAAGTTGAGTGTATTCTTATTTCATTAAACTTTCCCTTTCCCAAGTAGCTTCTTCTATATTATGATTCCTCTAAAACACTTTTACTAATGTAATCATCTTATTTCTTAACTCTTTCACTTCTTTGGCTAAAATGCAAACAGGCTAAAATTTTGAAAGAAAGGCCTTAAGGGCATTTTGGTCAATTAGTAATTAAAAGAATAAAAAGGGAAATTAAAGCAAAAATTAGCTCACCTTCTTCATGTGGTTGCCAAAATTTCTAAGCTCTCCATAGCTAGGTTTTTTGGCATTTTCAAGCTCAATAGTAAGTGTTCCCTAGCCCGTTTTTAATGTTCTTTACATTTTTGAAATCTCGTAGCTTGATTTACCTATTTCCACCCTTATTTGTAGGGTTTATGTTTAAAAATTGATCCATGAGTGACATGGTTGTATTTTGATGTTTAATGGATTAATATGAATGTTTGATGTGTGATAAACATCTTTTACTAAGTGATTTTTAGTGAAAATACCTAAAAAGGACTTGTTTGAAAAAGGTGTAAAAATGAGTAGTAGAAATGTAAAATAAAGGAAAATATAGACTGATATGAGATGGAATATGAATCGGCTAGGCTTGGATAACCAAGAAATTTCATGCATTTCGTTTTACGAGCCTAGGGACTAAAATGTAAATAAGTGAAAACTTAAGGGTAAAAAGGTAATTTTACTTAAACTTGTGTTATGAGTCGATATGAGTAATGTGTGTATTGAACAAGTGGAATTTTGCATTATAGATCAAGAAAAACGTGATTCGGGTATTTGATCGGGGAAAAACTAAGTTTACGAGGATTAGGCTCGTTTCTATCAATTTTGTACAGAGGTAAGTTCATTTGCAAATAATGCAACTTATACCATTCTTTAAATGCTTGATATTGCATGTATGGTAAGTATATCTAATTAATGTGTTAATGTATCATGTGCTTAAATGCTTACATTATATTATGAATGATGCCTTAATTACTCCATGAGTATGTGATTGGTGCTATGGATAATGAAATTGATATTACGAGCAAGCTCAATGAAAATATGGTATAGAGGAAATCTCGTTTGAACCTTAGGAATAATTTAGGATACAAGTGAAATGTCATTAGGAATTATGTAATATGAACTCACTGAGTTCATGATATATGGGACATCTGAACTCATTGACTTGTGTCTGAGTTCGTGGTATATATGACACATGTTTTGGCATCCAGGTACTGGTCTCGTATATGCTATTAATGGCGAGGTAGTTCGGCATGTGTTACAGATACCTGACAGCCCGCATGAGCAAACCCGTGAGTAGCTCGTAAACGACCAACATGTGATCTGAGATATGAAGTAGCATTGGCTACATATAAGGCACTTAGATGCAAGCTTTTGATGTATCCGATAGTATTTTGAATGTTCAACGGGTAGTTCAAGAGAAGTTTGATGAGTAATCTTGATGAATGCATCAAGACAAGAAAGTAAGCTACTATGTGCTAGTGGGCACAAATATGTACATCGAACTCATGTGAATGACATGAAGTACGATGAGCTTGTGTTAAGAACATGTGTATAAGTATATGAGAAGAATAAGGTTATGAGATTTGATGAAATACAAGATTATGTTCATGATGTTATATGTATGATTTTTACTTGTTTCAGTTGCATTATATTCATACGGTCTGAGCACACGGGTGTGTGGCTTGGCCGTGTGACCTTATTTTGTTGATGACATCATAGTCAGACACATGTCCGTGTGTCTACCTATATGGACAATTATTGAGGCTATTTTCCAAGCCAATTGCCACCCTTAATTGTACATACACAAATATGACTTCAATGGCACTTCCCATGACATAATTTCATGTACTTAACCTTTCATAAACATTGCTAATGCATGACAACTTCTCATCACATTGTACTTGATTAAGACTCCATATCATGGAAAATCAATTTTACCAACAACATACACATATATAAATAAACAATATTCCCTAGATTGCATACATGTACTATGCTATTAACTTATTCACACACCAACTACCATCATCATTCAACTATCAATAACCATGTTCCATATCATAACAGCATTGGCACATATGTGCATAAATGAAATGGTTTACAACCAATATTCATTATGAGCCACATCTCATAGCTTTAGACAAAATGAATCAAATATCATCATAAGCCAACATATTTGGCTAAATCAATATGACATATAACAAAAAGACCAAGTCCCTATGCATGTCGTACTAAAAATACTTAAATTCACTATACCCAAAATATTAAGTTGATAGTGTGAATCGAACTTCGATGTCCTTCGATCCTCGAGCTAGCTTGGTGACACTATAAGGAAATCGAAAATAAAAGGGAGTAAGCATAAAGCTTAATAAGCTTGCATGTAAATAATAAGTAATAAAAATATGCATTCTCATACACATACAAAACATAACTTAATCCATCTCATTCTCAATAATCATTATAGTCATATCCAATCTCATTCAACTACATAGTGTCCAATAGAACTTAAGATCATAATTCTTTCATTCTTATATTACCCAAGTTTTACCATTTCATAATCTCAATAACTACAAGCTTGGCGTACATACCTGTACCCTTTCAACATGATCATACCTCGTCATTTTTTTGACCAATCCTTAGATTGCCCGTTGAACCACTTGGAATACTATGGGTACTTGGGATTTTCATACACACAATAAGATGCCAAGGCCATGTCTCAGATGTGGTCTCACATGGGATCTTACATCGATGCCATATCCTAGATAAGGTCTTATATGAAATCTCATTTCGATGCCATGTCCTAGACGCGGTCTTACACGAATTCTCATATCAACACCATATCCCAGATATGGTCTTACATGATAACACATACTGATGCGGATGCCATATTCCAAATATGGCCTTATACAGGATCTCACCATCCTAAATATCATAATATTTGTACCCTAAGTACTCATAAAGTTCAACCGGCTTACATCACCACAAATCCTTGTGGGACAACATCAATAACATTCACAAATACAAATATACAATTCATGCAACATTAAATGTTAAATACATAATAAAATGTTGTATTAATTACACACAAACTTACCTCAGTACAAAATATGGACCATTAATTCGATTTAGTCCAAGATCTTGCTTTTTCCCCGATCTAGGCCTGGACTCAGTTTTTCTTGATCTATAATAGCAAATTTCACTTATTTAATTATCACATTATTCAAATCATTCTATAAATCATACTTTTGAAAAATTATAATTTTACCTCTAAACATTTACATATTTACACTTTGTCCCTAAGCTCGTAAAATGAAATGTGTCCAATTTCTTTGTTAGCCAAGCCAAGCCAATTCATATTCCCTCTTATAACATCCGACATTTTTCATCAAATCACATTTTTAACACCCATTTTTACATGTTTTACAAACAAGTCCTTTTAGGTGTTTTCATGAGAAATCACTTAGAAAAAGATGTTCATCTAACATAAAACTTCCATATTCCTCCATTAATCATCAAAATACATGCATGACACACATGGGTGAATTTTTTAACATAAACCCTAGTTCAAATAAAGGGTAGAAATGGCTAAATCATGCTTCAAGGATTTCAAAAATGCAAATAACATTAAAAATAGGGCTAGGATTGACTTACTTTCAAGCTTGAAAAGTTGAAGAAACCCTAGCTATGGTGACTCTTCAAATTCAGCACAACCATGGAAAAGATGAATAGACTTTGACTTTATTTTCCCTTTTAATTCATTTATTTACAAAATGACCAAAATGCCCTTAAAGCTTTTCTTTAAAATTTCACCTATGCATGCCCCTTTTTGTCCATAAAAATAGGAATTGGGTAAATTGTTATTTAAAGACCTCTAAATAATAATATAAACCCATTTCATACTTACAGCTTCTAGAATCTCAAATTTTTCAACTTTTGCAATTTAGTCCTAAAATTCAAATTGGACACTTATTCACAAAATTTCTTCATGAAACTTTCACACAATCATGAAATCATGCCATAGACATCAAAATAATCATAAAACAAAATTTTTCCACTTTGAATTTGTGGTCTCGAAACCACTAGTTTGACTAGGCACAAAATCAGGATGTTACAAATGCCATGGTATGTAATGAACTTTTGACAAGGTTGTTTATGTGATGAGTAAGTTTCAGTGATTTGATGAAATAAGAATTTATGTTCATTATGCTAAATGTATGTTAAATATTTGTTTAGATAGCATATTATTTGCATATGGTCTTACTAAATTTTAATGCTTACCCCCCTTCCTTTCCATATTTTATAGTGCCGCCAAGCTAGCTCAGGGATCGAAGGACGTCGGAGACTCGATCACACTATCAATTGGAGGTTTGGGTATTGTTAGTCTCAATATTTTGAGTATGGCATGTATAGGGGACTTGGTCATTTTTTTATGTGTCATACTAATTAGCCAAATGAGTTGGCTCATGATGGTATTATGATTCACTTTGTATAAGGCCATGAGATGTGGCTTATATTTGCTTCATGGGTTGTAACCCTAATTATTTATGCATGCATGCAATGTGTTTATGCTTGTGATGTGGTTGGTGGTTGCTTGTTGGTAATGGATGTGATAAATGGCATATATGCTTAATGGATGAATTGGAACTAATAGGTATGATTATCTTCATCGTATAATTGAGTAGGTTGAAGGTAGGTTTATAAGGATGAATAAATATGAAATTGGTGTGGAATTCCATATGAAAGTATGATGGTTTGAGCATGTAATATGTTGACAATTCAAAGTCAAGGATTAATTATGATTGTGAGCATTTGAGTGACTAAATATACTATGTTGCATGCAATCAAAAATGTATAAGTGAGTGAACTTTAAAGGGTGGCAAGTGGCTTTGAAAAAAGCCTTAAAGTTGTCCACACGGGCATGTGTCTAGGCTGTATGTGACACAGGGTCTGCCCCATGGGCGTGTGATTTGGCCATGTGTCCCCTACACCCTAATTTGGCAAAATAGAATGCCCAATAGTAAACACACGGGTAGAGACACGGCTGTGTGTCTCAGCCATGTGAAGAACATGGCCATAGGACATGGGCGTGTGCCTAGGCCATGTGAAGTCTGTACTTAATTTTTGGAATTTAATTCTCCACATGGCCTAAGTACACGGGCGTTTGACTTGGCCGTGTGACCCTACTAGTGTTGATGACGTCACAAATAGAGAGTTACACGAGCTGAGGATACGAGTGTGTTCCAAGCCACACGGGCATGTGTGACCACACGGGCATGTGTGACCACACGGCCAACCCGAACGGGCCTGTGACCCTGTTTCATGAAAATTTTCTAAGTTTTCCCAAAGTTTTCTAAAGTACTCGGTTTAGTCCTAAACTACACCCGATGCATGTTTTGGGTCTTGTAGGCCCATATAAGGGATAATTTGCATATGTATGAGTGAATTTAATTTGAACAAAATTTTACAGCCCGATTTTGTATGTTTGCTTGTGTTTAAGTCTGGTAATGCCTCGTATCCTATCCCGGCATCGAACACGGGTAAGAGGTGTTGCAGTAAAATGGCTAATCCCACAAAGTGCTCTATTTAGGCAAAATAAATACTTTACTTACTCAATTCTACCCTTGACTTTACCAATTATACTCCATACAATAACTGAATATTGGGTCTCTGCCGGGCAGACAGCTACAATTCTCCCCCACTTAGAAAATTTCATCCTTGATATTTATACTTGTGAAAAGTTGAGTGTATTGTTCTTTCATTAAATTGTCCCTTTCCCAAGTAGCTTATTCTATATTATGATTCCTCCATAACACATTTACTAATGGGATCCTCTTATTTCTTAACTCTTTCACTTCTTTGACTAAAATGCAAACAAGCTTCTCTTCATAAGATAGATTTGGCTCTACTTCTGTGTCTTCAATTTGTACCACATTATCTGGATTTGGTCAATACCTTCGTAACATAGACACGTGGAACACATTGTGAATCTTTGATAGTTCTGGTGGTAAAGCTAACTCTTGATGGCCAACATTATCCTTATATACTCATGAAATGGAGACAAGGTTTAGTGGAACAATCATAAAATTCCATTGACACCCTTGATTCCTATGATTAAACGTACTTAAGAAGTTTTAGTTCAAATCATCTACAGAATTCTAGTTTGGTTCTAACTAAGTCTTAACTAAATTCAAACAGTATTTTCTAAGTAATCAAACACTAAATATAAAACAAGTCTATTCAAACTGTGAACATAACGAGTTCTTTCAAAACATTTGGGGTGGGTATCCAGTTAGCTAAATAGTCTGCCAAACCCTAGAGTTCACCAAAAATTTGAGTTTGCAAAATGGGTAATCCCACAAAGTGCTCTATTTAGCCAAAGCAAATACTTTACTTACTCAATTCTACCCTTGACTTTACCAATTGTACGCCAAATAATAATTGAATATTTGGTCTCTACCGGGCAGACAGTTAAAATTCTCTTCCACTTAGAAAATTTCATTCTTGATATTTATACTTGTGAAAAGTTGAATGTATTTTTCTTTCATTAAACTTTCCCTTTCCCAAATAGCTTCTTCTATATTATGATTCTTCCATAACATTTTTACTAAGGCAATCCTCTTATTTCTTAACTCTTCCACTTCTTTGGCTAAAATGCAAACAGGCTCCTCTACATAAGATAGATTTGGATTTACTTCTATGTCTTTAATTTGAACCACATTATCTGGATTTGGTCAATACCTTCGTAACATAGAAACGTGGAACACATTGTGAATCTTCGATATTTCTGGTGGTAATTCCAACTCTTGATGGCCAACATTATCCTTATAAACTCATGAAACAAAGACAAGGTTTAGTGGAAAAATCAAATAATTCCATTAACACCCTTGATTGCCCTACTTAAATGCTCTTAAGAAGTTTTAGGTTAAATCATCTACAGAATTCTAGTTTGATTCTAACTAAGTCTTAACTAAATCCAAAAATTACTTTCTAAGTCATCAAACACTAAATATAAAACAAGCCTAATCTAATTGTGAACTTAACAAGTTCTTTTAAAACATTTGGGGTGGGTGGATACTTTGCTAAAGAGTCTGCCAAACCTAGAGTTCGCCAAAAACTAGAGTTCGCAAAATGGCTAATCCCACAAAATGCTCTATTTAGCCAAAAAAAAATACTTCACTTACTCAATTCTGCCCTTGACTTTACCAATTATATGCCAAACAATAACTGAATATTGGGTCTCTGCTGGGCAGTCAGTTACAATTCTCCCCCACTTAAAAAATTTCATTATTTATATTTATACTTGTGAAAAGTTGAGTGTATTGTTCTTTCATTAAAATTTCCCTTTTCGAAGTAGCTTCTTCTTCATTATGATTCCTCATGACACTTTTACTAATGCGATCTTCTTATTTCTTAACTCTTTCACTTCTTTAGCTAAAATGCAAACAGGCTCCTCTTCATAAGATAGATTTGGCTCTACTTCTATGTCTTCTATTTGTACCACATTATCTGGATTTAATCAATACCTTCATGACATAGACATGTGGAACACATTGTGAGTTTTCGATAGTTCTTGTGGTAATACCAACTCTTAATGGCCAACATTATCCTTACATACTCATGAAACGGAGACAACGTTTGGTGGAAAAATCTGATAATTCCATTGACATCTTTGATTCCCATGATTAAATGCACTTAACAAGTTTTAGGTCAAATCATCTATAGAATTCTAGCTTGGTTCTAACTAAGTCTTAACTAAATCCAAACATTACTTTCTAAGTCATCAAACACTAAATATAAAACAAGTCTAATCAAACTGTGAACTTAATGAGTTCTTTCAAAACATTTGGGGTGGGTGGATACTTTGCTAAAGAGTCTGCCAAACACTAGAGCTCGCCAAAAATTAGAGTTCGCAAAATGGCTAATCCCACAAAGTGCTCTATGTAGCCAAAACAAATACGTTACTTACTCAATTTTACCATTGACTTTACCAATTATACACCAGACAATAACTGAATATTAGGTCTCTCTCGGGCAGACAGTTACAATTCTTCCCCACTTAGAAAATTCCATCCTTGATATTTATACTTGTGAAAAGTTGAGTGTATCTTTTGTTCATTAAAATTACCTGTAAGACCCCTCACCCATATTTAATGCCGGAATAGGGTTACATGGCATTACCGAACTTATATAACATTTAATCATTCATTTCACATTAAATTTATCGATTCATAAACAATTTAATACAATTAAACATTTTGTCCCTAATACGAGCCTACGAGGCCCTAAACATACATTGGTTGTGGTTCTGGACTAAACCGATAACTTTAGAAACTTTTTAAACACTTAAGAAATTTTCTCAAAAATAGGGGACACACGCTCTTGTGGCCTAGCCGTGTGCCTCACATGGCCAACAGACACACCCGTGTCACAGGCCATATGGACATTCGAAATGGGAGCATATGGTCGTGTCTCAGCCCGTGTCTAACCCCGTGTAACTCTTTGACTTGGGTCACACGGCCAACACACATGCCCATGTGCCTTAAAAATGGCCATAAATGCCCGTGTGCCAGGCCGTGTGCTAGGCCGTGCCAAACCTATAGGGTATACTAACTTATGCCACACGGCCAAGCCATACGCCGTGTGTGAGGCCGTGTGGAGCATACTGACTTGATTTCAATTTCAATACCGGGAGACACACAACCGTGTAACAAAACCATGTGTCACACACAGTTGAGACACACGCCCATGTCTCTGCCGGTGTAGACAAAAATAGGCTATTTACCAAGCCAATTTTCCACCCAAATTTGAATGTAGCTACAGCACATCAGTTTTCACCCCCACATTTCATAAATAGGCATTTAAACTGGCCAATTCAAACCTAATTCATGCATATTCTAGACTACATTTCTCAATACACACAAGTTGCAAAATAGACCAATCCATTTATACTCAAAATCTCATAAACTTAGATCATCAATATGGCTACTTAAAACATTCATTTTTTTTATATTGATTCACAAACAAATAACATCACCAATATGAACATTCAACTTCCATAATACCAACTATTAAAAAGTGCCACCAAAACCAACCCCAATTTACATATCATAAACTATATTCACATACACATATACATAAGCTAATTAACTCAAAATAAGCCAACTCTCATGGCTATTATATACAAACCAAGACATATACATTTACAAGCCAATACAAATGGCCAAAATCATAACCAACACAAAACCAACATGACCAAAATCCCTATACATGCCATATACTTAATGATACCAAATCGTTTGTAGGATAGTGTAACGAAATCTCTGACGGTCCCCGAATCTGAGCTAGCTTTGAATTCACTATAAAATATAGAAAAACAAATGATGTAAGTTATAAAAATTAGTAAGCTCATATGAAATAAAATCGATATAATTATAACCGCATAATTAAAAAATTGATTATAGATACATGAATTCACATCAACTAACAAATCTTCACAAAACTATATACTTTCTTCGCCATTTCTTTGATTCAAAGCTAATATGGTTTATGCACATACCATTCATTTACTATACCATTCAAAATAGAAGTCGGACACTCAAGAGTCTTACATGCTAAGTAACTATACCATGGCCCGAAGCCAAATTAAGGTAACTTATATCCGAAGTACTGATATCATTGCCCAAAGCCAAATCAACCTATATTCATGGATCGAAGCCAAATCAGTATAACTCATACCCGAAGTGCTAATTTCATGGCCCAAAGCCAACTCAATGTATCCCCTAATGACATGTCAATAGTATCCTAAACTATTCCTAAGGTCCATCCGGGATTTTGAATACCGAATTACCATCGAGTCATTGTCGAACTTATACAAATTCTCGTATTCACAACTTATATAATATCAAAGCATTTAAAATAAACTTATAATGAAATTTATCACATATGAACTTCCCTCGGTTTCAAAAACGATGAAAGAGACTGATTAATCCAAAACTTTGTTTTTCCTTCGATCTAATTCCAAATTCCGTTTTTCTTGATCTAATTGATGAAAATAGAAGTGCCAAACCTTAGCCTTAATTTTCTTAAGAGAATCGATTGGTTTTTGCCTTTTGAAGATGATGAATACAAATTAAACATTTTGTTTTATTTATCTTTCATTTATTTACTAAATTACAAATTTAACCTTGATTAATAAACATATAAATCACTTAATGCTTGTCCATCTTTGTCCACTCATGTTTTAAATGGTCTAATTATCGCTTAAGAACCTTAACTTTAAGGTTCCATATCTATTAGACACCCTTACTCCTTGGAGCCCAAATTTTACACTTTAGGCGATTTAGTCCTTTTTATCAAACTAACCACTCAAATGATAAAATTCTTTAACAAAAATTTCACGCAATAATACTACCATGCCACGAACATTAAAATAATTATAAAAGAATTATTTCAACTCGGATTGTGGTCCCGAAACCACTATTTCGATTTGACTAAAAACGAGCTGTTACAACTCTCCCCGCTTAGGGATTTTCGTCCCTGGAAATCTTACCAGAAAATAGGTTATGGTACTGTTTTATCATAGCTTCTTCGAGTTCTCACGTAGCCTCTTCGATCCCATGACGTTGCCATAAGACTTTTACTAAAGCTATTCTTTTATTTCTCAACTCTTTATTCTCTCGAGCTAAAATTTGAATCTGTTCTTCATTGTATGTCTTGTCGGGTTAAATTTCAATCTCTGCAGGAGAAATTACGCCTGAAGGATTCGATCTATATCGATGCAACATCGACACATGAAACACATTGTGGATCTTTTCTAGCTCAGTCGGTAAAGCTAGTCGATATGCCACTGGACCTATTCTTTAGATGATCTCATTTAGCTCGATAAATTGTGAACTCAATTTACCTTTATGACCAAATCAAAGGATTTTCTTCCACGGAGACACTTTCAAAAATACTTTATCACCAGTCTGAAATTCAGTGTCTTTTAGTTTCAAAATAGTTTACGATTTATGTTGATCTGAAGCTGCTTTCAAACTGTCGCGAATTACTTTCACTTTTTCTACTGTTTCTTGGATCAAATCAACCCCATGAATCTTTTTCTCACTCAACTCAACCCAGTACAACGGAGTTTGGCATTTATGACCATACAAAGCTTCGTACGGTGCCATTTTTATAATCGATTGAAAATTGTTGTTATAAGCAAATTCAACCAACGACAAAAATTTCTCCCAGTTGCCTTCGAGCTCTAATACACAACAACGAAGCATATCTTCGAGAATCTAAATTACTCTCTTAGACTATCCATCAGTTTGTGGATGAAATGTTGTACTAAAATTCAATCTTGTGCCCAGAGCTTCTTCTAATTTCTTCCAAAATCGTGACGTAAATCCCAAATCTCTATCTAAAATAATCGAAACTGGCACCCCGTGTAATCTAATAATCTCAGAAACATACAACTCAGCCAATTTATCAAGTGAATAAGAAGTACGTACCAGAATGAAATGTGCAGATTTCGTCAGTCGATCAACGACAACCCAAATAGCATCTTTATTCTTCGGAGATAGAGGTAATCCCGATACTAAATCCATCATAACTCTATCCCATTTCCATTCTGGTATCATAACTGGTTGTAGCAATCCCAATGGCACCTGATATTCAGCTTTAACTTGCTGACAAACTAAACATCTCGATACAAACTCAGATATGTCTCGTTTCATGCCCGACCACCAATATAATCGTTTCAAATCGTTATACATTTTAGTACTCCCCAGATGAACTGATAAGAGATTTTTCGGTATGCATACTCTTTTTTAAAACATTAAACAATCATCGGTTCCGATTTGATAATCTATATCACTATTCAACTCACATTGCATTCTTTTAGCTTGCAACTCAGTATCGCACTTTTGAGCTTCACAAATTTGCTGCAAAAAAATTGATTTAGCATTCAACTCTGCTAAAATCGAACCATCATGGGACAAAGTTAGTCTTGTATTCATCGCTCTCAAAGCAAGCATAGATTTTCTACTCAAAGCATCTACGACTACATTTGCTTTTCTCGGATGATAATCAATTACTAACTTATAGTCTTTTAGTAGCTCAAGCCATCTTCGTTGTCACAAATTCAAATCTTTCTGAGTCATTAAGTTCTTCAAGCTCTTGTGATTAGAAAAGATATGGTACTTCTCACTAGATAAATGATGTTGCTAAATTTTCAATGCAAAAACTATAGCAGCCAACTCTAAATCATGCGTCAGATAGTTCTTTTCATACGGTTTCAACTGTCTCAAGGCATAAGCTATCACTTTTCCCTCTTGCATCAACACGTAACCCAAACCATTCAATGACAAATAAAAAATTCTTTACCTGACTCAGGTTGATCCAAAACTGGTGCTTCGGTTAACAAGGCTTTCAATTGATCAAAACTCTATTGACAGTTCTCGAACTACTCAAACTTTACATCTTTTTGTAACTCTGGTCATCGGTGTAGCAATCAAGAATCCTTTTACAAAACATCGATAATAACCAACTCACGTCAGAAAACTTCAGACTTCAGACACATTTCTAGGTGTTTTCGAATCAACAACCGCTGAAATCTTGCTCAGATCAACCTGTATGCCTTCCATTGAAACAATATGTCCCAAAAAATCTGACTTCTTAGAGCCAAAATTCACATTTGCTGAATTTAGCAAATAGTTGCTTATCTCTCAAAGTTTGCAACACTATTCTGAAATGCTTTGTATGCTTAAGCTCATCTCGAGAATAGATCAGAATGTCGTCAATAAACACCATAACTAATCTGTCTAAATACGGTCAAAAAATCTGATTCATCAAATCCATAAAAATGGCAGGAGCATTAGTCATTCCAAAAGGCATAACAAGAAATTTATAATGTTCGTACCTCATTCTGAATGCAGTTTTTGGCACATCTGAGTCTTTAACTCGCAACTGATAATAGCCGGATCTTAAATCAATCTTCGAAAACACTGTTGCCCATTTCAACTGATCGAACAAATCACCTATTCTCAGTAATGGATACTTGTTCTTTATTGTACCCTTGTTGAGTTGTCGATAGTCAATACATGTAACACCCCGTTCCCGATACCGTCGCCGGAGTCGGACACGAGGGGTTCTCAGACCAACTCTCATGTGTCACACAGACTATTTTTAACATTTCCAAACAAGCTGGCAAACTGCGTCACTGTCACCTTAAAAATCATATCTCGAGTTCCAGAACTCGAAAACCCGTTCCGTAAATTTTCCCCGAATTTAAACTCATATATCCATCCGTGGATTTATTTCTAGAATTTTTGGTCTGGCCAATTGGTACAGTTTATTAGTTAATGTCACCCCTGTTTCAGGGTTCGACTACACTGACCTTTGCGCATTACGACCTGGATATATTCTCGTACAGAGCTTCAATGCTCATGCCGTTTGTTTCTAATGAAACTAGACTCAAAGGGGAATCTATACATGTAAGGCATGACTTCTAATTGTTTCTGGATAATTTATGGTAAATTTTCAAAGTCGAAACAGAGGATCCAGAAACCGTTCTGGCCCTGTCTCACGAAATCTTGAATATCTCTTAAATTACAGCTTATATGGTCGTTTCGTTTCGTCCATATGAAAATAGACCCATCAAGCTTCGATTACATAATTTTTTTAGCATTTAATTCCCCTTCTACTATTTTTAGTGATTTTTGATCTCACATCACTGCTGCTGTCCGCAACAGTTACTGCAGTAGACTATGCCAATTTCATGAATCTTTCCTTGGCCTTACTAATCATCCATCATACATGACACAAATTATGGCCACCTTATCAAAATTAAGGTTTCTAAGACTCGTGGCTATAGGTTTTAGCATCCCACTCAACCGACCACATAGGCCATTTTCACATGGCTTAAAGTTTACAACCCAAAATTCAACAAAACAAAATAGCCTATACATGCCAAATGTTCTCCTAGATCGACTAAGAAGACAATAACAAAGATTGCTCGCCGGAGTGATGACTTCGTTGACGGTTCCGAGCACACAAAAGGAGACGAGTCCAAGAGACCTAAAATAGGTGACAAGCAAACACCGGGTGAGTATATAACTCAGAAAGTCATAAGCATTTCACAACCAAAATTATCACAAAATGAAACATTGAAACGGGGCTATATACTCCATCCATACCGAACTACACCATGGTCCCTTAGACCCTTCGGTTCAATCTCACACCAATTCACCGAATGACATTTCATATACTATTCAATAGGATAATTGTGGCATTTCTATACATCATCTCATTTTCGCTACAATCATGCAAATAATGAAATTTCATCTATTCCACAATACCTTATTTACGTGACCGCAATTGTAATCATCACATAGGTACAAAACTTACCAAGCTCAACCCTGAGCGTGAACATAGAGCCTATTCACCATGAGCTCAAGGTACTTACTCTTTCCGCTGTCCATGATCAACTCGATAAAGTCACAACCTCCATGTGAATGCTTAATAATCGATTTCGCACACTTAGTGCCATGTGATTTAAGCTCGCACACATAGTGCCATACAATTTAAGTTCGCACACTTAGTGCCATATATTTCAAGCTTGCACACTTAGTGCCAATCTTGTCACCGCGCCCACTTATTGCCCGCACACTTAGTGCCGAGACCAATCACTCTACACATTTCACTACCTTTTTACATTCAATAATGTCATTATTCCATACACATACATATCATCTCATTAAACACAATTGCATAGATATTAAGTTCATTGAAGTCAATACCAAATATATGCTTAATGACTTACCTTGTGTTGGGTAGAACGGTTCCAATTCGGCTACTCGATTGCTTTCTCCTTTCCTTTGTCCGATTTAGTTCCCCTTTGCTCTTGAGCTAAATCAAACAATTTACCTCTCCATCAATCTCAAACATACGGCATTCATATACATTATTATGATTATTGCCGAATACTTAACACAACTAAGCTAAAAACTTACTCAATCTCATCTTAATTTATTGTTACTTATTCATCAAAATTTCCAATACAAGGTATTTAACACCTATGCACCAAAACCAGATTAGCAAACACCTATAGCCCATGACCGATTGCCACTTAAACACAAGTCAACAAGATCTCATGATTTCAAATCAAACTCTTCTCAAGAATGCACCATGCCGAACCCTTAGATGATTAAACATCTAATTTAGACAATCTTAGAACATCTAAACGGCACTTGTTCAAAGCATTAAACCACTACATGTTCGGCTATTACCTTAGGTGCATTAGAAATTTATACTATCAATAAGCTCAACTTCTTGCAACAACAATTTCTTCCTCAAGGTTTTAAGGCTAAAATCAAATTATTCCCCTATTAACCATAACCGAATGTACCATACATCCATCAAGATGATTAACCTAAAACAAGCTTAAAGTTCAAAACAATCTAGCACCTTTCACTAACCTTTCTTCTCCTTCCATTACCGAAAGTCTTTCTCCCCTCTTCCTCTTTACATTCGGCCAAGAAGAGCTTAAGTTCCAAGCTTTGTTTTCATCACCCTTATTTAATACAACATGAAATTAACCCCTAGTTCTAACACTTTGGTTCACGGCATGATGCCTAAACCACCATGAAAGTTTCAACTTTCTTGACATTACTAATAGTGCATTCAATTTATTAACTTAACTTATCATAAAACTAAATCAACAAGTCAAAACTTACCTCTTACTAGCTAAACAAGAATGCCGAATTTCTTTTGGTAAGTTCCCCTTATTTCTTCCTCTTCATTCAGCCAAGAAGATGAGAGAAAGATGGACACTTTTTTTTTTGTTTTCCTTGTTACAATCACGGCAATGGGGAGGGAAACAACTACTTACACATTTTTTTTTTCATTTCTTTATTACCCATTCTCATTAATATTTTTCCATCCATAATGCACCAACAAAACATGTCTAGGACAAGCTTTGCCCATAATTCTTTGTCATGGCCGGCCATTAGCAAATAAAAGGAGAAATTGACATGTAAACCCCTCATTTTTGCATGCATGATCAACTAGTCATCACACATTTCCCCATCATACTTTCAAAGTTTTCTACTAGGTCCTTTCTAGTGAAATTCACATTTATAACTCTAAATCAAAGCATCAAAAATGTCACACATGAGTTAACACATATTGTAGGCATCAAAATAAATATTAAATTATTTTTATGCCTCGGTTTTGTGGTCCCGAAACCACATTCCGACTAGGGTCGTTTTAAGGCTGTCACAGCTCTCCCCACTTAAGAAATTTTCGTCCCGAAAATTTTACCGTAAATAGGTTTGGGTATCGCTCTTTCATAGAGTTCTCGGGTTCCCAAGTAGCTTCTTCTATCCGTGTTTGAGCCATAACACTTTCACTAGCGGAACCCTTTTGTTTCAGTAACTCTTTCACTTCACGTGCTAGGATACGAATCGGTTCTTCTTCATAGCTCATATTGGCTTGAATTTCAACTTCGATGGAGTGATTACGTGCGGATTGGCCGGACCTATACCGTCAAGCATCGAGACATGGAAAACGTTGTGAATCTTTTCAAGCTCAGGGGGTAAAATTAATCGGTATGCTACTGGCCCAACTCGTTCGGATACTTAATACGGACCGATGAACCTCGGACTCAATTTGCCCTTACGACCGAATCTAAGCACCTTCTTCCAGGGGGAAACTTTGAGAAATACCTTGTCTCCAACCTGATATTCAATATCTCTTCTTTTCAAATCCGCATACGACTTTTGGCGATCCGAAGCAGCTTTCAAACTTTCATGAATTACTCGAACTTTCTGCTCGGCATCCTTGATCAAATCAACCCCGAAGATTTTACTTTCACTAAGTTCAGTCCAGAATAATGGGGTACGGCATTTACGACCGTATAAAGCTTCGTAAGGTGCCATCTTAATACTTGATTGAAAACTATTGTTGTAAGCGAATTCAATCAAAGGTAAATACCGTTCCCATGAACCACTAAACTCAAGGATGCAACATCTCAACATATCCTCGAGTATTTGAATTATCCGTTCAGATTGACCATCGGTTTGGGGATGAAAAGTCTTTGAAGTGCACTTGGTACCCAAAGCCTCTTGTAATTTCTTCCAAAATCGCGATGTAAATCTTGGGTCTCTATCCGACACGATAGAAATAGGTACCCCATGCAACCGAACGATTTGGGAGACGTATAATTCTGCCAATTTATCAAGCGAAAAATCCGTGCGTACGGGGATAAAGTGAGCCGACTTAGTCAATCTATCCACAACAACCCAAACCGCATCTTTCTTACTTGCCGGTTAATCGGCAACCGGATACAAAATCCATCGTCACTCGATCCCATTTCCATTCAGGTTTCATGATTAGCTGAAGTAATCCCGATGGCACTTGATGTTCCGCTTTCACTTGTTGACATATCAGACACCTTGAAACAAATTCAGAAATGTCTCGTTTCATACCGGGCCACCAAAATTGGCGTTTCAGGTCATTGTACATTTTAGTACTACCCGGGTGGACTGACATTCGACTACTGTGAGCCTCGTCTAGAATCTTCGAAACAAGTCCTAAATCCCTTGGAATACATAATCGACCCTTGAACGTCAAGCAATCATTGTCGTCAATCTGAAATTCCGATTCCTCATTCGAAACACATTCAACTCGTTTAGCGACCAATTCAGCGTCGACCTTCTGAGATTCAAGCATTTGATGAATCAATAACGGTTTGGCCTCTAATTCAACTACTAGCACCTCATCGGGTGAAACGGATAGGTGAGCGTCCATCGCTCTCAAAGCAAACAGTGCTTTGCGACTTAAAGCATCGGCCACCACGTTGGCCTTTCCCGGGTGATAATCAATGATGAGTTCATAGTCTTTCAACAACTCAAGCCAACGTCTTTGTCGCAGATTTAAATCTCTTTGAGTCATCAAATATTTAAGACTCTTGTGGTCTGAATAAATATGACACCTTTCTCCAAACAAGTAATGCCGCCATATTTTCAAGGCGAACACTATGGCTGCTAGTTCAAGGTCATGGGTCGGATAGTTTCTCTCATGCGGCTTTAGTTGTCTCGACGCGTAAGCCACAACTCGACCTTCTTGCATCAACACACAACCTAGCCCAAGTAAGGATGCGTCACTATAAATGACAAACTCTTTCTGGGACTCATTTGTACTAATCTTGGGGCCTCGGTTAAACAGGTTTTTAGTCGATCGAAACTTTCTTGACAGCATTTCGACCACTCGAACTTAACATCTTTTTGGAGTAGTTTCATCATCGGTGCAGCTATCATCGAAAAACCTTTCACAAATCGTCGATAGTATCCGGCAAGCCCCAAAAAACTCCTAACTTCAGTAACATTCCTTGGAGTTTTCAAATGACTATGGCCGAAATTTTGTTCGGGTCCACCCTGACACCCAATGCGGACACCACGTGCCCCAAAAAGCTAACCTCTCTCAACCAAAATTCACATTTACTGAACTTTGCGTATAACTGCTTATCTCGTAAAATTTGCAACACTAGCCTCAGGTGTTCAGCATGTTCAGTTTCATCTCTCGAATAGACCAAAATGTCATCGATAAATACAACTACGAACCGATCCATGTATGGCCTAAAAATTCTATTCATTAAATCCATAAATACCGCAGGGGCATTAGGGAGCCCAAACGGCATCACTAAGAATTCGTAGTGACCGTACCTCGTTCTAAAAGCGATTTTGGGTATGTCCGATTCTCGAACCCTCAAGCGATAGTAACCCGATCTCAAATCTATCTTTGAAAACACCGAGGCTCCTTTAATTGATCAAACAAATCGTCAATTCGTGGCAACGGATATTTATTCTTTATCGTCACTTTATTCAACGACGATAGTCAATGCACAATCTCATGGTTCCATCCTTCTTCTTCACAAACAACACCGGTGCGCCCATGGAGAAAAACTTCGGTCGGCGAAACCTCTATCCGTCAAGTCTTGCAATTGAACCTTCAATTCCTTTAATTTGTTAATGCCATACGATACGGGGCTATTGAGATTGGCGTAGTACCGGTACAACCGATGCAATTCCACTTCTCGAACCGGTGGCAATCCGGTAACTCCTCAGGAAAAACATCCGAATACTCACAAACCACTGGTACCGATTTGAGTTTCCTTTCTGTCTCTTTACTCTCAAACACATACGCAAGGTATGTTTCACTCCCCTTTTTCACATATCTCCGAGCGGTCATAGAAGATATGATCGCAGGCGCTCCTTTTAAATCAGTAGACTCGACTCGGACCACCTCATTATTTGCACTCCTCAAATCAATGGTTTTCCTTTGCGATTCACCACCTTGCATCATGTGCGGTCACCAATCCATACCAAGAATAACATCGAATTCATCAAATGGTAGAAGCATCGATCGGCCGTAAAACAGATTCTCGAATTATTAGGGGCATCTCTTGCACACTTTATCAACGAGTACGTATTGACCCAGAGGGTTTGACACTCGAATTACGAACTCAGTAGACTCAACAGGTAGAGTCTTACTGAATGCTAAGGTTTTACATACATATGAATGAGTAGAGCCAGGGTCAATCAATGCAATCACACTAGTATCAAAGAGAGTAAAAGTACCAGTGATAACGTCAGGGGAGGATGTCTCCTCTCGTGCGCGGATGGCATATGCTCTAGCAGGAGCACGAGTCTCGGATCGAACAACCGTATCAGAGGCTCCTCTCTGATTACCACCCCTACCTCCAGAAATCCTCGGAGGCCTACCTCTAGCCGTCGTTCCACTAGGTCTTGCACCTTGCATCTTATTCTTCTCATCTAGCTCCGTACAATCTCTAATGAAGTGGTCTTTTGAACCGCATCCATAACAGGCCCTGTTAACAGACTTACCCCAACATTCACCTAGGTGTCGTCTTCCACATTGGGGGCATTCTGGTTTCTCTTGACGATTATTGCCTACACTAGCTACCGAAGTAGCTCGGGAGTCCGTCAATGGTCGGGCTCTGATGGAAATTCCCGCAGTCGCCCTCGACTTACTAGTGTCCTCCCTGAACTTCTTTACAGCCGAGAACGGAGCTTTACTCGTTGATCTTTTACGATAATCTCTTGCTTCAAATTCAGCCTTCTTCTTCTCCTTTCCAAGTTCTTCCGCCTTGCAGGCTCGTTCGACTAGTGTTACGAACTCTTTTATCTCCAAAATACCCACTAGTAGCTTTAAATCTTCATTCAATCCTTCTTCAAATCTTTTGCACATAGCAACCTCATCAGCCATACACTCCCGAGCATACCGACTAAGTCTTACGAACTCATGTTCGTATTCAGATACTGTCATACGGCCTTGCTTGAGCTCCAAGAATTCCTTACGCTTCTGATCGATGAATCGTTGACTAATATATTTCTTTCGAAACTCCGTTTGAAAGAAATCCCAAGTAACTTGTTCCTTTGGGACTATGGAAATTAAGGTCCTCCACCAATAGTAGGCTGAGTCTCGCAACAAGGATATAGCACACTTAAGACATTCATCGGTGTGCATGACAGTTCATCAAACACTCGAATGGTGTTATCAAGCGAACTCGCCCTTTCGGCATCATCAAGTAACTATGGCCTTGAACTCCTCGGCCCCCGCTTCCTAATCAAGTCTGCGGTGGTTTACTCGGCCTCACGGGATCGATGAATCGAAGGCATTGTGGGCTCTTGGGGTGGAGTATTTAAATTCGGGAATGGTTGGACAGCCGGATTGGTTCGGGCATATTGCGCGACCCACTCATTCATCATGGTGAAGAAGGCTTGTTTCGCCCTTCATCTTGATTATTCGCGGATGGTGAGGCTCAACAGCGGTGTCCCTTGCGCAGAGCAGCCACTACACTTTCAACGTCATCCGCCAAGGGTCTCTACCGGGTTCCATTTGCTAATCAAAACAAAAATTTCAATCGTCAGAAGTCATCACATTTTTAAGCACTAACATTTTGGCATGTATAGCTAGACTCACACGCGCTATGGTAGTCCTAGAACCGATTAAACCATAGCTCTGATACCAATAAAATTGTAACACCCCGTTCCCGATACCATCGCCGGAGTCGGACACGAGGGGTTCTCAGACCAACTCTCATGTGTCACACAGACTATTTTTAACATTTCCAGACAAGCTGGCAAACTGCGTCACTGTCACCTTAAAAATCATATCTCGAGTTCCAGAACTCGAAAACCCTTTCCATAAATTTTCCCCAAATTTAAACTCATATGTCCATCCGTGGATTTATTTCTAGAATTTTTGGTCTGGCCAATTGGTACAGTTTATTAGTTAATGTCACCCCTGTTTCAGGGTTCGACTACACTGACCTTTGTGCATTACGACCTGGATATCTTCTCGTACAGAGCTTCAATGCGCATGCCGTTTGTTTCTAATGAAACTAGACTGAAAGGAAAATCTATAAATGTAAGGCATGACTTATAATTGTTTCTGGATAATTTATAGTAAATTTTCAAATTCGGAACAGAGGATCCAGAAACCGTTCTGGCCCTGTCTCATGACATCTTGAATTTCTCTTAAATTACAGCTCATATGGTTGTTTCGTTTCGTCCATATGAAAATAGACCCATCAAGCTTCGATTACATAATTTTTTTAGCATTTAATTCCACTTCTACTATTTTTAGTGATTTTTTGATCTCACATCACTGCTGCTGTCCGCAACAGTTACTGCAGGAGACTATGCCAATTTCATGAATCTTTCCTTGGCCTTACTAATCATCCATCATACATGACACAAATTATGGCCACCTTATCAAAATTAAGGTTTCTAAGACTCGTGGCTATAGGTTTTAGCATCCCACTCAACCAACCACGTAGGCCATTTTCACATGGCTTAAAGTTTACAACCCAAAATTCAACAGAACAAAATAGCCTATACATGCCAAATGTTCTCCTAGATCGACTAAGAAGACAATACCAAAGATTGCTCGCCGATGTGATGACTTCATTGACGGTTCCGAGCACACAAAAGGAGACGAGTCCAAGAGACCTAAAATAGGTGACAAGCAAACACCGGGTGAGTATATAACTCAGTAAGTCATAGGCATTTCACAACCAAAATTATCACAAAATGAAACATTGAAACGGGGCTATATACTCCATCCATACCGAACTACACCATGGTCCCTTAGACCCTTCGGTTCAATCTCACACCAATTCACCCAATGACATTTCATATACTATTCAATAGGATAATTGTGGCATTTCTATACATCATCTCATTTTCGCTACAATCATGCAAATAATGAAATTTCATCTATTCCACAATACCTTATTTACGTGACCGCAATTGTAATCATCACATAGGTACAAAACTTACCAAGCTCAACCCTGAGCGTGAACATAGAGCCTATTCGCCATGAGCTCAAGGTACTTACTCTTTCCGCTGTCCATGATCAACTCGATAAAGTCACAACCTCCATGTGAATAATCGATCGGAGATATACACATTAAGTTCACACACATAGTGCTTAATAATCGATTTCGCACACTTAGTGCCATGTGATTTAAGCTCGCACACATAGTGCCATACAATTTAAGTTCGCACACTTAGTGCCATATATTTCAGGCTTGCACACTTAGTGCCAATCTTGTCACCGCGCCCACTTATTGCCCGCACACTTAGTGCCGAGACCAATCACTCTACACATTTCACTACCTTTTTACATTCAATAATGTCATTATTCCATACACATACATATCATCTCATTAAACACAATTGCATAGATATTAAGTTCATTTAAGTCAATACCAAATATATGCTTAATGACTTACCTTGTGTTGGGTAGAACGGTTCCAATTCGGCTACTCGATTGCTTTCTCCTTTCCTTTGTCTGATTTAGTTCCCCTTTGCTCTTGAGCTAAATCAAACAATTTACCTCTCCATCTGTGACATCCCTAAATTGACCCTAGTCGGAAAGTGGTTTCGGGACCACTAAACCAAGTCATAAAAATAATTAACCATCCTAATTGATGCTTATTATATGTACATATGCATGTGTGAAAATTTCATGTTTGGATTTTGTTAATTGTAAGTGAATTTTTATCAAATAGGACTTATGTGAGAAAATTTAGAAATGTGCTATGCAAATGTAAGGTGGCCTATTAATACATGTGGGAAAGTGTTTGTCCTTGCATGTCAAATTAGCCAAAATGAAGCATGATGGCCGGCAATGCTATGAGTGGAAACATGTTGCAAACATGTTTAGTTAATGGATTATGTAGAAAGAATAAAGAAATGAAAAAAAAAAGGGGAATATGATGAAAAACAAAGAAAAGAGAAAAAAAAGTGTCCATCCTTCCATTTTTTCCTTGCTTGGCCGAATGTACTAAGAAGAAAGGGGGGGAAAGCTTGAGAAAATCAGCCATGGGAGTTTGCTAGACTAAGGTATGTTTGATGTTATCCATGAGATTCATGCATGTTTTTAGTTGTTAGTTTGAGTTCTACCTAACCCATGGTCTAAACCTTTGCTATGAAATGGGGATGATTTTCGGCCATGGGTGTTGTCTTCTTGGTATCATTGATGTTTGATGTTTGATGTTGTGGTGATGAGGCATGAAGATGAGTTAAGTTTCGGCTAAGGTGGGTTTGTGTTGATGTCATTTGCATGCTAAGTGTTAAGCTTTGTAATGATATATGTGTATGGTGCCTTTGATGTTGTGAATGGAAGTAGAAGAAATGTAAAAGAAATTTATGTAGAAATGTGATATATGTGGATTCATAGGATGTTACAAATAGATGTGAGCTAAGCTAGGAGAGAAAAGAAAATTCGGCCAAGTGTTCATGGGAGGAAAACTATGTGTTTGAAAGAATAAAAAATGATGCCATAATTGATAGAATAGGTATTCGGCCATTTAATCAAGTGTGTAGGTGATGTTAGATCAATTTTAGCACATTCGGCTATAGTTAGGGATGTTGATGATCTCATTTAGACAATTAGACATAAAAGGGTGGTAATGAGGTTGAAAATTGTTGAATGGCTAGTTGGGTAATGAATGAAGCATTCGGCCATATGGGATAAAAATGGGTCAAATGTTCATGAGATAAAATTTTGTGATTTGATGAATTAATGATGATGGTATAGTTGATGTCATGTATATATGTATAAATATTTGGCAAGACGGTTAAACTAGTTAATTTATTGATTAAGCTCAAGAAGCTAGAGGTGGAGAATCAAGAAAAGGCAAAGGAAAGAACATCGAGTAGCCGAGTTGGAACCATTTTTACCCAATACAAGGTAAGTCATTAAGCATATATTTGATATTGCTTAAATGATTGTAATATCTATGCAATTGTGTTTAATGAGATGAAATATATACAAATGTATGTGTATGAAAAGATGATATTCTTGAATGTAAAAGAGATAGGGAAATGTGTAGAAAGTTTGCTTTCGGCACTAAGTGTGCGAGAATAAATGTGTACGGTGACGAGATTGGCACTGAGTGTGCGAGCTTGAAATGTATGGCACTAAGTGTGCGAGCTTGGACTATATGGAACTATGTGTGCAGGCTTAAATCACATGGCACTAAGTGTGCGCGGTCGAGTATTAAGCACTATGTGTGTGAACTCTATATATATATCTCCGATTGAATATTTATATGGAGGTGTGACTTTATCGAGTTGAGTAAGGACAGCGGAAAGAGTAAGTACCTTGAGTTCATGGCTAATAGATGCTATGTTCATGCTCGGGGTGGAGTTGGTAAGTTTTAAATCTATGTGATGATTTCAATTGCATTCCCGTAAATAAGGTACCGTGGAATAGATGAAAGTTCATTTGATTGCATGATTGTTGCGGAAATGAGATGACGTATGGAAAAGCCTCAATTACTCTATTGAATAGTATATAAAATGTCATTGGGTGAATTGGTATGAGATTGGACCGAAAGGTCTAAGGAACTATGGTATAGTTCGATATGGATGGAACAATTAGCCTCGTTTCATTGTTTCACTTTGTGATGAATTTAGCTAATGGATAATTGTGAAGCGCTTATGACTTACTGAGTTATAAACTCACTCGGTGTTTTCTTGTCACCCATTTTAGGTCTCTTGGACTCGTCTCTTTCGTGTTTCGGAACCGTCGTCAAGTCATCACACCAATGAGCAATCTTTGGTATTGTCTTCTTAGTCGATCTAGGAGAACATTTGGCATGTATAGGCTATTTTGTTTTGTTGAATTTTGGGTTGTAAGCTTATAGCCATGCGAAAATGGCCCATATGGTCGGTTAAATTTGGTTCAAAACACTTATTCATGAGCCTTAAAAATCTTGGTTTTGATATGGTGGTCATAATTTGTGATATGAATGATGGATGACTAGTGGGGTCATGGAGGAATTATGAAATAGGCATTGTTTGCTTTAGTAACAGATGCTGGCAGCAGCAGTGATGTGAGATTGAAAAATCACTAAAAATAGTAGAAGTAGAATTAAATAGTGAATAAATTATGAAATTTAACCTTGATGAATCTACTTTCATATGGAGGAAACGAAACGGTCATATGAGTCGGATTTTAAGAGATATTCAGGTTTTCGCGAAACAGGACCAGAATGGTTTCTGGATCCCCTGCTGCGACTTTGAAAATTCACTATAAATTAACCAGAGAGAATTATAAGGCATTCTCTATATGTAAGGATTTCTTTGTGAGTCTATTTTCTTTAGAAACAAATGGCATAAGTTTTGGAGCCCTGTACAGGAAGATATCCAAGTCGTAGTGTGCAAAGGTCAGTGTAGTCGAACCCTGAAACAGGGGAGACTTTAACTAATAAACTGTACTAATTGGCTAGACCAAAAATTCTAGAAAAAAATTTGTAGATGGAATTAGGAGTATAGTTTCAAGGAAAATTTACGGAACTGATTTTCGAGTTCTGGAACTCGAGATATGATTTTTAAGGTAACAGTGACGCAGTTAACTAGCCTGCCTGGAACAGAAAAAAAAAATTCCAAGAGAGAAATAAGTGAAATAAGCCCGGTAACACCTCGTGGTCAAATCCGGTGACGGTCACGGGTTTGGGGTGTTACATTTTATTGGTATCAGAGCTATGGTTTAGTCGGTTCTAGGACTACCATAGTGCGTATGAGTCTAGCTATACATGCCAAATTGTTAATGTTTAAATGTGTGATGACTTCTGACGGTTAAATTTTTGTTTTGATTAGTAAATGGATCCCGGTGTAGAGAGAACCTTGGCGGATGACGTTGAAAGAGTAGCGGCTGCTCCTGCACAAGGGACGCCGCCTGTTGAACCTCAGTCATCTGCAAATAATCAAAGTGAGGGGGCTAAACAAGCCTTTTTTACCATGATGAATGAGTGGGTCGCGCAATATGCCCGAACCAATCCGGCTGTCCAACAATTCCCGAATTTGAATAATCCACCCCAAGAGCTCGTAATGCCATCAGTTACTAATCCCGTGAGGATGAGTAAGCCACCTGTAGACTTAATTAGGAAGCGCGGGGCTGAGGAGTTTAGGGCCATAGTTACTGATGATGCCGAAAGGGCCGAGTTCTGGCTTGATAACACCATTCGGGTGTTTGATGAACTATCATGCACACCCGAAGAATGTCTAAAGTGTGCTATATCCTTGTTGCGAGACTCAGCTTACTATTGGTGGAGGACCTTAATTTCCATAGTCCCAAAGGAACAAGTTACTTGGGATTTCTTTCAAACGAATTTGGAAGAAATATATTAGTCGTGTTCATCGATCAAAAGCATGAAGAATTCTTGGAGCTCAAGCAAGGCCGTATGACAGTATCTGAATACGAACATGAGTTCGTAAGACTTAGTCGGTATGCTCGGGAGTGTGTGACTGATGAGGTTGCTATGTGCAAAAGATTTGAAGAAGGATTGAATGAAGAGTTAAAGCTACTGGTGGGTATTTTGGAGATAAAAGAATTTGTAACACTAGTTGAACGAGCCTGTAAGGCGGAAGAACTCGGAAGGGAGAAGAAGAAGGCTGAATTTGAAGCTAGAGATTATCGTAAAAGATCGACGGGCAAAGCTCCATTTTCGGCTGTAAAGAAGTTCAGAGAGGACACAAATAAGTCAAGGGCGACAGCGGGGATTTCCATTAGAGCACGACCATCGATGGACTCACGAGCTACTTCGGTTGCTAGTGTGGGGAATAATCGTCAAGAAAAGCCCGAATGCCCCCAATGTGGAAGACGACACATAGGTGAATGTTGGGGTAAGTCTGCTAACAGGGCCTGTTACGGATGTGGTTCGAAGGACCACTTCATTAGAGATTGCACGGAGCTAGATGAGAAGAATAAGATGCCAGGTGCAAGACCTAGTGGAACGACGGCTAGAGGTAGGCCCCCGAGGATTTCTGGAGGTAGGGGTGGTAATCAGAGAGGAGCCTCTGATACGGTTGTTCGATCCGAGACCCGTGCTCCTGCTAGAGCATATGCCATCCGCGCACGAGAGGAGGCATCCTCCCCTGACGTTATCACTGGTACTTTTACTCTCTTTGATACTAGTGTGATTGCATTGATTGACCCTGGCTCTACTCATTCATATGTATGTGAAACCTTAGCATTCAGTAAGACTCTACCTGTTGAGTCTACTGAGTTCGTAATTCGAGTGTCAAACCCTCTGGGTCAATACGTACTCGTTGATAAAGTGTGCAAGAGATGCCCCCTAATAATTCGAGAATCACGCTTTCCTACCGATCGATGCTTCTACCATTTGATGAATTCGATGTTATTCTTGGTATGGATTGGCTGACCGCACATGATGCAGTGGTGAACTGCAAAAGGAAAACCATTGATTTGAGGAGTGCAAATAATGAGGTGGTCCGAGTCGAGTCTCTCGATTTAAAAGGGCGCTGCGATAATATCTTCTATGACCGCTCGGAGATATGTGAAAAGGGTGTGAAACATACCTTGCGTATGTGTTTGAGAGTAAAGAGACGGAAAGGAAACTTCGAATCGGTACCGTGGTTTGCGAGTATTCGATGTTTTTCCTGAGGAATTATCGGGATTGCCACCGGTTCGAGAAGTGGAATTCGGCATCGAAGTTGTACCGGGTACTATGCCAATCTCAATAGCCTCGTATCGTATGGCATTAACGGAATTAAAGGAATTGAAGGTTCAATTGCAAGAATTGACGGATAGAGGTTTCGCTCGACCGAGCTTTTCTCCATGGGGCGCACCAGTGTTGTTTGTGAAGAAGAAGGATGGAACCATGAGATTGTGCATCGACTATCTTCAGTTGAATAAAGTGACGATAAAGAATAAATATCCGTTGCCACGTATTGGTGATTTGTTTGATCAATTAAAGGGAGCGTCAGTGTTTTCAAAGATAGATTTGAGATCGGGTTACTATCAGTTGAGGGTTCGAGACTCAGACATACCCAAAACTACTTTTAGAACGAGGTACGGTCACTACGAATTCTTAGTGATGCCGTTTGGGCTCACTAATGCCCTCGGTATTTATGGATTTAATGAATCAATTTTCAGGCCATACTTGGATCGGTTTGTAGTTGTGTTTATCGATGACATTTTGGTCTATTCGAGAGATGGAACCGAACATCTTGAACACCGAGGCTAGTGTTGCAAATTTTACGAGATAAGCGATTATACGCAAAGTTCAAGAATGTGAATTTTGGTTGAGAGAGGTTAGCTTTTTGGGGCGCGTGGTGTCCGTGACGGTGTCGAGTGGACCCGAGCAAGATTTCGGCCATAGTTGATTGGAAACCTCCAAGGAATGTTACGGAAGTTAGGAGCTTTTGGGGCTTGCCGGATACTATCGACGGTTTGTAAAGGGTTTTTCGATGATGGCTGCACTGCTGATTTTAAACTACTTCAAAAGATGTTAAGTTCGAGTGGTCGGAATGCTGTCCAGAAAGTTTCGATCGACTGAAAACCTGTCTAACCGAGGCCCCAGTGCTAGTACAGCCGGAGTCCGGCAAAGAGTTTGTCATTTATAGTGACGCATACTTGCTTGGGCTAGGTTGTGTGTTGATGCAAGAAGGACGAGTTGTGGCTTACGCGTCGAGACAATTAAAGCCGCATGAGAGAAACTATCCGACCCATGACCTTGAATTTGCAGCCATAGTGTTTGCCTTAAAAATATGGCGACATTACTTGTTTGGAGAAAGGTGTCATATCTATTCGGACCACAAGAGTCTTAAATCTTTGATGACTCAAAGAGATTTAAATCTGCGACAAAGACGTGGGCTTGAGTTGTTGAAAGACTATGAACTTGTCATTGATTATCACCCGGGAAAGGCCAACGTGGTGGCTGATGCTTTAAGTCGTAAAGCACTGTTTGCTTTGAGAGCGATGGATGCTCACCTATCCGTTTCACCCGATGAGGTGCTAGTAGTCGAATTAGAGGCCAAACCGTCATTGATTCATCAAATACTTGAATCTCAGAAGGTCGACGCTGAATTGGTCGCTAAACGAGTCGAGTGTGTTTCGAATGAGGAATCGGAATTTCAGATTGACGATAATGATTGCTTGACGTTCAAGGGTCGATTATGTATTCCAAGGAATTCAGAACTTGTTTCGATGATTTTGAACGAGGCTCATAGTAGTCGAATGTCAGTCCACCCGGGTAGTACTAAAATGTACAATGACCTGAAACACCAATTTTGGTGGCCCGGTATGAAATGAGACATTTCAGAATTTGTTTCAAAATGTTTGATATGTCAACAAGTGAAAGCGCAACATCAAGTGCCATCGGGATTACTTCAGCCAATCATGATACCCGAATGGAAATGGGATCGAGTAACAATGGACTTTGTGTGCGGGTTATTGTTGACTCGTAATAAGAAAGACTCGATGCGGGTCATTGTTGATAGACCGACCAAGTCGCTCATTTTATCCTCGTCCGCACGGATTTTTCGCTTGATAAATTGGCGAATTATCGTCTCCCAAATTGTTCGATTGCATGGGGTACCTATTTCTATCGTGTCGGATAGAGACCCAAGATTCACATCGCGATTTTGTAAGAAATTGCAAGAGGCTTTGGGTACCAAAGCGCATTTTAGCATCGCTTTTCATCCCCAAACCGATGGTCAATCCGAGCGGATAATTCAAATACTCGAGGATATGTTGAGATGTTGCATCCTTGAGTTTAGTGGGTCATGGGAGCGGTATTTACCTTTGATTGAATTCGCCTACAACAATAGTTTTCAATCAAGCATTAAGATGGTGCCTTACGAGGCTTTATACGATCGTAAATGCCGTACCCATTATTCTGGTGAACTTAGTGAAAGTAAAATCTTCGGGGTTGATTTGATTAAGGATGCCGAGTAGAAAGTTCGAGTAATCCGTGAAAGTTTGAAAGCTGCTTCGGATCGCCAAAAGTCGTATGCGGATTTGAGAAGAAAAGACATTGAATATCAGGTTGGAGACAAGGTATTTCTCAAAGTCTCACCCTGGAAGAAGGTGCTTAGATTTAGCCGTAAGGGCAAATTGAGTCCGAGGTTCATCGGTCCGTATGAAGTATCCGAACGAGTTGGGCGATGGCGTCTGATTAATTTTACCCCCTGAGCTTGAAAAGATTCACAATGTTTTCCATGTCTCGATGCTTCGACGATATAGGTCTGACCCGACACACGTAATCACTCCATCTGAGGTCGAGGTTCAGCCTAATTTGAGTTATGAAGAAGAGCCGGTTCGCATTCTGATGCGCGAAGTAAAAGAGTTGCGCAATAAGAAAATCCCATTAGTGAAGGTGTTGTGGCATAAACCCGGAATTGAAGAAGCCACTTGGGAACTTGAGGACTCTATGAAAGAGCGATACCCGAGCCTATTTACCGGTAAGATTTTCGAGGACGAAAATTTCTTAAGTGGGGGAGAGTTGTGACATCCCTAAATTGACCCTAGTCGGAAAGTGGTTTTGGGACCTCTAAACCAAGTCATAAAAATAATTAACCATCATAATTGATGCTTATTATATGTACATATGCATGTGTGAAAATTTCATGTTTGGATTTTGTTAATTGTAAGTGAATTTTTATCAAATAGGACTTATGTGAGAAAATTTAGAAATGTGCTAGGCAAATGTAAGGTGGCCTATTAATACATGTGGGAAAGTGTTTGTCCTTGCATGTCAAATTAGCCAAAATGAAACATGATGGCCGGCCATGCTATGAGTGGAAACATGTTGCAAACATGTTTAGTTAATGGATTATGTAGAAAGAATAAAGAAATGAAAAAAAAAAAGGGGAATATGATGAAAAACAAAGAAAAGAGAAAAAAAAAAGTGTCCATCCTTTCATTTTTTTCCTTTCTTGGCCGAATGTACTAAGAAGAAAGGGGGGGAAAGCTTGAGAAAATCAGCCATGGGAGTTTGCTAGACTAAGGTATGTTTGATGTTATCCATGAGATTCATGCATGTTTTTAGTTGTTAGTTTGAGTTCTACCTAACCCATGGTCTAAACCTTTGCTATGAAATGGGGATGATTTTCGGCCATGGGTGTTGTCTTCTTGGTATCACTGATGTTTGATGTTTGATGTTGTGGTGATGAGGCATGAAGATGAGTTAAGTTTCGGCTAAGGTGGGTTTGTGTTGATGTCATTTGCATGCTAAGTGTCAAGCTTTGTAATGATATATGTGTATGGTGCCTTTGATGTTGTGAATGGAAGTAGAAGAAAAGTAAAAGAAATTTATGTAGAAATGTGATATATGTGGATTCATAGGATGTTACAAATAGATGTGAAGCTAAGCTAGGAGAGAAAACAAAATTCAGCCAAGTGTTCATGGGAGGAAAACTATATGTTTGAAAGAATAAAAAATGATGCCATAATTGATAGAATAGGTATTCGGCCATTTACTCAAGTGTGTAGGTGATGTTAGATCAATTTTAGCACATTCGGCTATAGTTAGGCATGTTGATGATCTCATTTAGACAATTAGACATAAAAGGGTGGTAATGAGGTTGAAAATTGTTGAATGGCTAGTTGGGTAATGAATGAAGCATTCGGCCATATGGGATAAAAATGGGTCAAATGTTCATGAGATAAAATTTTGTGATTTGATGAATTAATGATGATGGTATAGTTGATGTCATGTATATATGTATAAATATTTGGCAAGACGGTTAAACTAGTTAATTTATTGATTAAGCTCAAGAAGCTAGAGGTGGAGAATCAAGCAAAGGCAAAGGAAAGAACATCGAGTAGCCGAGTTGGAACTATTTTTACCCAATACAAGGTAAGTCATTAAGCATATATTTGATATTGCTTAAATGATTGTAATATCTATGCAATTGTGTTTAATGAGATGAAATATATACAAATGTATGTGTATGAAAAAATGATATTCTTGAATGTAAAAGAGATAGGGAAATGTGTAGAAAGTTTGCTTTCGGCACTAAGTGTGCGAGAATAAATGTTTACGGTGATGAGATTGGCACTGAGTGTGCGAGCTTGATGTGTATGGCACTAAGTGTGCGAGCTTGGACTATATGGCACTATGTGTGCGGGCTTAAATCACATGGCACTAAGTGTGCGCGGTCGAGTATTAAGCACTATGTGTGTGAACTCTATATATATATCTCCGATTGAATATTTATATGGAGGTGTGACTTTATCGAGTTGAGTAAGGACAGCGGAAAGAGTAAGTACCTTGAGTTCATGGCTAATAGATGCTATGTTCATGCTCGGGGTGGAGTTGGTAAGTTTTAAATCTATGTGATGATTTCAATTGCATTCCCATAAATAAGGTACCGTGGAATAGATGAAAGTTCATTTGATTGCATGATTGTTGCGGAAATGAGATGATGTATGGAAAAGCCTCAATTACTCTATTGAATAGTATATAAAATGTCATTGGGTGAATTGGTATGAGATTGGACCGAAAGGTCTAAGGAACTATGGTATAGTTCGATATGGATGGAACAATTAGCCTCATTTCATTGTTTCACTTTGTGATGAATTTAGCTAATGGATAATTGTGAAGCGCTTATGACTTACTGAGTTATAAACTCACTCGGTGTTTTCTTGTCACCCATTTTAGGTCTCTTGGACTCGTCTCTTTCGTGTGCTCGGAACCGTCGTCGAAGTCATCACACCGGCGAGCAGTCTTTGGTATTGTCTTCTTAGTCGATCTAGGAGAACATTTGGCATGTATAGGCTATTTTGTTTTGTTGAATTTTGGGTTGTAAGCTTATAGCCATGCGAAAATGGCCCATATGGTCGGTTAAATTTGGTTCAAAACACTTATTCATGAGCCTTAAAAATCTTAGTTTTGATATGGTGGTCATAATTTGTGATATGAATGATGGATGACTAGTGGGGTCATGGAGGAATTATGAAATAGGCATTGTTTGCTTTAGTAACAGATGCTGGCAGCAGCAGTGATGTGAGATTGAAAAATCACTAAAAATAGTAGAAGTAGAATTAATAGTGAATAAATTATGAAATTGAAACTTGATGAATCTAATTTCATATGGAAGAAACGAAACGGTCATATGAGTCGGATTTTAAGAGATATTTAGGTTTTCGCGAAACAGGGCCAGAACGGTTTCGGGATCCCCTACACCGACTTTGAAAATTCACTATAAATTAACCAGAGAGAATTAGAAGGCATGATCTATATTTACGGATTTCTTTGTGAGTCTAGTTTCTATAGAAACAAACGGCATAAGTTTTGGAGCCCTGTAGAGGAAGATATTCAAGTCGTAGTGCGAAAAGGTCAGTGTAGTCGAACCCTGAAACAGGGGAGACTTTAACTAATAAACTGTACTAATTGGCTTGACCAAAAATTCTAGAAAAAAATGTGTAGATGGAATTAGGAGTCTAGTTTCAGGTAAAATTTACAGAACTGATTTTTGAGTTCTGGAACTCGAGATATGATTTTTAAGGTAACAGTGACGCAGTTAACTAGCCTGCCTGGAACAGAAAAAAAAATTTCCAAGAGAGAAATAAGTGAAATAAGCCCGGTAACACCTCGTGGTCAAATCCGGTGACGGTCACGGGTTTGGGGTGTTACACCATCAATCACAAACATACGGCATTCATATACATTATTATGATTATTGCCGAATACTTAACACAACTAAGCTAAAAACTTACTCAATCTCATCTTAATTTATTGTTACTTATTCATCAAAATTTCCAATACAAGGTATTTAACACCTATGCACCAAAACCGGATTAGCAAACACCCATAGCCCATGACCGATTGCCACTTAAACACAAGTCAACAAGATCTCATGATTTCAAATCAAACTCTTCTCAAGAATGCACCATGCCGAACCCTTAGATGATTAAACATCTAATTTAGACAATCTTAGAACATCTAAACGGCACTTGTTCAAAGCATTAAACCACTACATGTTCGGCTATTACCTTAGGTGCATTAGAAATTTATACTATCAATAAGCTCAACTTCTTGCAACAACAATTTCTTCCTCAAGGTTTTAAGGCTAAAATCAAATTATTCCCCTATTAACCATAACCGAATGTACCATACATCCATCAAGATGATTAACCTAAAACAAGCTTAAATTTCAAAACAATCTAACACCTTTCACTAACCTTTCTTCTCCTTCCATGACCGAAAGTCTTTCTCCCCTCTTCCTCTTTACATTCGGCCAAGAAGAGCTGAAGTTCCAAGCTTTGTTTTCATCACCCTTATTTAATACAACATGAAATTAACCCCTAGTTCTAACACTTTGGTTCACGGCATGATGCCTAAACCACCATGAAAGTTTCAACTTTCTTGACATTACTAATAGTGCATTCAATTTATTAACTTAACTTATCATAAAACTAAATCAACAAGTCAAAACTTACCTCTTACTAGCTAAAGAAGAATGCCGAATTTCTTTTGGTAAGTTCCCCTTATTTCTTCCTCTTCATTCAGCCAAGAAGATGAGAGAAAGATGGACACTTTTTTTTTTTGTTTTCCTTGTTACAATCACGGCAATGGGGAGGGAAACAACTACTCACACATTTTTTTTTTCAGTTCTTTATTACCCATTCTCATTAATATTTTTCCACCCATAATGCACCAAAAAAACATGTCTAGGACAAGCTTTGCCCATAATTCTTTGTCATGGCCGGCCATTAGCAAATAAAAGGAGAAATTGACATGCAAACCCCTCATTTTTGCATGCATGATCAACTAGTCATCACACATTTCCCCATCATACTTTCAAAGTTTTCTACTAGGTCCTTTCTAGAGAAATTCACATTTATAACTCTAAATCAAAACAGTAAAAATGTCACACATGAGTTAACACATATTGTAGGCATCAAAATAAATATTAAATTATTTTTATGCCTTGGTTTTGTGGTCCCGAAACCACATTCCGACTAGGGTCGTTTTAAGGCTGTCACAATACACATTCTCATTGACTCGTCTTTCTTCTTTACAAACAATACCGGCGCACCTCAAGGAGAAAAACTCGATCGTGGGAAACCACTATCTGTCAACTCATGAAACTGAGGATTCAACTCCTTTAATTCTGTCGGAGTCATTCTGTAAGGAGCAATAGATATTGGTGATGTTCCCGGTACCAGTTCAATAGCAAACTCAACCTCTCTGACCAATGGCAACCCAGGCAATTCTTTTGGAAATACATCCAGATATTCACAAACTACAGGCATCGATTTAATCTTCATTTTAGACACTTTGGTATCCAAAACATATGTTAGGTATGCATTATAACCTTTTCTCACATATCTCTGAGCCGACATCGATGAAATCACTATTGGCACACCACTCAATTCATCAGATTCAATTCGAAGGATTTCAGTATTCTAACATTCAATTCAATGATCTTTCATCTACAATTTACAACAGCATCATGTAGAGTTAACCAATCCATACCCAGAATTACGTCAAACTCATCAAATGCCAGTAGCATCAAATCAGCCAAAAAACAGTAACCCCGAGTCATTAAATGACAATTCTAGCAAACTTTATCAACTAGAACATACTTACCTAAGGGGTTTGATACTTTAATCATAAACTCAGTAAATTCAACAGGAAATTTCTTACTAGACACTAAATTCTCACAAGCATACGAATGTGTTGATCCAGGATCAATTAAAGCAATAACATATGTGTCGTAAAGAGAAAAGGTACTGGTGATAACATCAGCTGACAACGCTTCTTCGCGAGCACGATTAGCATAAGCTTTGGCTGGTGCTTTAGCCTTGGATCTCACAGCTGAATCCCTAGTCACACCTTTGCCACTAGACACATTCCCTGTATTTCTCGGTGGTCTCCCTCTCGTGGTCGTATTGCTTGGTCTTGTATTCTAAAATTTATCTTTCTCGGATAACTCTGAGCAATCTCAAATAAAATGATCTGGCGAACCACATTTGAAACAAGCTTTATTACTCTTACCCCAACACTCTCCAAAATGTCGTCTCCCATACTATTGACACTCAGGTTTATTGTTTCTCACATTGCCAATGCTCGAGACAGTAGTTGCTTGAGGATTTCTTTAATGAGGAATGATAAGGTTTATTCATCGGTCATTTTCTCGAATCTCTAGCCTCTGAATCAGCTTTCCTCTTTTCTTGGCTAAAGTCTTCGGCTTTACAAGCCTGCTCAACTAATACAATAAATTCTTTCAAATGTAAAATCCCAACTTGAAGTTTAATTTCTTCATTCAAATCGTTAACGAATCGCTTGCACATGATCTCTTCGGTAGAAACATACTCTCGAGCATATTTGCTCAACCGCACAACTTCTCTCTTATACTTAGTTACGGTCATACGACTCTGTTTCAATTGTAAATGATCTTTGTGCTTTTGATCTAGAAACCGTTGGCTTATATATTTCTTTCTAAACTCGATTTGAAAGAATTCCCAAGTGACCCGTTCTCTAGGTACCACAGATACTAGAGTATTCCACCACTGATATGCGGTGTCCCTCAGAAGTGATACAACACATTTTAAACACTCAGCCGGTGTGCAAGAAAGCCAAGCACTCGAATCGTATTTTCAAGCCAAAACTCAGCTCTCTCAAGATCATCGTCAACAGTAGCTTTGAACTCTTCAGCCTCATGCTTTCTAATTCTATCAATAGGTGGCTTGTTCAATCGCAAAGGATCCAAACCTTGTGAAGCTATGGGAACCGTTTGGCAATTAAGAGGGGTGGAGGTTGTTAAGCAGTCGGATTCATCTGGACATATTGCGTGAACCACTCGTTCATCATTTGGAAAAGAGCTTCTTTAGCCTCTAGTTCATGACTACTCGACACAAGTCTAGAATCAGATGGCGCTGCCTCTTGAGCGGGACCTGGCACATTACTCTCAATATCATTAGCTACAGCTCGATCTGGATCCATTTACTATATGAACACATTTTAAAATTGTTAGGAGTCATCACACTATCACATTTTATATATGGCATGTATAGCTAGACTCTCACATACGCTACATTAGTCCTAGAATCGACTAAACCGCAGCTCTGATACCAATAAATGTAACATCCTTCACCCATATTTAATGCCAGAATAGGGTTACGGAACCAAACTTATATAACATTTCAACATTCAATTAACATAAAATTTATCAATTCATAAAAAATTCAATCACAATTAAACATTTCATCCCTAATACGAGCCTACGAGGCCCTAAACATATATTGGGAGTGGTTTAGGACTAAATCGATAATTTTAGAAACTTTTTAAACACTTAAGAAATTTTCTCAAAAATAGGGGACACACGTCCGTGTGGCCCGGCCATGTGCCTCACACGGCCAACAGACATGTCCTTGTCACAGGCCGTATGGACATTTAAAATGGGAGCACATGGTCATGTCCCAGCCCGTGTCCAACCCTATGTAACTCTTTGACTTGGGTCACATGGCCAGCACACACGCCCGTATGGCTAGCCCGTATGCCCTAAAAATGGCCATACACACCCGTTGCTAGGTCATGCCAAACCTGTAAGGTATACTGACTTATGCCATACGACCAAGTCACACGCCCGTGTGTGAGGCCTTGTGGGGCATACTAACTTGATTTTAATTTCAATACAGGGGTCAAATGGCCATGTCACTGTCCGTGTCCAACCCTGTATAACTCTCTGACTTGGGTCATACAGCCAACACACACACCCTTATGGCAAGCCCGTGTGCCCTAAAAATGCCATACACGCCCGTGTGCTAGGCCATGTGCTAGGCCGTGCCAAACCTGTAGGGTGTACTGAGTTATGCCACTTGGCCAAGTCACACGCCCGTGTGTGATGCCTTGGGGAGCATATTGACTTGATTTAAATTTCAATACCAGGGGACACATGGCCGTGTAACATAACCGTGTGTCACACATGGCTGAGACACATGCCCATGTCTCTGCCCGTGTGGACAAAAATAGATTATTACTAAGCCAATTTGCCACCCAAATTTGAATGTACCTACAACACATCAATTTGCACCATCACATAGCATAAATAGTCATTTAAACTAGCCAATGCAAACCTAATTCATGCATATTCTAGACTACATTTCTCAATACACACAAGTTGCAAAATAGACCAATCCATTTATACCCAAAATCTCATAAACTTAGATTATCAATATGGCTACTTAAAACATACATTCTTTACCTTTATTCAGAAACAAATATCACCAATATCAACATTCAACTTCCATCATACCAACTATTAATAAGCATCACCAAAACCAACCCCAGTTTACATATCATAAACTATATGCACATATACATATACAGAAGCTAATTAACTCAAAATAAGTCAACTCTCACGGCTATTATATAAAAACCAAGACATATACATTTACAAGCCAATTCAAATGGCCAAAATCATAATCAAAACATAACAAACATGACCAAAATCCCTATACATGCCATATACTCAAAACAAAAGCTTAAAGGTATCAAATCGTTTATAGACTAGTATAACGAAATCTCCGATGGTCCTCGAATCCAAGCTAGCTTTGAATTCACTATAAAATATAGAAAAATAAACTATGTAAGCTATAAAGCTTAGTAAGCTCATATGAAATAAACTCGATATAATCATAACTACTTAATTCAACAATTTATTATAGATACATGAATTCACATCAACTAACAAACCTTGCAATTACTTATTCACAAAACTATATAGGTCACCATTTATTCGATTCAAAGCTAATATGGTTTATGCACATACCTGTACCATCTCGTATCAATCTCATTCTCAACCACATCATTCATTTACCCATTGAACCATTAGAAATAGAAGTCAGACACTCAGGAGTCTTGCACACTAAGTACCTATACCATGGCCCGAAGCCAAATCAAGGTAAGTTATATCATACTGATATCATGGCCTGAAGCCAAATCAACCAATTTCATGGCCCCTAAGCAAATCGATATAACTTGCACCCGAAGTGCTAATATCATAGCCCAAAGCCAACTCAATGTATCCCCTAATGACATGTCAAGAGTATCCTAATCTATTCCTAAGGTTCAACCGAGATTTCAAATGTCGAATTACCGTCGAGTCATTGTCTAACTTATCCGAAGTCTCTTATTTGCAACTTATACAATATCAAAGCATTTAAAATACACTTATAATGAAATTTATCACATATGAACTTACCTCAGTTTCGAAAACGATGAAATAGACCGATTAATCTGAAACTTTGTTTTTCCCTCGATCTAATTCCAAATTCCGCTTTTCTTGATCTAATTGATGAAAATAGAAGTGCCGAACCTCAGCCCTAATTTTCTCAAGAGAATCGGTTGGTTTTTTCCTTTTGAAGAATATGAATATTAATTAAACATTTTGTTTTATTTATCTTTCATTTATTTACTAAATTACAAAATTAACCTTGATTAAAAAACATATAAATCACAAAATGCTTGTCCATCTTTGTCCACTCATGTTTTAAATGGTCTAATTACCGCTTAAGGACCTTAACTTTAAGGTTCCATATCTATTTGACACCCTTAACTATTAAAACTCAAATTTTACACTTTACGCGGTTTAGTCTTTTTTATCAAATTAACCACTCAAATGATAAAATTCTTTAACGAAAATTTCACGCTATAATATTACCATGCCACGGACATTAAAATAATAATAAAATAATTATTTAAACTCTGATTTATGGCCTCAAAACCATTGTTTTGATTTAACTAAAAATGGGTTGTTACATTTCCCTTTCCCAAGTAGCTTATTCTATATTATGATTCCTCCATAACACTTTTACTAATGCAATCCTCTTATTTCTTAACTCTGTCACTTTTTTGGCTACAATTCAAATAGGCTCCACTTCATAAGATAGATTTGACTCTACTTCTATGTCTTCTATTTGTACCACATTATCTGGATTTGGTCAATACCTTCATAACATAGACACATGGAACACATTGTGAATCTTTGATAGTTCTGGTGGTAATGCCAACTCTTAATGGCCATCATTATCCTTATATACTCATGAAATAGAGACAAAGTTTAGTGGAAAAAAAAGATAATTCCATTGACACTCTTAATTCCTGTGATTAAATGCACTTAACAAGTTTTAGGTCAAATCATCTACAAAATTCTAGTTCGGTTCTAACTAAGTCTTAACTAAATCCAAACGTTACTTTCTAAGTCATAAAACACTAAATATAAAACAAGTCTAATCAAACTATGAACTTAACGAGTTCTTTCAAAACATTTGGGGTGGGTGGATACTTAGCTAAAAAGTCTGCCAAACCCTAGAGTTCACCAAAAATTGGAGTTCGCAAAATGGCTAATCCCACAAAGTGCTCTTTTTAGAAACAAATACTTTACTCACTCAATTCTACCATTGACTTTACCAATTATACACCAAACAATAACTAAATATTGGGTCTCTGTCGGGCAGCCAGTTACAATTTTCCCCCATTTCAAAAATTTCATCCTTGATATTTATACTTGTAAAAATTTGAGTTTATTGTTCTTTCATTAAACTTTCCCTTTCCCAAGTAGCTTATTCTATATTATGATTCCTCCATAACACTTTTACTAATGCGATCCTTTTATTTCTTAACTCTTTCAGTTCTTTGGCAAAAAATGCAAACAGGCTCTTCATAAGATAGATTTGGCTCTACTTCTGTGTCTTCAATTTGTACCACATTGTAACAGCCCTTACCCATATCCAACGTCGGGACAGGGTTCGAGGCATTACCAGACTTAAACATACACATTCATACAAAACCCGTGTAACACCCCAAACCCGTGACCGTCACCGGATTTGACCACGAGGTGTTACCGGGCTTACTTTACTTATTCCTCTCTTGGAAATTTTTTTTTTGTTTTCCTTTTTCTGTTCCAGGCAGGCTAGTTAACTGCGTCACTGCCACCTTAAAAATCATATCTCGAGTTCCAGAACTCGAAAACCAAATCCGTAAATTATTCCCAAATTTAGACTCATATATCTATCCATGGATTTATTTATAGAATTTTTGGTCGGGCCAATTGGTACAGTTTAATAGTTAAAATCACCCCTGTTTCAGGGTTCTACTACACTGACCTTTGCGCATTACGACCTGGATATCATCTCGTACAGAGCTCTAATGCTCATGCCGTTTATTTCTAATGAAACTAGACTCAAATGGGAATCTATGCATATAAGGCATGACTCCTAATTGTTTCTGGATAATTTATGGTAAATTTTCAAAGTCGAAACAGAGGATCCAGAAACTGTTCTGGCCCTGTCCCACGAAATCTTGAATATCTCTTAAAATACGGCTCATATGGTCGTTTCGTTTCGTCCATATGAAAATAGACCCATCAAGCTTCGAGTACGTAATTTTTTTAGCAATTAATTCCACTTCCACTATTTTTGGTGATTTTTCGATCTCATATCACTGCTGCTGTCCGCAACAGTTACTGCAGTAGACTATGCCAATTTCATGAATCTTTCCTTGGCCTTACTAATCATTCATCATACATGACACAACTATGGCCACCTTATCAAAATTAAGGTTTCTAGGACCCGTGGCTATAGGTTCTAGCATCCCACTCAAACGACCACATAGGCCATTTTCACATGGCTTAAAGTTTACAACCCAAAATTCAACAAAACAAAGTAGCCCATACATGCCAAATGTTCTCCTAGGTTGACTAAGAAGACAATACCAAAATTGCTCACGGTGTGATGACTTCGTTGACGGCTCCGAGCACACAAAATAGACGAGTCCAAGAGACCTAAAATGGGTGACAAGAAAACACAGAGTGAGTTTACAACTCGAGAAGTCCTAAGCATTCGACAATCATCCATCAATAAAATTATCACAACATGAAATAATGTACGAGGCTAGGTACTCCGTCCATATCGAAAATATACCATAGTTCCTCGGACCTTTCGGTTCATTCTCATACCAATTCAGCCAATGACATTTTATATACTGTTCAATAGAATAATAGAGGCATTGCCATACATCATCTCATTTCCGCAATAATCATGCAATCAAATGAACTTTCATCTATTCCACGATACTTTATTTACGGGAATGCAATTGAAATCATCACATAGATTTAAAACTTACCAACTCAACCCCGAGCATGAACATAGCATCTATTAGCCATGAACTCAAGGTACTTACTTTTTCCGCTGTCCGCACTCAACTCGATAAAGTCACCCTTCCATATAAATATTCAATCGGAAGTATATATATATAGAGTTCGCACACATAGTGCTTAATACTCGATCACGCACACTTAGTGCCATGTGATGCAAAAGCATATATTGAGTCCGCACACTTAGTGCTATATATATATTCAGCTCGCACACTTAGTGCTATATGATCAAACTCGCACACTTAGTGCTGTACAAATTTTAAACCCGCACACTTAGTGCCAATCTTGTCACCGTGCCCATTTAGACCCGCACACTTAGTGCCGAAATCAACAACTCAATACATCACACCTCTTTTCTTTTCATTCAATACTTTCATCACCACATACATACATGTATATAAATTTATCATTCCTTTCGGCATAATTACATAGACATTATGTCTATTTAAATCAATACCAAATACATGCTTAGTGACTTACCTCGGATGTTGTCGCATCGTCTTCAACGGCTATTCAATTACTTTTCTTTTCCCTTGTCCAACTTCGATCCTTTGAGCTCTTGAGCTTAATTTAACAAATAAATTGATTCAATCATTTGGGTATTGAAAAGAGGAACTCAAGGCACTTAGCCCACATATATTCACTCGACATTAAAGTCACATATACGGAATTCATGAATCAACTCAACACACAAAGCCTTCAACATGCTTACTCATGGCGAACAACACTACCTCTTAGGTACTCATTTATGGGCGATTTTGCATGTTGATGTTGAGGCCAATTACATGTTCAATACCACACATGAACGGTACACATTTTACTAGCTAATGCATTACATATTGTAGCTCAATACCCTCTATCATCTACTTCATAACCAAAACATCATGTGCAAACACATATACACATATAGGTGCAAGGTCAATTTCAAGGTGTTCATAACCATCCAAAACACAAATTTTACCTATCACGTAATAAGCATAAATCATGCTTATGAATGCATCATGGCGAATACATCACAATCATACCCTTTTTTTCAATTTCGGTCATGGTTAAACAAGAACTCAATGTCTTACTCAAGAATGCTAAAAAGAAATTTCAAGAGTAATCAACCCATCATTACATGCATCATTAACAAGCTTCACATTTAGCATGCAATGGCTTTAACACAATATCAACCTTGGCCAAATACCATTTCCATGGCATAACAAGGATTTGAACCATGGGCTAACATGAACATCAAGTTAGCAACTAAAACATGCATGAACCTCATGACACAACCTCAAACATACCTTAATCTTGATACAAGTATGATCAAACCTCCATCTAGTTCTCTTCCAAATCAAGCATGAAGCAAAACTCCTACCTTCTTCCTTAGTATTTTCGGCCAAAAGGAAAGAACAAGGATGAACAATTTTTTCTTTGCTTTTCTTTCACTCACGGCAAAAGGGGAAAGGATGAGCAAATTTTTATTTTTGTTTCTCTTCCTACATGCTTAATTTTTTATCATTTATTACATCATGCATTAACAAAACATGTCATAACATGTTTTCCTTGCCCATCTTCCCTTGTCATGGCCGGCCACTATACCATCTTTGGGGAAATTTGACATGCTAATCCCTTATTTTTGCATGCATGATCAACTAGTCATCACACATTTCCCCATCATACTTTCAAAGTTTACTACTAGGTCCTTTCTAGTGAAATTCACGTTTATAACTCTAAATCGAAACATCAAAAATGTCACACATGAATTAACACATATTATAGGCATCAAAATAAATTATAAATTATTTTTATGCCTCGATTTTGTGGTCCCGAAACCACATCCCGACTAGGGTCAATTTTGGGCTATCACAACCCGATCGTAAGATTTTCATTTAAATCAAATTCATCCATACATGTGTAAACTGTCCCTTATATGAGCCTACGAGGCCCAAAACATACATTGAGAGCTGTTTGGGACTAAACCGAGAACTATCGAAACCTTTTTTGACACTTAGAAAATTTCTTGGTTTTGGAGAGTCATACGCCCGTGTCCTCAGCTCGTGTAACTCTCTGACTATGAGGTCATCAATAGAATTAAGGTCACACGGCCAAGTCACATGCGCGAATGATCAGATCGGCAAAGCCAACCAATATGCTATCGGCCCTATTCTTTTAGTAATCTCGTATGGTCCAATAAAGCGTGGACTTAATTTGCCTTTTTGGCCGAACCTCAAAACTTTCTTCCACGAAGATACTTTCAAGAATACCTTATCACCGACTTGAAACTCAATCTCTTTCCGTTTCAAATCCGCATAGGATTTTTGTCTATCCGAAGCGTCTTTCAAGCAATCACGTATTATTTTTACCTTTTCTTCGATTTCTTTGACTAAATCAACTCTGTGAATCTGATTCTCTCTAAGTTCGGTCTAATACAAGGGTGTTCGACACTTACCGCCATACATTGCCTCATATGGCACCATTTTCAAACTCAACTGAAAACTATTATTGTAGGAAAATACCACTAACGATCAATACTTTTTCCAACTACCTTGGAACTCAAGAACACAACACCGCAGCGTATATTCAAGAATTTGAATTACTCGCTCAGACTGACCGTTAGTTTGCGGATGGAAAACAGTACTAAAATTTAGCTTTGTACCCAAAGCTTCTTGGAACTTTTTCCAAAACCGTGATGTGAATCTCAGATCCCTATCTGATATAATCGACAAAAGTACTCCGTGCAATCTCACTATTTCAGAAGTATACAACTCAGCTAACTTATCAAGTGAATAGTCAGTATGTACTGGGATGAAATGAGCCGATTTCGTAAGCCTATCAACCACAACCCAAATGGCGTCTTTCTTCCTTGGAGTCAAAGGCAACCCTATCACAAAATCCATAGTAATACGGTCCCGTTTCCACTCGGGAACCATCACAGGTTGAAGTAAGCTGAAAGGTACTTGGTGTTCAACTTTTACTTGCTGACAAATCAGACATCTCAAAACAAACTTCGAGATATCTCTTTTCATACCAGGCACTAATACAATTTCTTCAAGTTATGGTACATTTTCATACTACCGGGGTGAATAGACAAGCAACCACTATGTGCCTCACACAAAATCTTCTGAATCAACTCAGTATTTTTAGGAACAAAAATCCTATCTCGGAACATCAAGCAACCCTTAGAACCAATCTGAAAATCTGATTCAATACCTGACTCACAGTGAACTCTCTTGTCTTACAACTCGCTGTCACTTTTCTAACTTCATAAATCTCTTGAAGAAACATCTGTCTAGCTCTTAACTCTGCTAGAATAGAACCATTATCTGATAAAGTCAACTAAGTGTTCAAAGCTCTTAGAGCAAATAACGACTTTCTACTCAAAGCATCGGTGACCACATTCGCCTTTCTCGGGTGGTAGTCAATCACTAACTCGTAATCTTTTAACACCTCCAACCATCTCCTTTGCCATAAGGTCAAATCTTTTCGAGTCATCAAATACTTTAAACTTTTATGATCAGTGAATACTTGACATTTCTCGCCATACAAGTGGTGTCTCCAAATCTTCAACGCAAACACAATGGCAGCTAGCTCCAAATCATGTGTCGGATAATTTTTCTCATGCAGCTTCACCTACCTTGAGGCATACGCTATCACTTTGCCTTCTTGCATAAGCACGCAACCCATCCATCCAAAGATGCATCACTATAAACCACAAATTCTTTTCCTGGTTCAGGCTGTAGTAAAACTGGAGCCTCAGTCAACAATGTCTTTAGTTTCTCAAAATTCTATTGACATTTTTCTTTCTATTCGAACTTGACATCCTTTTGTAACAATCTTGTCATCGAAGTAGCAATCATGGAAAATCCTTTAACAATCTGTCTATAATAACCAACTAAGCCTAAAAAGCTTCTGATATCTGACACATTCCTCTGCGGTTTCTATGCTACAATAGCTGAAATCTTACTCGGATCTACTCGAATCCCATCACCCGAAACAATATGCCCCAAGAATCTGACTTCTCGAAGCCAAAACTCACTTTTACTAAACTTAGCATACAACTGCTTGTCTCTCAAGGTTTGCAAAACCGTTCTCAAGTGTTCGGCATGCTCGGTCTCATCATGAGAATGAATCAGTATATCATCAATAAAAATAACCATAAATTTATCTAAGTATGGTCGAAAAATACGGTTCATTAAATCCATAAATACCACGGGAGCATTCGTTAAACCAAAAGGCATAATAAAAAATTCATAGTGACCATACCTCGTCTGAAATGCAGTTATTGACACATCTTGCTTCTTAACTCGCAGCTAGTAGTAACCTGACCTCAAGTCTTATCTTTGAAAACACCGTGGCTCCCTTCAATTGGTCAAACAAATCATCGATCCTTGGGAAGGGATATTTGTTCTTTATGGTTACCTTATTGAGCTATCGGTAGTCAATGCATAATCTCATTGAACCATCTTTCTTTTTCACAAATAGTAACGATGCTCCCCACAGAGAATAACTAGGTCTCGCGAAACCTTTATCCGTTAACTCTTGTAACTAAACCTTTAACTCTTTTAATTCCATCGAAGCCATCCTATACAGAGCAATGAAAATAGGTACAGTACTAGGAATCAAATCAACAACGAATTTGACTTCTCTAATAGGAGGTAATCTGGGCAACTCTTCCGGAAACACATCCGGATACCCACATACCACCGGCATTGATTCAATTTTCAACTCAGACTCTTTTGTATTCAGTACAAATGCAAGGTAAGCTTCATAACCCTTTCTCATACATTTCTGGGCAGACAGAGAAGAAATCATTACAGGCAAGTTACCCGATTCATTTTATTCAATCCGAAAAATGTCACCATTTTTACATTTCAACTCAATAATTTTTCTTCCACAACTTACTACTACACCATGAACGGTTAACCAATCCATACCAAGAATTATATCAAATTCATGAAATGGAAAAAGCATAAGATTACCTCTAATCATCAAAGGGAAATTCTTACGTGCTTTGTCAACTAACACATACTTATCTAGAGGGTTTGACATTTTTATCACAAATTCTGTAGACTCAATAGGCATGTTCATGCTAGATACCAATTTCATGCAAATATAAGAAAGGTTGATCCTGGATCAACCAAAGCAACAACATGAGTATCATAGAGAGAAAATGCACCCGTAATCACATTAGGAGATGAAGCCTCTTCGCGAGCGCGAATGGCATAAGCCCTCGCATGTGCTCTACCCTCGGGTCTCATAACCAGGTCTCTAGGTGCAGTCTTGCTACTCGCTCCACTTCTCAGATTTTTCTGTGGCCTCCCTCTAGAAGCAACAGTACCAGATTTCGCACTCTAGAATTTCTCTTTTTCAACCATATCAGGACAATCCTTGATAAGATGATCATGTGATCCACATTTAAAACATGCTCAGCACTCACTGGGGTGACATCTGCCACAATGTTGACACTTGAATCTATTAGCTCGAGCATTACCCACACTTGCCATCGAAGTAGTCTAAGCCTTATGACCTGAATATTGTTTCCCATGGTTTCTACTTGAGAACCCAACTGAAACACTTGATCGCATATTAAATTCTCTTGGTTTCTTAGATGAAGACTGAATCACTTACCCATCTATATCTTCTTCGAATCTCGAGACTCTAACTTAGCTTTCCTTTTCTCTTTAACTAATTCCTTGGCCTTACAAGCTCTCTCTACGAGCACAAAAAATTCTTTCAGTTTAAAGACACCAACCAATAGTCGGATGTCTTCGTTTAACCCATCTTCAAATCTTTTACACATGATAGCCTCAGTCAATACACATTCTCGAGCATACTTGCTAAGTCTCACAAATTCATGCTCATATACCGTTACAGTCATTCAGCCCTGTTTTAAGTCGAGGAATTCCTTTCTTTTCTGATCAATAAACCTCTGACTAATTTACTTCTTACGAAACTCTTTTCGAAAAATTCTCAATTATTTCTCTCCCTTGGTGCAACCGACACAAGGGTGTTCCACCACTGATAAGCTGAGTCTCTTAGAAGTGACACAACACATTTCATACATTCCTCTGGTGTACATGATAACTCATCAAATACCCTGATGGTATTCACAAGCCAGAAATCTGCCCTTTCGGGATCATCATCTGTACCCGCTCGAAATTTTTTTGCCCCTTGTTTTTGAATCTTATCAACTAGAGGTCTATTCAGCCTCACGAACTCCATACCTTGGGGTGCTATAGGAACAGGCTAAGGGATAGGTGGGGGTAGAGGGGGTTGAGTGTTCGGGTTCGTTTGAACGAACTTCGTATACCAGGCATTCATCATATGGAGAAAGGCTTCCCTAGCCTCATCTCTTCCTCCCTAACTCACGGTCACGGGTCTACTCTCAATTGGCACTACCCCTTAAGTGGGAGCCAGCGTATTACTTTCAAAATCATCTGCCACTGTTGTGTCAGGATCCATTTACTATATGAAAACACATTTTAAAATCATCAGGAGTCGTCACACTATCATAATTCATTTATGGAATGTATAGCTAGACTCACACACATGCTACGTTAGTCCGAGAATCGATTAAACTGTAGCTTTGATGCCACTAAATGTAACAGCCCTTCCCCGTATCCAACATCGAGACAGGGTTTGAGGCGTTACCAGACTTAAACATACACATTCATCCAAAGCCAGACCATAAGATTTTCATTTAAATCAAATTCATCCACACATGTGCAAACCTTCCATTATATGGGCTTACGAGGCCAAAAATATACACTGGGAGTGGTCTAGGACTAAATCAAAAATTTTTGAAACCTTTTTTAACACTTAGAAAAATTCCTAGTTTTGGAGAGTCACACGCCTGTATGGGTAGGTCGTGTGGTCACACATGCCTGTGTGGCTTAGGACATGCCTGTGTCCTCAGCTCTTGTAACTCTCTGACTATGACATCATCAACACAATTAGAGTCACACGGCCAAGTCATATGCCCGTGTGCTAGGCCGTGTGGCGAATTAAATTCCAAAAATTAAGTACAGACTTCACACAGCTTGGGCACACGCCCATGTCCTGAGGCTGTGTCCTTCTCACGGCTGAGATACACGGTCGTGTCTCTGCCCGTGTGTTTACTATTGGGCCTTCTGTTTAACCTAATTAGGATGCAGAGGACACATGGTCAGATCACACGCCCATAGCGTAGACCGTGTGTCATACACGGCCTAGACACATACCCGTGTGTCTACCCATGTGGACAACTTTGGGGCTATTTTCCAAGCCAGTTGCCACCCTTAGTTGCACAACCACTTACATAATTTAACACTTAGACATTATCAAACAAGTCATGGTTATGGCTTTATCATGTTAGCCTTTACATGCACAAGAAACCACACTTTATCAACCCAACTTACCAATCCTCATTTAAGTTAAGGTTATCATCATACAAGACAAATCCTAATTAAATCATCAAGCATTCATAGCCATAACACATCTCATCACATACACACATCCACAACCACATCACAATTGCATGGGTACATGCATGCTTGAATGAGTAGGCTTACAACCCAATAATCATTATAAGCCATATCATATGGCCATACACAAAATAAATCAAATATCATTATAAGCCAAGACATTTGGCTAAACCAATATGACATATAACAAAAAGACCAAGTCCCCTATACATGCCATACTCAAAATGATGAAACTAGCTATACCCAAATATCCAATTGATAGTGTAATCGAGTCTCCGATGTCCTTCGATCCCCAAGTTAGCTTGACGATACTATAAGAAATGGAAAGAAAAGCGGAGTAAGCTTAAAGCTTAGCAAGTTCACATGCAAATAATAAACAACATAAATCACAAAATTAACATAAGGTAAAGTTTCATAAAAGTCATCAAGTCTCACAAGCATGACCTTTCCAATTGCATTCTTACCACATGTTCATAGAAATATCGAGGTTTTACTCAAGAGTTTTACGTACATACCTGTACCAACTCGTAGCACATTATCATATTTCCTCATCGTTGACTTGTCAAATTACTCATTGATTTACTTGTTGAACACTTGGAATACTTTCGGATACACGTAAAGCTTGCACATAGTGCTTTATACGTAGCCACATGCTACCTCATATCACATATCACACATTGCTCACTCTCAAGCTAATCACAAGCCTGCTCACACAAGCTGACAGTCAGGACGTAACTACACGGGCAGCTCACACAAGTTGACAGGTACCCGCAACACATGCCAAGCTACCCAGCCACCGATAGAACGTACAAGACCAGCACATGGATTCACATAAACACATATTGCATATCTCATGAGTTCAACTCATATAGTTCCTAGTGACATGTCAAATTGTATCCTAAATTATTCCTAAGGTTCAAACGGTATTTTCTCGATGTCACATCTTCGTCGAACACATTCACAATGTCATTCTCATTGACCATAATGTTGTTCGCACACTCATTATAACAATTTTACATAAAAATTTATGCATTACATAGAATTAAAACGTGGTATGATATTGCATTATTTACACATGAACTTACCTTGGTATAAAAATAGTAAGAACGAATCTAATAATCATACACCTTGTTTTTCCCTCGGTCAAGGTCCGTCCCTCATTTTTCTTGCTCTATAATACCAATTTTCACTTATTTAATTATCAAATTATTCAAAAAAGTCCCTAAATTTTACTTCAAAAAAATTACAATTTTGCCCCTAAACTTTCACATATTTACAAATTAGTCCCTAGGCTCGTAAAATGAAATGTGCCCATCTTTTTGTCACCCAAGACTAACCAAATTTATAATATGTTCATAGCAACCCACATTTCTCATCAAATCATACAACTTTCTACCATTTTACAAATTAGTCCTTTTAACCATTTTCACTAGAAATCACTTAGCAAAAGATGTTAAATACACATCAAACTTTCATAATCTACCATGAAACATCAAAATACATGCATGTCAGACATGGGTAGATTTTTGAACATGAACCCTAGCTCAAAATATAGCTAGAAATAGGTAGATCAGTTGACAACTTCAAAAATATAAATAACATTAAAAACGGGGCTAGGATGCACTTACTATTGAGCTTGAAAGTTGAAGAAACCCTAGCTATGGTGAACTTATGAATTTTGGACTATGGCATGGAGAAGATGAGCAAATTTTGCTTAAGTTTTCCCTTTTTATTCTTTTATTAACTAAATGACAAAAATACCCTTAAGGCCTTTCTTTCAAATTTTTCCTATCCATGCCTAGTTTTGTCCATAAAATTAGAAATTGGTCAAATTGCTATTTAAGACTCTCTAATTAAAAATCCATGGCAATTTCACGCTTAAAGCTTCTAGAACATGTATTTTGCAACTTATTCAATTTAGTCCTAATTATCAAATTGGATATTTTATGCATAAAATTTCTTCATGAAAGTTTCACACAAGCATGTAATCATATCATAGATCTCATAATGATCATAAAATAAATATTTCTACTTTGGATTTATGGTATTGAAACAACTGTTCTAACTAGGCCCTAAATCGAGATGTGACACACATTCCCTGGATTTGGTCAATACCTTCGTAACATAGACACATGGAACACATTGTGAATCTTTGATAGTTCTAGTGGTAATTGTAACAGCCCAGTTTTAGAAAAATTGGAACAGTAGTTTCGGAACAATTAATTCGAGGTCGTAAAATTATTTTTAATACTATTTTGATGTTTATAGTATGTGATTATATATGTGTGAAAATTTTGTATGTTAATTTTGTCGTTTAAGTGGTTAATTTAACTAAAGGACTAAATCGCGTAAAATGCAAAAGTTGCATTCCACTCGTTAAAAGCATTGCCATGGCTTATTAAATGAAAGGTCCTGATGTTGCAATTAGACCTTGGTTAATGGAACTTTTCATAAATGACCAACCATTATGTGTTTTATTAATGTAGTAATAAAGGTTATTTTTGGTAATTGTAAAATTAAGTTTAATTAAACAAAACTAAAATAAAAGATTATTCATTCATTCATCCTTTTAACCAAAAATAGAAAGAAAACAAGGGTTAGGAAGCTTTCTTGCATTTGGCACTTTGATAGCTAGATTGAAGTATGTTCTTTGCTCCATTTTTGATAATTTTTATGTTTTTGTGATCCTTGCTTCGAGTACTAGCTAGCCTATGCCTTAATTTTTGAATTTTTTAGTGATTTTGAAAAATGCCATTGATGAATCCTTGAGCTTTGTGTTAGATGATGATGAATAATGAAAGCTTGTTGCTTGATATACATGTTTTGTAAAGTAATTTTGTGTGAAAATGCATATTAGGGATTAAATTGAGAAAAGTGTAAATTGAGGGGTTAAATCATGAAATAAATGAAAGTTTTGGGCTGCCAGGAGTCCCCAAGAAATTCAACTAGGCTTGAGTGTAATTAAAATTTGTGTAATTTGTGTTTTAGTGAAATAAGGACTAAATTGAATAAATGTGGAACTTTAGGGGCTAAAGTATAAAAATGCAAAAATATGTGTTTGTGGACTAAATTGAAAGATTAAGTGATTAAATGAGTTGAATTTGTTATAATATAGATCAAGAAAAGAAGAACCCAGACTTAGATCGAGGCAATAACAAAATACTGGACTAATCGACTAGTTCATTGTTTTTACGTCCGAGGTAAGTTCGTACTTGATAAATATTGTTACAATTATGTTTTTTTCATGCTTTAATAATGCATAAATTGTATGTATGTGACTACAACTATGTACGATGGCAAATCTATTATGTTTGGCACTTAGTATGCGATTTGAGATAGCTTCGGCTATACAAAGCACTTAGTGTGTGAATTGGAATAGTTTTGACTAGGCATTAAGTGTGTGAAATAAAGATAGCTTCGGTTTAATGTGATGGCACTAAGTGTCTGACATCGTTATAACTTCGACTAATCATTTATGCACTAAGTGTGTGAGTTATTAGAGCAATAGAAGATTTCTGAACGATTTAATGTAGTGAGCAAAGAGGTGAATGAAATAAATAAATACGGGAAAGTACAGGTACGTACGATAACTATGTGGTAGTTGATACTATGTGTATGAAGCTTGATGAAGTTGGATAAACATGATAAATGATCATGAATTAGAATTGAATGATGATATGAGAACTACTAAGTGTTTATTAATTGATAATTTGAATATTATGAAATGTTGAGTTTATTAGTATGAACTTACTAAGCTATGAGCTTACTGTGTGTTATTTGTCTATTTTTTATAGATTATCAAAGCTAATTCAAACTCGGGGATCATCGGGAAACGTCATCACACTATCAAATCAACTTGTTGGTACTTTTGAAGCTTGTATATATATGGTATATGGCATGTATAGGCTAGTGTCATTTTGAGTTGTTTTGAGTTGTGAATTTAGCCATAAGATGTGGCTTGTAAATGGTGTTGTTTCTGAAGTTGAATTTGGCTTGATTTATATGTTGTTAAGTGATAAGTATATGATGTGTATAATGCCTTCAATGTTGGCTTACTTTGGTATGTTTGCTATAGTTGTTGATATAATTAAATAGTTGTGATTTGGTTAATTAGTAGATAATGTATTAATGTTTGGAAGATTAGCATTATGTGGATTAATTTTTATATGAAGATACGGTGAAATTTGGTGTCATGAAATAGATGTTAAATGGATGATAAATGGATTTGGTAGTCATGTGAGATTGATGATTTTGGCTCATGGGTTTGGTATGTTTTTGGTTATGGAATTGAGTAGTGGAAATGTTGTGTACAGATGATATAATATGTGTATGAATTGGCTAGTTTTGGTTGCTTATAAATGTCTTGAAATGGTACCATTTAGGTTAATTTGTATGCATGAGAAAATGGTGGCAAATTGGCTTTGCAAATGACCTTTTTTTGTCCATACGGGCAGAGACACGGGTGTGTGTCTCAGCCGTGTGTGACACACGGTCATGTTAAACGGCCATGTTACACGGCCATGTGTCCCCGGCGGTGCCCTTTGAATTAAAGTTATAGACCCTACAGTTTTGACACGGCCTAGACACACGGGTGTGTCTATTGCCTGTGTGTGGCACATAGGCGTGTGGCCGGCCGTGTTACCCAAGTCAGTAACCTCCCTAAATTTCACACAGCCTGGCACATGGGCGTGTCCTTGGCCGTGTGGTACAAGTCAGTAACCTCCCTAAATTTCACACAGCCTGGCACACGGGCATGTTTTGTGGCCGTGTGAGGCACACGGCCTGTCCTTGTAATTAAAGAAAAATTTCTAGTTTCCCAAAGTTTTTATATGTGATCGATTTAGTCCTGAACCACTCTTAATCATCTTTTAAGGCCTCTTAGGACCTTATAAGGGACAAAGTGATTGAGATGAATGGATTTTAATTATGATTGCTTAAATGTATTATTTATGTTGTGATTGATCGGAAATGCCTCATAACCTTATTTCGGTGACGGATACGAGTTAAAGGTGTTACAGTAATGCCAACTCTTGATGGCCAACATTATCCTTATATACTCATGAAACAGAGACAAGGTTTAGTGAAAAAATCAGATAATTCCATTGACACCTTTAATTCTTGTGATTAAACGCACTTAACAAGTTTTAGGTCAAATCATCTATAGAATTCTAGTTCGGTTCTAACTAAGTCTTAACTAAATCCAAACATTACTTTCTGTGTCATCAAACACTAAATATAAAACAAGTCTAATCAAAATGTGAACTTAACGAGTTCTTTCAAAACATTTAGGGTGGGTGGATACTTAGCTTAAGAGTCTGCCAAACCTTATAGTTCGCCAAAAATTGGAGTTCACAAAATGTCTAATCCCACAAAGTGATCTTTTTAGCCAATAAAAATACTTTACTCACTCAATTCAACCCTTGACTTTACTAAATATACGCCAAACAATAACTAAATATTGGGTCTCTACTGGGTAGACAGTTACAATTCTCCCCCACTTAGAAATTTTCATCCTTGATATTTATACTTCTGAAATTTTGAGTGTTCTTTCTTTGAACTTTCCTTTTCCCAAGTAGCTTCTTCTATGATGCGAACCTGGTTGCATCATGTTTCGACACAACTCGATGTCATCGAGACTGGCCTAAGCTCAAGGGGCCCAAGTGCAAAATGAAGCTTAATCAGAGCTCGTTGAACTCAATTCAGCTCATTTCCAGCTCAATAAGCTTCTTTTCTCATTTTGAATTTATTTTGAATTAATTTCGTTTTAGTTTTTGGAAAAACAAGTTGCTTAGCTAAATTAGTTAATTTGGTTTAGCTCTAAATATACGCCAAACAATAACTAAATATTGGGTCTCTACTGGAAGACAGTTGCAATTCTCCCCCACTTAGAAAATTTCATCCTTGATATTTATACTTGTGAAAATTTCAGTGTATTGTTCTTTCTTTAAACTTTCATTTTCCAAAAAATTTCAGTGTATTGTTCTTTCTTTAAACTTTCCTTTTCCAAAGTAGCTTCTTCTATGATGTGTAACACCCCTTACCCATACCGGAGACTGGGATAAGGTACGAGGCGTTACCAGACAAACATACAAACATTAAACTAAAATACGGGCCATAAAAGTTCATTCATATTTCAAAACGTTCATTCACTTACACATAGTCCCTTATTTGAGTCTACGAAGCCTAAAACATACTTTAGAAAGGGTTTGGGACTAAACCGAGAACTTACGAAAATCTTAGAAATTTCATGCTCTAAGGATCCACACGGCCGTGTCCCAAAGTCGTGTTCCATACACGGCTGAGACACATGGTCGTGTCTCTGCCTGTGTGGAATATACCTAGGCTATTTTCCAAGCTTTGGTCAACCTTAATCTCTTACACACTTATACAAAACTAAAAGCATATAACATAGTATTCATTTAATGATTAAATATTCTCAATTAAACCACAAACATAGCATTTGTATGTCATCATACATGTGTCTCTCATACTCATTTTACCTTGTTTATTATAGTACCACTTATACATTTATACCAAGATTATCATCTTACCAAATATCTTCAGCTTAATCATCAAGCATTCATATTTAAAACTAGATCATATCTTTATAAAATGCCACAATTTAGATGTGCAAAATAACATGTTTGCCTGAAACATTTCAATTCAACTCTATACCCAACAAGCATTACATTGAGACTAGTCATATATATATATATATATACATGTATTGATACATATCATTCTCTTTCTGTTTTCTTATAAACACATATCATTTATTTCATTATATCAATATTTCATATACCATAGTTTCCATGTATTTCACATATATTTATTTTCCTCTTCCTCCTCCTCTCCATTCCACATCCTTAATGTATATAGCATTCTTGTAAGTACGATTTCACAATTTACTAATAAATGCTCACATCAAACTGTCCACACGAGTCATAGTCACTTACTTATTTATAATTTGAGCTACAGAGCTCCAAATTAATATCTGTAAATTTCCCCTGAAACTAGACTCGCATATCTTTCCACCATAAAATTTTCATAATTTTTGGTTTAGCCAATATAGTTTATTCATTAAAATTTCCCATGTTTCACTTTTCGACGATTCGACCTCTCTTCACTAAAATTAATTATCTCACAAAGATGTAACGAGGATAATGTTCTTGTTGATATATCTTGAAAATAGACTCATTAGGGATTTTACAAATATAAGTTTAAACCTCTAATTATTTTTATCCAAATTTTTGTGATTTTCCAAATTTAGAACAGGGGATCACGTAATCACTCTGAACCAATCTCACAAAAACATAAATATCTCAAAATATAGAACTCCTTTTCTTGATTTGTTTCTTTTATATGAAAATAGACTCATTAATTTAATTTGATATATTATTCCATCTCTGATTAAATTTCTACTATTTTTGGTGATTTTTCAAAATCATGTCACTGCTACTGTCCAAAACAGTTTTATTGCTAATTCACTCTTTCACACTTTCTTTGTATTAACCTCATTTTAACATACATATCACAAATCATTTTCACCACATTTCATACATCACAAGTATAGGCCCATGATCACAAGGTCACTATAAAATCATCCTCATGTATTACTTACTTGTTTATAACCTTACCACATCCTAGTCACTTAATGAACACATCATTCACAAAGCCAAGTTCCTGCACTTATTCATCACAAAACTCACAAAGCAATACATAGAGAGTCTCCCGTTGAACACTTCGGCTCTCTTGTACACATGGTGAACACTCAGTACCACCCATGTGACCTAGCAATTTATCTCGTAGCTCTCTTATCTACATGGTGTCCTTCACCTGGAACCACGTATGCGACCTAGTTATATATTTCCCGTAGCTCTCTTGTCTACATGGTGTACACATAGTATCACCCATGTGACCTAGCTACATCATAATGTCTTGTAGCTCTCTTGTACACATGATGTGCACTCAACACCATACATGTGACCTAGCTACGTTCCATCTATATTATTCAATCTTTCCGAATGTTCAACCAGGATTTCTCTCTCTTTTCCAACAATTTCACCAATCAAGTAATTATCCACAAACATATTTCCAATATTATTATAAAATATCATAATACAAGTAATATTGATGTATTACTTACATATAAACTTACATCTCATTTAATATCAAGGCAATAACATTAAATTACACATTGCCTTATTAAAAATCATATGAACTTAAATTTATGTATGATAATTCAATGCACTTCATGTACCATAGACATATTTTTAAATCAATTCATAAACTTGGCACCATAATCATTTAATTTAACATAATTCAATTAATTCACTAAATTTAACTTTC